>NW_027526295.1:272959774-273625304 GCF_048455015.1 Haemaphysalis longicornis | reverse complement strand
GCGCGTGATTGCGCCGGTTTCGCTCGAGGGGAACAGTTTCACTTCAAGCGTTGCGTAATGCACATTTGTTGTGAAAACGTCAGTGGCACGATGGCTTTTATGAATATGCATATAATTAACGGCGCTTGTGTATTCAAAGAGGCGTTCTCTACACATTTCAACGGGTTCTGTTCAGCGTCACCGTCGTAAGGCTGGAAGCAGAGCATGGAAAGCGAGTAAAGGGAAGAGTTTAAAATTAAAGTAACCGCGTGACTCCTGAGGGAGGGCAAGCGGGAGTGTGAAGGACGCGAAAGAGAAAAAGGGAGTGAGGGCATTGAACACAATGAAAAAAAGAAACGACGGTGGAGAGCTTCGTCGAACAAGAGCGGTGACGAGCAAAAGGAAATTAAGCGAACAAATCTGAAAAGTTATTTTTGTTGTTGCTATTCCTTGTTTCAGTGCCCATTGCGAGTTGTGAGATTGGCCCGCCATCGGGAGCTTTGAGAAGCTAATGTGCCCGATTCCCGAAACTTATCCCTATGAATTTGAAAAGTAAAAGTAGTGGAATGGTGCGTGGCGCGTGACACCTGAACGTGATGTCACTGGAGTAGAGCAGGTGCAACCACCCTCGCAGAACCCCGATTCGAGGTAGGCTGTGGCGTGTTCAGGTCTCCTTGATGACGTAGTTCCCGCACTAATAGGAACAAATAAAAGAGAAGAAGCTGCTGCAAACGCGGTTTAGAAAAAAAGAAGACGATCGGAGCAATCCGTGCCAAAAGACAAAGAAACTAAAGCGAGAAAAAATGAGCAAGTTCAATGCATCAGTAACGAATTTGTTAAAACGTATCGACAGGTTTTCCCCTTCAAACCCCGTAAGCAGACTTAAGTGCCCCGAGGTAAGTTTGTATCGGAAACCGGATGGAGGGTGTCGATTACCGAGCGGCAAATATTTTGAATGTGGTGCGCCTCCATCATCATCTGTCTTTCTTAGCCAGTTGGCAATAGTCACGCCATTGCATTGCCTGCAACGGATGGCAGGACCTACCTCTTAGGAAAAAAATATCAAACAAAAAGCTTTTATGAACGCCTACAATACAAAGCATTTTGTAGAAGAATACAGTTTAATAAAGGAAAACCGCAATAAAGTAATTTGCTTGCCCCAAGTAGCCACAGGAGCAACAGTGGCGCGAGACAACGCATTGAAAAATGCGCCACGCCTTAGTCTTGCATCCTTGGAGCACGCTGCCTTGGATCGGTTACGTCCCCTCAGTAACAGCAATGGCATCAATCGTATTTTTGAAGTGTATGAAGGCCACCTCGAAAGTATATCATGAGCTTATTATTATTACGACAGCTCGGCTTTGCCCTACCTTCGCTCAAACTCGGGTCATCTGGAAAAACACCTTTGACTTCGACTCCATTTCCTCTACTTTGAAATATAAATGATATTCAGACATCTGGGTCAGAGGTAGTCATTCCTCGTTAATCTCAATCCATCTACTGCGCATGGCCCTGAGGGCATATCGCATCAAGTTCTGAAACGCTGCGCAGCCCACATCTCCCCTTTTCTGGTTGTACTGTTTACACTATCTTTGAACACCGTGGTGGTGCCCAGGGACTGCATGATAGCGAACGTCCCAGCCTTACATAAAACTGGTGACAAAGACAGACCTCGCAACTAAGGACAATTTGATTGATTGATTGATTGATTGATTGATTGATTGATTGATTGATTGATTGATTGATTGATTGATTGATTGATTGATTGATTGATTGATTGATTGATTGTGGGTTTTAACGCGCCGACGCTTCACAGGCGAGGAGGCGCACCGTAGTGGAAGTCTCCGAATAAATTTTTGCCACCCGAGTATCTTTAACATGCCCCAAAATCCTGAACACATCGGCGTTTTTGGTATTTGGCTCCATCAGAAAAGTGGCCACCGCAGCCGGCAATCGGTCCCGTGTCTACGTGCCCAGCACAGCAACGCCTTAGCCACTGAGTCACAGTGGCGGGTTGCAGACAATTTTCACTAATCTACGTTCGCTGTTAAACTCAACAACCTGTTATATATACATGTATAATCAAGCACCTTCAAGACAATAATTTTTTTATGCTGTCGGAAGGTGAATTCGTGTCAGGTCTATCCTGTGTACTGCCACTTAGTTTTTTCATGATGTTTCTTTAGCTTTGGACAAAGGTGTGCAGGTAAATGGTATTTTGTGATATTTAGACAAACCTTTTGATGTTGTTCCACAGAATCTTCTATTTTAAAAGATGTTGTTTTTATGCCTTCCCAAGTATTCCTAAGCTGGCTGCAAGATTACTTGAGTGATTCAACAGCCGCACGTTCTTGTTATAGGTGCTTCATCATCCCCGATTAGTGATTTAGCCGAGTAACACAGGGCTTCGTCCTTGCGCCACTACTCTTTCATATTTTCACCAATGATCACCCAATCGGACCTGAACGCACTGCACGGCTATATGCTGACGACTGCGTCATCTATCACACTGTAAAATGTGTCGAACACGTCGACGTGATACAGCGAGACCTTGACAGAAATATTTCTTGGTACCCAAAATGGCAGACTAAGTTAAATATTTCCAAAAGCTATCACGTCCAGTTTACGAACAAGAGAAACAAAGTGCGCTTCATAGTAGTTGCAGGATTGTAAAGTACAGTTTGTTGACACAGTAAAATATCTTGGTGTTAAACTCGCATCTTGGTGTTAAACTTGTTGTTAAACCCAGTAGGTGAGCAACCTGTAGCTTTTACAATTAATGGCAGAAAACGGGAGTAACTGCAAAGTCGCTATGTAAGCGTACGTATTAAGCTCCCAAACAAAATAGTCAAGTAGGCTTAGAACAAGTACAAGATATTAGAGAAAAGAAAAACCTTAAAAGCAAGAAATGTCACGACGTTTCACTGCTTAGTAACGTGCAAGCCTTCTGGAAACGCCGAGACCGCCCCTTCAGTCGAAGTTGCTAAGCTCGCGCCCGGCGCTTGCTGTGGTATGCTTACGAGTGGTGCAGTGCTCGTGATCGGCAGCGGGTCGTCCGCGCCTTCGCAGCGTGACATTAAATCTGCTGTCTTCAGTAATAATCATGGGATTCTCCAGGAAGAGCATAGCAAAGGCGCACTTCTGTGCTTTCCTTCGTGTTTGTTTTTCAGGCACCCTTTTGAGATTCGGTTCTCGTTCTTGCGCTGCCTAAACCCGAAAATTTTGGTCGTCTGTATGTCTGCATGTAGGTCCTTCAATTCAGCCACCCGCCAAAAATATAACGGAATTCATGAACGAGAAGTTTATTTAGGCCAGACATATTTAATACCAATAAATGTGGAAACATGCTACATACTTGTCAACAATTTCGAGCAAAAAAAAAAATATTAGGCACATTTGAAGCACACCATCAATGCATAACTGATACCCGCAATGTTATGTGAGTTGAAAACTAATGTCTGCGTTATATTTGAGATGGCAAACAACAAATACGCGATGCAAAAATATTTTGACCCAAAAATACTAGAAAAGCCTCGTGATAGCCTCGACATCTTGGCAGTGTTCCAAGTTCAACAGTAATAAAAGGTTTCAGTGGGTGGTGCGAGTAGTGGAACGCGGGAAATTTGAATTTGCTTTAGCAAACCTCCTGCAAGAATGGAGGCAGTGATACTTCGACAGCTCCACATTAACACACATTTAGCTAGCGCAACCGTACAGAAATATTACCTGGATATCTATCATACGCCCCAAAGCTTGCACTGGGATAACACGGGAGATAAACTCCACACGATGGGATACTGCACAGATATCCCAGTAAGAAGAACATGACACCAAACAAGATTCACGGCACAGTGGGAGGTCACCCTCCTCAACGCGCATCCAGCTTTAATATCCAGCGCCCCAACTATAAACCGGCCTGCAAGATACCAAACAACTTTTATTTACCAGAATGATGCGCGGAATATAGGTAAGAGAACAGCTTACAATAAAAAAAACTCACTGATCTTTCAAGAAAAACGCTTTGCTAATTCTGGGGCTCGAACTCAGGAGATTCGTTCCAAAAGCCACGATTATACCCCTGCTACGGAGGCCTTTTTTGCGCTCTTTATTATCTTTTTTCACAAACACACAAGTCCCGTTAAGGGTATTATAAAAACCGCTGTCCGATCCTCAGCTGATGAAAAAATGTAAAATTAACATGACACATAAATAGGTCGTCTAGTACTGGTGATCATTGCAAATCAGGTTCTTGCAATTTATAGAATTCGCAGGACGAACTGATACCCTGTGCGAAGTATTTTCTCCAAGTAAGAGAATGAGGGTCAGCGGGCCGCACTGCCAACTTCAACCTCCCCAGACTGCGGAAGCAGGACGGCGGGGTTCTGTTAGGAGTTTTATAAAATAATAGAAAGTGTTCCACGCGAACCCGTAGATGGCGCTGGGTGGGCACAGGAAATGCCGGGCTTGTGCCAACAATAAACCGGAATCTCGCCTTGTATATCGGGCAGCGAGAGCAACTCGTCGGCCAATGAAATCCTGGAATAAGGGGCCCAACGTCGTGATAAATCAATACAAAACAAAGCACAAATAACGCTTTTCTCTCTCTGTCTCTCGCTCTCGTCGTGTTTATAAGGAGATCATCGAAAGTGAGGGATGGAGAATGAGAGGTGGGCGGGGAGAGAATAACGGTATTAACGCGGCACAGGCGACAGAAGACTATTGTCGTTCAACGACATCTGCTGCAAAGTGAGCAGACACGCGTCCATTTTTTACCTTGAGGGGCGAATGCAGGAGCCCCCTTCTACTATCCGCCGCACGCTGCGTCATGCCTCTCGGCTTTTCTCCTCCTCCAGGCAACCTCCTTCTTCAGCGCTCGTTCCCTCTCCCAGCTCGGCTGCCTCTTACTTAACCTCGCCTATTTCACACATTTCGCTGTCCTGCGCGCAAAAATCTATTGCAGTGCCGCTGGACAGCACCCTCCCTTGACATTACTTTTCCAGGCTCGTTCCACAGCCAACGCGAGGAGCCCCCTATTCGCCCCTGTCGATGCCTTCACTTCACAAACAGGCTAGTGTTGGATAAGTGGCGGTACTTGCTTTGGCGCTGCTCTTTTACCTTTCCCGGAGCGTACTACTTCGCCCTTTCTAAGAGCCCTTCTCCAGCCCTTCTCCCGCATTGCTGCTTCCCCTTCCTTGGACCACTTCAATGTTTTTAGATGCGACTGCATCTCATTAACTCGTCTTGTCCATGCAGCGTCGGCGTTGTTGTCGTCCGCTCCTCCCCCATTCTCCTCGCCGCCCGAGCTGCGCTCTCCTCCGCTCACCCCCTCTCCTCCCCGATGCCCCTCTCTCGTCCACACCCCTCCCCCTACACTATAAAAAAAATAATAGTTAGCGGCGCCCGGTTTCGATCCCACGACCCTGTGGGCGGAACGCGAGGTACATGGTGCTCTTCCCAGTGCGCCACAAAACACAGGCAGAATGAAACGCTACGAACGCGCCTTATATCCTTGACTCATTCAAACTACGTCAAGAAGCTACTGATACAACGCATTATGGGGCAATAATTAACACTTGCAATAAAAGAAAACAAGCTCCCACTTACAGCAACAATGATGGAGTAAAGGTCGTTAGGACAGCGAAGCCCCAAGCATACCACTTAGACAGATTGACCAAGGTTGGTCAATAAAACATAATAATGATCATAAAACATAATAATCATACGCGTTCCCGACACGTTTCACGCGATTTCAGAATCAATCCAACGGAAACACCAAGTGCACCCCACGATGCGTCGCATCTACACAGGGTTCCCCTCGCGGGGAGGTGGGCGCAATTTTTTGGACCACCGTTCTCTGTACCTGACAACACGCGTTCTTGAAACGAGTCTTAACACTTTCGCCTTAAAAATAAGATGGAGGAAACGCTACGAAGGCACTGTTGTATCTTGACGACTCAGGATGGAGAGCGGGAAAAGTGGACCGAACGTGGTGGATTTCGACCACGTTACTGAGAATTACCAATGAATGCGTCGCCCAGCCCAGCGGCGGAGATAGAAGAAAAGACGGTACTTTTCAAGTTTCGGGAACTTTAATGTGATGTCACACGCAACACTGCGCATAACAACGCGAATTTGTTGTGATGGGGGATTTCCTAAAGCCGCTTTTGTCTGGTGCACTGCTTCACTAGGGTGAAAACACCCAGTTCAGTTAGAAAACAAAACATTAAAAATTGCACACAGAAGGCACTTGCAGCAGAAGCCGTGAGCAGCATAGGGTTTTACAAGGTTGTTTTGCCAATATACCGTGTCTAAGTAGGGCATTTCGCCCACGTGAAGAATTGATTGGAGCCCTGTGCCGCTTTTCGCTCCCCGATACTCAACAGCGAAAAAGGGGTTCGGGCGGAAGGGTCGGATTTAGAAGAGGTTTTGCATCGCTGTTCAGATTTTTTTTTTTTTTTTTGCTTTTCGTGTAATATTTTCTCGGAGTGTTCCTTCTTTTTTATGCACGAGTCGAATATTTCTGGGCAGCCCCTGTGGGTTCTGCGCAACCAATTTAATGCCAAGGGCTTGTTTAGTGTTCCTTTTGAAAGCCGAATCAGTATGCTGAGTCCGGCTTCAGCAGTGGACCATTGGCGCTCGCTGGGGCCAGTAGAGATCGGAGATTATCGGTATTCAGGCTACAAGTTTGTTGTTTTTGTTGCATTTTAAAGGCGACACTAAAACTTAAATGGCTTTTTATCATAAGCTGGATTATCCAACCTTGGCTGCTGTTATAGTTTAATTTTCTGTTTCTCGCATTGCATTGTTGCAAATGGCGCTTTGTTTTCATACAATAGCGTATAGAATAAAAATTATCGCTCCCTTCCTAATGGCTATAAAGGATAACACCGCCATCAGAACCGATTGAACACGCACGGAACGTTCACGCACCACATCGAAGCCGTGTGGGTGTTTCCACCCAGGAGAAAGGGCAGACTATTTTTCCCAATTTACGGAGCGCTTGAAAGTAAAGGCTTAATCACCGAGACGATGACATTCAGAAGTTTCCCTCCTTGCAGGTGGTTATCGCATTATCGTATACTGCCACTAAGAAACAGCATACCGCTCGCATTCACTCGCACAAGTTTTTTTCCCTGCACCTAGCACCAATATAAATGATTTAACCAAAACCAAAAAAAAAAAAGGTAAGCTGAGGGGGTGACGCAGCTAGTTTCGTAATGTTTAGTAGCGCTTATTCGCAGTGCCCCAGGCTACACTTTTAGGCAAAAGAAATTGGCAGGGTTTGAGCTAGTGGTGCCACGGTGGAGAAACAGCAGATCTTGGGGACCCTCACTTTTGGTAAGAGACCCGGCTGTTTCACCTCACATGGTTTTCTGAACTTGTCGTTGAAAGCTCTCCATGACTGGCAGGCCCCGATCGTTTTGTCCGCAGGATTTCACATCTCTCCCTAGGTAGTCGGCGTATGTGCGGCCTAGTTTGAACCGGCGAGGAGAAGAGCACGCGAAATATTACGCTACGAACTCTGGCAGAGTGTTCTCGAAGGCCGAGCTGGTCGACGCCTGGTGCTCCTCACGAGCCACACCCGCACGTGCGCTCGGTATCTTTTTCTTAGCTCTGCACGTAGCGCAAGCCCACGCGCAACCTGGAGGACGCCGGCCGGTCCTCCCTAGAGGAACAAACAAATGCGGTGTGCTGTGCTGAGTTTTCTGGTGACGCTTCGCGGCGGAACTAAAAGATTGGGCAGCTCGGTGGTTCCAGATCTCAGTTACAGCTTGTGGCATGAGAAAATTTGTTACTCAACATTTAGAAAAACACGCCAACAACAAGTTCAGGACACTGGAGTATGCAAAGCATAAATACGACTTCAGGGGGAGGATAAAAAGTAAAAAAATAAAATAACGAGGTGTAGATAGTTAATACTGCCACACGTAGTATTTGGCGAGAATAGAGTTATAGCAGATCGGAAAAACGGTTCTGGTACGGTAACGTCTACCGTCTGGACGCTACCACGCATGCGCAGAACCCTACCATAAACCGGAGCGACTTGGCCGGACAGTACCGAGACATACCGTGTCCGTCGTTCGAAAGCGGACGGCCACTTTGGAAGAGTTTGGTAGACGTACGCTTAGCTCACGCCTAATCCAACGAATTGTAAATATGAGATCGTTTAGGGAAAATGAGGTTGCAACAAGTGAAATCCGCGCGATTCTGACAGCTCAAGCAGCAATCGACACACGGCCCCGACCCATCTGTGTGGCTTGTGTCGTCGAGCGACGAATGTACGATAGCTTCTTTTAGGTTAAATAAAGGCGATCCGGCTACATAAGTCGTATTAACAGCAACATGGGCCCGTCTACAAATCGGCGAGTGAGGAACAGGCGGTATCAGTGCGAGGGACTCGCAAATACAACGAAAAACTAGAAGCAGCCAGCCGTATGTACTGACAGCCGAGCTTGACCTGCTGGCGCCACCTGTCGAAATACAGTAGAGGTAAAATGCACGCAGTCGCTAGTTCGAATCTCCGTATGGAGGGGGGCTGGATGTTTTTTTTAACTGCCTTTAGCGCTTTTGAGAACTGAAAACTAATATTTCAGCACAGGAAACGCCACAGACTCACGAAGAATTGCCAAACGACGTACAACCCAAATCGCTCGCAGTCACGGTAGCATGTCCGGTAGTTACGGTCTGCTATAACTCTTAAAACGAGCCTTCCCGGTACGGTCCGGTAACGGGTACCGCGTACCGTACCGGAACCATTTTTCCGATCCGCTATAACTATCTAATGACTTCAGCGTCCGCTCACCCTCTGTAGCGTATACGCTACTTCAGTCCGGCCGCGTGACCTAGTCAACTAGGCCACGCGGCAAGACAGGTAAAAAATGTGTATTGAAGTGTAACGCGTGCAGTACTTGGCAAAAAGGGACGGTTCATGTTATCTTACGTCGGTATTTCTATTCCTGCAAGGGATCGTTACCGCGATTTGCGCTTTGTTGTCTGCTTACACCAAGGAATATTGCTCAGATCGAATCACAGTAGAGCCTCACAACAACAGTGTTTTCTCGTAAAGAACAATGAACTCGTCACCTAGTTGTGACGGGAGGTTGCGTGATTGGACGACTAACTTAGCGCCAACTAAGGATATTATTAGTGTTCACTACATATTTTAAGTGCTTTCGGTGTTGTATGAGAAAGCGGTCGTCTGAGTGAGTGTCAGAATAGGGAAACAGACCATATTATTTGAGCTTAGACAAAACCGAGTTCGTAGTTGCTTAGCCTGAATTCTTCAAGTTACGTTGATAGACGATCCGGACTGGGAAAGGCAGCCGGGGCTTACCTCAGCTGCCGCATTAGCTTTTTTTGTATGCAACTCAATCATGTACTGAGAGTAAAAGCTGACTTCAACACGTTTAGCTGTAACGCGCATTTTTAATTTGTCATTGTTGTCATCAGCAACTAATGGGTTTTTCAGGTCTGTTAGACATATACATTTTCATTAGCATAAAGAGCAGTGTCTGCTATTTTCACTAACATAACTTCCCCTGAAACGTTTATCCACCATGGTTCGCCTCTCTTTGCTGTTACTGATTACGTTAGTGTAGGCGCTTCTATTATATATATATTTACTGCAATGCCACTATACAAAAGATCCACTGATCGCAATGACTCGTGTTTTGGAAATCTAGAACTTTCCTGTGACATATGCGTCAACTAGCAACGATCACGTCATTAAGGTATAAATGGCGCAGCAACGAGACTCAAAGTTGCATCTCGGCTTCCGCTTGCTCTTCATAGATCGGCGGGTACGAACAGAAGTCGGCATTTGTGCACACGACTCACACTCGGGCACACTTACTCCGCTTGAGGATGAAAGGTTGCCCGCGAGGTCTAACGGCTGTATTTTGCCCAGGTTCACTCCATTTTGCCTAAGAGTTCGTCAGCATAAAGTATTCCTTGCATCTTACGAACGACTGCACTGTTGACCTCATGCGAAGTTATTTCCTTTCAGAAGGGATCGTAACTGCAAATTTTTTGATGCAACAAACCGGTCTCGCCGGTCAACCAGAGCTGTTTCACAACGGAATACGTGCTTCAAAAGCCCTTGAATTGAAGTTTCAAAACACTTATTTGGGGCTGCAGTGTGTACTCAAACTGCCGTGATTCGTCTTTGCAAAACTGAGGTGAAGACTAGTTTGCGGAAATAGCCAGTGAAGAATTTTACACCTCAGCACTTTTCGACCATTTGGGCTCCAATACTCCACCAGTTTCAGAAAACCAGGCTATGACAAGCAGAGCGTACCCTCTATGCCAAAACGAACCAGTCTTATTACGTGCCCAGTGCGTCGCAACCCCGGCATTGCACTTGCCGAGTACAACCAGGCGAACACGACTGCAAAATGCAGAAGGCCAGCTACTCATTTGTTCTTGTCGTTGTAAGATCAAAGAAAATTATGGAGTGCGTACGTCAGCATTTTTTGACACTTGAAATTCACCGGGGATATCGTATGGTACAAAAATGTGATGCCTAAGTGGAGTGGGATATTTTCTTGTAGGGCTTCAAGATGCGGACATTTAATGAGCGAAACTTCCTTTGCGCTGAATATTTGACGTAAGGACATTTTGGCAATTTTGATACGGGGGTATTTGTGTATGCGGACTTTCTGCTTGCGCACATTTCGGAGCGTGGGCGCTTTACATCGTTGCTTTCTTAGGGCAGCCACGAAGAAACAATGTAGGTATATTACGCACCTGTAATCACCATAATCACTTTAATGATGGTGTACAGTCATTTTGTAACTTAAACAAAGCGTATTACTCAAGGTGCAAACCGAGGAAACTCCTGGTAGCGTCCGTATGACCTTCAAGCTTAGCCAAGTTCAAGCAAGCGCCTCGTGCGGCGTAACGTTGCAAACGGAAGGGCCATTGGCCGCACTGCAGTCACCAACAGAACCAATTCGCGGTGCCGACGGAAGCCTCTCGTGGCAGCGCGATACTATCGCATCTTAAGTGCCTGCGTAGAGAAATACAAGGAAAAGCACTTTGTGAGGAACGAAGTCGGAATAGCATGCTTTGTTTTCGTTAAGACTCAGTTGTCGATACCAAGTTCGGCGGCGGCTGCCGATTACGGTACTTTACAACAGTCGAACAGTCGGCGAATGCAGGCAGTACTAGCTACCGATTTCGCGCTGCAAGGTTAGTAGGTTAAAGCCAAAGAATGCCCTTGCGCTGTGGCGGATCTGAAGTATGTAAGGTACAAAGGCCAACCTCTATGCAGCGAAATCTGACGGCGAAGTCCTCGCGCCGGCCACCGAGGATCAACGCGCCGCGCATGTCGACCCCAACATCCATGCAACATGCCGCCGACCAGCGACCTGCTTACATCAAGGTTGCCTGATGTCAAATTCTAAACACGATGCGCGTAAATATATGTTTGCTTAGAAGTTGTCTTAAATAAAAAGTAACTTTTGACTGATAAAACTTGAACAAACGATCTAAATTATATTTATTTATTTGTTTATTGTTTTGGTGGCACTTAAAAAAAATTGGCGGCATATTTAGCAAATACAAATTACCAGATGGCAAAAATGAGTGGAACAGTGCATGTTGTTCGTCTGACTACTGGCTTTACAGCTATTTGTAAGTTTTGTGCGTCGAACTTCGCTGCAATGACCATCAACCCTTCCGTTTCCGCTACACTTTTACCAACCGCGCTACTGTGGCACTTTCCTGACAGTTTTCTGGCCGTGGAATTCACGAAAAAAGACCCGTACACGGGAAAAAGGAGCGAAAGGAGCGCTGCTCTCGGCTGCTGAGTACGCAGGCGCTCTGGGCAGACAGGAAGTAGAAAGCTGTGATTGGCTGCAGCTTCAAAATACACTTTGTCGCTTCCGGTCGCGTTCGGCGCCGCGCGCCTGACATCTACTCCACGCAGGTCGCCGGCGAACAGCGGTTTTCACGATGCCGGCGGCGCAGCGGCCGCTGCCGGGCGTCGTTCGCCATATCTTCGCCGACATTTCGCTGCATAGAGGTCA
Source organism: Haemaphysalis longicornis (assembly GCF_048455015.1). Taxonomy (NCBI): domain Eukaryota; kingdom Metazoa; phylum Arthropoda; class Arachnida; order Ixodida; family Ixodidae; genus Haemaphysalis; species Haemaphysalis longicornis. The sequence goes on along the minus strand of NW_027526295.1, from coordinate 273,613,296 downwards.
GTCTCAAAAGGGCCATGCAGACAAAATACAAGTTTGAATTATTCGATAGATTTCGTGTTTTATAGTGCCATCAGCGCTTGTCCGGATGCAAACGATGTTTTATTCACTGGGAGATCAATCATTGTAATTTAAAATTTTCATTCCTCCGCTAAATCGTGTGTTTTCGTGCTTTACAATGACATCACAGGAACCGACCGCTCTGCAGCCCATTACAAAGCCTAGCTTACCGTTAGTGAAAATAGACGGCGCGACCATACCATGGAAAGCCGCTTTCTGCGTTTGGTTTGTTTTTGACACTATTTAACCCTTGCTTATTTTGTTCAGGGAGAAAAATTACGTCCACCTCCCCTCGCGGGAACCCTGGTGTGATGCGACGCTGAAGGGGGTTCCATTGTGCGTTTCCGTTGGGTCGATTACTCGAATTGCGTGAGCAATCATCGGGTAATGCGAGAGAGAGAGAGAGAGAGAGAGAGAGAGAGAGAGAGAGAGAGAGAGAGAGAGAGCAGCGTAGCGCGGACGACCATCGACTGAGAGACCGGCCGGAGCGCGGCACTCCGCTTATATGCGCAGCGTGCCCGAAGGAGAGAAGACCGTGGAGAGAGAGGGCGCTGCACATGCGCACAGTGCGCTTGCGCCGCGCGCAGCGCCGCCCACTGGCGGAGTGAGAGAGCGCGCCGCACTGCGCGCGCCACAGATGTTGGGGGAGGGGGCGCGCTATCACGGCGAGAGGAGAGGGGGTAAGCGGAGGAGAGACGCAGCTGTGCGGACGCGGACGACGACGACGCAGGAAGGACAGGGCCGCCGGCAAGAGATGCTCCTCTCAGCGTCGCATCTAAAATAATCGTTGCGTGAAGCATAGTGTTCGCTCGACAAATATGCTCGCGTAAGACACCGTGGCTTGCATGCATCGGCCATCAGGCAGTTTCAGAATAGGGGAAGCCGGCTTTGGGGGCCCCCAAGAAGTTAGGGGAACCCAAACGCCAGACGCTCGCGCGCGGCGAGTTTTAGAAGACGGGCGTCCCCAACAGCCCGAAACCACCTTGCGTTGCTCGGGTCGGCTCGGGTGATGGGAACTTTAGGCTTAGCATCGTGGCGGATATTTGATCGCCGCTATCTGTAGAACTGCGAATGACAATCAGTAACACAACTTTTCACCTCACTGTCATCCCCGTTCTCGCATGTGGAACTTTATTTCAGCTATATTGCCGTTTGAGCGGTCACTGACCAGCACATCTGCCGTAGCCTGTTTCGATGCTTCTGCGCAGGTTTGCCATCTTTCGGCTGCTCGGCGCAGCGCGCGCCCCGGTGCATGGCCTCGGAGATTCCCCGCGCGCATTTCGCTCGTCCGTCCCAATCGCCCGGAGAGAGCGTAAGTTGCAAGGGTGGCGTGGCCGCGTCTTACTCCGCACCGCGGCGCTCGCCACCTATGCATCAACTATTCCCGTGCAGCTTGGCGCAAGCGATGCAACACGCGTTTTCGCAGCTTGCGCACAAATTGAGGCGAGCAGCGAGCTTTAAAATAACAGGTGCAAGACAATAACGAATAACTTGATTATGGTTAACTTAATAATATGAGGCGCACGAGTACAAAGATTACGCAGCAATTACTCGAACGAAGCCCAGTTCATTCTGGTGCCCTCTGCTGCGGTTTCACGTCGCTCTTTCATTTTTTTTTTGTCGATGTGTGTTTACACGCGGTGCCCCTGAAAAACTTCTTACATCCTTACCCAACCCATTCTTTACAAGGGTAATGACTTGCTTAGCATCTGTTGCATAAATACAATTTTATTAATGGTTGAGCCACAAGGCCGTTTCAGGTTGGAATGCATGCATGTCAAGACCGATTTTTTCCGGGGCTTTTTAAGGCAGGCTTGGAAAATCATAAGCATGCAAGACCTACAATTAAAAAAAACCATGGCACGTTCAGACGCAACCATCCATTGCAGTGCCATTGGGTGTTTGAGCGGTTTTCATTTATTGATTAAAGGGTTTAACGCGCCGACGCAACACAGGCGATGAGGCGTGCCGTAGTGGAGGGCTGCGGATTAATTTTGACCACCTGGGCGAAATTTCGAACACACGGGCCTTTTTGGTTTTCGTCTCAACCAGAAAAGCGGCTTTCATAAGTGATTTGTAAACTAATATAGCGCATATACTGATCGCGAGTCAAGAAAGCTACTCATGGTGCATAATAACTACACGGATCCATCATAGCATGAAGCTGCCTAATTATCGCGGAAGGTACGACTCAATTTGTGCATATTTGCAATTGACAATTCTTTTTTTTTCTTATGTACCTGTGCGCGCAGAAGGCTCAGCTATATTAGTGGTTTCATACGAAAAGGGCTAACTCCACAATATTTTATTTTGTAAGAACACTTCAAACATTTGTTCTGGTTTAATTTTTGTTATTTTTTATGCTTTCAAGTTCCGTTGAATTAATTCGCTCCATTTAGGCTACTTTAAAGATATTAAACATCTCACCGTGATAATCGTGCACTTCTATGCAAAGTCACGGGATTACACGGTTGGTCGTTCTCACGATATTTTTATGCGCATTTATGCAGCTATTTTTAGCGCTTTTCTATGCCTTCGTTTTCTGCAGGAGGTGTATAAATGCGCAAGTTTTTATTTTGTAGCTAACTTTTAAAATTTTCTACTTTGGTTTTTAAAGTTTCCGTACTACCAATTACAATCAATTGGTTAATTGATTAATTGATTATACGTGATAACTCTGCCAATTATACATTTTTGCGCAGATACATGGCGTTTCCCGTTGGTCAGTTTACACTTTTTTCATTCGCGGTTTTTTATTTAATATTTGCGTTTCCGTCATTAATTCTTTCCAGGGCGTTTTAGTACTGTCTTCGTTTCGCGCGGGAGTTGTGTAGGACTCAAATTTTCGATACCCTAAGTTCACATTTATAATTTCTTTCTAGGTTTTGTATTTTTTGTTGCTAAGATTCCGCTCGATCAATGAAATGTTTGCGCTATTTTATAAAAATTATATCTGTCAACTCCGCCAACTATCTATTTCAGTGCAAATGCAGGGCGTTACAGTCATTCCGTTTGCACCAATGTTTTATTCACTTTTTTTTATTCTATTCGCGGCCCCTTTATTTTTGTCTTTGTTTTGTGGAGGAGCTTTATAATGAAGTTATCTACTATTGATTTGGTTAATATCAGTAGTTCTTTTTAATTTCTGTATTTTTCTTTATTAATGACCAATTATCTGTGTCTGCGCTATCGTAACTACAAAGTGTTTTAACTCCACCGATCTAAATTTTTGTGCAAATGCAGGGCACAATATGACACATTTATTGCCGTGTCGTGGGGCACTCGGCAGTTGCGTACGTTTGCTCTAAAATGAGCCAAGGACTATAGCTGCTGCTTTTTTTCTTATTGCGATTGTATGCGCAAGGGAGTGGTGGTGGGGTCCAGTTAAGGTCGGGGGGTCGACCTACAAGGGCGGAGGTCTGGGCCTCGTACGTGTCGCGTTCTGGCCTATTCCAATGTAGGACACATCCGTACCATGCGTTCTCTGTCAGCATCTTCCGAAGGAGCTGTGCAGAAATGCAGCAAATAGAATCGCAAATACTCTTGACAAGACGGGTAAAACGGCAGCGTTGATAAGCCGCGCAACGCCGCATACACAGCGGCCCAACAGGCTGAACGAGGCATTCGGTGCATTCGATGCATAGGTGCCCACTTCCGCCTGGCGGAGCCTGCAGGAACCAGCGCGCTTACAACTTTTTGGTGGGGCGCTCGGCGATTGGGACGGCCGGAGCAAAACGCGCGCGGGGGGATCAGGGAAGCCATGCGCGGTGACCGGTCGGATCGCCGAACCTCCGCGGCCGGTCAGCGTAGGCTTAGCATCTGATCGCCCCTTTTAAAATAAGCTCTGATAAAAATCCCTTGCACAATTTCTCACCAGACTAACACCTACTTTCTCGCATGTGGAACTTCTTTTAGATGTGAAGCATCTCATGCTCGGGTCTCTGTCCCTCCCTCCCTCGTTGTCGTTGTCCGCCGTCAACACTCCACGGCGCATGCGCGTCTCTTCAGCCCCGTCACCGTTTGGGCTGACGGCAGCGCAGCCCACTATAAAAAGAAATAGTGAGGCGGTGTCCGGTTTCGATCCCACGACTCTCTGGCCGCTACGGGAGGTACGTGGCGTTCTTCCCACTGCGCTACAAACCGATTTTTTTTTTGTAACACAACTTTTATTTACACATATGTACATATTGTTGCGACCGGGCGGGGGCACCCGATCCGCGCTCCGTGGCCTCCGACATACGAGTGGTAGCGTGTATGATGCGAGCGTCCAGCCGCTGTTGCAGCCGTGAAGAAGTCCAGAAGCCGTAGGCTAACGTAACTGTTTACTTCATAGCGAGAGGTGAGCCGAAGCCAAAGAACAATGCCCCGACGGGCGAGGTTACAATACAGGACTCGAACAGAGCGACAACATCGATTCGCTGCTCTAACAGGAATGGTTTACAACGCTTGGGCAGCTCTATTTATACCCAAAAGCGATAACGGTCAAACGCAACAGGCTGGAACACGCACAACACTCTTTCCAGAGTTCGTAAGCCGTTCATAGCCTCGGCACGCGTTGAGTCCGAGAGAGGGGAGAGAGGAGGACTCCGTTGCGATCACCGGGGCCAGGCCTCTCAAGCTTGGACGTTCCCTGTCTTCCCTATAGGCGGCGTAAAAATCGACGCCCCACGTGACCAACCTGGACCAACCTAAAGCGCTGTTTTCGACCATCAAGCCCACCAGACGGCGCAGGAAAAATGTTACTTTTGGTATAGAATACAAAACATTCATTCCGTGACTCAAAGAGCCCACACAGTTCGCTTACAATGTGTTATTTAAAAATACTATTAACAAGTTCCGCATCAAACATCCGTTGAGCAAAAATGTACGCAACTTTTTACGAACAGCCGACTGGTGCACCACCTCGTTTCTGAATTCGCAACCACAAAGCCGCCAATTCAAATTGAAACCGCTGCAACGGCCGACCGTTTCAATGTGCGCGGAGCACCGGTTTCGTGACTGTTATTGCTGTTATGTGCTTTTGCGTCCATCAGTTGTTGAGAGGACTGGCAAAACACGGGAATTGAGTGCTTGTGGAATGACAAATGTGGGAAATTCCGCATCGGAAGGCAGCTGTCGAGGCCAGAATATTCGATTCTTCCAACAGAAGGTGAGTGTTATGCACTCCGCTAGAAAGACGGTGCAAAGGAAACCGTTGTCGCCGTCAATACTTCATTTGTGCCCTTCGTTCGAAATCTTAGCGCAAGTGAACGAGTTGTTATGGCAAAAAAAAAAAATGTTGTCACGAAAGCGACGTACAATTGCAGCGATCGAAATGAAATGATGTCCTGGCCTCTGTAAACTTGCGGATGTCAATAAACGATTTGTTCTCACTTGCTGCTCACTGTGGTCTGTGCCAGTCGAGGCCATCTGGTCACCTGGCGTAACATCACTTCACTAGCGCGGCGCAAGTAAACACGCGACCAGCGTGCCAGCCAGGAGCCAGCAGGAGCAGCCACGGCCGGACTCGACGCCCCTTTCGCGCGCGGGAGGAGGAGAGTCGAGTCCGGCCGTGGAGCAGCGAGCCGGCGGCCGCCGTGCGAGGGCAGCCATGTTATTAAGGAGCTCAAGCGGCCTGTGCAAAAAGCATCCGCCATGTTTACAAAGCCGTGTTTACAGCGCCATCAAGCGGGCGTACTGGGTAGTTCACGACGCCGCCACTACGCTTTTTCTGGCACTACAGGCAAAGCTAGACCTTTGCTTCTCTAAAATCCTCCCTGTTCTGTGCCGGGGCCTCTGTGTCCTTGAAGAGCGTGGAGACGAGCCACGCAGGCAGCCGCCGAAGTTCAGCCGCCGGCAGCCGCCGAATGCGCAGAGAGCGAAGCGTCTGACGAGGCTTTGTCGCAACTTGTTGCCGACATGATTGCGCCTGTTTCCGAAGGCGCACGAGTGGCTTCGCCGCACAGCCGAGGAGTGATGCGGGGAAGTACTGCGGCGCTGGCCCATTCGTAACAGCTTCTCCGCCGGGGGTCCGAGATCCCGATGGATAAGGGTTTGCAACCGTTGTCCGGAGGGATGCTGTCGAAGTGAAGTATTCGGCAGACGCTCGACTCCAGGCCTTGGCTGTATGACACCGTGCTGGAGCTTCACCGGGCGGGTCACTGGACGAGTAGTGGCTCCCCAAGAACGTCTCTGGCTTGGTCAGGCAAGCAACAGAACAACACAGGAAGACACAACCGCATCGCCGGCAAGTGCGAAGACAAATCCACACTGAAGTTCTACCAGGCTTTAGTTGCGAAAAAGTACGCGAATAACTAACTACTCTAGTTATATTTTTGCCCAGCAGTACTTTAGACAAGTGACAAACCTGAAAGGTGACATTTCGCGTGATTGGAAATGTCCCACACAAAGAAATGTAATCGTAAAGGGCGAAACCTGCTCCAGGAAAAACAATGAACTTGAGAAAGTCAGGCGTCTACAAGCCACTTCTCGCGCTGAGAGCTGCGATTCGAGCTCTCATCATTGCTCCGAGCTTTCCCCAATTTGTATCGTACTTTAGGTGCACCCGTTCTCTGAACGCTGCTGCGACCGCGTGAAATGAAACCGGTCGTCTTGTTCGACAAAGGTCGAGCGCGCGGAGGAGCGAGCGAGATTTTCCAGCGTTCGAACGTAAGGCGCGCACTCCTTCTAGGAGGCGGCGTTCCCTTGGCGCGATGCGAGCTCATGGCCTTGCCTCTGGGCATGCCCGCACTGAAACACGCGCCACAAGTACGTGCGGAAATTTTCCCTCTATCCTTCTTGCTCGCCTTTTCAACAACGCGTTCGGCAAGCGAACATCGGAACGTGTTTACGTTCTCTCCTCTAGGCTGATCGGTTCCCGACTTCGGCTCAGCCACAGGCGCCACCGAAATCTCAACTAGCTTAGCCCATATTGGCCTAGCGTCGGGAGAATCAGCTGGGAGTGACAAGGGCATGACGTGCTCATTACACACCTCGTAGCTTCCAACAGTCACTACCTCGTCGTCCCTCGCGCCTTCAGCGACAGCCTCGGCACGCGAAGACCGAAGCGTGTTCCCGTTCTCCTTCCTCACTGCCAGAACTACACTACAACCTGGCTGCCCTGTCTCGAAAGACGGCTCGGCCACCCAAGACACCTGAATCTCTACGAGCTGGGCTGGCCGTTGCTCGAGGTTGGTTACCTGAGCTGGTGGCAGGACGGAATCGGCTTGCTCAGTGGCGAGATCGTCACGACTCCCAACTGAGCTGTGCAAACCGTTCGCTGCCTCGGCAGCAGGCTTTGCCACCACGTCGCTCGTTTCTGCACTACCGTACGAAAGAACCTCTGTTTCAGCGGACTCGTGCGGTCTCTCGGTAACCTCATCGGTTACGCATTCCTCCTGAGATGGTAGCAGGACGGAAACGGCTTGCTCAGTGGCGAGATCGTCATTTCTCCCAACTGAACCGTGCAAACCGTTCGCTGCCTCGGATGCAGGCTTTGCCACCACATCGCTCGTTTCTGCACTACCGTCCGAAGGAACAACCTCCGTTTCAGCGGAGTCGTGTTGCCTTTCGGTAGCCTCATGGTTTCCGCACTCCCGCGAAACCTCGCTATCTCGCGAAATGTTCATGTTCAGACCGGTAGCCGCTCCCAAGGCGTCCCGCGAATTTGAACCATCCGAACACTCCGCCGAGATCTCCAAAACAAACGCCGACACATTATCGCACTCAGTGGACAGGCACTGCCCTCTGCCGCCTCTGCCGACAGTCTGAGCTAATGCGCCGTCGTTATCTCTCTCAGCAACCTTGACGCGCTGCGGGGCAGCAACGGTCGCTTCCGACTCGCGCTCCCGAGCGTCTGCTACTTTCTTTTCGTTACCGTGGCCAGTTTCTCTATCCACGACAACGAGGTCTTTCTCGAGCAACAATTCTAACTCGGGCTTCACTTCTTCCTGCTCGAGTTGAATTTCATGCTTTAGGTACTTGTTCTCCCGTTGGAGTCTCTCTCTTTCGAGCTTCTTTCTTTCCCTTCGGATTCGCTCGATATCGAGGTCGTACCATCGCATCAATTCCTCGTGCTCTCGTTCTCTTTCCTCGCGATCCTGCTGTCGTTTCTGCCTCTCGAGCTCCTCACGCTGGCGCTCAGCCTCAGCCTCTGCCTCGGCGGCCTGACGTTTCGCGGTCTCCCTGTCATTGATCAGCTCAATGCATTCAGACAGCTCCTCATCGTCAGCCCCGACAGCGAGTATAGCCTGTATCAGCTCTGGCTTTCTCAGTGCGTCCGTAACATCCAAGCGCAACTCTTTGGCAAGCTCCAACAACTGCGGTTTTTTCAACGCTTTCAAATTCATGGCCGGTCTAGAGTACTGCTTTCCCACTGCTCCAAACATGTTTTGCGCGAATAACCCACGCGACAAAAACACGCCCTACCAGCTATCCTCAGCAGCCTGGTAAAACTCAGTGAAGAAAAGTCCCGCACTCACCCTTGACCGCCGTGAATTCTGCGAAGTCCGAAGCCGCCTTGACGTCCGTGGTGTTGGGTCTCGCACCGCTGGCCTCAGGTGTTACGAAGTTGCCATCCGACCGCTGCCAACCAGTTGTTGCGACCGTGAAGGCCGACCGCAGCCGGGAAGACGTCCAGAGCTGACAGGCCAACGTAACTGTTTACTTCATAGCGAGAGGTGAGCCGAAGCCAAAGAACAATGCCCCGACGGGCGAGGTTACAATACAGGACTCGAACAGAGCGACAACATCGATTCGCTGCTCTAACAGGAATGGTTTACAACGCTTGGGCAGCTCTATTTATACCCAAAAGCGATAACGGTCAAACGCAACAGGCTGGAACACGCACAACACTCTTTCCAGAGTTCGTAAGCCGTTCATAGCCTCGGCACGCGTTGAGTCCGAGAGAGGGGAGAGAGGAGGACTCCGTTGCGATCACCGGGGCCTCTGTGTCCTTGAAGAGCGTGGAGACGAGCCACGCAGGCAGCCGCCGAAGTTCAGCCGCCGGCAGCCGCCGAATGCGCAGAGAGCGAAGCGTCTGACGAGGCTTTGTCGCAACTTGTTGCCGACATGATTGCGCCTGTTTCCGAAGGCGCACGAGTGGCTTCGCCGCACAGCCGAGGAGTGATGCGGGGAAGTACTGCGGCGCTGGCCCATTCGTAACAATATATACATGATACACTGACAAGCACGAGGCGTTGACGACGGAAGACGTAAATACTGTCGCGTCAGAACGTTCTGTCCCGACTCCAGCGAGCCTTCGCTTATTCACAAAATGCACAACGCATATAAGACTGTAGGTACAACGAAAGGTTCTAATAGGAAACTATGACGGCGCAAAACACTTTTAAATCAAAAGTGCTAAACAGAAAATGTTGGGAAAGTACTGTGTTAACATGTATATGTGTACTCTTGGTTGATCTAAAGGATGCATGATCAGTGAGAAACGTCGTTGTGAAAACGCAGTGGTAGGACCTCCCGCGAGTCACAGCGGTTGCCAGTGATGCATTTCTTTTTCTTTGAAGTGCTGCAGGGCTTGGCATCCTCTTGCAGGGAGTCGCGCAGCTCGGAGTCGGCGTCTGGATCTCCCAACGCGCTCACGGTCCATTCAACCTTTACCGTAAAGTGCCGCCAGGCAGGCTTCGGGTTCCTAGCGCACTCCACTGCGTCCACTCTAGCCCTCCACAGAGAGTGGAGCCCAATGACGAGAACGCAGTCTCGAAGCGCCTTGTTTCCGGTGGGTGTGCTCAGGCGCCGGAGATCTGACCATGACAGGTCTCATCGCTTAGCGAACGCAGTCTGCAGCTCGTCCCAGAAGACTGCTTCGGTGTTGCACTCAATGAGGACGTGTTCCGCCGTTTCCCGCTTCCCGCAAATGAGGCACCCCGCGCCGCCGTGCAGGAAGAATCCCTTCTCCTCCAAACGTGCCTTCGTGGGCAGCACTCCCATGTGAAGGCAGACGAAGAAGTCCTTTGTACCGGTGGGCACAGGGAGTTTTCTTATTCTCTTAAAGACGTCGTCAGATGTTCGCGGTCGTCGGTAGAGAGGGGGCGGCAAGACCTTCCCCACGAGGTCCCAGTACAGTTTCCTGGGCTTTGTTTTGAGTAAATACTCCCAAGAAAAATTCTGCTCAAGCAGGGCTAGAGCTAGAGCGACTTCTCAGTAGAACTTCGCTGCTCGCGTCTCAAAGCAGAGAGATGCTGTCGTGGCGAGCCATGAGGTTAAATGTCTGGCACCCAAGCACTGCGTGGCTGCTACAAGAAACGGATCGCGTAGGTCGATGAAGTACAGGAACCGCTGAACTGCCAGTTTGAGGTCCACATTGACGAGACCCAAGCCACTCTTTTAATTTGAGAGCTCACTGAGCTTTGTGGTTGGTCCGCACCAGACATGCGGTTTTGTAGGAAGTTCTATTAACTCCAGCCTACATCGCATGAGAGCTGCCTGTGAGGCGGCAGAATCGGGCATTTTACCTTTGGCAGCTGTTCAGCTCGACCTAAGGAAGGCTTTCGATCAGGTGAACCACAAACTTCTGCTTCACCTCTTCCAACACTGTGATATTGGGGAAACAAGGATTGAGTGGATTAAAACCTGCTACACGGACATTTATACCAACGTTGTAATAAATGGGGTGGTGGGCACGCCCATAGACATCCTTAGGTCTGTCCGCCAAGGCTGCCCATGTCGCCAATCTTATTCACACTTTACCTCGAGCCACTGTGCCGTATGACCCTTGCATCTAATGTCATAAATGGCTTAACGATCGAAGGCGAGCAGCTCCATGTCCTCGCCTACGCGGACGATGTGGCCTTCATTTGCACTCAAAAATCAGAAGTGGGAGAGGTTATCAGGCTAGCGCATCAGTTCTGCCGCTTTTCAGGGGCAGAACATAACCTCCTGAAGTCGAAGGGAGCCTGGTTGGGTTAATTACAAACCAAGTTGCCTATTTGGAATGGCCTGGGAAGAAGAGATGTCTAGCTACCTGGGCGTCAACCTCAACCAAAGCACCCCAATTACAAATCGACGGAAACCGAAAGTGACAGCGGCAGAAAGATATCTTCATAAATGGAGAAACAGACACATCGCTCTGTTCACTAGGGCCCATGTCTACAATACGATAGCATACCCCGCTGTCCTGTACGGGGCCTGCGTAACCACCATCGACGCAGACTCCCTGAATAAGCTGCACCGCCCCTGGGCGGTATTCCTCTGGCGTTCCACGTCCGAACCCATGCACCGCTCAAACCTCTACTGCGCTACAAACCGAGACGGGAGCATGTGCTACGAACGCGCCTTATGTCCTTCACTCATTCCAACTACGTCAAGAAGCTACTGATACAACGAAGGCACGCGAAGCTGAATGTCAACGGGAACGACGAACTGAAAACTAATGGGAACTTCAGTCCTCCCCGTGGCTGCTTCGCATACTACTCAGGGTTCCCCTACGGGAAGATGGTGTAATTTCTTTTTAGCGATCAGATTGATTCAGAAGATCAGCGACAAGATGTTGCTAGCGTCGTCAGCGCCGGTTCGAGCCGCTTAGTGGCGCGAGCGGGCAGGCGCGGCCGGCGTGTGCGCGGACTGTTTCCGAAGGCAGAAAACGCTTCATGATTGCCTGCTTTATCCATTTATTGCGAACGACTGGCCTAATCTACAAATTCAGCTCAGCGATCGTGGTAGTTGATCGGGTGGATCAAGAAACGAGCCGCAGGTTTCGCTTCAGCCATGGTGACGTCACACGCAGTCTCTCTGGCTGCGAGTGCGACGCAAGAACGCAAGCTCCAGCTTTGGGGCCCCTGCTATTTTGGTGAAATAGCGTGCGTGCTTAACGCAAACCCAAAACACCAAGGACGGCTTGGGTTCTGCACATGGGCAGTATGGCACCATAAGGTGCTTGTAAAACTCCTAAAACTCCCTATTGTCGTCTGAGACATCCCCGAAGCCCCGCAGTCCTGGGCAGCTAAACCAAGCATAAAGCGCGCAGTATCAACAGCAGTAAGCATAGTTACTTATATGTTTACATGTGTTTTCGTAACTTCCACTGTTTGTCCCACCATTATTACTGCTTTGAAAAGAATGTGCCCTACATTTAAGCGCAATTAGCTAGTTCGGCAAGCTTACAAGCTCTGCTTGTTTGCTTTTGCTCTTGCCGGCCTGCGCCAATCGCAGAGCTGGCTGGTATGACATCATAGGTTCTGTTGTTGGAAATGAGCTAGTGGGTCGAATGGCCATTATTTTTTCCCCATTTGTATAGCTTATTTGAGCGAAGTTTACGTTAAAAGTGGTGTCAGTATGATTCTAACGATGCAATCTTTCGAATGAACCAAACTTGTGTTTTGTCTTCATGGCCCCTTTAAAATGGTCGTACCAACCATTTTCTTTTCCAACTCATCCGACCTGACTTTTCTGCTGGGTGCTCACTTCCTCAGAGTTTGCCGTCTCAATGCATTCGTCTTTTCCACCAACTGATGGGTCGCCTTGAGTCTGCTCCTTGTTTTGCGGTCTTCATCCAATCTAAGCTGGCAAAAGCAAATGAAGGAATAGGTTTCGCTTTTCAAAAGGCCGTGTCTTCAATTTACGTGCTGATTTCGACATAATATTCCAACGAAACATGGGTACATTCTTTGCAATGCTGGCAAAGAACTGTTCAAACTATGGTATAACGACCGGAATTTTAACTCGAGCTACACTGAAGCAAGGCAGAAAAGCGAGGGAATGAATCGTAGCACCACATCTTTTCAATAACAAGGAATGTTTGAACGGCTCTTTCGAAATATTTGAACTTTCACTCTACATCTTGGTTATAAAGCTCGGCATATATGGGCAGCTGCATTTCTGTGCCATTCTCCAAACATTTGGAGACATGAACATTGTTTTCGCTTCTCTTACATAAAAAAGAGGTTTTCGCAAGAACTCACACGTCTCATGCCGCGTTCCAAGAGAAAGTCTCCGCAGCCACGCTGACGCCGTGGCTGGAGCAAGAGTGATACATGCACTGAGTAATGATATTCAGCGTAAGAATTTCCTCTCGATTACCCACAAGTATGAATTTAAACATGTGTGTGCGGCGTGCTTGAAATGTAGACAGTAACGTGTCAAAATCAGTAAAAGTAGTATTTAGCAAATAGTTTAAACAGGTTCCCCGGAAAAAAGTAAAAAAAAAACCATAACAGGTGTTTAGACAAAGATAAAAGACAAGAAAACAGAGTCGAACCTTTACAAGAACTCCACCTCCTTTTGAGCCCGCTTTCCATACCGAGGCCAGGTAGCCATCTTAAATAATCATTTATTCGTTCTTCCGCCAATTAACGTGTTGACATTGAACTGCTACAACCAGTAAAAAGCTCAGGGTTACCGATAATAAGTAAATAAGTAACATAATATGATTCGACAGTTCTGTGGAAGACAGAAAAACGGAACAATGTCAAGCGGGCATCGGAATTTGTCTGCACCGACAAGTGTCTGCACTAAAATTTTCGTGCAATGAAATCTTGCACCAGATGGTACATGCGCTGAATGATAATTGCATTGAATTATATTTGCACCTAATTTCATTTGCACCGAATTGTCGTCACAGCATCGAACTATGCTAGCACCAAATTAGGTCCTCCTTCTGCATTACCTGATCCCTATGTCAACGTAGACGTTTCTCCATATAAACGAACAACAGCCTCATCATACATTCCAAGCGATACAACGCTGGCAGGGCACGTTCTGCCCTCTGTGCGCTCTGCAACGCTTCAAAGGGTTTCCGGGCGCATTCTCGCTATAAGTACGCAACGTGGGAATGCGCCCGATTAAATATTCAGCACCACGCAAGGGAAACGGGAAACTCTCAAAGCAACCGCTAAATTTCATGCAGGAAATACTATGCAACATCGATTCGTTACGCCTGACTGTTACCTACCGCGAATACAGCAGCGTAAAGCAGGAAATTTCGGGTAAAATCGCAGAGAAACTAAAACCCGCGCGAAGGGTTACGATGATGATGATGATGATTCCTATTGGTTTCCCCTTTGAAGCGGGGTGATGACATGTCATCTTACCAAAAAGGACTGATATAACCATGTTTTACACTCTTGGTTTAATACTAGCGCTGCTTAGGGCAGGCACTAAAGCTTATTAGACCCGAAATACTTTCTTTTCCCTTTTACAGGTGGTAACTGCCCTAGGCAATATTCCCCTCTCTGCTTTTCCTCCACCAGCATTCTAATCTTCTTTTCATCCCCTCGACAGCCTTGAAGTTAACTTCCTCTCTGGTACCCTTAAATCCTAGGGCTTCTGAAAGCTCAATATTCCTTCATGTAGATTTGGATGGATACCCTCACATTCTAACACTATGTGCCGCATAGTTTCTGTTTCTTTTCCGCAGACCACACATACCCCATCATTTTGTGAATACTTCTTCACAAAACTCTTAGTTCGCAGGCAACCTGCTCTAGCCTCAAAAAGCAAAGCACTGCCCTGGGAATTATCGTAGAAATTTTCCTTTCTGATGCTCCTCTTCTCAGCCCTGTACATCTCTAACGACGTTTTAGCTTCCATTTTTTCCCTTCATTTATTCGTTTCAATCTGCCTTGCCTCTTTTTTGGTTACCTTGGCTGTTTTGGATTCCCCACTGTTCTTTCCGTATTTCATCGTTAGCCGTCTAGTCTTTCTTTACCACTTTCTTAACCACTGGTTACATCAGAATCTCCCCCCCCCCCCAATCCCGAAAAAAAAACACTGCAAATTCTGTTCTCTACCCAACAGAGATTATAACGCGTTTCTTTTTTCGCCTTCCTCGGGATTCTCGCGCGATTCGATGTCTGGTGAATTAGCAACGCGGTGCGCGCTCTGGTATCGAGGTTGTTAACGACGTTTTCAATGCGCAACGAAGGTAGGATTAGCTGTTCCAAGCAGGGCTTAAACAACAAAGTGCGCTGAGTTGGAAAGACGCGTTATGGAGCGCAGTCTCAATGCTCGTTGCTACCGGCTGATGATAGGCTGTGAGTCTGCCTTGGCTGCAACTTTCCGGAGTTTCCACGGATGTTATGCCCATACTTTCTTCCCTTGGTCTTTTCTCTCCTTCGGAGTTCGAGGATTTGAAAGAACGAGTTGATGTAGTCCCACTTTGTTACGGTATGTTCGTCCATGTGGCCCTGCTAACTCGCTGCTGTATACATTCGTTTTCAGTTAAAGAAGACGCACGTAGAGTTCTCAACAATCATAAATATCTCGGCATGAACATTCAGGAGTTCAGAACGGATAGTTGTACTTTCTTCATAAATGCATAAAAAACTGTTCGAGCAAGATGAGCGCGAAGACAAAGCCCGAGACGCATACACGCACATCGTCTGTGTACATATGTCGTAGTTTGCGTAAACTCCTTTGTTGTCGTCTTTCTAGCGTAGCCTGCATGCCCAAACAGAGAAACTGTTTATGTACGACGGTAAGCAACAAAGATGCGCATCAGGTCTTTCTTGAAGCGTTCGTAACTTGATATCGAATCACCGAATCCCTAGAGGAAAGGCGCGTACGCAGGGACACTGTTGAACGCAGCATCTATTCGTACGAAATTCGAAAACAGCGAAAACAAGATATTTAGTATGCTTTTTTCTCTCAGGAGCACACCTGTCACATGCACACCGCTTAAAAAGGTGCGAAGGAAGTGTTACTTGAGTACAGTGTACAGCGTTTTAGTAGTCCTTTTTTTGTTTTAAATGGACGGTAGAAAGGAGTGTATTAGTAGGAAGAAGCGTGCGACTTAAAAATTGGTGCAATCTGAAACGAGGGACGACAACAGAAAAACCAGAACAAGTCGTCCCGTTTGTGGTTGTCATTTCTTATCTCTGTTTCGGCAGATCAATTGTTATCTTTTAATGACTCGCTTTCTTTAAGACGATCCTACTGAATAGATATTTATGTTCAGCGCCCTTTTCTGAATAGGCCTGTATTTAGATATCGCTCATTTACGTGATTCAAATGCCCCCCCCCCCCCCCCCCCCACTGGCAGCCACCGAAATTGCACCTAAATAAATGAAATCAGAATCGGTTTTAAGGTTCAACGCATTGTTTATTGGATTCCAAAGTATCCCACTGTTGCGAGGAGGAGTTAACGCAGTAGCCTAGGTTTTGGTAAACGGATGTACGATTGGTTTGAACTTGGGGTGATTTGAACCACATGAGCTTTCAGCCTACCCCCTTTTAGCAGAATTTACAAGAACGTGCTTATAGACAACCGTACGCATCCTTTAAGGCAGCACCATGGGTAAATTCGCCAAAATGCACTCTAGTGACCAATCCACGCCGCAGCAAAGCAAATTCGGCGAAGAACAGCAATGCGCATTCGACGTCATTGTTAAATGGGAACTGTGCTGTGGAACAGCCCAAGGCGGAACGTCAGGCTTGCCTTGCGAGATGCCTCAGCGCACACTGAACTTTTGAAATAAAGTGTGCACTTTACATTGTCATTCAGCGAACTTTCATTGTTGTCTACATTGAACGCTCAAGCTCGAGGAATGTGATGGAGCTGAACCGCAAGATTGTCTTATAGAGCATACAGAGTATATTTGCGCCCATTAGTAGTCTTAGGACCGGAGGGCTCGACTTTTCACCAAAGTTCAGTATACAGTCGGGGTCCTGCCACAAGGGGGGCGTACACATCCCCTCTATCTCTGTTCCCAATATCCTGCTATGAACCATTACCATGGTATTGTAACCATAAAATAACTATCACAGACGAGCTGGATGAAGCGAATAGGACACCCATGCAGTAGGACACCCGAGTGCGCCCCGCCTGTGCCCTACTCTCTTCGTCCGCGACTGTGTTAGCACTACTAACCACGCTGACTCATGCGGCCTTAAGTATGCATAAATGTCCCTCATGCCCCACTTCCGCTCCCAAGCTCATTTTTTTGAAGTGGGGGGAGGGGGTGGAGGGAGGATTCAGGGTCCTAAGCTCCACCAGAGTCCTTCAATGCTTTACTGGTCACGAAACTGCTCCGTAACTCAATGGGAGAGCTTCATATGCTGCGTTTGGCCGCCGCGCGGTGGCGCCACCCTCTCACTGAGGTCACTCCTCGGGCGGCGTTGCGCTGGCTCGAACGGCGGAGCCGCGACGAGTTGTGTTTGTTTTGTGCGGGAAAAAAATGTAACGTGCATATCGCGCTCTTGTGATGCGACTTAAGTAGTGCAACGACGATGCCGAACATGAGTTGCGTCCCGGGATGTCGTTCCTTGTACAACGATACCACAGAAAATGTTTGCTTGTTCCTTTGACCGAGCTACGGGCAGCTGTGTGACAAATGGAGGGGTGCCATTCCAAGGCAAGCAACGGGAGATTTCAGCGATTATAAGTGTGCGACAGTGTGTGGAAATGCACTGTGTGTGAGAATGGAAAAAGCAATGTACCCTTTTGAGAGCCTCGTGGACCTAGAATTGTACAAGGCTCACTTAAATCCGGATTTGTGTCATATCAGTCAGGTTGTAGCGGTGCTTCATTGCCTGTTTGCAAACTTGTATTACCTTGCGCTCAGGCTCGCGTGTAAAAAAGCTTTGGGACGTCCTTGTGGTTTTACTTTTCATATTTCCGCGAATTATCCCTTAGGGTTCGTTTTGTTTGTTTTGTAACCGCGCGTGGCCGATTCCGGTTTCTTATCTGCAGTTTCAACCAGAGCGCCCGTTTGCTCTTTTTGTCGTACGTCCCGTCGGGCAATATTGTTTGATATGGAAAGGGTGCCACCTTGTCGCTAACTTGATTTTTTGTTTCTCCGACAATGTACTCGATCCCATTTCCATGGATCTGAAATTAATAACGTTCCAAGAGTAATGCATGCATAGCAAACTCCGCGCAACTCACTTTATCGACGTTCATCTGTTCACGTCACACTGCGGACTGCTTCTTCGACGTTTGTGTTTCATTATAGTCTTTTGTAGTGCAGGAGATCGCTAGTTCGCTGCGTTCAGAAAAGCTTTGCGTCATTCTTGGCTACGTGGCAATATTCTGTTTCCTCCGTGTGCTGCACATCGCAGCGCGAAAAAAATAATTTTTTGTACGCTGGACCACGCTCTTTTGTTTCCCTTCGTAACATTGAAATTTTTTGTTGCGTGTGATAAAATCATTTTCATTGTTCTTTTTTCGCTTTCTGTTTTTGGAAGGATTGCAAAGCGTGGAAGCGGAAGGACACACGGTGCAACATATACAGGGTGTTTCAATGAACACTTTCAAAAATTCCTGAAGGTAGGCTTTTCAAGAAAAATACGAATTCTCTTAAGGAGCAAGCTATCAGGTTCGGCGGACGTCAGAAGTTATGAGAAACATGCGAATTACATAGTTAATTAACTAAAACTCTGTAATTAACTTTTTAATTAGCGAAGTTTGGTGGTTATTTCCAATGGCGAGTTTGTCGCCACGGAGACGACGATAACGGACCAGTTTTTAAAGCAAAGAAAAATGCACTCTGTAGAGCCCTGCAGCCCGCAAAAATCAAGTTTTTTTCGCCCATGAAACCGAAACGCAGCGCACATGGTGCGCCAGAAGTCTAGTGCAAACGCAACATCCGCTGATGACGTGTTGCAGTGACTGTGTCGCCCAATTCAAAAAGGCTCTGGTGATTCCCTACGCTAGGGAATCATCTGATATCAACTCCATCGCCTCTTGTATTTTTTCAATGATCAACGCTCACCTTATACCACGGCTAGCGTTATCTTTTGTTTCGTTGGTAGGCGCAAGAAAGAGGCTACCCATTGCCCACAACACGGTCGCCCGTTTCGGAAGTCCTAGTGGGCGTTAACGATAGTTTTGCTTTTCTTTTTTTATTGTCTCAACCACATCTGACGCGGCTACCAGACGTGCAAGATGTGAAACGTCACCATCCGTTCCTTTTTTTTTTTCGTTAGGTTTATTTGCTGTTCGTTTATAATCGCTGTGTGTTAGGAAGCGCACCAGACAAAGGAAAGGTTTGTTTGCTGGGCGAGGAGGGCTTTCGCGGCTGTGGCTTCTTGCTGAGGCTTCCTAGCTAGGGAAAATTGTACTTACATTTCGAATTGGCCGCCACATTCATTGAAACACGTCACCAGCCGACGTTGCGTTCGCTCAAGACTTTTAGCGCTCCTTCAGCGCCGAGTTTCATTTTTGAGCGGAAAACAACGGCAGGTTTCCTCACGCTACAGGGCTTTAAACGCCGAATTTTTCGTTGTTTTAAAAACTGATATGAAATCGCCTTCTCTGGGGCCACAAAATCACCATTGACAACAACCACCAAACTCCGCTAGTTAAAAAATTCATTAGTAGAGTTTAATTACTCACCTAACTAATGTGCACACCCTTGATACTATCTGGCGTCCTCCACAGCTAGCAATCTCCTTCTGAAGAGGGTTTCTTTTTTTCTCGAAGATCCTATTTTTAAGAATTTGAAAGTGTTCGCTGAAACACCCTGTATCTCTTCGTGTTTTGATCCTTCGCGTTTCTGCAGCGTTTTTAGATGTTTTCAACTATGTACACACTCATCGAAACGACAATACTATTGGGCTATCTCTTTTAGCGTTCTGTGCATTCCGGAGCAATAAACGGATTCATTAAGCGTAGTCTGAACGACGCGTACTTGGTTTCTTTCAGTTTTTTTATTGTATTATCGATAGGCCCGTAGCAGTCCGTGACTACACAGCTACCGTATGTGTGGTATTTACAACTTTGCTTTAAGAAAATAAGCAATATAGATTTAAAATCCGTAAACACGACGGCGCAGCGCTTGTGCCAGAGCACACAGAAGCCGTTGCCGTTCGCGGCCGAAGTTTACGGTAACTTACTTCGAAAAATAAAACCCCATTGAAGGCAGGTGATTAATACAATAACCGGACTATTCATCGCTAACTACTACGAAAAAAAAAACGCAGTTAATCAGCGCGCAGACACCAAAAGCAGCGAGCGTTTGCACGCCAAGAGCTGGCCAATATGCCGCACGCGCGGCGGCTGGATGACCTTCGTGCGGAGGTGGCGCCTGTAGCGGCGCGCGCGGTCCCTATATGAACCGAGAGCCGAAGTTTCGTGACCAGTAAAGTATTGAAGGACTCTGGCTCCACCTAGGCTGTGATGGGCCCGCTCACCGAAGTGGAAGGGTCCGGTATAATTTTGAGCTTTCTGTAGAATAATGCTGGCGAAATCGCAAGCTTCTCTGGTGCCCGTTATTCATCACCATCATCGCCATCATAATCATCATCAGCCAGTGTACGCCCACTGTAAGGCAAAGGCCCCCACTCATAGATCTCTAGTTATCCCGGTCCTGTGTTAACTGGGACCAATTTATCCCCACCAACTTCTTGATCTTATCTGCCCCACCTAACTTTCTGCCGTCCACTGCCATGCTTGCCTTCTCTAGGGATCCACTCGATTACCCTTAATGACCAACGGTTATCTTTCCTTCGCATTACATGCCCTGCCCATGTCCATTTTTCTTAATTTCTACTAATATGCCCTTAACACACGTTTGTTCCCTGACTCACTCCCCTCTCTTCTATTCCCTTAAAGGGACACTGAAGTGATATGTAAAAATTGCGGGATTACTAGCGCAAATTGTAGTCCGGAGTCCCCAGGCCATGTTTCGACCACTCTAGGCGCGTTTACGCGATTTTATTTAGTAGAAAAACTAATTCGAAAATGCTGTCCTCCTCTCTTTACGCTCGCCCATTTTCTGTGGCGTTTTCGTGTGACGTCAGGAGGGGATGAGCTGGCAATTGGCTGCGCCACGGCTGCGCTACTGCAGGGCTCCCCGGCCGACAGAGTCAGTCGGCCCAGCGTTTCGTCCTCCGGACGCCGGCGGGTCGTCGCAATCAAGGAGGTTAAAAAAAATTGCTTGTTCGCAATTCGTTCGCTTAGTTGAAACGAAGCCAGTACACGTTTGTGAATGGAAGAATGTGCCTTTCTTTACTTGGTTTGTTTGTACACTGTATCTAGCTCCAAGTCAAGGTCGCTTCACACAAGCGCTGCACAAGCGCACATGCGACGATTCGCTGACTGGTACGCCAGTAGGAAAATATAAGGCCTCTTGAAGGCGGGAGAAGAGTCAGCGAAGTCAATATAGGTACTAAGGAAATAAAATCAAATGATATTTTTACCATACAGCGTAAAACTAGGGCGCGGGAAGAATGTTTTGGCGCAAGGCGAACAAGCACAGCGGTCAGCAGCACGACTACGCATCTGCGAACGCTTTTCCGTCTACGAAATGCAATTGCTAGACATGAGCTACTGTGGAAACTCGGGCGACGCTTACTGCACGATCGCAGTACAACAAATAGTCACCTAAGCTGCTCCGTGGCTCAGTTGTCTGGGGCGCTAGGTATGTCACCGAAAATGTTTTGCAAGTCATGAGTTCGAATCCCCGTGGGTACGTGCTTTTTTTTTTGTAAGTGAACTTTTTTGTTTTCCGCCGATGTTTTCTATATTGAGTTCACCTTTTTTTGGGCCGCAACGTTCATGCTTACACGAACTAGTTCACAAAACGCGCGCAGGCTGGCACTGGCGCGCTAGCGAGTTCTCGTTGGCGTGCTGTTGCCATAAGCACCGACTGCTTGCAGGCAGTGGGCACAGGCCAGAATGAACAGACCCTTGGCCTGGTGCGAACACGCTTTTTACGATACAGGCATGAGGGAGGCAAGCTCCAAATATGGGGGAAAAGCGCATGACATTTGGGCGTCTGCGGGTACGCGGAGGGCGTTCATGCACTGCGTAGGTCTCGGCTAGTGAATGCTACGACTACAAGCCGTCCTGGGAGGCTTATCTTGTGCATTCTACAGCCGATAACATGGCAGAAGCGCGGTACGATGATTACTGAGATTTTGAGAATGCCCATCCAACAACGCCATTGGTTATGTTTTACAGAACCGAAACCGAAACCGACACTTGTGTGATTGCTAACCTTGGGCATCGTGCAATCACGGCGCCCCTCCTCTCAACGTCACAGCCTTAGTTGGTGCGGCCGCCGCAAACCGCGCATGGTAGTTTTTCTTCTTTCGCGCTTTGTAAAATAATTACCGATTTGTCAACCGGATAAACGATGAAAAGTGTGCTAATTTGAGCCAGTCTACGCAGTGCAAGCAAAAACGGGAGCTTGACAAATTCACTTCAGTGTCCCTTTAACGTCCAATCTATCATCTTCCGTTATTGCTCGCTGAATCGGCTTATGTATAAGTTGAACTCTTTTAGTGAGCCTCCAAGTTTCGTCCCCGTGGGTGAGTACCAGTAAGGTGTAGCTGTTATACACTTTCCTCTTCATGGACAATGGTATGCTGCCATTCATTATCTGAGAATGTCTGCCGCATGCACTCCACCCCATTCTTATCCTTCTAATAAGATCTGCCTCCTGGTTGGGATCCGGGGCACAACTTGGCCTAAGTAGGTATATTCGCTTACCACTTGCACTGCATTGCCACCTATCTCAAACCGTTATGCTCTCCCGAGGCTATTGAGCATTACTTTAGTTTTGTGCGTATTTATTTTCCGGCCCACTATTCCACTCTGATTGTCCAGTACGGTAATCATGCTTTGAAATTAGTCCCCTTAGTTAGTAAGGCAACGTCATCAGAAAATCTGAGATTACTGAGGTATCCTCTTTAACCCTTACGCCCACCTGTTCCCAATTTAGTGTTCTAAATCCCTCTTGTAATCATTCTGGGAATAACACTGGATTGATTGTGTCTCCTTTTCTGACGTCCTTTGTTATATCTATTTTACTGCTCTGTTTATGGAGGACTATGGACCCATTGTAGATAGCCAGCTAGTGTTATTACGTAATGCTCGTCTACACCCAGATTCCACACCGCAGTGCCTGCATGCCTGAGGAGGTTTCGACCGAGTCAAATAATTTCTTGTACTCTATGAAGCCTATACATAAGGGTTAAGTATACTCCGCACATTTTTCTATCACATGATTGATCGCGTGAATATGGCCTATTGCTGAATAGCCTTAACAAAACCTTCCGTGTTCATTAGGTTGACTGAAATCTAAGGTGGCGGAAATTTTATCGCCGATTGCCTTGTAGACGACAGAGAGTGAGTTCATCTGCCTGTAAATTTTCAAGTCCTTCATGTCACCTTTCTTATGGATTAGGATCGTTCTGGCATCCTTCTATGATTCCGGTACAGCCGCGGTCATTATGCATTGCGCGTAAAGTTTTGTCAGTTTTTCTACTACAATATGCCCGCCATCCTTCAAGAGGTCTCCTGTTTTCTGACCTTCACCAGGTGCTTTATCCTCTTGAATTTGTTTAAAAGCTTTCTTTACTTCTTCTGTCGTTACCGGTGGGATGTCTACCTTTTGTTAACGACTTCCTCGTTCGGTATTATCCCGGATGTTGCGGCTATTGCACAGATCTGTATTAAACTCCTTGGCCACTATAAATATTTCATCCCTATTTGTGACGACACGGCCATGCTTGTCTTTCAGTGCGTACACCTAATTTTTCCCCATGCCTAGACGCCTGTTCACTCCTTTAAGCCTGGCCTGTTCTTTACAGTATGCTCAATCCTCTCCATAATATACTTCCGTGTATCAGCTGTCTTACGCTTATTGGATTACTAATTTTTTATTATTATTACAGCGTTATTAGTACGAAGCAACTGGCCGTATTAATAACGTTCCAATTAGTGTTTTACAAGCCGAAGCTTCCCCAGGCTATTTCGGACAAAGTATTCGCCGGTGCACCCTATGAAACTATTGCGAGAATACCGACAGTGTAAAGGTGACAGAAGTGGTGAGTTGCAAAAATTGCGAAGAAATAACGGCTCGTAAGCTGAAACCACACTTCGCATACGCTAACCTCCTCTCCTGTCGAGCACTCTCCGTCCATCGTCTGCGGCTAATACGCTCTCCATCTGCGCGTACAGAAGCCGCTGTGCCTAGCATGATCACTGACTCAGCCGCTTCTAGCTCCGAAGTACTCGTGGAGCTTGGCAGAGGACCAACAACGGGATGAAGAGTGGTCCCAGGCGACGCCGTTGGAACGCTCCTGTCGGCAGCACAGGAAGACGCTGCCCAGCGACACTTACCTTACCCCCATGGTATTGTTTCCCGCTGTGACCTTGATTGTTAATGGTCACTCCGATAGGCGCCATTTAATGACCTAACGCTCTCCCGCTAGAACCACTGCATCATGAACGCAAGGGTGAAAATTCGAACCCATATTATAGCCAAACCCCATATTATAGCCAAACAGTGGTATACTCACTGGAAACGAATAAGACGGCCCAGATTGGCACTCACGGAAAAGCCTTTTCATTCAAACGACAACGTACAGTTACCTAAGTCTACCATCGCGTAGGCAACACTGCATGCATTTGTTTTTCAGCTGGTCACTCACCCTGAATGTATTCAACATTTAAAACCATCAGATTTCTTTTTGTTTGCTGCCTTGAAAATCTTTTCCGCGCGAGAACATCTTCGTCAAAGAAAATAGAATCATCTCTGCGAATATTTATGCGGTCCCTTTCAAAATTTCAATTTTCGTTACAGGGTAAAAAAAAGGAAGCTGAGTGGACCAACTGGGCAACCCTCAACGAATATTATGTTGGGAAGAAAATTGCGAAGCTGTTCAAATTGTACTTAACCGTACTCATGAAGAACCTTGGAATAAGAAATCGCAATGTTCACACCCGTACGAGCTACGGCATATTCTAAAAAATATTAAATTTCATGTATTTTTGCGAAACATAAAATGTTCATGCTTACAACAATAAGGAAAGAAGAGGAAGATGCAAAATTTTACCAAAATGAAAATCACAAATAGGTAACACCGTAAACGGTGTAAAGTTGCGAAGGGACGGGTTGGTACTGGCTGCAAGACAATAGTCCATTGTCAGGGATGCATGGGGACAGACGTTTCCAGCGCAATACCAATTTGAATAAGGTGAACCTATGCTTCCATGTAAACTTTGAAAGATTGAAACGGCTCAGAAGCTTCAGAAAAACGAATAAATATATCAATAAACAAATATTACTTTCTGCAAGTCGGCGAAATGAAAATTTCAGGGTTTGGTCAGCCGGCTACGCTACAGCTCCGTCTTTTGCAGAAACATCTAATAACGTCTGGAAGAGGCTCCCGAAATGCCGAATGGCAGCTGCAAATGGGAAACATAACTCGCTGATAGCATACTTAGCTTACACACAGTATGAGGGAGACATATATGTAGGAGTTCAAAACGAAATTAACTCAGCGCGCTCGGCGGCCGTATGGTACATCGCGTTGCAGTTTCACATTGCTGCAACTCCTCGTCGCTCTTGATGTACTACATATTCTACTATATATCTTGCCTTTTGTAATGGTTGGCAATTGGTTTTCGCTGAAATTTAAAATTATTATGTTTACGGTCACGGCGAGCTTTTAGACTAAAATAGCACCGTTTTGCTCAGCCGTTGTCGTGTGCGCTGATAAATGCCTAATTGTGCTTTAAAAAACGCAGCGACATCCGCGTCCGCAGAAACGAGGGCTCAGCAAGTATTGCCTGTTTTCTTTTCAAGCAGGCTTTCGCCACATGTCTGGCCGAGTCTTGTTGCGTGAGCTAGCTTTCGACTGCCTGTGTTTTCACGCTCCAAGGAATCATATATGACCTCACACCATTGTACACATATATATCACCCGACATAAAGTGTTTTTCATCGGTACCAATTGCTTTGATGTTTTTTTAAGGGTTGAAAAAACTGCGCGTAAAGGACAAGACAATAAGGAAGGGACAGGACGGGCGCACATGGTCACTCTGACAGGCGCCACTATTTTTGCACTCCTGCTGTCCCTTCCTCATTGCCTTGTCCTTTACGCGCAGTTTTTTCAACCCTTGATATGATGCACCAACAGGCCCAGCAACACGCTGTATTGAGTTTATGTTTTTTTCGATTTGCTCGGGAGTCAGCTTACATCCACATACCTTGCTTAACCAGCAACCCATGTTTGTTTTTTTAAGTGCTCGAACATTTTCCCGGCTTGTTCTTAAAGGCCAAATTAGCGTTGTTTTTACTGTAATTACGCAAGACCCCGATGTTTTTTTCCTAAAGTTTGCCAGCGCTCTTAATTAAAACCTCGTTTTATCGACTGCAAGCGCGCTTTTCTTTTTTCTGTGGGGGCTTCCGCTTTCTCGCAAGCGAAGGAGGCGCCTTCTTTTATGACCTACTCGACATCAAATTGTTCATCGACCGCTGTTTCGCCTTGGATCTCTCGCTTATCTGCGCTGCATGGTCCGAAGGAAAATGGGCCTTTCCTCGCTTCCTGACTCTTCTGACGACGACAGCCGCGCCTTTGGTTCCCGTTCTTATTTCCCCCCCGGCTCCGATGGAGTCATTTCGCTATCTCTTTCATTGCTGGGTCTTATTCTACAGTAATGGCCCCAGATTTTTAGAGGGGAGGGGGACTATTTCTGGCCTCAAAACTTTTCGAGAAGTCCTCAGGAATTTTGACAACTCAATGTGTGTATGTGTGTGTTTTTTTGCGAATACGCTCATGAGTGTTTGTTCTGTTTGTGCGTATGTCGATGTCGATGTGTGTGAGTGAGAAAGAGAGAGAGAAGGGCTAGTTGGGAATTGACCGTGAAGTCAATCACCAATCTCAAGTTTTTTTTAGCGATGCGAAATCTTTGAGAAGCTCCCTGGTAGCTGTAAAAATAGGAAATGGCCCATGAAGGGCCGCCAGTTTGGGAATGAAGTTCATTCCGTGTTGAAATCACATGGAGCCCTTAGTCTGGGGTTGAGGGGGGCGGTCCCTATTTGGGTGAAATGGTCAGCGAGAGTGCAGAGGGCATTATCAAAACCCGGTGCCGTCAATGGGGCACCGCCAAACTGCAGGTGCTTCCGCAGAAAGGCTATGAAACCCCCAGGCTTCTAGGTCCTCAAAAAACAAAAAGGGTCTCCGATTAATTCATTGCGGAACAGAAAAAAGATAGGCGTCAGCTGCGGCCTAAACGCCTTTTTTTCGCGTGGTGGTGTTTCAATCGGTTTGTAAACAGAGGGAAAAGGTTGAAGTTGAACTGTTAGACACCGACCTCCTACTTTGGCGTGTAGAAGGGAGGTGGTAAAATAAATTTAGAGTGGTGTTCTAGAATCAAAGCAAAATACTCACTGCTGACCGATAACTCCACTGCGTCACTGAAGGACATACAGTCATGTCTCGTTATTATGGATGCCTTCGTTCCCCAGAAAAGCGTCTATAATGTGAGTCGTCCATAATAATGAATCAAGGTCAAAAGCACAAGCGTTAAGGAATATTCGCTCAAGGAAAGCTCGTTTTCAGGAATAATCGTTTAAGGACACATATGGAAAAACTCGGTCCGATTGCGCTTAACATCAGCCATTGCCTTATAGTCCGGCTATCTTGTCCTGAGCCGCATGACTTGCTCTTTCCGGCATGTGCCGCACTGGGCAATCTTGTTTGATGGGCAAAGGTTGTCACCCTGTCGTCACTACCCTTCAGTGTTGTTGGCTGATCACGAATGTTCCCGATCTAATATACATGGTACTAGAAGGAAGAGGGATCCGAGATAAATGCATGCTTCGGCAAAAAGTAAATTCCTGGTACGCGCTGGGGCCTCGGGGGTAACCAGTCATTTATTCTATATTTTGCTTTGTGGACCCCTGTCCATAATAACGAGAAAAAAAGTGCCTGTATTTACCGGTTTCATCTCCAAAATAGCCGTCCATAGTCCGTGACTGCGAGATTGTATACTAAAGGGGTATTCACACGACGGAGCGTTTCAGCGGAGAAATCCGAGGGAGGTCGTGACGTCACCGCAGGCGGACTTCCGCTCGGCCAGCTCCTTCGCTCACACGGAGGATGCGACTTTCGGACGGACATCACTGTTTGCAGTCGCCTATCTCTAAAGCAGAGCTGCCGTAGCACCGCCGATTCCGCGACGGCGGCAATTTCTGTTAAACTCATACGTACTGATCTTGTCAACCGACCACAAAAATTGGTCGTCGACGCGATGCAGGTGCTGCCGCGCGCAGAGAACGGCGCGCGACGTGGTAGCAGCCGGCCGGCCCACCTACAGGCCCGCATACTGCTGTTAGGCTTAGCACTGCGGCGAATATTCGATCGCCGCTCTGGCAAGCGGCTCAGGTGACGATTTTTAAAGCAACTTTCCATCACATCATTACCCCATTTCTCGTATACGCAGCTTTGTTTGCGCCTTGGGGAGCAATAAAAGCTGTCGCTCGAGCTACCGGCGCCGGCCTGCGCCACTTCGCGGCCGCGACCGCCGCTCGCCAAGCGCCCGTGCTGGTGGTATACGCGGCTCCCTCAGTGCGCCTGTCATGTGCACCACGCATTTTCGCGTGGCGCACATGACAGCGCATTTTTAGCGCACAAGCGATAAAAATAGAGTGCCTGCAACCGCTCTAGAACTTCAGTCGCGGCCAGCTGCCCGACGAGCAGACGAAATCCCGCTGCCTCCGCCGCCGAGCGTCGGAGGGTTTGTAGCTCGCGAGCAGAAGTTCCGATCTCCCACCAGAGGCGGTGCGCCGGAGAGAAACCGTGACGTAGGGTCACGTGGCGCGCACTCCTAGGAGCGAAACAGCGGATTTCTCTCTCGTGTGAATACCCCTCAACGGGGCACAATTGCATGGCGAGAGACTGGTAGCCGAAAATTTCGTCCATATTGCAGGGTGTCCATATTAACACGGTTCATAATAACGAGACATGACTGTACTCCTATATCCTTCGGAAATTAAACGCTGTTATTTCTTGTATTCCTTCTTTAAAGTCACAAGCTATCGTTTTCGGGAAACGATACTTGATAAGGCAGTGGCTGTACAAAAGACTGGTCATATTTTTCAATCTGATCGGCAACAGCGCTTTGATATGAAGGGTTAAATACCGTGTGTATAAAGCAGGTACAAATTATTGCAGTTGCTATTGGATGCTACCTTCGTTTTATTGTCTGCGACGGCGGTTTACCGGCTCGCCGAACATTGAGCAATAAAATTTCTGGTCATGCCAGTATTATTTAAAGAAGTGCTTGACGTTTAGAGCGCAAGCTCTCCTCGATACATCTTTCAAGGTCATTCACTGCGTCGCAAGTGCATTTCAGCTACCAGCGCGCAAGCTGCGCCTTTGTCTCTCGTCTTTTCCCTCGCCCAGACCTCCACCGATGCGGTACCACGTGACTACAGAGAGGCCGCCTGTGTGCGCTCTTCCGAGCAAGCAACCTCCGTCACTAGGCGAGGTGTAAACGGCTGCTTCGCCGCCATTCGGTCCCTAAGACTCGCCATTGATGGCGGACCGTCGGAGTTGTTTGTGCGGGCCATAACTTAGGCATAAGCGAAAGGCGGAATCCCATAGTTCGGTAGGTGAGGCTAAACGGCAGGCTGCGAAATCTCAAGCTGTCTTTCATGAAACACTGTATTCGTACTTTCACCCGTAATAATTAGGATTATAACTGGTAAACGGGAGTGAGACAGACGGACAGAGAGAAACGGACTTTACGACATTAACAAGAAAAAATGTCGACATCCATGTCCATGAAATCTTTTATTATCAGCTGTGGAAGCAACGATACCTGCAAGAACATTGATTGATTTGATTGATTTTATTGTAGGGTTTAACGCGTTGGCGCAACGCAGTCTATGATGCACGCCGGAGGAGGGCTCCGGATTAATTTTAAATAACTGATGATCTTTAACGTGCGCCGAAATCTCATGCACACAAGCATTTTTGTTTTTCATCTCCATCAGAAAAGCCGCCACCGCGGCTGGGAATCGAACCCGCATCCTCGAGCTGAGCAGCACAGCGCATCAGCCACTGAGCCGCCGCGGCGGGTTATCTGCAAGAACATTCCGCACGGAAATAGCCCGAGGCAGTGCTGATAAATTAAATGTACGGGAGTGTTGCCATAAAGGAGGGAAAAAAACTAAACTGATTATGAAGCCGTCTCGACATGCGCCTAGGTGTTATTAGTTGCAATGGTGACAGTCCACTATTATGAAAATATTTATGACATAAGCAGAGGACAGCAATGGACCGGCGTTCTTCCTCAGGCACAAGGGAATTATATTGTTATATTTTTGTTACACTTGAATCAAAAGTTCCTGAAATAAAACGAGCGGCCCTTTTCTGCACCGACTCTAACAACGTGGTTAGGTAGTTTTGGAAAGGGAACCGTTTCGCGGAGGCCAATAAGCTGTGGGCGCACAAAGTTAAATAGGCTCCGAGCAGTCAAGTTTGGCGGCCGAACGCAGCGCCTACTACAGCGCCGCCGCGTAACACTAGGCAGGCCGAGCCGCACCGGCATGGCCGGCTGCCTGCTTTAGAGGCTGTGCAGGCGCCTTGGCTAAGATGTGCATAATATGGTTGGGCCAGGTTCTGACTGCTACCGCTGCTGTCATAGTAACTTTAAAGGATGACGTCATTTCACGTCTGAGCCAACCGAACTACGTGACACGCTGTTTTTTACGTCCATAGATCACGATATGGCTTTCGCGTCGGTATATCGTAACCTATGTGCGTAACAAAACAGCGTGTCACTCAGTTTGTTGGCTGAGAAGTGAATTGACGTCATTGTTTAGGCTATGCTCGGAATAAAGATGCAGTGTCCAACTATGTTCGGACACTAAAGTGAATTTCTCAAGCTCCCGTTTTTGCTTCCACTCTGTACACAAGCTCAAATAAACATTTTTCAAGGTTTATCCTGAGGATCAGACAGTATGTATTTTGTAAAGCCTGAAAGAAAAAAAAAATACCATGCGCTGTTTGCGGCGGCCGCACCAGCTAACAGCAGTGACGCCAGTAAAATGTTCTACGTGATTGGACGATGTCCAAGATTATCTTTTAAAGAAGTTTAGGTTTCGGTTCTGTGAAACAATATGCTCGGCATCCAACGTTATCGCTGGATGGGGTTTCTGTATATCTCAGTAATCGGCATTCCGCGCTTCAGCCATGCTGTAGGCTGCAAAATGGGTCTGATACGGCTACCAAGACGGCTTGTAATCATAGCAATCACTAGCCGCGGCGTACGCCGTACATCGATGCCCTCCGCGTCACCGCAGACGCTCAAAGGCGATGCGCTTTTCCTCCATCTTTGGACCTTGTCTGGTTCATGCCTGTATCGTAAGAAGCGTGCTCGTACCGGGCCAATGGTCTGATAATTCGGGAATGTGCCCACTTCCCGTAAGCAGGCGGTGCATATGGCAAGACCATACCAATGAGAATTCGCTGCTAGCGAGTCAGTGTCAGTCTGCGCACGTTCTGCGAACTCGCTCGTAGAGCAATGAATGTTACAGCGCAAAAATGGTAAATTTAGTATGAAAAACGTCGGCCGAAAACAAATAAATCAACTTAAAAAAAAAGCATGCACTGTCGGGGATGCGAAATTGCGACTTCCAAAACAACATGACTAGAGCCCCAGACCACTTGGCCTCAATCCAGCGATGCCAGTTTCGGAAATATAAAGTATATAATGCATAGCCAGTTTACATTCTTATTTAGTTTTAGCATTTCAAGCAGGTTAGATGACTATTTCTTGTATAGCACTCGTGCTGTGAGCGTCCCCGAAATTCCTACAATTTTTTGTCTGGTGACTGCATTTCTTGGCCCGAAGTACGTTCGTAGATGTGTGGTCGTGCTGCTGACCGCTGAGCTTGTGCTTCCTGACCCCTAGCTTTACGCTGTACGGTAAATGTTTCGGTTGAGTTTATTTCCTTAGGACCTATATTAATCTCGTTTACTATTCTTCCGCCTTCAATTGGCTTTACATTTTCCTACTAGCGTACCAGTCAGCGAATACTTGCATGTGCGCATGTGCCGCGCTTTTGAGGAGCGACCTTGCATTAGAGCTTGATGCATTATACAAACTAACAAACTAAAGGCACAGTGTTCCATGGACAAACGTGTCGGGGCTTAGTTTCAACTGAGCCAACGAATTGCAGCGGCCTGTCTGCGGCTGGCGGACTAAACGCTGGACCGGCTGACTTTGTCGGAGAATCGGTAAGGCGTGTAGTAGTGCAGTCAAGCCAAGCCACCCTTTTGTGACGCAGCGCGAAACACAGCAGGTAATGAGAGAGGATGCAGAGAGGAGGACAACATTTTTCAATTGATTTTTATAGTGAAAAAAGTCGTGTTAACGCAGCGAGAGTGGTCGAAACATGGCCTGCAGACGCCAGACTACAACTTGCTCTCGTAATACCGCAATGTTTGCAAATGACTTCAGTGTCCCTTTAAAAAGAAAAAAAAAGCCGGCTTGCTGCGAAACCCTTGTACGTTGTGAATGTATTCACGGAAAACAAACGGAAGGCACAGTGGCTGCAGTCTGCCCTCGCTCCTTTTCTGCCGACTTGTTTTAGGCGATTCTGTTTGACCTCGTTCACGAAGCAATAAAATGTTCCCGCTCCGTGATATCGCAGTGGAACAGGGATCGGCGAAAACGAACTGCCAAGGGCATGGAGCAGGACGCGCTCTGGGAATATTTGGAAACAATTCAAGCCGTGAAATCGAAAATCGTGCGCAGTTCTCCATGCTTCCTACTCGTCTGATACACTGCGGAGGTCGTGTATTTTAGGTCATAATACTTGGTTTGAAGTCAATGCTACTAGAACGTAGCACAGCGTTCAGAGCGAACAACGCCGAAAAAATCGATCCTGTTAGACGCAGCACCGCACACTGGCGGAACCACGGCGATCCGATGTCAAGTACGCGAACAAAATGGCCTCTTTCCAATGCTGTGAACCGATAACTAATTTGTGCTTTGTAGCGAAAACACAAACGCACTGAAATGGGAAAACACGCGCAAGAAATGCTGCCGCTGCGTTCCTGCTTGGCGTAGCACTGCGAAGCCTGCCCCCCTCTTGAGTACGCGTAGCCAACAGTTCAATCCTTGTGTATATTCCTAGCACTGTGAAGCGTACTTACAGTAGTATGTTTTAAATCGTTTAAAATTTACCTCTTGCGCATTATACATTTCATCCGGTGCCGCCTAGCACGAGCGCACCCGAAACCTGATCGCGGCGGCGAGCGGTGGGCGACCCACTATATTTCTTATTCCCCCCTGGCGGCACAGGGTGTCGCGGTTGAGTGTCGCCATCTTTTCAATGCGCGGCGCCTATAGGCTAATGTGCGAATGTCCGAGGCAGCTTTTCACAAATTTCTACTTTTACAGACTGAACTGTAGTCGTCTTGAGAGAAGTGCTTGGGTCAAACTTGAATGGGAGGTGTCAATTTTTTTTTTCCAATCCGTAGGTTTTGTACCCACAAGGGCTTGCGAGGCACGTCGTCTGCTTCTCTCGGGAAGCGGTGAAAGGATGGGACGCAAACACGGAATGGGACGCAACAAAACTTCTTACACCTCCGCTATGTCTTTGGGTCTTCTTTCGGTGGTATCACGACAACTGTGCAGTTACGACTATAAAAAAGCGTGCTGCACAACGTAAAAGTCAGAAGCAGGACCTGATTAGCGCGATTCTGGCGACTGGCACCAGGTGGCGAGCACAAACATGGGGCCGCCAATGGAACCAAGACTTCCGGAACAGAGACCCTCGTTATGCATCTAGCGAATCAGAATAAAAATGAGGGCCTCATTGCAATGAAGACAGAAATAAAGGTGGGTAGTCAAGAAAGCCAAGGAAAGCCAAGGGGAACGTGTCATTTCTTCTTGAAACAGATATCTTTTTCTTTTTTAAAAGATAGAATGCAAGTGGAGAAAAACATGACTGCCGGATGGTATCCAAACTCCCGACCTCCAGAATACGTGGTTGGTGGTAGGCCCACAACGCTACCGGCGGGGCTGTGCTCCTCTCCACTTTTTTTGGTATTTATGTCTAGGTAATTATGTCCAGTGCATGCAGGTAGTACTCAGTGCCATTCGGACTACTCGGGGTTAAGGGCACCTTCTTTTTAACCTCAAGGCGGTGACTGCAGCATCTACATGTCGGGAGCGGTCGACCATCGGAACCGTCTTAAGCTACTTATGGCACCATAACTGCCAGAACAGAGACCCTCATTATGCATGTAGCGAATCAGAATAGGAAATGAGGGGCTTGTTGCAATGAACACAGAAATAACGGCATGCAGTCAAGAAAGCCAAGGAAAGCAGAGGGGAAGATGTGGTAGGTCATTTATTCTTCTTGAAACAGATAATTTTTTGAAAGATAGAAAGTGGAGAAAAGCATGCTGGGTGGAATCCAAACCCACGACCCACTCGTCTGGTGCGATGACCACTACGCTACCGGCGGGGCTGGGAGGGAAAGAGCGTGAAAGGAACGAGGGGGAGAGAGGAAAGGGAGTTACGGGGCAGGGGAAACAGAAGCCTATCACTTTCCACAATCGTTTTTGGGGGAAGCAAATAGATACGCGGTCAAATATTTTTCCTTTCACCGCTATCTCCTGGAAATATCCAATAAATAACCGCGTGCGTCTGTGGCCCACTCTCTCGGAGCATATCAGAAAACGGCCGCCAAGAGCAGCCCGAATATTCCATACTGCATATACGCCTCGCATATGCAGTAGAATTTTATGGTTGCGTCACTTGTGCAATGAAAACACACAACACAAAGCGGTAGGACCAACCCAGCGATCAAGCAGCAGCGTTATGTCCCTGCAAACGCTATTTGCGGTACCGCAGGATAGATAGCGCCGTGGTAAGAATATGAAAAAAAAATATAGGTTGGTACTTTTCTTCGTGTATGCATGACACTTTGCAGGTGTCAGTCTCCGTGGCGTCTTCCAGTTCATTTCCTCAGCTGCGGCACGACTGAGAGCCTGCAATGGGGTGCCCGTAGACAGATGCACTGTGCCGCGCAAATATGCAGTTAGAACCCTGAACCAAAGCCTTGAAGCCGAGCGGCTTGTCATTGAAGTTTGAAGTTCTTTATTTGACCACAAAGCAGTGCGCGCGCGCATACAGAGGAATTACAAACATAACTAATCATGATAATTATTTTGTGTTTGAAAACGTAAAAGCACGCATCTGCTTCTATTAGGACTGTTCAATGTAAATAACCGAATTTTCAGAGGCTGCAACACGGACGTTTAGATATTGTTACGTAGATGGCAGGACGAATGTCACCCTCCACCTCCCCCCCCCCCCCCTCGTGGTTCTCAGAGGCTAATGCGTTTTGATGTTGAGCCCAATGACGCGAGTTCAATCCCGGACGAGGTGGCTGATTTTCAGATAGAGACGGGAAACTAAAACGCCCAAACATGGGCATTTCGGCGCACGTTGAAGATGCCCACGTGGTCAAAATTAGTACGGAGCCATCCAGTACGGCGTTACTCATAGCCCACGTGTAGCTTGGTGCGTTAAACTCACTCACTCAATCAATCAATCAATCAATCAATCAATCAATCAATCAATCAATCAATCAATCAATCAATCAATCAATCAATCAATCAATCAAATAATTACAAACAATTATTCACTCAATCAATCAATCACAGATAAACGATTAGTGGTGAAGCGTTGCATTTACGTTATGTTGCCACAAAGCGGTGCGATCTATGTGCAGGCACGGCACGGTGAGAGGGAACATGTGAGGGGTACTGTGAGAGGTGTGACCGTTCTCCTCGGAGCGCCACGACTGGTGCCACAGGAAACTTGCGGCACTGGTGCAGTCAGTGCCAGAGGCGGATATAGCTGCACGTCGGATATACTACCTGCGCTTCCAACAGCGTACCATGGCTGCAGTACAGCCGGTAAAACGCTTGTCTATAACAGCGATTTCAACTTCAACCAGCTACATCCGAAAACTGCCGAAACATACTCGTTCCAAACATGTCGGAGGCAAAAGCGAAGGGCTAAGACTTCAGAATTCCGCAGTAGTTTTATTCAAATCCCGCTCCGGCGGGGCAGGATAGGGCTGAGAGTACGAACGCTGTGTTACAGACAAGCCTTTTACCGGCTGTACATTCATAGAAAAGCCCGCCCAGCGGGATGGAAGGAAATGTAGCAGACGGCGCACATTCGCCTCTGACCCTGATTGCGCATGTGCACCAAGGCTCCCGCGGCGTCCGTCGTGGCGCTCCGCGAGGAGTGTCCGCGCGCTACATGTTTTACCCCTTAAAAGGCCACGCGTGCACAAGCGGCCATGATAGCTCATGCAATGTGTCCGTGTCACACATTGTTTCATCGTCATCCGGGGTAGAGTCAGTCTTTTCTGGGTTTGTTTTAGCATTGAGCACCATATGATAAGCATAAAATTGGGGTACATCACAAAACTACCGCCCCTCCTCACCCTCCCTCTCCCCCTCCCCTTGTCGCATAAAAAAGTCGGAAGCACT
This sequence comes from Haemaphysalis longicornis, assembly GCF_048455015.1. Classification (NCBI taxonomy): domain Eukaryota; kingdom Metazoa; phylum Arthropoda; class Arachnida; order Ixodida; family Ixodidae; genus Haemaphysalis; species Haemaphysalis longicornis. The sequence continues at coordinate 273,577,041 of NW_027526295.1, read as the reverse complement.
GCTCCAGCGTAAAAGATGTGCGATGGGAATATAAACAACCACGGTTCCTTACGCATGTGCGTAAGGAACAGTGGTTGTTTATACTCCAATATTGTCACTATTGTCAATATTGCCAATATTGTCAGTATTTCCAATTGTCAATTTCCAATTGTCAATATTGCCAATATTGTCAATATTGTCACTTCAACAGTAAGTTGATTTGGAGTATAAAAACTTTTCGTTGAAGGGACAAAGCACAAACAACAATTGCTGTTTACGCATTATCATGCAACATTCAACCTGCATTGTTCCTCAACCTGCATAAAAAAGAAGGCTTCAGAATTTTTATTATGCAGGGGGAAACCTACGCCTAACGCTTGATACTGGGGCAATGAGAGCCGGGCGGCGTGTTTCTGAATTCTCAATCTACAGATCATTATTATCTACAATAAAGGTTATTATTATTATTATTATTATTATTATTATTATTACTGCCGACGACTGAAGACTAAATATGACACGTACGCATCCTTTTATATTTCCGTCAGTGAAGAGTTTTTCGAGCGCTTGAATGACCCCGCTGTTTGGCCGAAAGACTGCCTCTTTAAGGAGTTTCGAGGCATGTTTCGCGAAGGCATGCTTCACAGCTCTGAGCGCAACACATCAGAAAAAGAATAATGACTAGTTTAGATGTTTTTTATCAGAACGTGCGAGGTCTTCGAACTAAGGCGACTGAATTTTTTGGTAATGTTCTGGCTTCTTGCTTTCCGTTAATAGCTATATCTGAAACTTGGTTGTGCCCTGATATTCTATCCAATGACTATTTTCCTCAAAATTACCATGTATATCGTAATGATCGTGCCTTAACTGGATGCAAACAAAAGGGGGGCGGGGTACTTCTCGCAGTTAACAAATCTCTCCCGTGTGTGCTACGTAGCGATATTGAAAACGCAGGTGAGTCTTTATGGGTCGAAATTCATATCTCTAAAACTGAAAAACTTCTAGTTGGTGTTTTTTACGTTCCTCCTGATGTAGTTCCTGACGCGTTCAATAAGTTAGTCTCCTCCATTGAACAGGTGCTCACTACTCATTGCGACCTCAAGGTCCTCCTCCTTGGAGATTTTAACGCTCCTGGCGTTCAGTGGAGCCACCTCACCTGTTCCCACTACAACCACCACTTTCAACAGAAGGGTAATAGGTTACTAGATTTTTCGTCTTTCACTTCCATGGCACAGCGTAATCACATAAAAAACTGCAGTGGAAACATTCTGGACCTGTGCTTTTCAAACTTCGATGGCGTTAATGTGTCGCGCTCTGATTGTGCTTTAGTAATACCCGACAAATATCATCCTCCTCTTTCTATTTCCTGTTGCCTTCCTACAATGCTCCACCGTTCTGTAATTTCAAGCAATGCGCAACCTCGCTACGCTTTCGCCCGGGGAGATTACGTTGGGCTGTATGGCTACTTTTCTGCTGCCCCTTGGTCAACAGTCATTGACCACTCTGATGTCAATGAACAAGTTGACCGTTTTACTGAGATTGTGCTTTTGGGTATGAAGAAATACATCCCGCAATATTTACCAAAGAAGTTCAAGTTCCCACACTGGTTTTCTTCTGAATTGCGGTATGCCCTGAAACTCAAAGAACGCGCGCACAGAAAGATGAAGCGCTCTGGTGCGAATCAGTTCGTTCAGGAGTTCCGGCGCCTACGTGCCCTATGCAAAATATTGCACAAACGTGATCATGCTTTGTACCTGGCGTCAATTGAAGCTAAAGCAACTCATCAGCCGGGAGCCTTCTGGAAGTACATTCATTCTAGATCTAGTACAACGAAAGAATCTATTCGTCTACTGGATTCCAACGGCGATGAGGTTGCAGATGCGGCCGACTGCTTTGCTCGTCAGTTTTCTTCTTTGTTTGGGCTTAGCGGTGGTAGTGATGATGACAGCGTCTCTTGTCACCAGGACGGTTACTCCGCTTGTTTCCAATTGGATGAGAACATCGTGCGGGCCAGCATTAAGCGGCTAAAGCCCTCGTTTTCTTCTGGGCCAGATGGTATTCCTGCTGCAATTCTAAAAACGTATACAAATATATTTGTTCATGTGTTCACCTCAATATTTAATAACTGTCTCCGGTCTGGCACGTTCCCTCGATCATGGAAAATCTGTCGTGTATTCCCTGTTTTCAAGTCAGGCCCAAAAACTGACCCCATGAACTATAGGCCAGTGTCGCTTCTTTGTTCTGCCTCTAAAATATTCGAGTTATCTCTTCATAAGGTCTTGTCTTTCTCACTTAAACACGTCCTCATTCCTAATCAACATGGCTTCATGCGTGGTCGCTCAACTTCCACAAACCTCGCATGCTTCATGGAGCAGGCTGTCCCAGCAGTCATTGGTAGAAGCCAGCTTGATGCGGTCTACTGTGACATGAGCAAGGCCTTTGATGTAGTCAACCACTCGTTATTGCTTGCCAAGCTCATTCTGTTAGATGTTCACGCTTCCTTAGTGGGTCTTATACGTTGCTATCTCCAGGAGCGATATTGCTATGTAAGTGTTAATGGTCAAACATCATTTAGGTACAAAGCAACCAGTGGTGTACCCCAGGGCTCCGTTCTGGGCCCCCTTCTTTTTTCCATTTTCATTAACGATGTTGCTTCTGCCATTAAAAATTCTTCTTTTTTGTTGTATGCTGATGATGTGAAAATCTTCAGAGAAGTGCGTAATGTTCAGGACTGTAATTCTCTTCAGGCTGATATCGTGTCATTCCATCGTTGGTGCACCAAAAACGACTTAATTTTGAACCCCTCAAAAACGAAAGTTGTTTCCTATAGTAGGAAAACTCAACAGCTGCAATACTCCTATAAAATAGCAAGCACTGCACTGCCAAGGGTGACCGAAATTCGGGACTTGGGAGTACTATTTGATTCTTCTCTGACTTTCTCTTCCCACGTTACACAAATTACCGGACGCTCTCTTCGATGTCTGGGTGCTGTCTGCAGGTATTCTAGAGAGTTTAAAAGTCTTCTTCCTTTCTTAAAGTTGTATTCGGCTCTGTGCTTACCTCTTCTCGAATACGGTTCTGTTGTTTGGAATGGAACTTGCAAGTCCAATAGTGACCGCATCGAAAGGGTTCAAAATAAGTTCCTTTCTATCTTTAGGCACCGTTTCCGTCATGTACAAGAAGACGCAAACGGCAGCATGTCTTGTCTCAAAAGTATTCCTTCCCTTTGGTGTCGACGAATGAGAGCTGACATTATCTTTCTTTATAAACTTCTTCATGGTGATATTTTGTGTGATGACTTGGTTGCACTTATCAATGTCAACTTGCCGAACAAACTTTTCCGAAGATTTCGAACTTTCAGAACAGATGCTTTAAGTAAACGATGCTCGTCCATCTGCAGAATACAATGTGCATATAATGAATATTCCGATCGTCTTGATATATTCCAGAGCTCTTTGTCTTTGTTCTCTAATGAATTGAAAACTGTTGTAGCTTAAGTGCCTTTATGTCATTTATGTGCCGTATTTCGGTTCCGTATTTATTTTATGCAAATCATCATCTTGCTTGTTTGTTTTTCACTTTTCCTGATTTTGTGTTGCTTGAATTTCTGTCGGTTTAGGTGTCAGTGCTTGTAACGCTGAACTTCGTTTTTTCATTTTGAAACTTCCTAACATTTTGTTACAAAACCTTTGTTTTATGTGTATAATCTATCTCCGTCATGTGCATTGAGTTTTGCTTGTGTATTTTCAATTTTTCACGTGCCTTCAACGTTTTGCTGGCCGGGTGTCATGGCTTCTAACACTAGGCTTCCTTTTTTTTTTGCTGTTTTGCTTTCTGGGATCTCTGTAACTATTTTTATCTTATTGTTTCTTTCATATATATGGTTTTCTGTGTTGTGTTGTCTTGATTTTAGTTTGTTTTTATGAATGCTTGTATATGGTGTACCAGTACCAAGACCCTAGGGTTGTTCCTGGGCACCAAAAATAAAGATTGATTGATTGATTGATTGATTGATTGATTATTATTATTATTATTATTAGTAACTTCAACATAAGCTATCCTTTCGTTTTTTTTGTATTTTGTATTTTATTTTGTATTTGAAAGATGTGTACATTATGTTTCGTGTGTTTCTGTTTCCGTGCGCCAGCACAAAGGCCGACCCCGGCTGTTCCTGGGCACGCAAATAAATGATTGATTGATTGATTGATTGATTGATTATTATTATTATTATTATTATTATTATTATTATTATTATTATTATTATTATTATTATATAATCGAAAGCTCACATCTATTCAAAATGTTTCCAATTCACACTCCAATCATAAGCTAATTATACTTGGGGCAACACCCCAGGTATTCACTGGAAGAGTCTTTCATTTCAGCATAAAAACCATTATGCAGCGCAGAAATGCAGCATGTTATTAGATTTTCAATCATTCACCTCCTTGCAGCAGTTCTGCCACATAGAAAATGTCTGTGGTAATGTCCTAGATGTGTGCTTCTCGAACTTGAAAAACGTACAAGTGTGGGCCTCCGAAATATCTCCTGTACACCCCGACAAGTTTCACCCCCCTCTTAATGTCTCTGTCTCTGTCGCTGCCCAGCATTGCTATGGTGGTGTTGACGATTGTGCAGTGCCGCGATATGCTTTCAAGCGTGGAGATTATGTTGGGCTCTATCACTTTTATTCATCTGCTGAATGATCTAGTGTTTTCGATGTCAATGATGTTGACGAACAGGTTCGACGTTTTACCGAAGTTGTCAGGAGTGGCATGAAAAAGTACATCCCTTGTTATAAGCCTATTCATTCCAAATTTCCCCACTGGTTCTCTAAAGAACTTCGAAGTTCGCTTAAACTTAAGGACAGCGCCCACAAAAAGGCCAAGCGTTCTGGGCTTGACAAGTGGAAAGCGGAGTTTAGTCGGTATCGCTCACTTTGTAAAAGCCTCCACCGGCGTGACCACCAGCTCTATATGGAGTCGTTAGAGGCTTCTGCGTCTCAGAAACCGGCTGACTTCTGGAAGTACGTACGCGGCCGTTCTAAGGCGTCTAAAGAACACATTAGCCTGCTTAATTCCGATGGGGAACAGGTTGAGGATGTTGCCACGAGATTTGCTCAGTACTTTCATTTTGTCTTAAACTGCCAGATGGTCACGACGAACGCCTATGGTTTAATAATATGTCTCATTTTAGTACACTTATGTTCAATGAAAGACTTGTCAATGATAGCCTAAACGGATGGAACCGTCATTTTGCTGTGGTGCAGATGGAATTCCAGCAGCCCTCATGAAGGCTTACGGCAACATTTTTGTGCCTGTCTTGACTTCCATTTATAATAACTGTTTACTTTTCGTCAAATTTCCTCGTGCATGAAAGATTGCTCGAATTTTTCCAATATTTAAGTCTGGTGATAAGTCAGCCGTTACTAACTATCGCCCAAGCCCAATCTCACTCCTTTGTGTCGCCTCAAAACTCTTTGAGTCAGCTCTGCACAACGTTCTTGCTGCCTGCGTCAAGAACGTTCTGATACCAAATCAGCACGGCTTTTTCTCGGGTTGATCGACAGTTATAAATCTTGCAAGCTTTATGACAGAGGCTTCGGCTGCAGTTCGTGAAAACGGCCAGTTGGATGTTATTTATTTTGACCTCAGTAAGGCGTTTGATGTAGTGAACCATCAATTATTAATTAACAAGCTTACGACGTCCGGTGTTGACGCAAGCCTAGTTGCCTTCTTATCCAACTATCTCCTTGACCGGTCCTTCTACGTAGATGTAAACTTCAAAAGGTCTAGTGAGTGTTTACACTGCAACGAGTGGTGTACCTCAGGGTTCTGGGCTGGGTCCACTATTGTTTTCTATCTTTATGAATGATGTGTCAACAGTGTTAACAAAATCTTCATTTCTTCTCTATGCTGATGATGTCAAACTATTTAGGCACATTAGCAGTTTTCAGGACTGCTGTGCCTTGCAGAGGGATGTGTCGGAATTATCGGTCTGGTGCAGCAAAAACTGTCTAATTTTAAACCCAGCTAAAACAAAGGTTGTCACGTACAGCCGGAAAACCCATCGTCTACTGTTTTCCTACAGTATAGAGGGAGCTCCTTTGCAAAGGGTTGAGGATATTAGGGACCTCGGGGTTCTTTTCGACAGTACCCTCTCTTTTTCTTCTCATATTAGGCTCATCATCCGGCGAGCGCTCCGAAGTCTTGGAAATGTGTGTCGGATTACAAAGGAATTCTCTTCTCCAGATCCATTTCTAATGCTATACAATGCAATATGTATCCCCCAGTTAGAATATGCTTCTGTTGCCTGGAACGGCATCTCCAAATCTAGTAGTGGATTAATAGAACGTGTGCAGAAGAAGTTTTTATCCATATTTAAGCACCGTCATCACAATCATAGTTTTCATCCTGATTCTGACTTACCCATAGTTCCTTCCATCCCTTCGTTGACCTGCAGACGTATGCGTGCAGACCTTACATTTCTTCACAAAATTGTTCATGGTGACCTTTCTTGCGCGGACCTGCTTAAATGTTCAGAGTTAAGTGTTCCACAAAGGCCCACCAGGTCGCATTGCCCTTCCTTGACCTCTGCGCGCAACTCCAATCATTCTCCTGTGCGTAGAATACAGAATTGCTACAAGCACTTCTCTGAACGCCTTGACATCTTTCAAAGTTCCTTTACAATTTACCGTACTGCGCTGTTGAATACAGTATGTTAAACTTCTGTGATATCTCTGTCGTTCGTTTTTCTCTTTTTTTCATTGCTGAAATTTGGTTTCTCTGCGGTTCGGTTTAACCAATATAGTTGCCTATTTTTGAGACTGTTTACTTATCATGCTTGTGTTATCATTTGCCTCTATACTCTTGTCATTGTTTTTGTCGTGTTACTGTCAAACTTTGTTCTCTGCTTGTTGTGTATTCATTACAACAAGCTGAGCCACAAAGGCATCTTCTTTTTTCTTTTTCACCTGTACCCAGGCTCCGCCTGTGCTTTATTTCTGTAATTTTCGCTACTTCAATTTGTGTGTGTCAATTGTCGCTTGTTTGTTTCTGGAAATATATTTCTTGTATTTTGTTCTCATGTAATTATCCGTGCGCCAGCATTCAGGCCTCTGGCTGTTCCTGGGCACGTAAATAAACATGATTGATTGATTGATTATTATTATTATTATTATTGATGGTGCCCAGAACGGACGTCTGTTTGTTTTGCTCCGCGTCTTTCTATGGGAAACAGAAATATCTACCCTGTGTTTCGTGCAAAGGACGTGTTCATGGCAAGTGTGTGGTATTGCCGGACGAAGAACTGCCGCTTCTACGGTCCGCCGCTCACCCGATCGTTTGCAATCGATCTGCGACTATGGATGCCAACGCCAGGCCTAGCGACGCACCGGACGACTGTATGGTCAGCCGCGGCATTCCTGCCTCGGCGACCCACGCCTCTCCCGCCGTCTCTCCTCTGATTGTTCCTGGGGACGGAGAGAACGGTTTGCACGAGCTCCTCCTCAGAGTGCTGCAGGGGATCTCTTTCCTTGCCGACTCGGCCGCCAAGCGTAGGGAGTGCAACGACCGGCTGCGAAGATAAAATGCGCGAGCTCTGTCTCAACAGGCTGACACCATCGCCTCCCTTCGATCGGAGGTTCGGCGCCTGCGTGACGAGCTGTCATCGCTCACCGCTTCTATGCGGTATTCCCTTGCCCTACCCACCACAAGGAATTCGAAGTCAGCGGCACCTATCTGTGCTCAGCTGGGGAACTCGGCACCCACAAGTGTTGCGACAACACCGCTCCGACCGCCTGCCCACCAGTCCCCACCGCATCCACAGCTGCAACGCCTCCGCTGGCCATAGAGTTTCATATTAATAGTATATACTAGAGGGAAATCTGGCGCCACTGTCTAGGGGAGCCGGGCTTTGGCGAGCGTTCCGTCATGTACCAGGCAGGCACGTTCCACTTGTCCTTGGCACGGCTAATGATCAGGCTGAAAAGTTGGCTCGGGCTGCAAAACAGCAACAATATTATTGTAGAAGATTCATAAAATTTGTTTTTTTATTATAAAATCGAACCTCTAAGAAGAACAATTTGTCCGTGATTATGTAAAAGCTTCAGGCACGATGAACATGAAAAAAAATGTTACCCTTTTTGTTGCTCTTTGCTTCGAGGCAAAAAAAGAAGCCATACATCTAGCTAAGCGAAGTATGCGAGGAATGTCGCTGGCGGCAATGGCGCTGCCCACGGCGGCCCGCGACTGTAGCGACCGAAACGAGAAATCATGCTGATCAAGGTAGCTTTCTCGTCCAACTGAAGTATGGGCAGCCAATTGCCGGTGTATCTCAGTGCCCAGTGTGTCCCAGTGTCCGACCTAATGAACCAGATTTTTTTCGTACTTCCTATTTGTGATGTTAAATGTTCTTTTAGATCCTAAAAATGTTTCCACGGTCCCAAGCAAAAAATAATGTTTGGGCGTCAAAGGGTTTAAACAATTCACTTTTAAACAATTCACGCAGAATTGTTTAAGGTGTGACTACCCTCCTGCAGTTGGTAATGCGTCGTTCTATTAAGGCATCGGAAAAAAAATAACTAGACAATTAACAGAAGACTTCCCCATTATGAGGTGCTGCGTTCGATGTGTTGGCGCACCATGCATTACCATAAAGGAGAAAGAGTACTCTTATTTGAGCCCCTCACACAGCACATGTAGTGACGCACCTCATAGGTGTTTAGCACATGTGCGTCTGATTGTGTTTCAATTAAAAAGTCAGCTTTTTTTTCATTCTCGAATAGCGAAAACACCTCACTTGCGTTCGGAAGAATATAAATTTGTGGTTTTTTAATCAACTTATAGTTATGAGTTCACTCTGTGTCGTACTTTTCACGCTTCGTCCCCGTTGTTCTCGCATTTTTACACTAAGGTTCGACGAGTGAACTGTTTCTAGCACTTGCCGTTTCTGGGGGCGGGAAAAGCTACAGTAATACGTAGTTATACCACGGTGACGGCCAGTTAAACATCAAGCCTATTAATTATTGATTAAGGAAGCTATTATTGTGACATAATAGAGATAATAATAATAATAAAAACTTTGCCTTCCTCCTTCAATATTAGATAATAAAACAAAATATTACAGACGTAAAATATGTTTAAATTCTATGCACATGATCAATTGCATGCACCACGAGCTTTATGTGTCCCATAAAGGCACCAAGTCGGAACGAGAGGAAAGGCAGCACCACCTATGGAAACCTGGGCGAAAAGGAAACGCTCAAAATGTTTCCTTGTATTGTCGCCGGTATGTAATAGCTATTGTGTTTTCCTTCCTTTCTTTTTTTCTTCTTTTCTCACTTTTGACTTTATGCAGGTTGCTTCTACTATTTCCAGCTCCGCTTCAAAGTTCCACATCTAGTGCCGCTAGAAGCGTCCTTGAGAAGCCTGCTAAAGCTTTTCTTTTCGTTTCTTCGCGTCTTTGCCCGTCCATTTTTCTTCCCTTTTTGTCGTCTGCTCCCCCACCAGAAGCCATTCCGCGGATTGTACGGTACCGCGAGTGTCATCATCCGGAATAAACACGCTCTTCCGAGCAGTGAAAGCTGAATGGCCCTCGTCTCCCGAGACCGCGAGCTCCGCCCGCCTCTCGACGACCGGGAGGCACAGCGCTGATGCGGGATCACGTCTGATCTCGGTAAAAGAGTGTGCTACCGAGCCTATTTTCGCTGAACCTCTTTCGCCATCCCTGAGGTGCATGCAAAGCGCGCGAAGCACGCCTTTGTTCGTAGCGGCCACTAGGAAAGAGCGAATGCGAGTGGCATAATTCTTGGTGGCCTTAGCACCTATACCTTTCTGCGTGTGCTGCTTGCATGCGTGCGTGCGCGCTCTTGTGTAACCGGGTGTGGGTGTGTGCGTGGGAAAGTAGTAAACAGAAAACGTGCCTGTGTGAACGAGATTTCGGAGCGCATGAAGCAGCTCCAGGTGCTCTAATTGTATCGGAAGCTCCTACTTGTATTTTAACTCTGCAAATTATGTTTGGCAGATAGCACATAATTTTTCTTGAGTCTGCTTCCGTTTTTGGTGTGTTGTTGTTGTTTGTTTCTTAAACTTTGGTTGTAGTCACAGGCTTTACATGACGTACTGTGCGAGATGATTGTGGATCAACAGTGTCAGTACTATCGACCATCAGCCACCACATGGTAATAATAACAGCTGTAGTGCTCGAATAAAGGCAGTTCAGTGACTGGAACGCAGCGTGCTATCAACTTGATGACAAACCGCTCCCATTTTGGTATTGTCTCATATATGTGTTGGGATGTATGATTCCTGATGGTCTAGGCCAGCAGTATGCAGCTGGTATGCGCTAGCCATGTAAACATGCATCCCGATTGAGGACAGATTAGCCCCAACCGCCACACGTACGTCCAGTGCTTTAGATTTAGCCAAAATAATGGCAGAATCATTTCTACAAGTTAAAAGACTAAGGGATAAGCTAGCTCGTGAAAGTAACATGATCCTGCTAGCTAGATCTGTCATGTCATTACAGCCAAGTTTCCGTCATTCGCGACTCTTCTAATGTTTGTAAGCAGGAAGGGTAAGGTCAAGCAGAGAGAAGCATCATGATGAAAAAAATTTGAGCATATTTGCTCCAGTCAAAAGTGCAGGATACGTGAAACGTATGCGTAGCCGAGAGAACCTGCGAGCACAGGTGGCTTATGCCTACCAAGAAGTCACTGCGTAGTCTGGCCTGGTGATCCAGCGGCGCTTCCTTATTGGAGTATTCTTCCAGCTATTTTTCTCGCTTGGTCCCGCTGTTTTTGCGTCTCCATTTGTGAGCAGCACTTGGGGTCTGCCCTTATTGATGTATTCACGTTTTGGCACATACCCAAGCAGGAGGGGTTTGCGAATCATTGGTGCCACACAGGGAGATTGACCGGTTCCGTGCCACAGGATAGAGGTAGATTGAGCTGTTCCGTGGCCGCCCGGCAAGGTTGCCTGGTTTGCCAATTTCTCACCAAACTGGCGACTTTTCCAGGCTCAGGGCGACGGACATTTCGGTGTGACGACTTGGCTATTCTTTGGCTCCTTTAAACATTGCAATTTTTACATATTCCCGGGCCCTTCCAAAACCCGACTTTTTACAAAAAGGTCCTTATATCATTTCGGTGCATTTCAGCCGTCGAGACAAATTAAGAAAAGAGAAAAGAACAAATTTTAGGCAGATGATGGTGATCTGACGAAATTTAGAATCGGGCTTAACGAAAAGAGTCACTCAAATACACCGCTGTACACCCCTGCATACCAGCAAAAATAGAAATTCACAGTGCTCTTTTTAATATGCGGCACCTGATGTCGTATGAATAGCGTCAAAGCCTTTAAACAACGCCGTAGATTTAAATTATAACGGTTCAGTAATTATGGGAAGTTGAAATTCAATGCATTGTTGTGGGAAGTGTATGAGACGACATAATACAGTCCCGGGAATGTAAAGAGGAACCAAAAGTGGTAAAATTCGGTGTGCAGCGAAAGCCCGTTCCAGTTCACTCATGTTTCTTGAATGGTATACCTAAACCTGCATATTCTACGTTTTTTGTAGACAGTGGTCAACTGCTGTTGGGTTCCCACACCACGGAAAACGATTGAAATTTGTGATACGCTTTTCCACAACTTGGACTTTCTGCCTTTCTGTGCGCGAAGGTAATCAAAACATAATTACGAGCATCGCCTTGCTGAAAACGGCGACATCAAACAGTAATTTTAAGAGGGTGACGTTTTTGGCTACATTCAGAAATTTCCCGGCGACTTTTTCCTCTGAGGACCTAGCAACCCTGGGGCCGGGGGTTGGCGTGCTCGCTTGGCGACCAACTGCAATGCAATTCCACCAAAGTAATTTACGCGCTCATCTCCCAACACGCATTGCACTTTGGCAACCGGGGCGTCTACAGCAACATGCAGACGTCACCCTATAGTAAGCACGAGTCCACAGCAGGACCCGACATTGCACTCTTCGACATTCTTGGGGTTCAGCTTAACCACAGTGCACCCCACTGAACAATTCATGCAGCTAAAAATGAAATTTCGGAGAACGGCATTGCCGAACCTGCGACTTGACTCTTAAAAGGTGTCTGTGCGCTTTGACATCACGCAAAAGTTTGACGTTCCGCACTGTGCAGTGTCACAGTGAAGATTCAATTTTTGCGCCGAGTCGTATGCACGTTGTTGTCGTTCGCATATTTATTTATTGGCAGCACGCATTGGTCCCTAGAGTGCATTGTGCTGAAGCTCAGCCACGGGGTTCCCATAAAGTGAAGAAATTTCAAATTATGCATGCATCTCCCAGCCTGCAATGCATTCGGCTGTCCAAGCAGCGTACCACCGCGTAACTGTGTTGTTGACTCTACGGAGCAGGGAAGCGCCACAAGCGCTGAAGAAAATGTGCTCCCGTCGACTCTCCTGACAGAGTGACGTCACTGCGTTGGTTTAGTCAGTGACGCTTCCTCGCGACGAGCGATGCAAGTGGTAGTCCTCACCCACCTATTTCAATGCAAGCAAGTTTGAAGGCGATAAAAAAATGTGCAGCTGCCGCTGGCTTCAGTGGAAGTAGAAGAGAAACCCTTGCTTGTTCCAGTTTGCAGCTAGAGCAAGACAAAAGGGGTGCTCGTTCTGTATTTTAATGCGTACCATTCTTTGCCGAGTCCACCCCCCCCCCCTCCAAGCCAGAACATTGTTACGCCCTGCATTTCCACGAAAAATGCAGTTATCGTGGAAGTTCCCCATGTAATCCCTACAATCGCGTAACTGGAGATAAATAGTAGCAAGAAATTTAAAATGAATGAAAAATAAAAAATAAGAAAAATAAAATAATTACGGGAAATGGCGAACCGTGTAACGCCCTATCGCTCAACAATACTACAGATTTCGGGAAAGTTCCACCTGTAGTAGTTATAATAGCGTAAACGGAGATAATTGGTGGAACAAAATTTTGCAAAAATATTAAATAACAAAAATATAAAGAAATACTGAAAATGTCGGACCGTGCAACGCCCTGCATTTCCATAGATGTCGCAAAAGTTCCGTTTTAAGTCGTTATAATAGCGTAAATGGAGATAATTGGTCTGACAGGATTTAGAAAAACCAAAAAAATGTGGCTCGTAAAAACTCACAACCAAGACAAGCGGAATAAGAATGCTACGCATTAGTAGATAATTCTCTGAATTACTGCAAGGATTTTTCTTGACCGACGCTAATAGAATTCCGGCGCTTCCTGAACGCTTTATAAACAGCGTGACTTCACCGACATTAACCCACCGGCCGTACTGGCCAAGTAGAACGCCCATAGACGAAGCTGGCACTTTCAATTGCTGGTACCTTAAGGCCTACTATACTATACGAGGAACTCTGTATGCGTGAATGAAATGAATTATCCTCAATATATGCAAAACTGGTCTCGTAATCAGTATGTGGAAGAAGCCATAGGCGACACTGGCCCTCCTATTGTCCGGACAGTAAATGTCTACAAATTTCCCTAGAGTCCTACGCCATCAAACAACCATTATGCCGGAATAGAAAGGGCGACGAGTCCCAGCTTTTTTTCTTCACTTACATGCGCTGGCTTCCAGGCGGTGTGCATAGAATGAGCTACCCATGACAAAACCTCCATGTGGAGGCTGTTTTAAAGCAGCGGGTCAAAGAACAACTTTGATTAGATGCTTCGGACGATGTATTCTGCGACCTTGTCTCTTTAGCGCTTGTTCTAAAAATACTTTGGTGTTTAGTACCAGTAAATTATTCATGCAAATATTTCTTTAAAGCGAAATACTTTCTCGTGATGCATTGCTTGTTGACCGTTCGTGGCTTACGCTTGCAGATATGAGTGTTTGCTGTTTGAAAAACTTGAATCAGTGTGAAAGCATACAAGGATTGCTTCTCAAAAAAAAATTATCCCATGGGAAACGTAGTACGTTGTGGCTATACAAATAAAAGGATCCAGGTCCTGCATATTTTAATATGTGACGGCTTAATTTGCACACACTCACAAAAAACCTCCTCCCCGCCAAAGCCGTTCCGTATAGTAATCCTGCCGACTTAAACAGCTTCTACTTGCGCTTGACGATTGATGAGGCGGACAGGGAGCGTTCCGCTAATCTTTTAATCACGTTGGTTTATTTTAAACCGGTTCATTCATGTTACACTTTTCCTTTATACACATAAAGTTCCAAAAATAGGCGTTGGAAAACGAGTGTCCCGGTGTTTCAGTACCGTGACTGCAGGAGCCGACGACACGAGACGCCGACAGCCCGAGCCTCTTAGGTGCTTCTTAAAAGGCCCGTGTATTGCAGTCAAGCTCACTCACTTAGACATTTTGGCATTGGCTTTTCACTCTGCTTTTAGGCATCGCAGTGAAGCTTACCTGCCAAACCTATAGGCTAGGAGACCCTGCCAGCGGTGGAGCGGGCCTTGAAGACGGGCGAGATAAAATTAGAACGAAAACGAAAGTAATGTCTGCCGTAAAGTCTAACGACAGCAAATAAGCCACGCAAGAATGCTTACGAGGAATGCGAGAAGTTATTGCGGGCGCGGCAAAAATGCGAAAACTCACGACAAAAGCTTTTATGAGATTTTTGTGAAGAATTGACTGTCTCCGGAAAACACTTCACGCGCTTTATTAATATGATGTTTCTGAAACGCAGCATCCTGCGTTATTTTTTGTAGACACTCAAAGAAATGTTTTAGATTTTTATGTTACAAACTTACAAAATAGATTATTCGATTTCTCCTTGCTTAGACAAGTTCACACCTACAAATGTATTAAAGAAAAATTATCACTGATAGAATAGATAATGACACCCGCTTTAGCCAATGTGACAAAGATAGCCGTTATTAAAATCAAATAAGGTTGGAGATGTTTTGGTGATCCTGTTAGTCTTTATATTATTGTCAGAATCGTTCATGAATACCAACGAGGTTGAGCTTCTTTATGCTCCTGAGCACGAGCACGCTGGTTCGATTCCCTACCGCGGCGGCCGCTGTTCTGGTGGAGGCGAAAAGCAAAAATGCCCCCGTGTACAGATTTCGGCGCACGTTAAAAGAGGCCAAAATTAATCCGGAGCCTTCCACTACGGAGCGAATCATCGCCTGCGTTGCGTTGGCGCTTAAAACCCTACAATCATCAACGATCTTGTTGCTAAGCGTGAAAGTATGAGCGACCAATGTGAAAGTATGAGCGACAGGGACATGAGCGACCAATCCTTGTAAACTGACATTTCACGACATCCAAAACAATGTAGCTTCCCAGCGTTCATGCCGTACGTCCAGATTTTTTATCACTTGAAATTCTCATCGGCCTTATATTAGTTTTCGTTTACAACCACGTAATCATGCAAAATCATATACTGTAAGAACCATTTCTTTGCCCCTTTCCCCGAAAATATTGTTTCCTTTTTGAAGGTATCAGAGCTGCGACATTCACATGTCATAAGGAATAATTCTGGAGATAAAGCGCCCTAGGCAGCAGGTCCGTGTGCCGCATCTTTGACCGTGTGTCGCTTGCTACAACGTGTCGCCATCTACGCTAATAGTGCGCATGTATCTGAGTTTAGAATTGCTTTCACCTTAATCTCATTGGGAGTTCATGCCCGTTGTTACAATTTCCCAGATGGTATGAGCCCATCGCGTTTATTTCTCGATATTTTGTCTGCCTCGTACTAGCCCAGCAGAAGGGTGAAATTATATATATAAAAAAAAATCAGTTTTACAAATGGTGTGAAATCTGCTGAAGCAGCGGACCTGTGGGTTGTCTTTACGAAGATTCCGCTTAACTTTCTTTTTTAACTCCTCTTTCTTGTGCGTAATGTTACAGTTGTTTTAGCGTTTGCTTGCAATAAACTTTTTTCGGATTTCTTCTTGTAAAGCAACAGTTACAGCCGTTTTTTTGTAACCATACTGCCTCCGTTGATGGCCATATATTAAACGGACCCTGAAAAACTTTTAATGAATGCTTTCACTCTTTCCTTCGCGTCTCGAAGAAGTGCGAAAGCTGTAGTTATCACCAGCACAGAGCGGCACCGCGTGATTTGCTCATCGCACCAGATACGCCTCCCGTTTCTGCTTTGTTTTTGTGGCTTTATTTTTAAAGTTTCTATCGAAAAGCGTTCATTGCTGCAACTGAAGGAAAACCGGCCAACAGCCGACACATGGCCTCAGTGACGTTATTCGGGCCGTCGAAGGACGTCAAGACCAGGATACAGAGAAAAATATTTTGAGCGACTTTCCAAGTTATCTGATGGGCATAGAGAATTAATTTTTGGGTGAGCTACTTTGCGATCGCCTAATCTAAGTACTGGGTGTGTTGGGTGACTACTTCTGCAAGCATATAGGATTTAAAAAAAAAGTTGAAAAAAAGCGTTGCAGGGTTCCTTTAATAGCAAGGAGTAATTCTGTAACGTGTAGTGCTCGGTGTAATAGCAGAGCCGTCTTAGCGGCTAATGTTTCTATAATTTCTTTGGGGATACTTTACATAACGGAAGGGTTCGAGCTGTTTTCTGTAATGATACTTCCTCCGTAGGTGGCTATGCTTCACTGCGCAACCCGCAGTGTGAAAAAGCCAGCTTACAAAAACTAACTTTGCAGCAATCTTCACCTCTAAAAACAAGTGCATGACTAGAAAGACTTTTTTAGGGGCAATCTAAGCCGTTTGTTTATGAATATCAAGGCCATAGGACCTTTTTTTATTAACAGCACAGCTGCTTAGGCCGACATAATTCCCTCCAGCGTAGAGAGAATACCCCGAGCGCACGTCAGCGCGTGCTTGGCAGCGACCTCCCGCTGTTCCGGGAGCGAGGCTCCGGGCACGACCTTCACGCAGTGGCTTTAGCGAAAATATACCAAGCGCACATGAGCGGGTACCTCTTGGCGACATGCCCGGCGTCGTCCACGCTTGCGGGTGGGCTTACGCCACATGACGAGCTCCCGCCTTTGTCTTCATCGTCGTGCAAATACCGGTGCACCACGGCTTCACCGCTCCGAAGACGATGACGACGAATCTGTCGAGGTATCTCTTCACGATCCGCACGCGGAGACGGCCACCAAACCAGGTAACGAAGGTGGAGGTCTACGGAGGCGAGTATGCACCATAGAGGGTTTGCCCTACGCGGCTGTGCCGTCTGAAGCCGATCACGAAAGGGATGACGACGATTGCTCCTGAATAAAACACTGTACGTACTTGAATGGTCTTTGCTTTACAGTGCCGTCCAATACGGCACTGTTGGGGGGGTACAGCCGCTCCCTCTTTTTTTTTAGATACGCTGTCGGTGTAGGGAGAAGCTAGGTATATCCCAGCTCCTCTGTTTCTCCGGACTTGCACTACTATGCAAGCTGCGTCAATTTTTTCTGAACTTTATTATATAGGGCACCATTTTCTTCGGGGTGGAGAAACCTGCTCCGGAGGAAGCATGGCAGGATACCAGCAGAGAGGGACGACAAGGCCACCACTAGAAGAGCTTCTCTGTTAAACATGATTTGTCCAGGGACCTTAGCGCTATTTTCAACAATTTCAAGCCGCTTTACAAGCCATGGTTGAGATCAGGCTAACCTGACAAAATGGGCAATGCCTCAATTACGATGTCGGCCCAGTTGTGGAGCCCGGCTAAGGCGTCGTGCTGCTGAGGCCAAGGGCACGGGTTCGATTCCGGGCCGCGGCGGCCGCTTTTCTCATGGAGGGGAAAAGCGAAAACGCCCGTGTGTTCGAGATTTCGGCGCACATTAAAGATTCCAGGTGGTCAAAGTTGTTCCGGAACCCTCTACTACGACGCGCCTTATCGCCTGTGCAGCGTCGACGCAGTGTACGAAGTGTCATGTGCGAACTGCGATAGAGCATACATAGGGGAATATGGAAATTTGGAAAGACGGTTAAAAGACCATTGTAATGACGCAAAGAAAGGAAAAGTGTTCACTAATGCCCTCGCGGAACATGTACAATCGTCTAACCATGACATAGACTGGGGCAAGGCACATGTTTTCGCCACCGAGAAGGACTTGGCTTCTAGGCTGTCTCTTGAATCTATAATAATACAGACGAAGAAAAACACTCTGAACCGCACTGACAGTAGTCTTCCCCCCGCCTACGCAAGGTATTTAGGTGACGTGCTTCAGCCTACTTAAACTCTTCGCTTTGTTTCTCTGCTTATTGTGAACAAGGCTCCCGTTCGGGTGGGGTTGAAACATCATTGTTTTATTTACTCTTGTGTCGGCGTCTTTGTTATTATGTATTTTGATTCACTACCTGCCAGACGGGCGTCCGTCGAAGCCTCGATTTCAAGAAGGTTTTTTCTAAGAGAAAAGAGGCCGAGCTTGGCCTGTAAATACAAGCCAAAAGGCTTCTTTCAAGCAACAGTTTATAGCACCATAAAATGTAGTTGGAAGTTTTCGCCCTGTGTTCGACCTGACTTCGTCCGTGTCCCCCCTTTTTTGCGCAATTATTTGGTGTTTTTAGACAAAACGCAGTAGTTTGTACAGGGCCTGAACACGCAAAGCACGACAAGCAGGGTTTCGATCAGGGTTAGTTGCGGGGTAACGATTCAACCCGTAAATTAACGGAATTGGCAATAGGAGGCAGCTCCGATGGTATGGGGGACAGGGCAAAAGTGGGGTAGTTAAGTTTCGTCAAGAATAACACGACCTTGGGCAGAAGTCAGGACGTGCTCGAGATGGGCCTGCCGATGACACTCGAGGCGTTTTTCAAGAGTATATTCCGTGTTCCATAAGGGTGGCGCTACGGGCGCAGGAGGGTACTCCTACAGCCGCGCGGTAAAATGTACGGAGCGAGCCCTCCAGAAATGAGAACTAAGAAAAAAAGAGTTGCAAGTATCCGGGGCATAACAAAAACATCAATGATGCGCACCAGGTGATGATTGTGCAGTCTAATTCTTCGGTTAGCAACCCATCAAAGGAGCTGTGAAGGGTGAGAGATCTGATTTTGGAGTATCACAGAGTCGGTACCGAGCTGCCTGCGTAATGTAAGGTGAGACCGAAATTCCGGAGGGCATGAACGTATGGTATGTGGGTGCCACAAATTTGTGCCTGAGGAAGAAAGCGGTACGGTACCACCCCCCGCTTGTTACTGACTACGAGGAGAGCATATTTTGAAGGCAAAATAGACAGTGCGACAGACGTGACGACCTTCGATGACCTCACGCGCTCGCTGGGGAGTGTCCTATAGTTGGCATAAGCTGCCCTTGATTGACCAGAGCGTGATGTCATCGGCGTATACAGAGTAAAAGGGAAGGGGTGTGGCATCTAACAGTGCAGGAAGCGAGTCTGATCAGGGCAAACTTTCAGATAAAAAAAGCATGAGTGACAAGATGGAGCCTTGAGGCGTGCCAGCTGCTAAATAGAAGGGGGGAGAAGTAGAGCCAGAGATAAAGAAGTGGTACGATTAGAGAGGTAGGAGCGGATGTTGGTATACATTCCAACTGCCAACTCCGCAGTTTGTTTTGGCTTAGGGAGAATGACAGTGTGCTGAACATTACCAAAGGCGTTATGAATGTCGAGAGCAAGGAGGCCACGGAGCCGAGAAGAGCTATGAAAGTCGCACACGTCGTGTGAAATACGGAGGAGGGTATCCTGAGTGGATATGTAGCGGTAGCATCCAGTCCGGGTAAATGGGCATTTGTTGGAGAAAGGTGCCATTCAAGACGTGCCATTGCAATACCCTCTAGGAATCTACCAGCGCAAGACGCAAGAGAGATATGGGGCGAAGATTTGGAAGAGATTGTAGTTAGCCTGGTTTTGGTATCAAATTTATTTTGAAATGCTTCCTAGGCGCCGGCAGTTGGCGACTGAGCCAGATGAAGTTAGAGACCCAGGAGCTCTGAAGGTGCGCTGCCGGGAAAGTGGCGGAGTAGCTTTAGAGTGGGAGGTTACCCAGCTCTTCAGAGCTCAGCGGCCCATGCAGCACGCCATAGCCGATGACTCGCGGCTGCACGTGCCTCGTGCGGGTATTGCGTATGTGCAGGCTGTCTCCGACACTTGCCACTTCTCCTTCGCGGAGCGCTGCAGGCACGCGCTCACCGAAGTTCCATTTGCGAGTGGCTCGCACTGTACAATTTCTGACTGCGTTCAACTTTTTTGTCTTTGTCTAACGCGATTTCCGATATCCTTGGTAGTTTCGCTGTAAAAACACGGTCAGATTCTTTCAAATTCTGCCGGAAGCCGGCGAAGAGTGGTTATGCCAGAATTTGTTAACGAACGAACAGGAGAAAGGAGAAGGAAAAGGTCAGGAGGTTAGCAAGCCGTAGAGGGCGCGGGATACAGGAGGTCAAAAGCAGGCTTGAAGAAATGGAGATAGGAGCGGTGGCAACAAACATTCTAGTGAGCTCTTTAACATTCGGCAACACATTTTCACGTGTTACGGCTATTCCATAAAATTCGAAATTGGTACTGTATATTGTCTCACAGGACCCCGCATGGCCAGGATGGCACTTGATAGAATGTTCTAGTGGTTCCCGCTCCTTGAATCTTGGCGACACCCTTATTAAACAATTTGATGTGGCATTCTCGGTAATTTTGGCGTCTCGGGGTTTAATCGAACTTTCGGGAAATACGTTTCCCGACTCTTTAACGCGCGCGCTGTTTCTGGAAGGGACACTACCTCGTCTAGCTTCCGCGATACTGCATCAAATTTGAACGCCGTGTAAGCAGCGTTGGCATTAAATTGTATTTCGCGGCTGTTGCTTTACCAGGTAGCCAGGAATATCCTAGTTTTTGCGAATGGTCTCCGAAGTCCAGCAACTATATCACTGCTAAAGCAAGCCTGGTACGCGCTACAAAACCAATTGCATGTGCAAGAGGAGTAGATCTTTGCGTGAACGAGTTATCCCAAGAACACGACCAAAACTACATTGCAAAGATATAGAAATGTTCAGAACAGCAGCGCACAAGAAGAAGGAGGACAAGGAGGAGGAAAAAGAAACGCCCCCGGTATGCGTTTATTTTCACAGTGGAAGAGGGGACAGCTGATTGTTACGTGTGTCCTCCGAGCGCGCTTCCGTGGCTATCACTGAGCGGACAGCCTTTTCTGTTCTCTGAGCACCTAGAAACAGGACTGAAGTTAGCCCGGAGAGCCATGAAAAAAGGATTCTGCGCGGACGCACAGGCTCGACGTGTAAGCCTAGTCAGCCAACGTAATGAAGCTCAGCGGCTCCGCTATCGCTGCTTCACGCAACGTTACCCAGCATCCGCCTCGACATTACGTAAGGCGTCCTCCGGTTACCGAGGCCTGGCATGACGTCCGTAACCGTGCTTGTCGCTCGACAAAAACCACTAACCGGGCTTAAAATCGATTTAGTTCTTTGCTGGCTGACCCACGTTCCTGCATTAGGGCCTGATCGCAAAATGTGCTTTACGCAGCTCACTGCGGCGTTGGCGGCAGCTGAAGCTTGGCAGGCCTTCTGAGACACTCTATGGTTTGTCGTGGGAACAATCGCGTGCGACGCTGAATGTCTGGTGCGCGAAATGAACTCCGCGTTACACTCAAATTACACTTAACAATATTGTAACACTGGTAAAAGGGGCGACATCATAGTGAAGCTAGAAATCTGGAGCGCTGCTACCATATACTAGAGGGAAAATGTATTGGAGGTGAGATATTAGAGTGGCGTTACCTGGCTCCGACGTCAGCTTAGGGACTCACGCCGCTGTCGTCTGCTACACTCCGCTTGTGGGAGGCACGAGTGCTTGGGCTATAAATCGCCCGCTTTGATGGTTTAGTGCAATTAAAAGCGCATTTCCAGTAATTCACTTATTTTGCCAGGTTCTGGCACCTATAAATAATTTCAAGCGGTAACGCGCACAAGTGTACAACACTTAAGGAGAGGGAGAGAAACTTTATTCAGGCGATCGGTAAAAGGGGGGTGTGTAACTCGTCCTTCCTGGCTTATTGCGAGCTTCAGTGCTCAGGGCTCCTCGATAAGTATTCAAAATGCGTAGGCCTCCCTAAAGTATTTTTGACATGCTCGTATGAAGACTCAATGGTCTAGTGCTACGCACCAAGCAGCGGGCCCCTACCCGCCTATCACACAGCAGGAAATAAAATGGCTCTCATCTATTTCTTTCGTTGGAGTTGACTTGTACCGGATGAGTAGTTTCTGGGCCCGACGCGTTAACTTTTATGCACCACCATAAATTTTTATGCACCACCGGAGGTTTGGGAGGCTCAGAAAGTTCGTGTTGGTATTTTCTTCAGTCTGTATGGTATAGATTCCCTTCTTCAGAAATTAGCTTCGTTATAGCTGTGTGCAAGAAGGTGAATATCAGCAGCGTGCGTTGTTTGTCCACATGCAAATACAATGAGAAGGTTTGTTGTACGCCACCGCGAAACAGCGCCGACAATGTTGTACAGAGTACTAGAAGGCGGCATTTGCGTCCCGAATTTCCACCGCAACCACAGTTATCATAACAAACTGGCTCTCACCTGAACGGTTCTACATGATAGCGTAGTTTAAAGGTTGATATACTCGCTAACGAACGTAATAAATGGTTAACGTGCCGGTTTCCTGTATAACAAGAAACGAAAACGACGAGTATGTCGAAGCAGTGCGTCGTTGTTTTCCAACTGCTTCAGGCGCAAAGAACAACTCCTGGCCTACTGGGGATGGCATTCTATTGCATTGAAGAAAATTACACTTGCTCTCTTGTCCTGGCCTGAGGACCCAAACAACTAACCAGCTGAGTTTTACGCTTAGTTTTTTTCTTCTCCTCCTTCTCCTCCTCCTGCTCATCCTCCTCCTCGAGTGCAGTTTCACTATAACGCATATATGAATACTGGGAAGGTATGGCTGTGGGAAATGTACCATAAATATATCTCCAGGTGTAAACAAACATAGTGTTAGTGTATTTTTACCATCCTCGTGACTCGAATGATGCGGGCGTACGCGTGTGCGTGCGCGCGTGTGTGTGCGTGTGTGTATGACATGGCGGAAACAGGTTATAGCGGCGTACTTGCACAAGTGATGGAAACCGACTAGCATCAGCTCCTCTCCGTACGGACATTTTACATTCCGTACTGACTGTTGATAAGGACGGAAGAGCAGTAGTGAAAAATTGGCGTGTCATTTTTACGTCTCTATGCTATGGTTGGCACCTAAATATATGAGACAAGGTTGAAAGCACGATTACTTTGTGGATGAAGTGTTAATGGGACCGTGTTCTGTATACGAACACAGCCTCTGAGCTTGAATCGACCACTTTATTAGTATCGTGGTCAATTGCTAACGTTTTGCTCTATAAGCCTCCATACTGGCTAGACGTCTGGTGAAACCACCACGCGCCTATAAACACAGTACGGTATTTGGAAATCAACCTATATTGTTTTGCTTCCAAAAGTGGCTATCGGCATACTCTCATGCGATGGCAACGTAAAATGATGTTATACAATACTTTCGAGTGTTCGGCATGCTTACAAAAACCGCGACTTCGTGTAGCGCAAAAACCGGACAAGGACAGAGGGAGGCGACGGGTACAAGCGCTAACTTCCAGCTGAGCTTTATTGAAAAATTCCCGAATATAAACACTGAGGCGGGGCATTATCGTACACAAACAGATAGAAAATAAGAGAACAGTAGCAAGGCACAATGAAATTTTCACACACAAAATTTTTCGCACAACGATGTGACGTCGACAAAATCCAGCATGAGGCATTGACTGAGCTGGAACCCACTCCTCTTACAGATAGTCCCTCTCCTTATCGGACACGGCCACGGACGGAGCAGACACGCAACGATCCCCCAGGCGTGCTATTTCGGCCGCCTCAATTATTTCTCTGGCCTTCTGGTTGGCTGGTTGAGCAAAGACGGCACAGCTCTCAAAGAGGCGTGTACAACCACAATCGCGGCAATGAATGCCTAAGTGGTCCTTGACAACCGTACAAACGTTGTAGTCGTTCTTACGCAGCCAGTCGTTCAGGCAACGACCTGTTTGCCCGACATATACTTTATGGCACTTCAGGGAAATGGCGTACACAATGTTTCCTACGCATGAAACGAACGGCTGTTTGTGGTTCTTGTCACCGATTGGCTGCCGGGAAGCTTCGAGGTCATTTAAGCGGCACAAGCTAAACAATTTCCTTGGGGGGAAATTCGCAACAATCACCTAAGCTTTCCCACCAATCTTCATTAGGCTATCTGATAGGTCATGAAAATACGGGATCACAGCGAGCCCTTTCTCGACAGTGCTATCAGCACCCTTACGCGCCTCTAGCTGTGCATTTCGACCGGTGAACTTGATATTCCTGAGTAAGCCCTCAGAAAGAGAGGTAAGAAGCTGTGCGGTAACCCCGCTTCGGTTCTGTTCTTTTCTACCTCTGTTTGTTTAGGACAATGTCCCACCTCAGTGTTTAAATTCGCGCATGTTTTCAATGAAGGCCAGTTGGAAGGTAGCGCATGTGCTCGTCACCTCCCTCTGTCTTTCTACGTTTTTTGCGCTACGCGAAGTCATCGATTACCGCTAACAACTAGCCCGAAACCCAACTCTACAAAAACCATTTTACAGTCTCCTTACATACGATTACCGGAAATTGTAATGCCTGCTACCAAAGCCGACAGCTCCGAACACCTTGAATTAGTTCTCGTCGTGCATTTTCGCTGTTGCCAATACTTATTCGCAGTTGGCTGTTCCCTTTATTCGAAACTTCGTTCGATACAGAAGCTGACGCCTAGCTCTAACTCCCCACCCTGCGCACAGGACCGGCTTCGCGAGGAATGCTGCGACGCCGGCAAGGTTTCTTCCTGAGCGGTATCTAAACTGCACTTTAAATCAGGCCTTGAACTAATGTATGCAATTTTAAGTCTTTTATTAAGAAGGAAAGTTACGCGAACGCAAAATCTGCTGCGCACAAGCATCAAAAGTCAACCGAGCGCGAAGAAATGGCAGGGAGAGCGAACCCGAGTGAAGCAGACGACAAACTCGAGAATTCCTAAGCCCACGTCGCGGAGACGCGCTTCGCAGCGCCGCCCGTGGTCGCGCTCACCGCCAAATGCGGATACAGCGCCCGCCTACCGCACACCGTTTATGGGTTAGAATTCCAGAACATGTTATCTCTTACGTATTTTGCATATGCATGCAACGCGTGTAATATGTGTTTTAAAATATACTTCAGACAAATTAGACATATGTTGTAACGTTAGGGGAAACGAGCTTTTATTGGCTGTCGCTCCACAAACGTTGCCTGCCGATTAGTGGAGCTAAGTTAATCAAAGCTTGCGGGGTAGCTGTTTTCGGGAAGACTGTAGCAGAAGAACTGCTCTGCTCTGCTTTTACAAGACTATGAAAAGACAGGTAATAGAGGAAGATCGTCCCAACCAAAATGTGGTTGTATTGATCTCTCGCAATACGGCAAATAGTAAACCAGCCAAAAATATATAGGTATATGTAGGAATATAGGATAATAGGCGGATGTCATTTTAAAATAGTGTGTTTAGTAGGCCAACATCAAGCTGAGAGACTGCAACCCAACCCAGCCAATGAATGGTATAGAGTCCCAGAGGACCGGCAGGTAACCTTCTCTCGATTTAACCCGGTCTTTCGGGGGCCCGTAGCAATTTATGGTAACTATTTGGTGCCATAAATAGTACCATATTATAAATTGGTACTAATTTATGGTACCAATTTATTTGATACATACATCTCGACACAGGCTTGCCATTCCTTTTTCGACGTGTGTCCCCTTTTTTTTCATAAATTTGACCGGTGTCCAAGAAACTGTTTCTTGCAACTATATATATATATATATATACCGTAGAGCGAACAGACGAACGGGTAACAAACAAACTTTATTGACGTTTCGGCCTGGGCCAGGCATTCTGACGAAGGCCTGGCCCAGGCCGAAACGTCAATAAAGTTTGTTTGTTACCCGTTCGTCTGTTCGCTCTACGGTATTTTCACCGGGCCCATTGCATCATCTTGTGACGTATATATATATATATATATATATATATATATATATATATATATATATATATATATATATATATATACATATATATATATGTGTGTGTGTGTGTGTGTATGTATGTATGTATGTATGTATGTATAGACCGGCCTTTCAAGTCGCTTTTTCTAACCTCCTGCTCCAGTACATTTTGTGCATCGCTGCGGATAAAAATTGATAAATGAAAAATAATGCAAAGAAGCGTCATCTTGCGGCCATTAGAATAATAAGGGGGTCACAAAATATAAAGATTCAACGCGACAAAATAGCAGATAGCGAGGCCTGTAGGTTCGCAAGCAGTTTTTTTGCAGAAGCACAGTTTTACTTCACGCAGAAAACAAAAACCAGCAAGGAAATCACTGCACCTTACTAAAAACGTATGTCGGGTCGCAAAGAGGGTGCAACGTAGCGTGAAGTTCACGGAGAGGCCAACTAGAGAGGAAAAGCAAGGTCGTTACTTCGTTTCTCTTTTGCACCCCTGCCCCATTCCGCCTTGCCTTGAAAAGTTCGCTGCAAGCGCGGCGTTAGAGTTGTTTATTTCGTGAAAAAACGAGCAAGAGAAACTATTCATACAAGCCGTTAAGAGTCTTCCCTTTGGGGCAAGCAAAGGCTGCGATTTGAAGCTTTAAAGGAAATGCGACGCGGTCTAGCGGAACTTTTTCCTTTCCGCAAAAAGAAGGTTATTTCTTTAGCGGGTGTGTTCGCGAGCAGGGCGAGGCGTTGAAGAACACATCTACATCTTATTTATGTGCCCGTTGCCCGGAATGTGGCTCTGCTCCAAGCCTTGAGAACGCGGAACTATTATTCCGAAATAAAGATAGACGATCAAGAAGCAGAGCAGTAGTATACATACCAGAACAGACTGAAACGTTCGTCGGCTGCGCGTCATTCGCACAGCTTCATACAGAGTTGGATTGAACCACATACGGTGTAAAACGTTCATTTATCATTTACATTGAAGTTGTACTTTATAAACGTTCGTTGCGTACGTTTTACCGTTTTTATGTCGGCGCCTCTGTCCTCCCCTTCTACTAAACGCATACCCTCTTGCTTAGGTTCCCGATTTCTAACAATTTGTTTATGTTAGTCAGCGCGTGTGCTGTCTCATTTTTCTTCCTTCCTTTTCGTTGAGTTGTTATACATTAAAAGTGTATCATTTGGCTCAGTTCTTCCCGTTTCCGTCATTGCCCAACGCGAAATGAAATCATTTATTCCGCGCGGAAACCTCGGAGAGTGGTTCCGGTGTGCACGCAGAAGAAAGGAAGGCCGGCCAACTTTATAGGAGTTTTTCTCTTCACACAGTCACAGGCAGAACTAAATTCTCCCAGGTAATATCAAACCAGAGACGTTTTCGCTTTATTTTATTCTATGGCAGAACGTGTAGCTCGGGGTGCTGCCCGCTCTCAAGCTAACACGCCGCGAGAGGCGTCGCCGGAGCGTCTTGCGAAACGAAGGCACAGTGGTCATGATCTTTAATGTATGCCTCTAAGGTAGCGTTTAGATTGATTCTGACATGTAGGTGCTGTTCAGTCTCAAAAAATGGCGCAACATATAAAAGCAGCACGCAGCAGAGGCTCGCATGTACAAGAGTTCATTCTTATTCCGAACAGCTGTCAGTGTGTGGCTTCGAAATACGTGAATGTTTAACACTTCCATGCTTTAATGAATTACTCTACTAAGACAAGCATTAATGTTAGCATCTTGATACAAGAACTGTGCAGGCCTTCTCCATGTAATATATTTTGATAACTGTTTGCCATATTTCGTGAGTACACGTTATTCTATAACGGTAAAGTGAGGTCCTCTAGCTAGAACTATCAAAATTTCACAAAATAGTCGATTTATCCTAATATATTCTCCCATAATAGAAAGCGAATAATATCATATGAGAATTGCGCAGAGCTTGCTCAGAGTTAACGGTGAAAAGAAGTATACCCGACGGGCGCGGTGCGGGGAGCGGTGCGGGATCACGCGCGGTGCGGCGAGCGGCCGAATGATAGCGGTACCGGCGCGCAAGACTCGACCGAGGCCGTGCCACTTGTTCAATGTTCATCGATCGCTAAAATGGCAATCACCGCAAAAACAAAGTTCCACATGCAAGAAAAGTGGTGACAGTGAGCAGAAAAGCCGTGTTAAGGACTGACATTCGCAATTGTAACGATAGCGGCGATATCTGCGGCTACGCTAAGCCTAAATTTCCGAACATCTGTCTTCAAGCCGTTCTGAGCAACCGGAGCAGGCTCCGAGCTGTTGTAGAAGACCATCTTCTAAAATTCCTGTTTTAAGTTTGGGTTCCACTAATTTTTCTGTACCCCAACGCTTGGTTCCACTGTTCTGAAACTGCCTATAACCACAAATGTCTTGCATCGAATAAAAATTGGTGTGAATGTTGGACAATGAAACTAAGTAAGGAGGAAACAGTTGATTTGATCGTTACTAACGAAACGAGGAATGTCCATAATTTCCCCTATACCCTAACATCTTATGAGATAAACATGGTGAAAAAAAAAAACCGTCTTTCCACCCCTTCCAAATGCCCCTTTCCCAGAGCAGTGGGAGATGCTTTTGTCTAGCGGTCGCCTGGAGGACCTACCACTCCCGGTAACCAGGGCTACGACAGCACGGTCAACACGCGACTTCCTGAACTACAGATCCCCTCCTTTCTTTGCTGCTCTATAGAAGTTCTATATATATTTGTCTCAATGCAGTAAAATATCTGGGCATGCCTGTACCAATTATCTAAGTTGGGCTCCTCATATTACTAATATCTATCTGTTCAGCTGCCGAAAAAAAAGCTTTGGCTTCTGCGCAGGAAACTAAGGCTGGCACCGCCACTGGTGAAGCGATCTGCCTATCTAACAATTGTTAGGGCAACATTAGAGTATCCTAGCATCACCTGGGATCCCTATCCTAAAGTATTAATTGATAAGCTTTAAAAGTGCAAAGAAAGGCGGCTTGGGTTACACTATCACGCTTCTTGCGCACTCATTCTATGTCAAATATGCTTGACATTGTTGACTTGCCAATTCTAGATGATCGCCGTACTCACGCGCGACTTAAGTTTTACTTTTCGCTCACCCACAACGCCTTCACATTAAAACTACACATCTAATCCCAGGGCAACACAGAGACATCAGAGGTACAAATAACCACGCTTACAGAGTATTGCAATTACTTATGAACACACATGCTTATTCCTTTTTTGTAAGCTGCCCTCGCAACAAGAATCAATCAGTCAATGTGGTGCAATAATGTTCCGATGACATCGTGGTATCGGTACTGTTCCCGAGACAACGGCTTTGTTTCGCTCCATCTCCCTGTTATTGCGTAATAAGTTTTGTCCCTCTCTCGCTCTCTCCCCGCAAGCTGCCCATGAAAAAGGCTAACGCCGCGGAGCTGGGGATGTTCGATGTATCTGTTTTTCCCAGAATGAGGATTCGACAGTGCATCAGGGGGCTCTATCAACCGTCAGTCGGGTATGTGGTTAAAACCTCCGCTGTTCTTGTCGTTTCTGGTTTCGGAACAGGCTTCGCGTCATGGATACAAGGTAACAGATAAATTTGCAGAATGTTGTTGTTGCCGCATCTGATAAGCAGGAGGATAAGCTGGGCTTCCGCTTCAACCAAATGCTTCGAGACATCCTCCAAGGCGTCGTGATTGGAAGTCAGGAACAACTGCGAAAAAATAAGAGGCACCCAGGCATTTGGGCACATACATTACAATACCACAGTCTCAATAACACCCATGTGGCAGTTGCGTTTACCATTGTAGCTGTTTTCGTAATGCTTTGCGGATTAAGGGATGCCCAGTTAAGCGTTTATAGGCAGAATTTCTGGCATCAATTCTAAATCAGTTGATCCTTGCTTTTCCACCGCTAGGTTTACAGACAAGCTGTATATCACTAAGGCTCCGCGTATTTTTCTGGTCTGTCAGCAAAAATACACTTCCTTTCTTTGAGGTAGCACCCGCCGTTAGGCAGCCTTTCCTCCCACTGTTGTTCTTGACTGCAGACACATCGGGCTAAAAGGATGTGGGAATGACATGATTTTATTTTTAGTTCTTATAGTGCTCCGAGTTCGATGATGTAGTTGCGATGCAGATCAAAAACAGAAAAAGTAAAGGCCGGTAAAGAACCACAGAAAAGAAATAATACATCGAATTAAAACATTATTCTCATGAAAATCCCACCAACAGAAGGCAACAGCTTCCAGGTGATATAGCAAAGTTAGAAGTACACAGGCACATTACGGGTTGAGAGAGTATATGTTGAGGATTTGCGTAATAATCCGATTATAATTACATTCATATGAAAACACAGAGCACGCTCATCATACGTTAACGAAACATTTGTGCAAGACGATCTCAATACTAGCGTGTCGTCAGGTGTGCCTGGTGCGTGTTTTTGTGATAGGGCTCACAAATCATTGAGAATGGCCGTTCTCGGACAAACGGCAGGCAGCTGCTGCATGATAGCGTAGAGTTTGGGGCATGCATCGTCTTCCCAGAACTTGAATACTTAAGCGTACCCCCAAAACCCCGTTCCTTGTTGAGAACATTGAGCAAACATGCAATTTCTATAGCCCCTAACACGGTCTTCGATCGAGTCTGCCTTGCACCCTCGGCCTCATTATTCTTGAGAAAACCACCCCCAGCAGCTTCATACTCTCCAGGCGTCACGCGCCTATCTACAACTTTTCTAGTTATTTAGGCTGATTGGGCGCAGATTTCATTGAACCTTGCAGCTTTACTATTCTGTAGTTGGAATCTTTTGATTGCGTCAAAGTTGGTTGTTGGCTGCGCATTACCAGCTCTAATGCTTTTAAATTTACTAGTGTAACAAAGGGTTAGGCTGCGTTCAGACTGGTGCCCCAACGTTCGTATAGTACCTTTAAAGAATGACGTCATTTCCCGTTTCAGCCAACCGAACTGCGTGACATGCCGTTTTTTTTTACGTCGGAAGATCACGATATGGCTTTTGCGTCGCTAGTCTGAGCATAGCGTTGCTTTTCTGAGGCCCCCCACCGGGCGGGCGTCCAACCATCAGCGCCTGAAGCTTGTCTACATAAAGGGTATTCACTCCACTTTACTCTGCGGCAGTTAGAAAAACGCAAGATGGCTGAAACATTTAGTATCTTCTGTAGGAATGTCATAGGGTGTCCTTTCACCTGACCTAGTAAGAATGGCGAAAAACCAGCAACCTGCTCCGGAGCGAAGAATAAAATGTTGGGATTCATTTGTTTTACCTTCAACACGGCATGGTTTTTTGGGTGTTAGATTGCTGCTCCAGTAACGTACGACACCTTGAGTGCTAATGCCTCAGGTGGACTCGGCAACCATTGCGTTCATGTAAGAGGCACCTTTTCAAAAGGTTGTCAGGAAAACATCCTGATGCTACACGTATTTCGTTTTGGCGAAAAACGGTTTCTTGACACTTATGCTAGTGTCTAACGTTTCGATGTGATGCTGAGCCATACAATGGCGATATTTTCTGGCTTCGTCCCTGGCTGCCTCTCTATTGCTTTTGATTTTTTTTCTATTTTTCTGTTCTCTTGTTTTGTAAACACACCGGTAAGGTTTACCTCGCGGAAGCCAAGAATAGATGTCGCCTCCTTCTGCTCATCGATTTTTCGAATCAATTTTCTTTGATCCGGGGCGGATGCGTTACATCACTCAACACAGGGATTATTTTAGGTGTTTACGGTGGTCGGGGCGCCCGGATTATACCGTTTTTTGCTTATACCTATAATATACTCGTATCCGTGTAATTCCAAAGATGCAGCCACTGTCCTCAAGATCGACTCCTAAAAACCGACAGCTAACCGCCTTAAAGTGCTTTAGTGGATGCTTCACTAGCACAACTCATAAGCAAGGCTGAGAACCATGACAGCAGCGAACGGCTTCCACACATGGAAACCCAGTCAGTAAGCGTAGTAAAGCTACCGCATTTGAATTTGTGACACCCAGCTGGTTAGAGCGTGGTCTCAGCAACCATGTCGTCCTCATTTAGCAATAGCGCTACATTTAAGAAGCTCAGAGCTTCATAGTTACTATTCCTCACCCAACACGTAGCAGTTGCCATATACGGCAATGACGCCCGATGGCAATAACGCCAACGTGAGAAGAAACCGAAAAAGAGCGTCAGATATGAATGAATGCAGTTGCTGCATTGACTGGCATCTCGTGCATGTGCGCGTATGGTGCTAATGTACCTACAGGAAGCGCAATAAGACGCCTTCTATTGCGTGATGAATAGTTCATGGCGTGGTCCGCCTCATTTATTACAAATAGCGCGACAAGTTACAGTGCTTAAACCAGGATGACCTGACCGACGCCAGCGCAACCAGCAGTGATTCTCTGCGCTCACTAGGAATGAAAAATGACACGGCGTGAGGACGGACGGATGTATAAACTAGGGCGAGGCTGGGATCGATATATTGCCATGGATACACAAGACAACGTCACCAATGTGGCGTGGAATCGTCCAGCCTGGGGCAAGACCGGATACATGCCAAAGCCGGAAGAACGCTAATAAAAAGTGATTACAAATGACCATTTGTAATCTAGTGGCATCATTATAGTTCTACCCAAGAAAATGAAAACATGGCATGTTATCAAAGAACTACAGTTTTCACGCTGCAAAATGACTACGGGACAGCTGTATGCGTCCCGTAGTGATTATTACTCAGCGAAATTCTGAAGGGGAGAAAATTCGGGGGAACGGACACTGAACAAAACTAAGTTTACACAATAACAAAATCAAATCAAATGAAATCATGTTCAT
Source organism: Haemaphysalis longicornis (assembly GCF_048455015.1). Classification (NCBI taxonomy): domain Eukaryota; kingdom Metazoa; phylum Arthropoda; class Arachnida; order Ixodida; family Ixodidae; genus Haemaphysalis; species Haemaphysalis longicornis. The sequence continues at coordinate 273,544,319 of NW_027526295.1, read as the reverse complement.
TCAACATCGTTCCCCACGATGTTGGGAGCACGAATAAAACCCCTTCACAGGATCGGCTTGACTGGGTCCACACCCCCTCAAGAAACTAACAATCCCATAAAGTCAACCAAAGTTGGCTATGCAGCAGTGGGGACAGCGGTACATCATTATACAGTGGTAATACTACAAGAAGAAGAAAAGAACACAAAAAAGAGAACACAACAACATCAAAAACAGCAACAATAAAGAGCAACCAGAACCTACACAACAAAACAATCTTACATGTTGTTATAATTGATACCGTAAAAAAAATGTTTTTTAAGGCGAAAGGCAGACAAAAGAAAAAATACGCACAAAAAAATGGCCGCGTATCTGCTCCTTTCGTTGCAAATGTCGACGAAAGACGAGAGTCGTCTGGCGCCCCTGCCAAGTAAATGGCTCCGTTCTCTTTCCCGCTCACCTCTTATGCTGTTTCTCTTCCGTCTCGCTCGTCCCAAGATAAACACGCCAGAGGTTTTTTCAAGTCAATTTACCTTTACCGCGTTCTACTGCTCCAGGCCGGGTGCTTCGATGCCAGGAAAAGTGCGTGAGTCGAGACCCCTACTAGAAAGTTTATAGAACCAGGCTGCCCTGCTCTACGTGCGCTACAAGCAGAACGTGGAACCTACAGTGAACTAGAATACTAGATGGAGAGTGAAACCTTTTATTACTGTTGCTGTTTGATTTCTTAAAATGCCTCCAGGAGCTGCAGTGGCTTGGGCGACAGCAGGTGGAGGAGTGATTTTTTTTTCTGCAGTGGATGTAGTATTGCAAATGCTGTCGCAAAAACCAAGAATCCATGAGTTTTAATAAAGGACAACTGCAAATATCACTTATGTATTTATTTTTTTACCTCATATTTGCATAATGTTCTGTTCTTGCTCAGCAATGTTGACAAGTATAGAGATTGCTACCGGATGTCGACGTTTAGATTTGGGGGTGGGTATATGAACCTATTGGACAGATTCTATTCACTTGGGCCTGGAAGCTGAATCGAGGGACAGACACAAACAGGAAGAGAGCCAAACACAAATTTTCGTCTTCAAGTAGGCCAAGAAAAAATTATCATCGTTAAAAAATAAACACGAGCTGAATTTACAAAAATAATTAATTTAGTAGGGGTGGCAACGTGTGCGCGAGCATTTGAACGACGTGATTTTGGCCCGCACGAGGTTTCCAGGGTTCTTTATGACTTGTGTGCTAGTTGGTGTTATTCGGGGTTAGATTCGATAGCTACGCTATTACGTTGGTGGTCTTCTTTTACCCTGCATAATAACGCTAAAGAAAAATACTATTGTAAAGACATGCAACTTGAGGAATGCCATGTTTTGTGAACAGTGGTTCCGTGTGGGCATGGCGAGTTGCGTTACAAATTGCGCATACATATCTTTTTTCCGCATCAGGAACAGCCTGTTGATGTTGGAAAGAGTAGTGTTTTCCAAATCAGGTGACACTACCCAATCCGCGAATGAAAAACTGGGCTCTATGTTATGTTTTATTTTGGTCCTAAGAAACGTTGGGATCCTTCTTAGAATTCCAACTACGTGCGAAATCTGGTTACTAAAACATTCAACGTCATTATTACACGTCATGTGTTCTTCAAATATGAACCCAAGGTTTTTTACTCTGTAGAATATAAATATTTACTGGCTTTTTGCAGGGCTTTTTTTAAGGTTTTTTATTCTAGATGATTAAGACATGTTTTTAAATGTGGGTGCATCTCCTTTATTTAGGCTGGTTATTTATACAGAAGAGACCCTTTGCCGTTTCACGCTTGAACGTTGAACTTGTAATTGCAGCTCACTTGCAACCCTCACTTTTCGTTCAACACCACACCGAACAGAAACTATATTTCCTTAATTTCCTTCCAAAGTGTTACACAAACAGTTCAGTTGAAATTATATTCCGACATCTTCTTCTTAGGATGTTGATTATGAAGTTTTGGTTCGTGCTGGCCACTTTCCTGCGCAGGTCGCGACGATTTTACCAATATCGGATGCAGCTGGCTTTGGTGGCGGGTCTCAATCTATTCACTGCCAAACTAAAGCTCATCTGACCTTCCCAGAGTGTTCTATCCTTATCCAAATCATCAAACATAAATCAACCTTCCAGGACATAAAAAATATTTGAGGGGCGTATGCGCGTCAAACACGTCCCATTGATCGCACACCTATGAAATCTGTTCAGCCCAGTCCAACCTCATCGCTTCGGGAACTTTTGACTTATGGATTGCAGTTTAGAAGTGACAGGTCGCTCGCTCACTCATGACTCCTGGGACGATAGGCCATGCTACACTAACACACGCAGTCGAAGCCATACAAAACCGTTCAGCTCGTTTCATCTTGGCTAACTATCATCGTACAGCTAGAGTAACTGTCATGAAGGCGACTTTACATCTTCCATTGCTTGCTACCCGCCGGAAGCAGTCTCGAATTCTCCTCTTCCACAAAATATTCTTTCACAATCCTTCTTTGCGTTCCCTTTGGGCTGAACCTGCGGGATTCATATCATCTCGACGCGATCATTCAAAAAGGTCAACGTGCCTCGCTGTAACACATCAGCGTATCAACATTCCTTTTTCCCAGAACCATCAATGAGTGGAATTGTCTACCAGCCGCCCTAACAAGCATAGCCGACCCCATACTATTCAAAAATGCATTGTAAAACCTGGTTTAGTTGTTTCATGTATCATCCACTTCTCTATTTCTTATTGATTTTCTCTCTTGCTTTCGATTTTTTTAAAAGTTGCATCTGCTTCCTAGTATACCGTTTGTATATATTTATTGTATCTTGCCCCTCCCCTCTTCAATGTACTTCAATGTACCCTGAGGGTATTATCAATAAATAAATAAAAATAAATAAATAAATAAATAAATAAATAAATAAATAAATAAATAAATAAATAAATTCAGTGGTTCACAAGCATACATTAATGTTACTTATGTCTCACCGGAAGCATATCCATTGATGAAAATATTGTGCCAACTGCGCAGAATGTCGGTGCTTAAGATCTAAAAAGAAAGGTCAAACGGGCTCCGCCAAATGTTTGTACACGTCTGTGTCAGTCAAAAGAGCGTTGTGCAGCTCGCTAATATACTCATGAATTTTCTAGAGAACCATGACGCTAAAGCATATTTTTGAACCCAACTTCCCGCCGTAATTTCAGTAGTATGTCACACGCACGTTGCATAACGCTGTTAGGAAAATAAACATAACATTGCTCTCAAGCAATTAGAGAACATCAGCGTACACGTTTACCTTGTTTACTGTACCCCCTGCTTGACGATACTTCCGGACGGCACGATGAATAAATACACCTATAATATCTGACTGCGCGGCATAAAGTAGCGACAGTTTGATGTGTGGATCCCCCGTGACCATGCATATTAAGTTATCCGTCTTTTGCGCAACAAACTTCTGAGCTAAAAATTCGTGAACAACTCGTTATATGGACATTGAAATATAAATCAAATAATATTACAATATATCATTGTTCCCAATTTTACATACGGGATCCCTAATCCCGCGGTTTACCATGCTAGGTTTCAGTACAGAAAAAAGTACTTTTTGGAGACACAGCGATCATAAAAATACATAGGGAAGTTCTACTTCGTGGAAAACCGACATCTCGAACGTGAAAACCGCCAGACAGTTCGCTTTACACGTATGATGCACGACTACGTTAATAGGATTTATTTACCGGTACGTTACATGTCACAAAAAACAACCCTGTTCAATGTTCGCACGCATGAATTCGTGGCTTCTCACAGCCTATATCTAGCAGTATTGATGCTGAAATGTTGCGGAAGCCGGTGGAGAGTACCCACGCATACATGACCACCGGCCATTTCGAAGGACTAGCGGAAATTTTTCAGCGGAGCTGTAGATGGTACCACGCTCCCTGATTAGGACTGTCGCGTTTATATCGCAAGAAAATCGTGTCCTCAACGTCGTAGCTACGCTTAACTAGTCGAGTACTCACTGTAAAAGCTTGGCGGGGGAGAGCCGTTGCTATGGAAACGCGGGAGGACTCATTTGTGCAACCTTCACATGTGCTGGCTCGCCGTAAAAGAATCATTGTATAGCAATGTTGTCGCCGAAACATCAGAGTTATGGAAAAGGAAAAATTATCCCAAAGGGCTGACGTTGACCAGCGATGCGGGTACAACAAATTACAATGCAAATGCCGCTTTTTAAAAGCGCTTCTCCGACAACTGATGTAACACGTTTGTGCGGTTCAGTTTGTGATCGTCTTTGCTAGCATAATATATAAAAAAAACCTCGGGTACCTTTGAATTCGTATGCGTTGTGAATGTGAAAGCATCAATGTCCAGTTGCACGTCAAAGACACCGGCCACCACGCATTATCGAAGAAATCTGTAATCTTGGTCCATGAGACGCTGTGTTTCACGATCTTCCCCAATGCATTAGGATGGCTTCTATTTAGAACGCTGCTACGGCATCCTTACGTCATATAATGGGACAGTTGATGGCGATGGTGAATTTCGCTGCTTGTCCGGTCGTTCGTTCGGTTGCCTTCTACCGCTAAGGTCATCTGAGGTGTTCTGGCATGGACGGCCATCCCTCGCTACTGCTGAGTTTTGGATCGCGCTATAGAACGCCTCGTGTTATAGAACCCTTACGAGGAAGCCGTTATTCTGTTGAGGACATTGCACATCGGTTTTCTCGCTCAATGAGCCAATAAGTACCTTCAAAATAACAACGTAATGGTGCGTACAAGCGTATGGGATCTTAATAATAACTCATTATCTTGAAATTCTCCACGTAATATCATCGCAACGTCCCCGCACGGTACCTATGTCACCGCGATGCCTTATTCTGATCTCCGAGCATCTCTGAATTTTCTCTTTAGTGGTTTGAATGTTCGCCGCGGCCAACTAATAATTTCTTTAGACACAGACTAGTCAATGACAGATCTTTTTTAAGGTAGCACATTTTGGACATGGGTTACATAATGTTCAGGATTTCAGGGCTGACAATCACTGGCGAGCAAGGGAAGGTGATTACTCAGTTCCTCGGATAAAATAATGTGGTGTATGACTCCACCATAATCATGTGTTGACTAATAAACTAGATTATTCTTTTTTTTTCGGCAGAGCGGAAGCGCAACACAAGGGAATTAAAATATATTACGCAATTGAGCATTCTTTTACGATTCGAAAGAGTCAGCATCCAAGATATTTCTATTGAAAAACACAGGACCGCAAAACTTCCCTTCCTTTACACTATTCCTGTCTTCCCGTTGCGAAATGAAAAAATGCCAAAAATCGAAAGAATCCCAGCACGCTTAGATTCATCTGCGTAACTCGAAAGCTGCGGTTGGGACATTTTAGTACCACAAAGCAACCAATTTTTTGGCGACTATGCAAGTTTTATTGTGTGAGCACATCAACCCACCGTGCTGGCCATAGGAAACAAAAGGACTTAACTCTTGTGCGTGCGTCCGGGGGAACCCCAGACGTACAGGTAACGTCTGTGGTTCCCCTGGGGCAGTGTGCTTGTCTCTTAGGTCTTTCTGGTTCATACTATTGACTTACCTTACGGCCCAAAATCTAGAGTGAGGCTCTTTGCCGGTGATTGCGTGAGATATCGTAATATTTCAAATGACACTGATCGCCAGGTTCTTCAGACTGATCTTGACGCAATAAACGCATGGTGTTCTGATTGACTAATGACTCTTAAGCTTCTTGAAACAAAGTGCACGTCATTCCCTTGTTACTCATCTAGAATTTCAACTGCATATTTGCTAAACGATACAGTTGAACTAGTTCTCACTTACAAGCACCTTGGAGTGCATTTTCAATCAAATTTAACACGGAATAATCATATTAATCAAACGCTCGCATCTGCCAATCATAAACTAGGCGTCATAGAACAACCTAAAGCAGGCACCATCACACATTACAAAACTTGCATACTTCAGTTTCATTTGCCCTAAAATTGACTATGCATCTGCCACCTGGGATCCAAGCCAAGATTACATTAAAAGTGATATTGAATCCCTGTAAAACCGTGCTGTTAGTTTTATTTTTCTGATTATTCACCCTACGCAAGCGTTACAGCCCTCAAAAATCGTGACGAGTTCGTTTCGTTATCACTTCGCTGCCGAAATGCACGCCTAACACTTTTTCATAAATTGTATCACCATGAGCACCTGCGCGACGCCTTCCTTCACTCACCCGCTGTTACATTTCCACGGTGTGATCATTCTTGTAAAGTTAAGCGGATCACTTGCCATTCGTTGCCGTTTGCACACTCATTCATTCCACGCACAATAATAGAATGGAATAACCTACCACAGCACACTGTCACAGAAGCTAACATAACAAAATTTCAAGATTTTTAAGGAATGAAGCGACCTAATTCTGTTTTTGTTTGCGTATATTGCCCTTTTTAACTTTTGTTGTAGTTATGTGCTTTCCTGGTAGCTATGTGTTTTTGAGTTATGGATTTGAAAAGTTCTTATGCCTTGTAATTTCTTCTACGTTTGTAATTTGTGCTTTTCGTTAGCATCCATTCATGTTATGTTTGCTGTATGCGAATGCTTCCCCCTATGCTTTCCTTTAATGCTTCCCCTTAAAACCCTCCTACGGAGGGCCTTTGGGGTACCTGAATAAATAAAATAAATTTATTGTTCCAACCATGAACATAAAAATGCCTCCTAGTGTAGTAAGGAAGGAGCTACACATCGCATTTAAAGACTGACAGGGGTCTACTTAAACTTTCAAATCAGCAAATTCTCGACATCAGTCATCCAATTTCGTCCTGTACATCCCGTGTACGAGAATTATAGTTCCACCGGGGAGAGATCTTCATATATTCTAATGCAGGATGCACAAGTGAACATGAGCGAAGAAGAAACTACACCAGACGAATCTGGCTGACTGCCAAACTATAGAAGGAGAAACAGGGATAAAACGTATAGATGGAGTGAGGTAAATTAGGTCATTGATTGACTGCTCATTACATAATTTTGAAAGCCTGCGAAAATAGACCGTCTCATTTGAACACCTTGCAGCTTTTATATATGCGAGTGCCAGTTGTATAGCCTTAAATCAGCCAGTAACGGTCATCTGTGCAGAACCCTACTCGCCTATGTATTTCATAAAACTTTACTTTATTGAGTAAATCTGTTTTGTTCTGTCCTACATAAAATACACTTCGTGCTTCCGTATAACATGGTTTCATTTTCAGCAGATTGCGCGTTAAACATATTTGCTTCCAGCTGCTAGCCCTTTTTTCTGTGGCAGTAATGAACAGTTGCAAAGCCATGGTTTCAGCAAGCATTTGACATTATCGATCGGCCGTGCCAGATCGATAATGTCTGGATACGGCACAACACTCGTAGTGCGTAGTCCAATGATCGTGAGAGTAGAACCGAAACAAACAGAAAAAGAAACCTTCGTTGACACGAGCAAAATTTAACTGAAGTACCAATCTAAAAAAACTCCCATCAAGGGTGGTTCAGGAGATGGGCAGCGTATAATTAATTAGTCGCCTGAAGGCCCTCACCGTCAGGGTTCGTTAGTCTTGTTCTCTCAAACAAGCCTGTGCGATGTGACTACGATAGGTTAGTTTTCACGAACCTCAACTCCCGCAGTGGCTATCTTGGGCCAAGATAACGAGTGCGCATGGTTAAATTGAACATGGTCGAACGGTGAAACGACAGTAACTATCCTGTCAACAGGGCCCAGTTGACCCGATCTGGTTTAAGCTACTCGAACGAACTCATTAGTGTTGCTTGAACCTACCTTGCCAGAAAACGCCTTTGTATTTCGGGTTTTCGTATTCTCTGTGTGGGGATTCTACCTCGTGTCCTTTTGCGGCTGGTTTAACCCAGCTTCTTTGTTTTAGTAATAACAATCTTAATGTGTAGTTTAGTTACAACAACACGAGTTATCTCGGTTATGCAATTTTTGCCTCGAATGTCGCTAAAGCTGCCTTTCCGCAAAGCTAGTTAGACACATGATGCCCGCGTAACCAGTGCAAGTTGTTTTGCAAGTACTTGCTATTTGAACTCACCTTCATGCTCTTTGTTATGGCATAACTTCTTTCTGCCGTGCTCTACGGCCCTTCCGCCGCTAAACTGCTCGGAAAATAAATGGCCGGGTATCTGCTCGCTTCGTGCACACATTCTGAAAGGACGACTCTTCAGCTGCCTCTGCCACGTCAATGGCTCTCTTCTCTCCCCCGTCCACCTCTCCTGCTCTTGCCATCTCTTTCGCTCCTTCCACGATAAAGACATAGGACATTTGCTGTAGTTAATTCAAATTTCCCGCGGTCGACTTTACGCGCCATGCGCTGCAACCTTTTCTTTCTGTTAAACTTGGAACACTTCTACGAGGTCCAGGCTCACGAGAGCTATTTTTTATGTTTGGGTCCAAATATTTTTTCAACGCATAATTTTATTTGCTATTGCAAATATCAAGCTGCCATGCATATTTCATTATTGAATTGAGGTTGTGCCTCAAAAATGACTTTTTTCTTTTTCCTGAACAATGTTGACAAGGCTGAAGCTTGTTTCTTAAGCTAGTGCTTTGGAAATGTTGTGCTATATAAATCTCTCGTTTAAGTATTCTTCCAGCTTTTGGCCGGAATGCTGAATCAGAGGGACAAACACACAGCGATATAGACAGAGAGAAACGGAGCAAAATTTTAGGGAAGAAGTAGCCCAAGAAAAACTATCGCCTCTAAAAAACGCCAGACAAGCTATACCAGAAGACCTGCAGGGATCTCCAAGAAGACAAGTTTGACCATAAATACAATTTTAATGGAGAATTTGTTACTAGGGCTAGTTCACGTAGTTATTTTTCATGGGAAAGTTTTGCACAGTTTTCATCAGTGCATTTAAGTAATATTACTAAACAGACTTGAATACCCTAAAAGAGAGCCAGCTTGAGATTCAAGTTCAGGACCAAATGAAAGCTGGGATAAGAGCACGATTTGATATCTATCGTATGGTACAATTTAATCCCATCTTTGAATGCTTCATCTTGAAAATTGGGTGCCTAAGGCCATTCGGGCGAACGTAGTTAAACCAATAAAAATTGCGCATGGAGAATATAATGGTAATAAATGTATTGCGATATGCATGAAATAGGTACTTTCAGGATAGTTATAAGGGAGCGCATGTTAGCTAGGTATTTAAACATAGGAAATGTATTTTAGTGTTGCAGTATAAAAAACTTCCCTTAGATGTCCGAATACTATGCTAATATCCGTCCAAAAATGGGTTGACTCTACTTGGCGTACGCATCGTGCGCAAAGGAGAACCTGCGTGCATTTGTTCCATTCGTTCTACATTCTGACGGACCGTATCGACATCGCTCCTGGCCCCCGCCGTTCCCCTGCAGATTGTCCTCGACCCCTTCCGCCCTCACAAAGCTGCTCACCTGACAGCGTGAGCCTAGATATAACGAAAATTGAACACTAATAAACACAACATACAGTGATAGTGTATTTAACATAACCTTAAGCTTAAGCATGGCAGCTACCGGACCGGCAAAATTCGAGTCAAAAAGATCTATTCCAACCCAATATATTCTGCTTGCGCTCCTGTTCCGCGTGTTTTTAAAGTTGCTGGGCACTGTGAAGTAACAAATATATTTATACTCGCAAAAGAACTGTTTCCTAAAACTGAAGCTAAAATTATGAAGCTTCAAAAAGCTTATTAGTTCCAGAAGTAGTAGCCAAACCGTGGGTGGACGCGAAAAAAGAGCGACTTGTAACCTTCTTTCCGTACTTAATTTTTATTGGAACTTCATTCTTGGGCATATTTCGGAACTAGCCATTATGGTTTTTTATTTACTCAGCCCCCCCGAAATATCCACACCGGCATTTTAAGTAACCTCTGCAAACAACCCATACACCTGGTAGTCCATACGGTGCTCGAAAACGAAAGGGCTCAGTATTTAGCCGAATCATATGAAACAGTTTAAGGGAACCATCGAACTTCAATGACGTGCTTTATGTAAGAATGATCCTTTGCACCTAAGGTGGGACAAGGGCCAGATTATGTCGTCCCGCAGGCTGCCCTCCGCTGTTTCGGTGGTTTTGTAGGGCGTCTGTTTGCCGTCATAGGACACAATTGGGCGGCTATTTATAACAAAGAAATTATATCTTATATATTCCCCTGAGTGGGAACGTAGATGCAACTTTTGTTGCGTAGAAACCGAGCCAGAGGCGCCAAAAGGGGCACGTCATTATGGTCGCAGCAGACGAAAAAAAGAACGCCAACCAAGTATCCCATGAACCAGCACAAACCGCGGAAATAAGGCGTTGGTTCTTTGGTTACGACTGTTATTTCCTGTCACTTAAGAATAATGGCTTTGCCAAAGAGATACAATAAAGGCGGAGAATAAATGAGCTTCCGCGCGCGAGAACAGCTGTGCCTTCAGAAACGTGATTACCGCGAGTCTTTTCTTGGTTGAATAAACGACATTGTTTGCAGCACCTCTCGCGTTCACCGCGTTGTCTCGCGAACTCAGCAGAAATAAGTACAGCGCAGTCATTTCAAGGCATACGGGTGTCCGCCTTGTTACGATGCACACGTTATTATTGAAAAGTTACGTTTATATATGTTTGTTCACAGAACAAAGAGAATACTGAAATTAATGGGTCGGCAGGTCATCAAAGCAGCGTCTTGACTCAGCTTTTTTTTCTTTTCCTGCGTCCAGTGTACTTTCTGTCTATATTGTTTTGATGAAAATGGTAGGGTGCGCGAAGTATGATAAATGAAGATTATTTGGTTACGAACAACTTTTGTGTTTCAATTAGATATGTTGTAGGTTCTTTCGAATTCTTTAGGTCACGATGTAAGAGCGGGCCGATCCATTACCCCTAAGGATAGCTCTCTTGCGAGTGCGATATTCAAGAAACGTTGCACGTAGTCCTCTCAAGTATCTTAAAGTCTAATCAGTAAGCACCCCTTCACTCAACATGCTCGCACTGTACTATACAAATGGCACAAGGTTGTACCAGAACCGCGAAGCCGTTCAACCCCCCTATGCGACGAAGTATCGCCTACACAAAGCACTTCAGTTTCCAGCTCGTACATGCCACTTTCCGACCCCGTCCACTTTGGGATGTGCGCGACAACTTTTACCACCTCATTTGTGAATGCGCGTAGTTAGTGAATGCGCGGAGAATGTCACTATTAGTATTCCTGGGGCAGCCACTCTCTGTAAGATGTGAGTTTAGCGCCGTCTTGTGCCTCTGGTCGTCACCTAAATGAGCCCGCCGTGCGACAAAAGCGCTGCTCACTTTCCCAAGAAGTTCACCAGCGGATCTGTGTATCCTTTGCAAGCATACGGTTTATCGTATTCAGAGCCATCATATCGTTCAATACTTCAGCTCTTTTTAAAAATGATCTAGCGTAGATAGCCAGGCGTCTTCGCCCGGTTAACATCGCCACTCTTATTAAAAATAATTCATTTTTTCTCGTTGGTAAAAATTCCATTAGCGCGCGTCCCCTCTGCATTTCGTTATTTTTCTTGTTGAAACTTGGGATGACATCAGATTGTTTCACAGCCCAGCCAAAAAGGTGATTCACATTTCCAGCCATGCCAGATAACTACGGAGCTCAAGGGATAGCAAGTCATGTGCAGAAATATATGTAAATATCATTTACCTAAACTTCAGTACACCAGGAGCGACTGTGACACTCACCATGCTTTCCCGGAAACAGCTGTACTATCCGCAGAACAGCCTTATGCTACAACCGCACTACAACCGAAGCAGATAGTTAACCTCAAAGAGTGACCTCTTTAAATGGGAGGAGGCTGGCAATGCTGATGAAACGCTGTGCGGGTGTTTGGCTGCTTATCGCGCTGTGGAATTTGTCGAACTCCATTCTAGTGAGCGAATGCAGATTGACACTTGACATGTTTGGCTGGACTGTCGCAGACAGCGAGCTCGCCTGGTCTCCGTCTTCGCTTACGAGCTGTTGGTTTGCTTAAGCGTATACTTCGTGGTTTTCGAACCAAATCCGTGCGGAGTCTTCAAGGTACAAAAACACTTACATCAGTGTTTCGTCGTCATCCTATCGGTTAAGCGTTCGGACCCTCTCTAGATGCTTCAGCCACTCCTCAGGATCTTCCGTAGGTGACCCGTGAAGTAATGGTGGCTTCCGGGGTTGCTGCATAACAATGGGAGTGTTAGTTACGTTGGTCATCGTGGTTGCTTTGTTCATGGCACCCGTCGTGACGTCTTCCGCCTTGAATGTATCCGTCAGTAGTCCAAACTGCGGTTTTAAGCCTTGCTGTCAGCGGCTGGCATGAGTTGGGCTTGGTTGACGACTTGAAGAGGGTTTAGCGTGCACGTACCCAGCCCCTCCAACAGATGTCACGAAGCCAAAGATGACGCAGTTGGCTTGAAAGGAGTGAACTTGTGCTCCCCTAACAACTAAAAAATACGCAGGCGGCGAAGCAGCAGGCAACGAAGTGACGTGCGCAAGCGAGTGTCGGCGAATCGAAAGCCATGGCGTCTGCTCTGCGTGCGTTTATCCTTCGTCACGGGTGTTTCTCGAACCGTCGATTTACATCGAGAACACTGTAGATAACTGTTGAGAACGCTGTAGACATTCTTCCTATCCAAATGAGATAACCCGTGCGGCGTAAGAAAGAAAGGAACACGCACTTCACTTGGGACACAGATAACACAGCCCGGCACAGTCAGGCAGTAAAAAAAGCGCATGGCTAAAACAATCCTTTTGCCGTTACTCTCTCTTGAATCATTGCTATTGTGCAGTACATCTAAAAGCCCTTCCGTTCTTTCTCCCACGTCAAAACAGTGGGTTTAATGCGGTAAAATAACTATTGGTAACCCCTACTAATGAAAGTCGGAGTTAACAAGAAGGATGCGAAATTTGAAGAACGTGTTTGCTATCTTGCACTCGGTATATCCCCATTCGATATGGCTCTTGCAGTGCAGTTTTGATCCAAGAAAACGGTGGGACAGCACAATGAATAGGGACATCTTTGATAAACCACGTGGGTGGAAGAAGAAAATGTGGGTGGGCTGAAGTCACATGTTGCCTTAGGCGCAAGGAAAATGGAAGTGAGAGAGATAGAAACGGGTCGGTCAAGGTTATTGTTACCAACACATGAGATTGTTTTCAACATGTTGTAATGTTGTAATAAAGGCGTTGCGAAAATAGGATGAGGCCTGGTAACCCCGTGCAACTAAACGTTGCGCCGGTTAAAGGACTGACGCAGAAATTGGAGGATTCGAACGATAGGTTTTCGGCTGTATTTTGGCACTGGACACATTGGTTTCAAGATGTGCCGTGCGTATGCAGTAGACAGCTGAAAACGTAATCATCAGAAAATGTGTGCAAAGAGAAACGGAGTAAACACAAAGGTGTGGACTGCACCGCCGTTGTATGCTGCGGTGCCGGTGGAGGGATGAGAGAAATGGAGATTAATTGTAAGAGTTGCACCTGAGCAAATAGCAAAGCAACAAAAATTAAAACAGCGCTGATGAAATTTTCTTGCAAGCCAAATATGGAATTGCCTTGCATGCTGAAGTATGAATATGGTTTCTCTGTTTAGAATCGCTTAAAATCTCAAGGGTTAGCCGCTATTTGCTTGGCAGTAGTGAGTAATATTTATAATGACGAGGCTCCTGAAGGCCAGGAATGTAGAGGAAACAGTATAAAGGCAAACTTTTTCTAGACAGAAATCAATACTTTTTCAAATAGTAAAATTGGGCCTCACAAAATCAAGTCCACTCCACAGGATCAGCAGTTGAGGAATTGAACCAATTTTATAAAACTGACGTTGTTTCACAAGTGATAAAATCAATTCAACATTTTTTTCCATATTTCCTTCCCCACATCTTACTAAAGCATAAAATCCTAAGTGCACTCGCTACAGCAAAGCCTCAGCATTGTCCGGACCTAGGAAAACAGAAAGCTGTCCGAAAGCATTTATTTTATTCGTAGAATAGAATGAGAGTAAACATTGGTTTGAGATAGAGCAGCAGTGTGGATTCGGGTTTACTATTTCCCAGGTATTCATGAACATTAAATACATGCAATATCATAGCCAGTGCACCACTAGACACTTCGGTTCACACGTTTTTACCACTTGCTTTCGCATTAAACGTCTTTAAATTTCATTTTCTCCCCCAATTACCTCCTGGCCATGGCCTACTAACCCATGTTCAATAGTCTAATTACCTTAGCTATAGCTAACGGCGAAACGAAAGCCCGGACACCCTTTTACCGCATGACGCCAGTGGTTTATGGGTGCAGAGCGCTTGTGACTAAAGGAGTGAGTGAGTGAGTGAGTGAGTGAGTGAGTGAGTGAGTGAGTGAGTGAGTGAGTGAGTGAGTGAGTGAGTGAGTGAGTGAGTGAGTGAGTGAGTGAGTGAGTGAGTGAGTGTGAGTGTCAGTGAGTGAGTGAGTGAGTAATTGAGTGGGTGGTTGGGTGGGTGGGTGAGTGGGTGGGAGGGTAAGTGGGAGAGGGAATGAGTACGTTAATTGGTGAGTGGGTGATTGAGTGAGCGAATGAGTGAAAAAAATTAGAATAGTCACTGAGGGAGCGACTAGTGTGTGTATGAAAGAGGAAAAAGACCAAACGGTTACTCGAAGTTTAATTAGACCACAATGTTTAGAGTACCATTTGTTTTCTAAATTAGTCTTTCGCCCAGAACTACCGCGTGCAAATAAGGCCCGGCTCATCAAGCCTCTCTTGAGCGGTAACGTAGCATTTTAATTTTGAGAGTCCGTAGTCGTGCCGCTGCGTAAAGGGTCACTGAGCGTGAGCCCAACCTTTTCGGTCAAGTATAAACGGTGGCGGAATTTCCACGCTTTTGTGCGCAACCCGCAGGGACGCGCTGTATCAGGTTCCACGGGATGTCAGTAACTACGTACACAATGCAGGCTCTTAGTAAAGTGCCTAAGTAAGGATATTAGGCTATAAATTGGGTTCACTCCGACCGCCTCACCGATTAGATGTTGCATTTGATTAGATGTTGCATTTGATTAGATGTTGCATCAGATATTTTGATGGCATTAAACAGCGGTGGGCGAAACAGTTCCGGGATTTCTATCGCCTACGAAGCGGGGTATATGCGTACTCGTTAATTAAGCACGCTTTCTTAATAATGCGGCCGCCCGCCCCGGTGATTTCGTACAGGGTTACACCTAGAGGACCCGAGCGCGGTGGTAGCAGGTCAACTGTTTCCTGTCGCCAAACAACTGGCCGAACGGCACGCGAGTGAATAAAGGCCACTAAATATTGAGAGTACGGAAACGAAATGAACGCTTGTATTTTCGCGGGGCACATGCGCTAGCTAATGCCTGTAAACCATTAAAGAAACGCTTCGGTTAGGGAGTGTCAGTATACCATAATTTTCGGCTTCAGCTCATGAACAAAGAACACTGACACAGAAGACAAGGGTAAGCGCTAACAGCCAACTCCCTGAACCCGTCCGTCTACTCAGAAAGTTATAGTCTCAAGCACCACCGCATTCGCCTTAATACACGGTCAAAATGGGTGAGGTCAGGGTTTAACTTTCTCGTGTGTTTAATGCTTCAGCAAACAAGCCGGTTCTGGTTGTTCGCCGATGTCCCCGCGAAACAAACATTCCGCGTTATTCGCTTGGCAGGCAACTTTTCGAAAGTCTGGCGATACGCATTTTTCGCTTTTGCTGTTTTTGTTGGCTGTTGCGCAAGAGCTACATGCAGTGAGAAACTCGAGTCCTCCCATCACTTAACGGCTGTGAGAGGAAGAAACGCCGGATCGATAATCGTTGCTTCCGGAGTCACAAGCGCATAATGTGAATTATTAAAGCCGCTCCGATGTTTTTATTACTGCGTCCATAGCAGGCGCAGTTCGCTTAATGCGAGCGAACGGGAAACGGGCTAAACCCGCAGGAGCGCATGAGGTCCGACTATAAAAATGCTGCCGTGGAACCTTCCTTTTCGGCACCAGCCGGCGGGGCTACTGCAATGTGTTTCCGCCTGGTAGGGGCGCTTGCTGTACCGTGCAGTACTTTTTTTTCCGGAGCGGCGGAAATCGGGAAACGTGCGCCAGAAAACTGAGGCGTGCATTTCTCCCTCGGCAGAACGACCCTTTTGCTACGTGTTTCCCTCGGCACTACGGCCATGGGAGCGCGCCATAGTGTTGCAGAATGAGTGATTCTTTCTAAATTGAGGACAACACAGCCGCGAGTGCTGCAGTCGGCCAGGGCGATAACTTGCGCACTTGAGTCTCCGGCTTAGTGTGCATCGACAAACGAAAACATGTGCGATTACATCGACGAGTTCTATACGGGGAAGGTGGTAAAAATAAAACAGGGAAAGCCACCTTTCTGGCCACGTCCTTCTCGTAGAGTTATTTATGGTTCTTTCTGACTCTGGTGATATACGTTCTGGCTTCGTCGGACAGGGTATTGGGAAAGCCGGAAGCGAGGCAGAGGTTCTTGCTCTTCGTTGTTGCTTTTACTCGGTACTTAAGATTTCTATACATGTTGATTAAGCCTATAATCTTCGCGAACATGTGAGAATTGGTTATCGTCCAATCATTTCGTGCCCTTTGAGTTTCAGGGCGTACAAAGCTATTTGTTTGTAAGGGAGAGGTAAAAATGCATGTCCACAAAATGATGCAGCATACTCCGCAGGTGTATGCTGCATGCATACACGGCAGGTGTAGAGGATAGGTGTAGAGCATAGAGTATGCTGAAGGTGTACAGCATACTCCGCCTGTGTAACCTCGTCGTAAACACTTTGGATGCTAATTGTACCGTTGGTCCGGTCTTTGTCAGGCGTTCCAAGATTTTGCCGTAAGATTTCAGGCCACAAATCATTCAAAGCACAAGCTCAACTATCAAAATTAAGTGAAAAGCGTCATAGCCTAAGGTTGGAGCAAGCGTTATATATTGTAAATTTGGCAGAGAGTATTTCATGCGGGTTGGGAATTTTGAAAAATCTGTACGTAAATAAAAATGGTTCCCAGCGGAAAGATGTTCTATCAGACCATACCAAATTGATATCGTCCATTATATCTTCGCGTTGCTTTTATCTTCAATTCAAGGAGCTACTTATATCGCACGACACCCTCGGGCACACTATATACATATGCTAGCTTTCTCGACAGCATAAATAAGTAATGCTGCCTGTTGTGTCCACACCACATATTCGTGTTCAGCGTTCGGGGAAAAATTGTGAGTGGTTTTCTTGCGTTCATTACAGAAGAGAGAGAGAGAGAGACAACTTTATTAAGGCCTGCACTTTACCTACAGGTGCCCGAGCCCCGAGGCGCCCGAGCCCGGCAGCGCCGTCGGCTGCTGGCGTTTGAGGGCCGCCAGCGCTAACTGGACAGCCTCCCGCTGTGCGTTAAAATCGGTATGTGTTACAGCACTTGCTAGGCGTGGCGGTAGCACGTCCGTAGCACTGTCTTCTACTGCACAGTTCCATAACATGTGCGCCATAGTGGCACGATCGGCACCGCACACCGCACATACGTCGCTTGTGTATAAGTCCGGGCACACATGTTTTGCGATTACAGGTGTCCACATTGCGCGAGTTTGTAGTTGCCGTAGCATCGTTGCCTCTTGCCTGGTGAGCTGTTTGTGAGACGGCGGGTACTTCCGCCTACCTTCACTATACCAGCTCATCACGTCTTTGTAGGAGGTAATCGGCTCCATGTCTTCGTCGTTGATTTCCTCCGCGGGTTGGGGGTTGTGGTCTGCGCTGCGGCTAGTGAGCGCACGCGCCGCCCGATCTGCCCCTTCGTTGCGGTTCTCTCCTGCATCTATTGGTCCCATGTGCGCCGGGAACCATTTAAGCACCACCGGCATTGCTCTTTGTGTGAGGGCCCCGCACACCCTGGCCGCGCATGGAGACACGTTGTTTTTGGCAAAGTTCATAATCGTGCTTTTCGAGTCGCTCAGTATCGTTGTGCAGTTGGGGTTCGCGAGCGCCAGCGCTATGGCTAGCTCTACGGCCTGTACTGGGTCCCGTGCCCGCACGCTGCCAGCCGTGCACAGCTTCCCGGAAGTCGCCGCAATCACGGCCGCAGCATACGTACCCGGCCGACCCGGGTAGGTGGCGACATCGACATAGTAGGTGCCCATGTCTGATGTATGTGTGGCCGTGAGAGTCCTGGCCCTCGCTAGCCGGCGCTCCCGATCCGCTTCTGGGTCCATGTGTCGTGGAACCGGTGGGACCTGCAAAGAGAGCAGCAGCCCGCACGGCAGCGGCGACCTGCCCCCACTCTCCCGCAGCCCCCTGCAGAGTCCTAGTCTGAATAGTATAGATCTACCTGTTTTGGTGAGTGCTAGTCGAGCAAGTTGCGCGGTGCGCTGTGCTTGTGCGATTTCAGCTAGTGTGTTATGTATTCCTAGTTCTAGGAGTCGTTCGGTGCTTGTGTGTGAATAGAGGCCTAATGCTACTTTATATGCTTTGCGTATGAGTGCGTCAACCTTCCGGCGCTCCGCCGCTTTCCAGTTGTGGAAGGCCGCGACGTAGGCTACGTGGCTGATTGCGAACGACTGCACCAATTTCCGCAGAGTATCTTCCTTCATGCCTGCATGTCTTGTGGATACCTTCCTCAGGAGTCGTAAGGCCGTGGATATCTTCGTGTCGAGTTTTGCAATGGTAGTGACATTATGTTGTGAAGCTTCATCGTGAAGTCCAAGCACTCGGAGTGTTTTAACGTGCGGGATGTTTCCTCCGTCTTTCGTCCGTAGGTTGATATCTGGTTGGCCATGTTGTGCCGTTGTTCCACGTCGTGGTATGATGAGAAGTTCGGATTTAGCCGGTGCACATACGAGTCCCGTGGCCTGGAGTTGGTCTTCTATTTCGTCTATTGCCTGCTGCAGCGATGCTTCGATCTCGCCGTCGCTGCCTCCTGTCATCCAGAGAGTGATGTCGTCAGCGTAGATGGTGTGCTTGACGTTCGGGAGGCTTTGGAGGCGTTTAGCTATCCCGATCATGACCAGGTTGAACAGCAGCGGCGAGATCACTGCACCCTGCGGCGTGCCGATGCTTCCGAGGCTTTTGCTTGGGAGTTCTATGTCGCCAGCAATGATGGTTGTGGCACGGTCCGTTTAGAAGTCTTTAATGTAGGCAAAGGTGCGTTCTCCCATATTTAGTTGTGATACTTGTCGAAGAATGGCTGAGTGATGAACTCTATCGAACGCGCTCTGTAGGTCCAGGCCCAGCACGGCACGTTTGTCCAGGCTGTGTGTTGGTCGGTCGAGGACTTCATGCTTGATGAAGAGCATGGCGTCTTGTGTGCTGAGCTTGGCCCTGAAGCCGAGTATCGTATCTGGGTAGAGTCCTTCTGCTTCCAAGAACGCCTGCCAGCGATTCATTAGCACATGTTCGAACACTTTCCCCATACAGGATGTTAGAGAAATGGGTCGCAGGTTCTCAATGTTCGGAGGTTTGCCTGGCTTCGGAATCAGCACTGTTCTTGCGTCCTTCCAGCTTCTGGGTAGCTTGCCGGTGCGCCAGCATGTGTTGTAGTATGCCGTCAGCGCCGCCACCGCAGCGTCGTTGAGGTTGCGTAGCGCCTTATTCGTTACCCCGTCCGGCCCCGGTGCCGACTTGCAGTTGATTGTTTGAAGCACTGCGCGGACCTCCCATTCCTCGATGTCTGCATCCAGTTAAGCATTTGAGGCACCCGTGTAGTTCGGGAAGGTGTCCGGTGGGGTGGACGGGAGGTATTTGTTATTTAGGCGTCTGCAGACCTCTGCTTCGCCAAGCGCTTTCTGAGCGTTGTATAGAGTGCGTGCTAGGACGTGCTGTTGCGTTCCTTTCGTCTTATTTTCGTCCAGCAAGTGGCGTAGCAGCTGCCAATTGCGGCTCTTGTGCACTTGACCATCCGCCTCTTGGCAGACCGCATGCCACTGTTGCTTACAGAGCACCGCACTATGCTTCTCAATGTCCCGATTAATCGTAGCGATGCGTTTGCGAAGCTTGCGGTTGTGCCGCTGACGTTTCCATCTGTTCTTTAGTGAATTTCTTGCTTCCATTAGGTGTGCCAATCGACTTTCTACGTGCGCGTATCTTCGTCTGTCTCCACTTCTGTTGTGGCTGCTCGCGCTGACGCATTGAGAGCGCGCGTTCATGCCTCGATGTCGTTGATTTGCGTCGGCAGGTCAGTGAGGGCTTCTCTGTATTTGTGCCAGTCTGTTACGGTCTGATTGCGGGTTGCTGGCGTTCTGCCGTGCAGGGGTATTGTGATCTCTAGGATACAAAGGTCACTGCCCAAGGTTTCGCCCGGGCTTCGCCACCGAAGGCCGGCTGACTTACTGAACGCCAGGTCCGCGTTTGTATCGTGTTGCACGGACGTGCCATGTCGCGTAGGTACTGATGGGTCATTCAGGAGTTGGTAGCCTGCTTCAGTGGTTTTCTCAAGCAGGCTACGTCCTTTTGCTGTAATTTTCGAGTATCCCCACGCTGTGTGTGGGGCATTGAAATCTCCGCACAGTAGCATGGTGTGGTCATCTGCTAGCTGCTCCACCTTGTGTATGAAGGTCCGAAATCTTTGTTGATGCTGCTTCAGATTGCTATAGATATTGAAGATGAAAGTGATTTGCTTTTGTTTTCGTCCTATGACGACTTCGACTGCCAGGAGTTCGAGAGCGCTGTTGTTGGGTAGATCGTGTTCGATGTAGTTAAGTCCTTTCCTTATTAGAGTACACGCTCCCTGCCCAGCGCCCTTCCCAACCGCTCGCGCGCTGGGTGGGCTAGCGTATCAGCGGTAACCCGGCAGGCGTGGGGGATCTTCAGTGTCTGTTTCTTGTAAAAGGATTATGTCTGGTCGCCGGCTGGACTGTCTGATGTGTTGTTGTAGTAATGCTTTTTTTTCCGCGCAGACCATTCGCATTCCACGGCCACACAGCTACCTCATGCGTTGATGTTGCTCGGGCCATGTCGGGCGGCGGTCTGGGTGTCGGTGGTGGGTACAACTATTTGCCTTGCCATGGCCGCTTGTATTTTGAGTAGTGTATTCTGTACTGTCTGGAACATTTGTTCCACTTGGGTCAGTCGGGTAGCGATGTCAGCCGTTGATGCCTCTAGTGCTGCTAGTCTTATGTTGGTCGATTCTCTTTTTGCAGTGAGGGAGGCTTCTATGTGGGTGAAGCATTCCTCGAGAGGTTGAAGGCGTGTCTCATTTGCTTGAGCTTCCTCCCCGGTCGCTCGTCTCCTCTTCGCTCTAGGTTCGGGTGCGGCAGCTGCGGTTTCCTCTTGCGTTTCTTCTTCGAGCGGCTCTTCAATTGGTGTTTCGGTGGGCTGCTCAAGCGTTTGCACTGTCACTTGGCGTTGCGCCGGCATTGATTCCTGTTCTTGGCCTCGGTTGGAGAGGAGCAGGTCAAGCTTTCTATTCATCTCCTGTAGGCGCCTGTCCTGCTCTGCTAGTTGCTTCATTAAATGTTCGTTTTCTTTACGAAGTTGTAGCACTTTGGGGCTGGCTTGGGGTGCGCCCGCCCGCTGTTGGTGCTGCGCGGCTCCTCGATTCGTTCGCGATCGCGCCACGTCAGCCCACGACGCCGCGCCTTCCCCGAATTGGCTTTTGCAAGTGATTTTGTTGTCCGGATGGGCTGCGCTGTCTGCCATTGGAGCGCTGCCGGTTGCTGCCGCGCGGACGTCAGCGCTCGCCATCTGTGCCGCTGCGCCGCTCGGCTGCAGCTGTGGGAGTTGCGCTAAACCTAATGGCGGCTGTTGTTCTGCCATCTGCTTCTTCTCCCAGCGGCGGCGCGTCACCACGTAGGGGATTTTATAGCGGTTCCTGCAACCCGCGACTCCGGTGGGGTGCGCTCCGTTGCAAAGTTTGCAGTGCGGTTTGCATTCTTGTTCATGGCTGGGGCTTGGGTTTGGCGCCCCACACGCAAAGCATACCTTTGTGCCCGGGAAGGGGCATACATCGGTTCTGTGTCCTACCTTGCCACAGCAGTGGCAGGTGGCATACTTCAAAGTGCTGGCGGTATAGGCTGCACTTGACTAGCATTGCACCGTATTTTACATAATTGGGCACTTTGGTGCCCTCAAAAGCTACAATGACCGTGGTTGACTTCCCTATTCTATGTGCTTCTAGTGTTAGCGGAGTGGCTTCATTTAATATATTATCCTGAATCTCTTGATGTGAGTCGGTTAACGATATGCCCCTAATGATCCCTTTAGTGGTGCCGTTTGGTGCCGAGAGGTATGCGTGGACCTCATATTCTCTGTCTCCGATTTTTAGTAGACTGATTCGTGCATATTTGTCGGCCCTTGCCTCTTGCGGGGTGCTTACTACAATGATGTTTTGTGCTACGTTAGTACATATAGTATCCTTTTGTGACTCTTGGAGTGTTGTGCCTGTCGCCGCGAAAATGGCTTTGAGACCTCAGTACGTCCCACGTTAAGTCCGCCGCGGGGCCTGGTGACTACTTTGATTTCCTCTCTTGGCAGCGTTCGAAGCATGCGCGCTGCCTTGCTAATCTTAGTGGTTATCCTTTTAACAAATTTTGCTTGCCTCGCCGCGGGGGCTGCGAGAGTAGTGGTTGAGGCCGGCTCACCTTTTGCCGCGTCGGCCCCGCGCTGTCGATGGCGTCTGCCGGCCACCTGCCAGCTCTCTGTGTCGGTTAGCGCCAGGCCAGTGCCGGCGACCGCCACCGCTGTATTTCCCTCATTATAGTTCACGATCACGTTCGTGGTTGAGAGTCGTGCTTGGTCTCCGTGTTGTTGTTGGTGTCCATCGTCGCATTCTCTTGGGGGCTGGTGTCCATTGCGTCGCGTCGGCGGCTGCCGCCGGCGTGCCCCGAGCCGAGCTCGCGCTAGGCCTAGGTTAGGCTTAGCTGGCCGTCCGCGTCTGGGGAACTTTGTTCGCCGGTGGAGAGAAGAGAATTCGTTGCACCTCACCGAATTTGGTGTCAGTCGATTCCTTGGGTCAATGCGCGTTGCTCTGTAGCGGAAATTCTTCGATGAGATGAAAGCGTACTGCACAAATGGGCATATTCTACGGAGCCGACGCAACACACGTCTGCTCGCCGTGGCTACCGCAGCGCCCCTCCCAATTACAGAAGAGACATGAGCATTCGGCTTCGTATCCTTCGCCTCGATAAAGTGGGCTTCGCTTACTTTATCAGTTCGTAACAGTGGCTCCAAGCGAACGCTCTGTATAGTTCCACCTTTGTCATGGGAGCCGCCCCGTAAGTTTTTGAGAGGTAATTGGAAAGACATTTTATTTCACCCCTGCTTCATATGTGCTTATTGCGAGCGTTTCAAAGATATAAAGTACTGCCTTTTCTTAATATCATCAATGTAGCGCGCGATGGGAGGGGCGAAGAGTTTGTTTTTTTCTTTGCCTATTGTGGCGTTTTTACCATTTGGTGCTTTGTTCCCCGCCAAACGAGACCTCTGTCTTTTTCCCGTCCAATAAAATAAGCCATCATCGTAATACAGTAGACATATTTTGTGTACGCCACGGAACCGTTGTCATGATGTTTCATCATGAACGTTTAAGCTAAGCGTAAATCTGTTTTTTTTTTTGATGTTGCTTTTGTCGACTACCCCGTCAAAATACGGGCGGGTTCGCTTTCCGCAGAAAGGTCACAAGAGGCACGAATGCAATTTCGCTCGCAATTTCTGTCCAGCTACTTCCAAGAAGAGACGCAGCGTACTGAATCTATGATCTTGATCAGTGTCCTCCCGAAACCTCGACAGTCCGTGATTTTTGTCCACAGTGGTGTTCATATTCATGGCAAATGCCTTCAGCGCTTCCACGACGTTTCCGCTGAAGCCAGGGTCGGTCGTTTTTCCTTGTGTGAACAAGACTCAAGGTTATTATACGGTGACTTCAGAATTTCACTCACATATAGAAGTTGTTTTTGGTCTTAGGGCAGCCCAATACAGATATGTTATCGCCTTCCATTCCCCTATTTTCTTTTTTACATTTTTATTATAAAATATAGTGCCCTGTTTAGTTTGCGGGTGTCATGCACATGGCGGAATGCAATTTTCACGCGCCCAGAAGGTCCCGGGGAAAATTCATCTGCGTTTATGAGGCGCTCACACAGAGGTCCCTAAAGTTATTTTTCAGGACAACATAACCTAAGGCCTACGTCCCAGGACGGTGTTTATTTCGGAAATAAATCACAGCGTCTGACGCTCTGCGCCGCATGTTTCCTTGTCGAATGTTTATTTATAGTTAGCGGACAAAAAGGAAGCGCACCAAATTTCAATTTCACGATGGACAAAGAGATCTTCAAAAAACGTGTACTATATGCCAAGTGCTATACCACCTGTACTATATGTTACCGTCACGCTTTCCCAGGCCCTCGGCATAAGCCGTATGAAGGCTCGCCACGCTTAGCATTCAAATGGATCTATCCGGGTAGACAAATAGGGTGTGACTTTCAAGGCAGTATGCCAAGCTCAACCCAAAATAACTAAGTAAAGCCATTAACTTTTGCCTTCTGATCAAACGAACGCATAACCGCCGTACCTTACCACCAAATTGACAAAACCTAGACTTACCGTTATCATGAAAATCAACGACACCTTTCCGGTTCTCTTCTATCCACTAGACCACGGTAACATAGGACGTGTCCGTTTTTCAGCACTGTAAAGGCTTCACCTGTCCTAACCTCACTAAGCCCAATTACACCCCTTTAATGCATTCTAATTCCTTGAAAAACACCCCTACACGTGCCTCGCTAGATAAAGTTCTCATGTTAAACGCTTCCTTGGTCACATTCCCATAGCAGCCTCTTCTGGTACAGTGATTCTTCACATGCGCTGCGGCGTCCCAGGTCTGACCACCACCGTGGTCTGTTGCTTCTGGGAACTGAAGGCCGAGGGTTAGTTGGCGCAGTCATGGGAGGTTGTCGCCATTACTAGTCCATTGTGGCCAATCCTGCTCTGGTGAGGGAGTTCGTTATCGGCTATGGTCACCGGGACCAGGCCGCACCCGAGCCTCCTCCTTCAATTCCATCAACAGCCAGATTTTTTTTACTCAATGAGAATTACACGGCACCGGGATTTGTACCACAGTCCTTCTGCACGCGAGTGCGAGGCTGATTGATGCTCCACCTCTACGCTACCGCTGCACCTGTGCTTATATATTGCTTCAAATGTACGTTATTTTTTCTTTGCCGGGAATAATGAGACATGTAGTGTAGCCGTGCCCTGAGTCTTTATATTTCTTGCCCTGTTTTTTTCGCACGATTGACTCAAGGAGACAGTCAGACTGACAGATGGACGGATGGACGGGCCGACCAAAATTTTAGTGTCTGGAGAGCGCAAGAAACAATCGCTTCTATAAAAAACAGCGTTAAACATGGTGCTAAGAAGCAATGGGCAGATACGAGCGCCGTCGGCTAGTCCCGCTGTGCTCACTTCGAGCATTTTACATCCAAGCTATGAGCCTTTAGTTGGTCAGATAACTTTGTGTCGCAAACAAAAAACTCAGGCAGGGCGCAAGAGTTCTCGCCTAAAGCTACCTGTCCACTAACGTCGAACTTGCCGTGGCGTCGGCAGGGCTTCACGGCGTGTTCGACGCTGGTGTTCACGTAGCTTAACTCTCCGAGCGCATGCGTCAGGCTAATCAGGCATACAGCATAGAGCTGGGCATTCGTTAAAAAAACCAAAAAACAAGCATCGGAACAGCATTATGGATGATAAGATGCTTGTGAACTATGGGGCCTCCCACCTCCTGGTACGAATAATTAAACGCTAGGCAGTACTAGTGTCACTAAATACAGCACGCTTTGCCCAAGACGCCGAGAGCACGCGTGAGGCTAGATAGTAGCCAAACTTCCTCGTCAGAGAACCGAGCGCTGGCTACCAGCCCGCCAAAAAGTCGAAAAACATTTCATACCCTCCCCAATCAACATTCCGTGCCCATGAATGTCGTCACCCAAACGAGTGGATTTCCGATACGAAAATGGCACACACCGCTTCACGCACCGGACTACAAAGCTACTGTTTTGACAACTTTGTTGCTGACCAACAAGGACACTTTAAAATGATATAAGGATAAAGAAGGGGGTGTATACCTCTGCACGTGTAACAGTGTCTACCTGCTGTGATTGCTACCCGCTGTGACGAATTTCAGCTAACGATATTTGCTAACTTTATTATTGATCATAATACAACCTCATGTTTCAAGCACGAATATCAAAATATTTTTCTTCTGTTTCCAAACTGACGTCAGCTATACCTACTTTCTAAAATGCTCTTAATAGAGCCTGTCAGGTTTACAGATTTTTTGTTTCACTAATGTCTTTTATTAGTTCGGTATGGCAAGCCCATACACACGATAAAATCGGTTAAAATTCAGGGTTGGGCAGCCTTGAGTTATCAAGATATTTGCATGATTCTACTAGGTTTGTGAGCATTTACTCACATTTACCGTTGCCTCAGTTGTCCGGCAAGGATGTATCTTTGGGCTCTTGGTGCCTTTGGCGTACAATAATTGGCGCTGACATTCAAAACGTAATTAAAAATGCTACGCAAATCACGTCACTATAAGAAAGCTCGGTGTTGTGTGTGTCTGTGTGTGGGTTGACATACCGTGGTGCTCGGCTGCTTCCTAAGCTCCAACCTGCACATTATTTACACAGGGCACACACCGTAATAGATCGAATTGTTGGCTCTTTAGTCTAAACAGAAAAGAATTAAACAAATGAGTAAGTTATTGTTTCTATATCAAATCCCAAGTCGACTCCTTTACTGAAAAAATTTACAGAAATTCGTAAAATAGTCTACTCATTATTATGCGGCTTTTCTGAAGTGTGACTTGTTTAAAGACGAATACATTTTTTTTTTCTAAATTATTGTCAACCAATTATTGGTTTTTACCCTAGTATAGCGACTACCGGTAGAACTTCCGCCATATCGGTATTTTTGTGCAAATGCAAGGCGTTATACGGTTCGCCACTTCGCGTTAAGCTGCTTTGATTTTTCTTCTTTTCTGGTATCCAAACTTCTGTTCAAACAATTACTTTTTTGCGCTCTTATAATGATTACAAGTGGTAATTCCGCCAAATCTGCACTTTTATAGAAATGCAGAGTTGTAGAAACGGTTCGCCACTTTTGTTATTTTTTTTTCTATTTTTCCTGATGCTTGATTTTTAAAATTCTGTTCTACCAATTATCTCCATTTACGCTATTATAACGATTACACGTGGAACTTCCACCAATTCCGCATTTCTGTAAAAATGCAGGGCGTTACACTGTCCTGGTTGTTGGGTTACTCGGCAAAAAAATGTTCCGCATTGAACAGAATAGAAATATCTAGGCGTGACCACGTCACATAATTTCAATTGTAATAGACACGCCTATGACGTATATATCAACATTTAGGCTAACTTTGCTTCTTGAGACATCAGCTGGAACGTAATATTTAGCTCAAACTGTTGTATTGTTAGGCCCAACCTTGACCGTGCGTCAGTTGTACGGAATCCTAACACTAAAACTTATATCAATTCCCTAGATACAATTGAGCCTGTGGCCATCCATTTATATTGCCTAAATACCACATACTAATCCCCCAACGACCATAACGACCTGACATAGACGACGGAAAATTAGAAGCGTAACAGGCTAATTAGGAAACATTACCAGCATATCAAGCCGCTTACAGCCAAACCAACTGATCCGCGTCACACAAAATCACCGATGCCGTATTATTCCAAAACTAACCTCTTTTAATGCACCTTTTCCTTCCAAGCAATACACAACAGCACGCAACTGCCAACATTATTCGCCATGAACTCGGATTGTATGACCAACGGTTTTCTAGACTATGGCGATGCTTTCAACGTAGATTTTCTATTTCACCTGATTCCATTTTCTCTTGCTTATTTTGTTCTTCCATTGTTAACTCTTGGATGACGGAACATGCGTGTCACTTTCTGAAGCCGCCGTATGTGACAAAACGCTCTCGAATGCGTGGCTAGCTCTTCGTGCACTACGGACGAGGTGCATAATCCTAGTGTGAGGAGGAGTGCATAATCAATAACTCCTGACAAAAATGTTCCACTCTTTATATATTTTCACTCTATATTTACTTCAGTTTGTAGTTTTCTTTTGTCAAGAATATATCCCCAATTTCTACAAAACCACCGTCATGTAGGCGGACAGATCCTTGTAGGCCTCTCTTCATCCCTGTTAAAGTTTTCTGTTCGCTAGCTCAGTCGGGGAACCTAAGTACAAGTACGGCGTTTGAAAAATCCCCAACCCAAACTTTCTGACACCAATTAATCTCACGCCCACACACATATCCCCCAAACTTTTATCGCTAGCCGAATCTGATTTCACGGAGCTCGGTTGTATTCGGAGAACGGTCTACCACTGCCATAACTGTAATCGTGAACTACAGCACAAAATGCAAGAATGCCTGGAAGCCACAGTCCTCTGGCCATTTTCCTCACCATTGTACGGAATGAGTTCTCGGCGCTCTACATTACTAGACTCCTATTCCACTACCGGGCACGATTTGTTGTGTGTGTGAGCGTCGGGGAAAGCTGCGGAGCCAGACGTAATACTGGTGGTTGGTCACGCAATGGAAGGTCCGGGTTTTCCAACTGACACCTACGCTACATAGCTGAACGAAAAGATAAATGGCGAATCCTACGCAGTGCTTACAAAAGGTCGCCGCCGCACAAGGCATTTGCCGCTGGCGAGTGCAGCTCTGTACGTATTTTATTAATGGGTCGAGATTAAATTCGCAATGCAGTGTTCAACTTAGCCATTATCACCATTACGAGGCCTCGGTGGAGAAAAATCGCTGCTTCATTTGGTAAAGCTTCAGTGGCCTCATGACGTGACAAAAGGCCATTCGGCGAACGACTAATTAAACTGCGTTAATCAATGGCCCCGCAGAAAACCACCGCACACCTTCCTGTGTGTTTAATGGGCACTGAAAAACTTGAGCAGCATTCTGGAGACCACATGGACAACTTGCGAAAATGTGGTAACTGTTTTATTGAAATCATTTTTCCACTGCAAATTATTTTGTTTGAGCACACGGTTTCTGACTACACAATGTATGCGGTCATGTCATGCCATAACGTGTATAAAGCGTCAAATTTATGAAGACACGCAAAGAAGAGACGTATAACTGCCTCGCATGCTTCCCTTTGCGGAGTGCCAACTCGGGCAAAATGCTGCAACAATAACCTGCGCAGTTCTTCCCCAATTATGCACTAGCTAAATTATTCGCATTCCTTAAAAAAAACTGAGTTGCTGTCTGACTCTCTGCAATGACTCAACGCTCCAAAGAATTGAGTGAGAAGGGCTCACTGAAAGGGCAACGAACATTTCACCGGTTACCCCTGCTAAAAATGACGTTTTAAAATACCCTCTACTCAACCTTTTGGAATTGGCTTTTCTCTGTCCCACAAGATTTTCTAAATGGTCACATATGATGAAATAATCTATTGGATGACAAAACTATTCGATGAAATAAACTACTTTGTTTTGGTTCTTCTTGTTCTATATATCCGTTTAACTCGCTTTGGGATAGGGGGTTGTTAACAGGCATCGAAAAGCCGTCTCTATCCCCATTTCGACTTTGAAACCCCGCTATCATATGAGCCCATCAAGATTATTCCTCTCCAGAGATTTAGCTTGCTAGCCTTATCGTATCGTCATTCCTTCGAAAGGAGGGGAGGACGAGGAAGGAAATACCTAATGCAAGGAGTGAACGGTTGCTAGCTGCCCATCCTTGTTATTAGGGCGAAATCATATGTTCACCGAAAGCTCTAGGATTCTACATCTGATGACCTTCGGATAGAGTAGTCGTGGACATTATCTTGGGACCATTTTCGGATTTCTAAAAATTGAGAACATTTTTCAGATGTGGAGCCTCCATTACCTATAACCATCTCAGCGCGCATTCTGGTCGACCTGGCTTCGTAACAAAAGAAAAAGAGTATTGTGGTGGCCTGCCTGCACGTAGCGGCATTACGCACTCCTTCATATTTGAACCCTCTCCAAAGACGTGACATGCCACAGCGAAAAAAGTAAAAAAGCACACCGTACCTGTGCGTAAAGAGGCAGCATGAACTCCTTCACATTAATCTCTAATTGAGTGATTATGATGTTTAACGAAACGACGCTACAGATGCGATGAGGCGCGCCGCAGGGGAGGGCTCCGTATAAATTTTGACCACCGGGACCTTAACGTGCGCCGACATCTCGAACACAGCGGCGTTTTCACTTTTCGCCACATTCCTGACTAGGCTCTGCATATATCATTTCTCAAGTTTCGCTGACGTAAATGTCACTTCGCAAACAGTTCATACGGGTTATTAGGCTCGATACTAGCGATGAACCACGAGGTATATACAAATACTTTGATGCTTTACGCATTAGGTGCTTACTTCAAATATATGCACATTTGCCATTTAGAAGAACGACAGTTGCACAGTTTATTTCACAGCGAATGAAAACAACGTCAAGAGGGTAAATTAACTAAGTTTACTCATGGCTCAAAAAGTTGTATTGTGCGTACCCTGCGCAATGCTTTCATAAAGAAATGTCTTCATCGAGGCCCAATGGTACAAGCACCCACTTATTTCCACACCTCCGTATCCCACAGACTTTAAAATCTTTTATGGACGTGCGAGATGAAATAAAAATTTTGATAATGAATTGAGGTGAATATTTATTTTTAAGTTCGTGGTAACGAAGAGCATAGCGGTTCGTAATGCCACGTTGACGCGAATTCGGGCGTCTGATATTTTCAATGAGGTTACACTATGCAATTCGGCGCATTCGTAGCTAGAGTGCGGGGATCTATTGTAATGCTACCGGTGGAGTTGAGGGTCACCAAGACATTCCCCTGCCCAAACAAGTGACGTGCTACATTCTTTCTTAATAACCTTTATTAACTGCCTATAATTGTAGTCGCTTATTTTGTGATATGCTCAGCCACCGCTGACTTAACAATAACCACAACGTTAGTTTCTAAGCATTGTTAGCATCTAGTTTTCAGAAAATTCCTCACAGCAACGTTATAAAGGGCCATATAGACCCTGAAGGTGGGATAAATGCTTATGCGTTCTACATTTGCCTAATAAATTGCCGGGAAGTCCATTTTTGTCTTGTTTCATTACTGCTAGTTTTTAATGCTAACTTTGATAGGCTGTGGCCACAGAGAAGTTATATGCACGCTTAAATTGGCTCTCGCAAGTTCGTGAGACCAGATTCCCGCAAACACACTTTATGACCTCGTATACCACGCTTTTCACTGCACAAAGGAGGTATCTGGTAGTTTATATGCCAAAGCCAAATCTCCTCCTCTTGCCTTCTTACGCCAATGAACACAGATTACCTTACGCAATCGTTTCTCGGTCGGTGTACAGTAGGCAGGCTGTGTTGAAACAGGCCACGCTGCAACCACCGGTAACCAGGGGTTTGATCTTGGGTAAACACATGCTGATATAAACCGCAGGGCCTGTTTTCCTAAACGACCACTTCCCCACCAAAAGGTAGCCGTCGGCGAAGGCCCTCGTAAACCCAATTACCTCCCATTGAATTTCCTCGTAACTCACCGTAAACGCAGGCCGACATAACCTGATTAAGCTGGCCAAGATTTACTTTCTAGCAAAATTTGTTCCGCCCTTGTTTCCAAGAAGGCTTATAATTATCGACTTATAGAGTAGAGCAAATATTGTTTTACGGGGAGTAAACAGATAAACATAAGCAGTGCAGATGGGCATGATATGGGCCGTCTTAGAGGAACCTCATTTCAGCAAGGTATCCTTTGTTTTCTTTTTCTTAAATTTATATTAACTAACGCGTTGCGCCGCGTTGTTCAGTTTTAGTTTCAAGGCAAGCCAAGCCTTGTGTGTGGTGGATGTGACGACAAAGAGCAAGCTGGATTGACTCCTGCACCAGACTCTGAGGCGTTCCACTATAAGTTATAGTAAAAAAATATCATCCAAATTCACCTCCCACCTTCGTTGACCGGACGTCCCAAAGGCGCGCATCAACCATCGGTGAAGATGGGCCCGACCAGGAAGAACACGTGACTTACAGAGGAATGGCACTGAAGTGCACCAGCTGAATGCTCCGAAGGGCCACCACTTTTACGCCCTCGGATCTCCGAAGCTCCCCCGGAGCTCTGGTTTGGGTCGCTGTTTTTGTTGTATAGTCCGAAGCGACGCAAGAAAGGAGAGGAGATACCGCTGTTTTTCCTCTCCTTTGTTGCGTTATTTATCTCGGTTTCCAAGACGACCATCTTGTGAGTCGCCGGAGTGCCAACCTACTGTAGGGAAGCTCCACTTTACTTGGTGGCCTGTCCTTAGTGCCTAGCGCAGCGCCTGTCATTGAATAACGTGACTACCACGGTACCCTGTCGCTGGATTATGAAGACGAGATACGAGAGAAAAATTCAACAGTTCCGTTGGTGTAGGGTTTCCTGCGGGGAACCATTCAGGCGTCTGTGTTATCTGATTTCTTATCTTCCCGTCCCACGCACGTCAATGTGACGAGTCTCAAGACCAGATAGGCAGCATGACTCGAGAAAGCACAAGTGTATTTAAAATTGGCAACCTACTCTTACATTGCTTTTTGCTTGTTTGTTTATTTCTGGAGACCGAATAAATGAGCACTCTCAAGACGCAGGATTTTTGTGATGCCCTCCCACTTTAGAAAGAGTAATGTAGTGGTAGGAACAACGTACGAACGAGTTCCAGAAATCGACTGCCGTTAATTCGTCACTTTTACACGGGATAGGACACTCATTTTTAGTAAATCATCGCAGTGAGGAGTATAATAACACCCTTTTAATGACTATTTGGCTTTAGAATAATGCGCATTGACAAGAGGCCACAGAGTTCGAAATGTTCCAGTTCGGACTTTATGCAACAGACATACACCAAAGCAAAAAAACACGCCTTATTCAAGCTCTATCAACTGATTTAGATCTTCTGCAGTTGTCTATCGGGAGCCGAATTCGCTTGCATGAGAAGTGCAGGCTCTGAAGCCGAGAAAAACACCCGCGAATGCTTGTGCACCAGCGCTGTATAGGGAAAAAGAATTAGGCGTAAATAAATAAATAAATAAATAAATAAATAAATAAATAAATAAATAAATAAATAAATAAATAAATAAATAAATAAATAAATAAATAGGTGAATGAATGAATGAATGAATAAATAACTGTGCATTTCTCGATGTTACCGTAACAATTTATGAACAGGTAGTTGTGCATACGATTGTGTGCCTAAACGCATATCCCATTTAGTGTATTTTAATACGCAAGGGTAAGCACCCAATGATTGTGCAAATGACAAACCCTGTAAAGAAATTACTTAAAAATTACGTATCTATTATTTTAGCAATTTTATCAATCGTTTATCTATTATAAATCTGTTAGAATACAACTAATCATACATATTGACATCGATGAGATGATATACTTCATTACACGTACATAAACAAATTCTGGTCAGGTATTACTCCGTCACACTGCATTCTGTCAAGAAACTAGTGGTAGCAGAAATAGAAAAAAACTTTTTCACATAAAATAAAGAAGGCGTAGTTTCTTGCCCCAGGAGTCAAAGCGTCAACTCCGTGGCCTCTGTCCAAGAGACGAGTAGTTGACATGGGCGCCCACGTCCCCGCTGGTCATCAGGATCACCCACAGGCCCGGATGGGGCACATGAACAGGGGAGGAAATAGGTGGGGTTGCTGGGCTGCGGGCATATTCGGTGGTCACAATAGATATGGAGCTTGGCTTATAGAAAAAAAAATTATGCATAACAGTATTACATTGCCAGGATGTAAGTATGGGGTTTACCAAAAGCTGTTAAACCCCACAATCAATAAACAATTGATGAACAGGTAATTGTGGCAACCATAGTGTACCTATGCACGTAGTCTATTTGCTGGTTTAATACTTAGTTACACGCAAGGGTGAGCTTAAAGCGGTTGTTCAAATTATCAAGCCTCTTGAATATGTAGTGGAAAATTCCTTATGTAGAATAATAATTATTTTATCAATTGGAAATCGAATGCTAAATCTGTCACAATAAAGACAAAACTCATAAAAATGTACCTTAATAACATTATATACTTCATTATGACCAGCTTCGATAAATTCTTGTCGCATACTACTCCGTAACGGTTAATTTGGTTAACAAAATAGTGGAAGCAGAAGCAGTAGAGAACTGTATATAGTATAGAATGAAGAGAGCGTGGTTCCTTGTCCCAGGAGTCAAAGTTTCGACTCCGCGGACCCTGTCCTAGAGACCAGTAGTTGCCATGGGCGCCCACGCCAGCGCTGGTCATCAGGTTCATCCACAGGTCGGGAAGGTGAAGAAAAACAGGGAGGAAATAGTTGGAGGTGCTGGGTTGGGAGAACATCCGATGGTAACATTGGATATGGTGCCTAGCTGGCAGAAAAAAAAATGTTCTCATCCGTGTTGCACTGCCAAAACTTAAACTTGAGGCGTCCATCGTTTACCACTGCTCAGTGATGTTGGTTCCCTTACAGAAGCGGTTAAGCAACGTGATATAAGAAATTGTCGTGTGACCTTGCAAATGCATCCTTCATACCCAAAGCAAGTGTGACAGGCGTCGAAGCTCATGGTCGACTTAGTTCCATACGCCGACTGTGTTGCCGTCCAAAGAGATCAATCCGAGCATGACAAGAAGCTTCCGCTTCATGCCGCTTGCCTTGCGCGCAATATTTCAACGCAGGTGTTCGCCGCCCCCGAACATTAGCCCAGGACTCCCGTTTAGCTTTTGTCATCCCTCAGTGTCCCTGTTCAGTGGAGCCGCTGCTGCTTCACAAAAACTCCCACCTCCACTCGCGGGAACCCCTGTGTAGATGCGACGCATAGGCGGAGATGCGAAGGGACCGCGTTTTATAGCGCGCATAACGTTGAGGGGAAGTGCTTGACCCTGTGTCATTCGTCTTGTGTCTAAATTTGTTGCGCTTTAAATTTTCACTGTTGACTGGTCCCAGTCGATGACGACGTTGGCGTACTTGTTTGAGCGAAGCGTGGATGTTGCTTCGCCGGAGAACGGCACACCGGTTATATGCGCAGCGCGCCCGAAGGAGAGGAAACCGCGTGAGACAGAGTACTGCACATGCGCCGGCCCCAGCGCGTCTGCCGCGGCTATGACGCAACGTGCCGCGGCAATCCAACACAATCCACTTTAATCCAATACAATCCAAATCCAATCCACGCCAATCCAATCCAATCCAATCCAATCTAATGCCCCTCGCGAGAGAGTGTTCGCTATCGGAGAGGAGAGGGGGTGAGCGGCGGAGAGCGCAGCTGGCGTGGTGAGGAGAATGGGGGAGGGGTGGACAACGCCGCCGACGACGATGACGACGACGCCGGAGGGACAAGGCGAGTGAATCAGATGCTCTGCATCTAAAATTCTATTCGGCGCCAGCCGTAAATTGAAGAGGCGACGATCATGTGGTTGGATGCAGCCTCCACCAGTCTCATCCTGCTGGTGCTGGTCTCTTATTCGATCATATCGCCAGCTGGCGAAACAGCCACAGCCGGGAATCACTTCTGCGAGCAAAGGAAAGTATGATGACGCTATCACTGAGAAGAGGCACGTGTTCAGCGCTGTCGCAACGGCAGGCTTGAACGAAGTATTCAAAATGGCAAGGGACATATAGGTGCCATTGGCAAAAGCCATACAAAGCGGAGAACAGTTGGCAGTGTCCAGGTAGACTCTTTTATATTTGTCTTCGGCTTGTCTTGGCTAGTCTATGCTTTCATATCGTCGCAAGGAGACTTGCCTGTCCAACCTGGGTTGGACCTGTTGCTGCCTGTCCAACCCAGGCAGCAACAACATAGCCTATGGCGAATTAAGACTATCCGCCATCATTTCTCGCGATACCGGAGGCAACCAAGAGGAAGACGAAGCTCGGTGTCCGGCTGAGATTCGCGAGCT
The DNA here is from genome assembly GCF_048455015.1 of Haemaphysalis longicornis. NCBI lineage: Eukaryota > Metazoa > Arthropoda > Arachnida > Ixodida > Ixodidae > Haemaphysalis > Haemaphysalis longicornis. The sequence goes on along the minus strand of NW_027526295.1, from coordinate 273,508,408 downwards.
ACTGTCTAACTAGAGCTGCTCGATTATCGCTAAATACACTTCACTTCATCTCTTCTTGCTACCACGTAACATCTTGGTGAGGTGCGAGGTAACTCATCGCATCACGGAGCTACGTAGCCGACGCTACTTTACGCAAGTATCAGCGATTCCCTGCAACGGGGAATCCAGTTCTACGGCCGCGCTTGTTGTTCTCGCCAAGCCCCGCGACCCGGGGGAATTCAGCAGTACTGACAACGTGGGTCAACCTGTACGAGCACGTACGCACTCATAAGCGGTGAGAACCAACGATAATGCTCGGGATTTCTTAAGTTTATCTTTTGAGAACCGCCAATGACTGGTACGAGACCAACGAAAAGCAACGTAGGAGCTGGGATGTCTGTAAGCAAAAGGTGGTTGCCGTGCTTAGCAAGCCGATCAGCCGCCAACTTGCAACTAAGAAGGAACTGGCTACACGCGCATAGACCAGGACCGAGTCCTATGTGCCCAATATTCAGGACGTCGTGTCCCTTTGTCACACAGCTGACGCCCAAATGGCTTAGTCTGCAAGGTGGGGTATATATTTAATGGGATCGCGGATGACGCCGACCACCTGCTTATCTGCAAAGATTGTGCGACCTTCGAAGCTACTACCCATGAGTGACGTCGCTTCGAACAGGCGGCGAGCCCACGTATCACGTCGCTTTTCACCCGGTTCTCAAACACGGCCGCCACCGCGCCTTGTGAAGACCCCCATCTTCCACAACCAGCTCGCCCACCTCCAGTCTTATCGGATATGCCTTCTCTTCCAACTCAACACCGGACGAAAATAGTGCGCAGAGAACTGGAGGCCGCCCTTCCTCACCACGTATGGGAAGACGCCAGACCGACCGTTCCGTTAATTCAGGCTGTTTTACGGGATCAACTGACCAAACTGGATGTTCAGTCACTTTGTTCCGCCAACCGACCAACCTTTTAAATTAGCCAACGTCAACCTACTAGTAATAGCCGAGCAAGCAACAGCCCGGCTCACTATCCAAGCAGGAATCCGGCTGATTAGAAAACACCTGATGATCGTCCCATCTGCATTAATTGCCGTCGTGTTAGTCACATGGTACACTACTGTCGGAGCCGTCGATTTTTGCCTCCCTTACAATGATATTACAATGTTAACTACCTGAAAGAAAGTTTTCGTCGCTTTGCACCTTTTGCTCCGACGCACCCTCAAGGTGCCGACGATGCTCTAACACACCGACGCAACCTCTTGCCGTCGCCGCAACGCCGCCGGTCTCCGCCGCAACCCCGGCGCTTCTAGTCGCCGACCTCTTACGACCGACCCACACCGGAAAACTAACGAGGGCAGCTACCGGAGGTGACGCTGCTTTCTGGACCCGAAACAAAAATCCTCTATTGAATATCGCTACCCCGCATAGTCTCCTGGATGTTCACGTGAATGGTGTACCTGTTAAAGCACTTGTCGACACTGGAGCACATATCTCGTTTAAGTTTCAGACTTATTCGCCGCCTTAAAAAGGTTCGTATTCCGGCCCCATCACGAGCCACACGGGTAGCTGCGGGAAGAATACCTATTGTGGCCGGAATGTGTACTCCGGGAGTTTAAAATTCTGGCCCCTAAACTATTGTTCTGTTCATTGTGTTAGAGCAATGTCATCACGACGTCATCCTCGGGATTGCGTTTCTGGAGGAACATTCAGAACATATATCTGAAAGCCAGGTATACCTTTTATCTGCGTTATATGCAATGGCTCATCCTGAAACCTAGTTTGCCTGGAGGAAAAAAATTCAGGAGAAGCCCCTTGTCATTCTTTGGGTTAGGAAACGTGTGGCGGAAGTTGCGGATCTTTTGACAGCCATCCGAGGCCGAGAGTGATAGCGTCGTAGCAGCGGCGGCGAAAGGCAAGCAAACTCAAGGCTTACGTCACGGCGCAGCCAAGACTATATTCAGTCAACGGTTGACAAAAGACGGAGGGGAGGATATAAAGAGCAAGGGGGATATGTGGGCGTACGCAAACAATAAGAAAAAAGCTGGCCCTTTTAGGGTGGCGTGTCCGGTTTCGCGCAACGGCTGGTCGTAGTCATTCCCGAGCTTTTCTTTTGTCCATGCTAGTATGTAATACGATTACTCAACAATTAGTGACGTGGTATTTCTAGGTATCGGGTGCCACATTTGAAGGGACAATGAAACTTCATAGCACGGCTGTACAAAAGGCGATGCGAGACAACGGCTCCGCTTTGCAAATTAAGATGCGGCTGTCTCTCGGTATTCGTTTCCGCATGCCAAGTATTTTCGCTGGTCATTCCAAAGTTTGGGCTCGCATGATTTTAGGAGCTCCAACACGGCTAGTCTGTAGACATCATCATCATCATCATCATCATCACCAGCCTATCTGCGCCCACTGCAGGGCAAACGCCTCTCCCATTATTCTCTAATTACCTCGGTCCTGTGCCAACTGTGACCAATTTATCCCCGCAAACTTCTTGATCTCATCTGCGCATCTAACTTTCTGCCGCCCCCTGCAACGCTTGCCTTCTCTAGGGATCCACACTGTTACCCTTAATGACCAGCGGTTATCTTGCCTTCGCATTACATGCCCTGCCCACGTCCATTTCTTCTTCTTAATTTCTACTAATATGTCTTTAACACCAGTTTGCTCTCTGACCCACTCCGCTCTCTTCTTGTCCCTTAATGTTACACCTATCATTTTCCGCTCCATTGCCCGCTGAGTCGTTCTCAATTTAAGTTGAACCCTCTTAGTGAGCCTCCAAGTTTCTGCCCCATAGGTGAGTACCGGTAAGATGCAGCTGTCATACACTTTCTTCTTCAGCGACAATGGTAGGCTGCTATTCATTATCTGAGAATGTCTGCCATATGCACCCCACCCCATTCTGATCCTTCTAATTATCTCTGCCTCATGGTTGGGATCTGGGGTCACAACTTGGCCTAAGTAGATATATTCGCTCACCACTTCCACTGCCTCTCCACCTATCTGAAACTGCTGTGCTGTCCCGAGGTTATTGATCATTACTTTAGTTTTCTGCATATTAATTTTCAGTAGATTGTCTGTCTGATTAATTGTCTGTAGACAAGTCCGTTGTAAGTCAAATCTCCATATAACGAATCACACGGGGCCGCCAAAACTCGTTGGATATTTTGAAATATTGTTGCAATGAAAAACTTGCGGTTATAAGTAAGTCCTCAAACCTAGTAGGGAAAAGGACAACGTTATCAGTAGACGCCTGTGCATACAGGCAGACTCTCAAATAAAAATGTGGTGCTCCTTTCAAAGCTGCTTTGTTTGAAGAAATCAGTTGTTTTCTTCTGTCGCGTGCAGCAGACACGACCGATTAAGAATGCCTCCACAAATTCCGCCTTGCACTATACCTCAGTGGCTACGTCATCGCACCGAGAAAGAGAGAGAGAGAGAAACTTATTGCCCTACAGGCATCCAGTGAAAGTGCGGAATTTGTTCGTGTGCACTAAAACATCAATTTTCCACCCGATCTCATGTTGTTCTGTGTTCGGTCAACCACAGTGGTCTTCTTTCGCGTCGTCATCGTCACTAAAGAGGATGACTGCTCTCGCTTCACGAGGGCGCTGCTTTGGGCCTGTTGGTATGACATGACGGAATCTTGAAGCGCTAGGACACAAGGGACAAGCGAGTGGGACAACATGTGTTTTCGTGGTATATATGTCTTTTTGTCTGCTAATAAAACTGTTGGAAGTAGCGCATTGTGTTGTCCCACTCGCGTGTCCCTTGTGTCCTAGCGCTTCAAGATTCCGTCATGCGCTCGCTTCTTTTTGCTTTGTCGCTGGCTGCATTCATCTTTGGATCTCGCACGAACTTCACGGCAAAATCACCGACAACAATGAAATGCCTGCTTAGACACGTGATTAGCTTGAAGAACGACCGACCGGCCAGCGACACCCAACACAACGACAGAGAAAAAGAGGCAAATGCGGCTCGGCCTGCTAGGCCTTTTAGCCGAATTCGTAGTTCTGATGTTCCACGATGATAATGGGGAAAATAAATTACGTGCGTTATTCCTAAATGTCCACTATATTAAAGTTCGTAGTTCTGAAATATTTTTACATTAAAAATATAGGCAAGTGGGCGGGGACTCTTAAAATGTTCTTAAATGCGATAAATTCGTTAATGTGGGGTTTGTAGTAACGAGATCTGACTGTAGTATTTGCTTCTTAATAGTGTAGACTTCCGCACATTCCCATACCTTAAATTTTTGTTTACAACGTCTTTTCCAGTAAATATAATTATATTTGAATTACAGCGCAGTGACTTCAAACTGCAAGCAAAGTATATATACATACAATTTTTCATTCCTATTGATTTGTATTAGAATGGTCCCATCACCCGAGCGATGTCTGTAGTGACGTGCCGGAAAGTACCTTTTGAGCCACCATTGTTGCTTCTTTGTCTTTGTATTCAGCTTATTCTCTTCACGTTTACGCTAATGTTCGCCTCATTGTTGTTCCGGTGAGGCTATATTACCGCTGGAGCAGTGCTGTAAGCTTCGTTCACGGTACTTGACATCCCGGAACAATGGCGGCTTTTTCCATGCACTACGACGATAATAGCTACGTTAAGTGCAGTGGTGCGGTATTTGTAGGTAGTATTTGATGTACCTGCCGGTGCCAAGTCAAGTTATCTCAGGGTTTGCAGGACTTCCTGTTCTTGGAGAGGTGGCTGTAGGGAGGTTCGCCGGAAGGAGCCATCGTGGGCTGTCCCCGTGTTATTTCGCGACGACCTAGAGATCCATACTTCCTACCTAGATAAAATGTGATGACACGTAAACACTATCCCGCACGCTGAAGACAGCGCAGTGACGAGTGAGCATCTAAGATCCTTTTGATAAATATTCGAGGTCTGACGGGTAGCGCTAGGTGTTGAACTTAGCAAAATAACATTTACATGGAGCCCTTACAACAATTTCCCGCGCTCTGGTTAGTGCGTGGTTTTGTCTACAGCCCTGTAAGCTGCAAAAAAATGAAAACAGGTCAGACCAATATGAGAGGAGGAAGACATTGAAGCTGACAACGCTCGCAACCGTGAGTATACCCCGTATTGAGTGAGGCTGCAGCAGGCATTCACAGAGTTTTGTCTGGCAGGAAGCAATTCTATGGCAGTTAATCCTGTAATTTCATTGAATCGAACGGTACAATTACCTTTTAAAATTAAATTTGACAGGCAAACAGGCGCCCGTAGCCGAATAATGCATTTAATGTAAAGGAAAGACAAACTATGATGGCCCTTGTTGATAGACCGAAGGGATACTTACAATACAGCAAAGTACTGCGGACCATACAGGTACGCCGTTGTAGCTGTTTTTCTCCACAAGTGTGGGAAAGAACCACGTGGAGACCAGATGCCCGCACAAAAAGTCGAGACAAACATATTGCCGTGAACGACCTACGGGTTTGCTTATTTAGGGTTTCTTTTTACTGCCCCGACGCGCCCGGCTCTGTTATCTGTGTCCCAAGCGAAGCTTGCGTTGCATTCTTTATTTTTATGCCGCACGGGCTATCTCATTCAGATAAGCAGAATGTTTCACCCTAACGTCGCTAGCGTAGAATAATCTTCCTTGATCTACAATGTTCTGGATGTGAATCGACGGTTTGAGAACCACGCGCGCCGAAAGATAAAAAATTACACCATCTTCCCACATGGGAACCCTGAGGGGATGCAAAGCCGTGGAGTAGTAGCGTGTTATTTGGTTGTTAGAGTAAAGACACGTGTAGTAGCGTATCAAATGTCTTCTTTATTTATCGAGTAGTGGGTTACGTTTTGCGGCTTCTCGTTCTCGAAGCGAGGAATCTGCTGTTCGACGCTGGCGTTTCGTAGCGTTGTCACGTTGCCGAACGCCATCTGGATCAGCTACTCGCCGCTGGCGTTTCAAAGCGGCTTCTCGTTCTCAAAGGGAGGAATCCGCTTCTCGACGCTGGTATTACGTTCGGCGTCGCCAGCTCTCCTCTGTGCAGCCTTGTCTTCGGAGGCACGAGACGAGCCGAGCGGCGAGTAGGAGCGGCGAGGAGGAGAGCGGAGTTATCACAGCTGGTTAGGGCTCGTGGAGTGACAGTGTTGCCGGTGTCTTCCTGAGCCGGCACGAGACGAGACGAGCGGCGAGGAGGAGAGCGGCGTTATCACAGCTGGCGTGGAGAGAGGGACGTGGAGGAGAGGTGCGGACGCCGGAAGATGGAGGGTCGACTAAGAGATGCTTTGCATCTAAAAGCCTGCTGAGCAGACGCCGCGGTATTACTGTCGCTGACGCTCGTTAGCGCACGTGACTTTGTTGACTGCTGCTTCGCCCCGTGTGTATTCTTTGAATTGTTAGGGGAGCACAAGTTCTCTCCAATAAATATCTTTCCCTTGAAGACAACTGCATCGTCTTTGGCTTCGTGACATCTGGTGAGGTGCTGGGTACGCACCTCCTGCCAGAAAAACGAAAAACAACGACCACTGCACCCACCACCATGGTGCAAGAAACAACGTCGCCAATAGTACTGCAGCAGCCCCGGGAACCGCCATCATTCCGAGGACCCCCCCACCAGGAGACCCGGAGGAATGCTTGGAGAAGCTGGAACGCGTCCAGATCTTCAACAGGTGGGACGATGAAGAAACCTTCCGGCATGTTTTCTTCTACTTGGAGGATGCCGCTCGAACTTGGTTCGAGAACCACGAGAGCGCCTTGACCGACTGGACGCAATACGAAAGCGAGTTCCTTAAGACCTTCTCGACCGTGGTGAGAAAAGAACGAGCTGGGCTTTTGCTGAACACTTGAACGCAACACCCCAACGAAGGAGTCGTAATCTTCGTTGAGGAAATGAAGCGACGAAATAGTCGCGCAGACCCGGAAATGACGGAAGAAAAAAACTCAGGTTACTGATGCGAGTAGTAAAGCAAGAACGTTTTGCTTTCCTTGTCCGCATTCCCTTTAAAACAGTTGCCGAATTCGCGTGTGGGGCCGTCGCCATGGAGAAGACGTTGGAAATTCGTACGAGGCAGTACGACCGCCCCATCAATACGCTAGTTGCGGACACGATCGATGCTGGGGCTATTAGCTCTGACAAACTACGGGAGACGATCCGCGCTATGGTCAGGGAAGAACTGCGGAAACTCTTCCCAACAACGCCGCAACCCCAAGCCGCCTCTATGAGCGACGTGATCCGGTAAGAAATTCAATTCGCTTTGGGGAATTCTACGCCATCCGAAGTACCACGTGAGCCACAAGCTATGACCTACTCCGCGGCTGTTCGTCGACCCCGCCCTGCTCCAACCCGTCGTCAAGAATTCCCGCCGTACCCCCGTCCACTGTCGCCCGCCCGATCCCCTGCAACCCAAAACCAGATGCCGAGGAAGACGGACGTATGGCTGCAGCGGAAGCCACTTGGCCCAGCCGCGCATTCCGTTCTCTCCGGTCTGCCTCCGGCTTGACGACAGTGTGCCTTTGTGGAAGACGCGTATTGCCGACATAGGTCGGCAAACTCACTCATGAGTGCATTCACACACCCCCGACTCACCACTCACGAGTGAGTGGTGAGTGAGCCTCACCGTCGTTTTGGCCTGGTGAGTGTGAGTGCGAGTGAGTGCGAGCGCCACTCACGGTGAGCCCCGTTCACCACTCGCGAGTGCGAGTTCCACTCACGGCGAGCCACGCTCAGCACTCGCGGGTGCGAGCGCCACTCGCAGCGAGTGGAACTCGCCACTCGTGAGTGCGAGTTCCACTCGCAGTGAACCCCATTCACCACTCGCGAGTGCGAGTTGCACTCGCGGTGCCCCACTCAGCATTCTCGAGTGAGAGTTCCACTCGCGGCGAGCCCCGCTCACCACTCATGAGTGGCGAGTGAACGAGCGCTTCTTGAGCGATGTGCGGGGCTTACCGCGGTGAGCATCACTCGCGTTTGCATTCATCGCAGGAGCCGCTTGCTGTGGTAATTGCTGCTGGCGATATCCACTCGTACACACAGCCACTAGTTAATGGAACGACTGCCTTTAGCTTCGGGAATATGTGGCTACTCCCCTTTATAATTGATGCACTGTGGAACCAACTCTCCAGTGACCTGTTGATTGAGGAATACGATTTGGTTGGACGTCTGACGCCATAATGCGCTGATACTCTCACTGTCATGACTTATTGAGGGGCTGTTGCGCGCACTCTCGCCGAATGATGTTTCTGGCTCGCAGCGTTTTGTGTTGGATTTAGTGTCGGTAACGTCGTCGCAACCAAGCGATTGCACTTCCCTACTGATGAGCACTGTGATGGAGGCATTAGGAAGCACCGTGGACTAGTGCCGTAGTACTTGGTGCACATAATTGGCCGGCTTGCGGCAGCTGCCAATTGGCCGGCTGTTCTGAAGCGCAAATTGTATTCGTTTGAAAGGGTATCGTAGATTTTCATAGATTCGCGTATCAGGATGGCGAAACGGTTCGGATGGGGGAGTTGCGTGTTGTGAAAGCAGTAGCTCATTTTCGAGGCCTTGGCGTATTAAACGCATCACTACTTGTCATTACTTGTTACGGCGGCGCTCTTTTATGATAATCGCTTTCAAGCGGACTTGGCATCATACATCCTTCTACGGCAGTTACGGTGCGTGTCTTGAGGCATGTGATTTGCTTCGGGTGTTTGATAGAGCTGAAAACTTCACCGCTGCTGTTTTATTGCAAACTTCACTAAAATGTCGAATTTCGTTATATTCCGTGGATGTTGCATTGACTCATATACGCCGATGTGCGTACCTTTCGCAAGTAAACGAAGTAAGCTCGCCTTAGCATCACCTCACATAGTATTCGTCATGATGACTCGCCGACTGCACCCCTTCTTTTAGTTCCCTGTCTCCCTCTGAAGTTTTTGTATCCGTTCGTGCAGATTCCCAAGAATCGTACGTTATGTCTGACTCCTCCTTCGTCTTACCGAATTGCGGAGTTCGAATCGTTACTGTTGCGCATTTTGTGAAATATATATTTCATATCTTCAGATTGCGAAAGGTAAGGTACTCGCTGTTCGCGCTACTCTGTTGTAATCGACGGTCATTTACCATTACGCTTGTGAATTTCCCTGCCCAAGTTGAAATTGGGACCTGGGCTCCCGCATTTTGCATTTTTTTTTCATTCTGTCCGTTCACGGTCGCCAACCATCTAGTTATGAAGGCGAAGTTGCTTCTGCTGCTTTATTTTCATATTTAGCGTTGTGATCAGCCCAAAACACTGTATTCCCCGTCATGCTTGCTGCGCTGATTCGCTGAAAAGGGCTTCGCAGTCTAGTGTTCCTGATATTTTGGGCCCCGTATGTCGATCGTCGTCCGCGTGCCGATGGCGTAGGGGTACTGTGACCCCCTGAGTGGTGTAACGAATAGTACACGTTCTCAGCAGTCGGATAGCGTAATTGGGTAAGTGGATGAATGAGTGAATGAGTGCGTACGTGCGTGTGCGTGTTCCCGTGAGTGCGTCTGCATGCGTGCGCGCGTGCGTGCGAGTTAGTATGTGTGTGTGTGTCCGCGCGCGTGTTCAAGTGCGTTGGTGTATGTGTGTTCGTGTGTGTGGCGTGCGTGTTCGTGCTTGTGTGCGTGCGTGAGTGTTTGTGTGTGCATGCGTGCGCTCGTGTGCGTGCGAGCGTGCGTGCGTGTGCGTACGTGTGCGTGTGTGTGCCCGATGACTTATTCTCCCCGTTATTTCGTATAAGCTTTCCACGTGAAGTCTCGGTGACCGGTGCGGGCGCATGACGGTGTAGTTTACGATCAAGCTGCGGTTTTGCTCTACGGCAGGCTGGCGCCGTTTAGGGAGGGGGACGAGGATAGAGGCGGGCGCCAAGCAACTCGTCTTCGTGAGGACGGCCGCACTGAAATCAGGCAGCGCCGATTTGGCGCGACCAAGCGGCGCCGCCTCTCTCCCTCGCCTTGCCTCTGCCAAGCGCTCAAGGCCAAGTGCTCCAGTAGCCTTCCTCCGCCTTGCTTGCCGTTTTCAATCTTTTTGTGGCGGTGTTTTGCTGGACACTCTCGCTCTGCACCCTTTTCACTTGGGATTACTCTTGAAATAAACCGTTTGGAGGGTTGGCCAGAGCGTATTGACTGCGCAATTTTAGTGGCTCCGATAGCGCTCTTCGAGATAGGAATATGTGCGCGCGCTAGCCAGTATTTTGACAGATGGCAACAGCTTTTCTTGCGAACCGCACTATTTCTTTTATGTGTGCCACCGCTGTAAAATTTTCATTGTTTCTTTTGTTTTGTAGAATCTGAGCGAAATAGCATAGACAATAATAAAAAGTTATGTGAATGGCTTCAGGTAAATTTGCGAGAAGTTGTTCATTTCGTAAAAGAGTCCAGCGACTATTACCGCTTTGAAAGTGACATATCAAGACATGCGCTTATAATAACCGAATACATACTTAGGAAAAAGTGAGACCCCATTCCTGAGAAAGGCAAATTTTAGCTCAAATCAGTATTTCATTCCCAAAAATATTTGTACGTGCGTGTGAGTGGAGGAAGCGAGTGGTGATTGCGAGTGAGTGTGAGTAGCCATTGCAAGTGGTGAGTGCGAGTGCGAGGGAGTGTAAGCGGCGAATGCATGTGGTGAGCGTGAGGCGGATGAGTGCGAGTGGTGACGATGAGTGGTGAGCGTGAGCGCGCGCGAGTGTGAGAGGTGGGGATGAGTGGTGAGCGTGAGCGTGAGTGAGTGTGAGTTGTGACGACGAGTGGTGAGCGCGAGTGAGTCGGAGTGGTGAGGACGAGTGGCGAGCGTGAGCGGGAGTGAGTACGAGTGGTGAGGGTGGAGTGGCGAGCGTGAGTGCGAGTGAGTGCGAATGGTGACCACGAGTAGTGAGCGTGAACGGGAGTGTGTGCGAATAGTGAGGCCCGAGGGGAGAGCGTGAGAGCGAGTGAGTGCGAGTGGTGGGGCGGAGGGGTGAGTGTGAGCGCGAGTGAGTGCGAGTGGTGCGGACGAGTGGAGAGCGTGAGCGGGAGTGAGTACGTGTGTTGAGGGTGGAGGGGTGAGCGTGATCGCGAGTGAGTGCCAGTTGTGAGAGCGGAGTGGTGAGCGTGAACGTGAATGAGTGCGAGTGATGGGGCCAAGTGGCCAGCATGAGCGCGAGTGAGCGTGAGTAGTAAAGGCGGAGTGGTGAGCGTGAATGTGAGTGAGTGCGCGTGGTGAGGGCGGAGTGGCGAGTGCGAGTGCGAGTGAGTGCGTTAGGATAAATATATTTTTTGAGTGAGTGTGAGTGACTGACATCCATTTTTGCCGAGCTATGATTGCCGACGCCACCGCCTGCTTACTAGGGGTAATTCTCCCGTCCCCTTCAAGGGTCACCTTTCAGGGAAAGCTTAACTGGTTGTCCGACCGACTCTTGGTGTTAGTCCTGGCGCCGTTGCCGTCTGCTCGCTGGGGGGGTGGGGGGGGCTTTTTATCTCTCTTTTGAAGGACGCGGGGGCTCCCCTTCTTTCCCTCGTCAGGGCAAGGTGTTTGGCACACGCATCTTTTGAATATAATCAGACTTGTCTTGAAACTGCAAACCAGCTCCACGTCTGCTTTCTCGCCTCCTTCAGCAGCCGACATTCCGGGCAGCTACATGGCGAACCAGCGATAATCGTCCGCTGTGCTGCCACTGCGGAGAGGCCGACCACATCTACCACCGCTGCGCTTACAAGAATCTTGGTTTGCGAGGGTTTTCCGTAGACGCACTACGCACCCGACCCGGCCAGCACCCATCTGAGATCGAGGAATACCTGTCCAACACCAGCCGTGGTCCCGCTTTTTTGAGCCGTTCGCCGTCGCCCTACCGCCGAACCACCGTACCAATGCTGACTTCGCCCGTGGAAGGTCCCCCAGCTCACGCGGGGGAAACTAAAAGCAGTAACTTCTAGAGGTGAAGTTGCACTACGGTGAAAAACCGGAAACCCTCCAACGACGCAAGGACGCGGCGAAGACAGTGATTCAAGAAATGCCCTCATCCTGACGACCCGACCTAACCCTGACGAGACTGCCGAACATGACGACAGCTACACGGCACGACGCGTACCTGACATGACGGAGACTGCCTCTGATAAGACGACGACAACGACGACGCGCAGTGCCCGACCGTAAACACGCACAAGCCGAGATGCGACGCCCCTACACGCCCGGAACTCGAGGAAGGCGGCATGCGACGTCAAGGTGTCCATCGACGACTTTGATGTGGTCGCCCTCGTAGACACGGGAGCCGACTACTCAGTAATGAGCGGTCCATTTGCGTCTCAGTTTAAGACAGTTATGACCAGATGGGATGGTCCGCACATACGCAGAGGAGACCATCTCGTGACACCGAGTGGAACGTGAACATAGCGCGTCACCATAGACGGTACAACATACCCTGCGGCGTTCGTCATTTTGCCTAACTGCTCCCGCGACATAATTCTTAGAATGGACTTTTTAACGGACAACCGTGCAATAATTGATCTACAGAGCAAGTCTATAACTTATTCCTCCGATCACTCCATGACGCCAGAACCGAACCCCGAACACCGTACTCCTGTAAGGATCGCCGATTATCATGTCAGCCTGCCACCCCGCTCAAGCTTGATGCTCACCGTCTACTGTGGAGGTGTTGTTCCTGACGTCGGCGCTATTGTAGAGAGTGGCCAAAGGTTGGTTCTCGACCGCGGTGTCTCTTTCGCAAGAGGCATCGCGCCCTTTAAGCAACGCCAATCCTACGTTTTGGTCACTAATTTCTCCGAGGAGTACCAGCCTTTAAACAAGGGTGCTGGAATTGCGTTCCTCGAAGAAACGCAAGATGCAAGTGACGTGATCGCGGTTGCCGCCTTTGAATGCGCACGCGCAGATGCTTTCAAGCTGCCGCATCCTTCCGACGTGAACCCGGCGCTGGCGCAAGAAAATCGGGACAAATTATTGGATTTGCTGCGTTGCTACAGCGAAGGTTTTTCGTCGAACTCAGAAGTACGTCAGACACCCCTAGCGAAGCACCGAATTATAACCGAAGATGGAGCCCGACCTACCCGACAGTCTCCGTACCGCGCGTCTTCGCACGAGCGAGAAGCCATCCGGACACAAGTCGAAGACACGCTCAGCGACAACATTATACAGCCATCGAAAAGCCCCTGGGCTGCTCCGGTCGTACTCGTGAAGAAAAAAGGCCGCACACTGAGGTTCTGCGTTGACTACCGGCGATTGAACAAGATCACCAAAAGGGACGTGTACCGCCTGCCACGAATCGATGACGCCCACGACCACCTCTGCCACGCGAAGTACTTTTCATCGATGGATCTGAAGACAGGCTACTGGCAAATTGAAGTCGACGAGAGAGATCGAGAGAAGACTGCATTCATAACCCCCGACGGCCTATACGAGTTCAAGGTGATGCCTTTTGGGCTGTGCACGGCGCCAGCAACGTTTCAAAGGGCCAAGGACACTGTGCTAGCTGGCCTGAAGTGGCACACCTGCCTCGTATACCTCGACGACGTTGTGGTGTTCGCCCGGACATTCGACGAACACCTTGCAAGGTTGAAGTCTGTACTCGAGGCCATTCGTACGTCGGGGATAACGCTGAAGGCTGAAAAGTGCCGCTTCACGTACGAGGAACTCAAGTGTGTGGGCCACGTCATCAACGTCGCAGGAGTGCTGCCTGATCTGGCAAAAAGTTTACCAATGGCGAACTTTCCAAGACCCAAAGCTAAGAGGGCGTGCGAAGATTTGTCGGACTGTGCGCACGCTACCGGCGCTTCGTCAGAAACATCGCACGCATTGCAGATTTACTCACGCGCTTGACGAAAGAGAGCAGCCCTTTCAGGTGGGAAAACGCCCAAAAAAAAAGCATTCTGCGAACTGCACGAACGCCTGCAAAACCCGCCCGTGCTCGCTCATTTCGACGAAACGCCGAAACAGAAATGCACACGGGCGCCAGTGATATAGGATTGGGTGCCGTCCTCATCCAAAAGCAAAGCGGTTGCAAGAATGTAATCGCCTATGCCAGCCGGGGTCTGTCGAAGGAGGAGAAAGACTACTCAGCCTCTTAAGAATATGGACGACCCGTCGATCGAGGCGCTGACTCGGTACTACAACCAGTGTTGGCGAAGCGGAAAGTTGCCGGACCAATGGAAAAAGGCGAAGACGGTGCTGATTCCGAAACCGGGCAAGCCGCTGAACATCGAGAACCTGAGGCCCATCTCGCTGACGTCGTGCGTGGGGAAGGTCCTCGAGCACGTGTTGGCGAAACGACGGCAAAATTACCTCGAACCGGAGGGACTGTATCCGGACTCGGTGCTTGGGTTCCGGAGGGGCCTGAGCACTCAAGACGCGATATTGCACTTGAAGAAGGAGATAATCGAGAACGAGACGAAGGACAGCAAGGTGATCCTGGGTCTCGACCTTCAGAGCGCCTTTGACCGGGTGAAGCACTCGGCCATCCTGGCACAGGCGTCGCGGCTAAACATGGGAAAGAGAAGCTATGAATACATCCGGAACTTTCTATCTGATCGCAAGATCGCCTTGCACGCGGGGGAGATCAAGTTACCGGAGCGACGCGTCGGCAGCGTGGGCATGCCTCAAGGCTCTGTGATCTCACCGCTGCTGTTCAATATCGTGATGATACAGGTCGCGGAAGCAGTGTCGAGCGTCAAGGGCGTGAGATAGACGATCTACGCAGACGACCTTACCCTGTGGACGACCGGCGGCACGGATGCTGGTATAGAGATGTGGTTGCAGAACGCTATCTCGGCCATCGAAGAACGACTAGACGGAACGGGTCTGCAGTGTTCGCCGTCCAAGTCGGAGCTCTTGGTATACTCGCCTCGAAAGTCGGGATGGCAGCCGCCATCCCGATACACGATCTAGCCGCCCCCGAGGGAGTGTGATCGCATGGAGCTGATCACGAAGATGGGCCAGAGAATTCCCGAGGTTTCGGAGATCAGAGTGCTGGGCATGCTGATCAGCAGCAACGGCAGCAAAGACAACCTGCTGAAGAAACTGGCAACCAAGACGGCGAGTAATCTGCGTCTGATCCAGCGAGTGTCAACGAAGAGGGCGGGCATGCGTGAAGAAGGGCTCACAAGGCTGGTCCAGTCCTTCGCGATGAGCCACGTGGCGTACACGGCGGCGTACTACACGTGGACGCAGACCGACAAGAATAAGATCGACGCCATGATCCGTAGATTGTACAAGAGGGCACTCGGACTGCGCGAGTCTACGAACACTGAGAGGCTGTTGCAGTTGGGTGTCCACAACACGGTGGACGAGATCATCGAGGCGCAACTGGAAGCGCAGCGAGAGCGGCTGCTGGAGACTAAGACGGGCAGAAGCATCCTCGAGACCCTGGGCTACGGCTACCGGGTCACAGGAAGACACCTCCAGGAACTCGACGAGAGTGTGCGCGAGAACGTGCGGGTAAGACCCATCCCGAGGAACGTGCACCCGGAGCAAAACCAAGAGAGAAGACGGGCGAGAGCAAAGTTTTTCGTCGAACAGTACGGAGGGGACACGCGGACTAGGTACGTTGACGCGGCGGAGTACGGGCAAGGAAGATACGCGTTGGTGACTGTGAATGCACGCACAGGACGGGTTTCCAAGTCGGCGAGCGCCAAGTGCGAGAACGCCACCGAGGCCGAGGAGATCGCCATAGCCCTGGCGATGTCTGAGGGAGGTTGCGACACAATCCTGAGCGACTCGCAAGAGGCCGTCCGCAACCTGGAAAGAGGTCGAGTGAGCGGCAAGGCTGCTAGAATTACAGAAAGATCGGGAGTTCGAGACGGAAGACGAGTGGAGGTCAGATGGATCCCTGCGCACGGAGGAAACTGCTCACCGTACGCGCCGAACCACAACGAGACGGCCCACAGGGAAGCGCGCACTATCACTCACCGCGCTCCCAACGTGGGCACTCGTCCCGAGTGGGAGTGGTGGACGGAAACCAAAGACAGAGCCAGGGGCTACGGCGAAACACTGAAGACCCTACGTCTGGCCAGACGAGCGTACCCGCCGCCCCACCGGGAACTGGGCCGCGAGGAGGCGATACATCTAAGAAGACTCCAAACGGCGTCGACAACGTCGCCAGCCTCCTTACACCAAATGTACCCGGACGAGTACCCGAGTGACCAGTGCAGTGTGTGTAAGAAAGGACCGACCAACCGGTGGCACATCATGTGGGACTGTGCCACCGACCCAGACGGCGCGCACTTCGAAGAGTATCCGGAGGAACTCCAGAGAGCCATCGAATCTACAAGCAAGACAGACCAGTCATGGGCCATCCAGCAGGTCTTCGCCGCGCTCGAAAGCACGGGCTCTGTAAAACGGGCTTGTGACGAGTAGGGTCGCAGAAGAAGGCGCGATGCCAGACCACGTCGAGGCGGAGCCGTAACCCGGCTCCTGCCTACTGCAGGGTTTGTTTTAATAAAGTCCTTTCCAGTCCAGTCCAGTCTGTGCGCTGTGTCGGCTGGCCAACATTAAGGACACCTTTGGCCGTCTTGGGTGGTGGAGCTTGCGGCTGCCAGAGGTCGTCGTTACAATCATCTATAAATCCGGCAAACACCCCGACACGACTGCCTGTCCTGCGCCCCCGTCGACCCGCCTCCACAAACTCCGATGAAGACAGCGCATTCTTCGGAAACGTGACGGACAGCTACCTAGCCACCCAGCAGCGTGCCGACCCCGACTTACGCGTCATGATCGACTAACTCCATGGACGCAACGTCGCCGTGCCCAGACCCTTCAAACCCAACTTACCAGCATTTAGCCAGAAAACTCCATCCTCGTGAAGAATTTCAGCCCCGGAACAAGAACAAATTATCTTCCTGTCATCGCGGCTGATCTTTGTGATGAAATTTTGGAAGCGTGCCACGACGACCCATCTTCCGGAAATCTCGGCACAGCTCGCACAATTGGAAAAATCAAGGAGAAGTACTACTGTCCCCGCCTTACATCCGACGACACCCACTACGTCCGGAGCTGCCGTGACTGCCAGCGACGAAAAACGCCACCGACGACACCTGCCGGACTTTTGCAGCCGATCGGCGTGCCATCGAGGCCCTTCCAGCAGATTGGAATGGACCTTCTCGGGCCATTCCCTACGTCACGATCCGAGAAAAAGTGGATTGTCGTAGCGACAGACTACATGACGCTTTCGTGATGCGGATAAGGCAGATGCTATACAGGACCGAACATAGAACTCGGCGTTGAGGGAATCCTTGTCTAGCCTCATGCCGAGTTGTGTCGCCTTCATTGGTGGTCGCAAAGACATACCGATTCTGCAAGTAGTCACAGAGCCAAGTGTACATCCACCATCGTAGCCCGACAAACGTCATTTCCCTTCGAATAGCTGGATGCACATCAGTGTCGAAAGCCGCCTTGATGTCTAGGAAGACAGCTACGGTAATATTTTTGTAGCCTTTAGCAGGTGAATATCCGTCACCAAAGCATTGACGTTGTGGATGCTACTTTTTCTTTCTGTGAACCCTGAGATCTCTGGGGGATACACTATACTCGGGCCTTAAGATCCCAGACGAGTCGCTGCAGCGCCATTTTCTCCTTTACCTTTCCTATACAGCTTAGTAGAGCAATAGGGCGGTAAGAGTGTATGTCAGTCGTCCGTTTTCCTGGTTTGAGGACCGCTACAAGGCGACCAACCTTCCACCTTGCTTCCACGTGGCCTGTCTGCCACGACTTGTTGTAGAAGGTAAGCAGTTGCCGGAGGGCGGTACCACCGAGGTGTCGCAACGCTGAATATGTAACGCCATCGGCGCCTGGCGAAGAAGGCAGGTTAACAGATGCTAACGCTGTGTTTAGCTCATTGCACAGTGAATAATTCATCACTGAGCGTAGCATTCGTAGTGGAGAGCCAATCAGTCAGGACCTCTGAAATCACTGCAGAGCTCCGCGAAGCTGTAACGTTGGCGCAAAATTCGTCAGCTATGTGCAGTTCACTGACGCCCCCCTGGAGAGCTATTGATAGGAACGGATGAGCTTGACTCGGTGTTGCTCTCAGTCTGTGGAAAACTTTGCAAAGCCGAGTCAGTGGTTTGCGGGGATCAAGCTTGGAACAAAATTCTCTCCAACGCTGTCTTGCCAGCTTTTTCACGTACTTCTAAATGTGCTTCTAAGCATGCCTTGAAGCTCCAATGTCATCTCGGGATAGCGTTTTTTCTCGCATGGCACCCACGCCTTTGGAACCAATCTCCACCGTGTTGACTGTGACTGGACCCTGGCATGGCTTCCGCTGCCTCTTCCTTTGTAGACAATGCGTCAGCATTATCCTTCAGCATGTGTCGGAAGGTCGTTCAGTTTACGGTCGACAGTGGCCGCTTGATGGTGCCGCCGGGGACTCCATCAATCCTGGTGTACGTTGAGACGTGGTCGCTGCCGAAGCTTTCAGTGTCTAGATACCAGTATGCGACAGGTAGGAGAGAAGTGGACACCATAATCACATTCAATACGCTTGAAGCTATGCCCCGAAAGAACGCGGGACAGCCACTGTTGAGCACTGCCAGTCTTGCTTGGAGAAGTACTGAAAGTACTCCATTGGAAACCTTCTGAAATTTAGGTTTTTTTTGTTGGCTGTTATATTCGTGTCTGGTATGGCGTGACATGAATCATTCTTGTTTCTTTATAGGTGAAAATATCTCAGTGCACCCAGGCAATCTTTCTGGTCTCTTTTTCCTAAAACGGGCTATCCGAAATTGTCTTTCTTGTGTCGCTTTCTTGAAGATGATTTCTATTGATGCAGACCATATATTTTCGAAGAAAAAAGATGCGTTACCGATAAGTGTGCATAGGAACAGCAGTTTACTTAGTAATACTGGATGTCTCATAAGTAAAACGGAAGATATACATAAACATTTTTAACCGTAAGCACATCTTCAGTACAGTTAGGAGGTGTTAACCGTTGTTAGACACTTGTGTTCTGTAATAAACGGGGTACATTGCATTTCAAAAACGACGTTAATTCACCAAAAACCGCTGCCTGTTCAACGCTTTAGTCTCGGCGTTCCTTAAGGCACTGCGTGATATTCATTCAGGCTGGTCAGGAACCCGTCACGTGAAGCTGTGGAGATTCATTAGCGCCAGTTTTAAATTTCTAACAATCTGTGTCTTGGCTGAGAAAACTCCTAACGAGAAGGCACTGAAAGCAAGTTCTGCAACGCTGACAACATTTTTTTGCGTCAGTAAAGTGGAGTATCGCTCTAGATCGATAGCTGCCTCCTTCAGAATGACGCACCAATAATCTGCCATCCTTTGAACCGTAAACGCATACCAGTGGCGCGCACGGCGGAGACGTTTAACCGAAGTGCCCACTCGGACGGCCAGTACTCTAAAGAATGTTGCATCACAGTTTCCAGCTATAAATATTCCGCGAAAATGCCCAGTTGCAGTAACCTTGCTACGTGAGAAAAACTTTTTGTTATGGTTTGAAAAAGATGGTCCATTTCGTAAGTCGACACTTCCTGGGAATGCTCAAACGGGCCAGTAGAGCAGGAGAACCGCACAAAGGGACACTAAGGTGATTTGTAATCTTTGCGAGATCATTCGCGCAAATTGAAGTGTGGAGTATCTAGACCATGCTTCGACCACTCTCCCTGCATTTACGCGGCTTTATTAAGTAGAAAAAATAAAATCAAAAGGGCTGTCCACCTCTCCGCATCCTTTTTGCCGATTTCCTATGACGTTTAGTATGGCTTTCAATAGAGATGGCTTGGCTTGACTGTGATAGAACACGGCTCGGAACCCTCGCACAGGATCAGTCGGCCCAGCGTTTAGTCGGCCGGCAAGCGACTAAATTCGTTTGCTCAATTTAAACCAAGCCACGACAAGGTTTGTGTCTTGCAGTATCTGTATTTTCTTGTCATTTCGTAGACTGTATGAAGCTCTAAGTCCAAGTAGCTCCACAGAAGCGCACATGAGACGCTTCGCTGATTGGTACGCTAGTATAAAACCCTAAGTCCAACAATCACGTTCGTTCTTCCTCTCATGAGTGGGAAATGGCTAATCTGTTGTTGCTTTCGTACAGCGTGCTTGAACGAGAGTGACAATTAAAGGGGCCATGCAGACAAAACACGTTTGAATAATTCGAAAGAGTGCCTCGTTAGAATCATACTGACTCCACTTTTAACACACACTTCTCTCAAATAAGCTACATAATTAGGAAAAAAGGGAATGGCCATGCGACCCACTAGCTCATTTCCCGCAACAGAACACATGATGTCATATGCGCCGAGGAGCGCGATTGGCTGAGGCCAGCAAAGCAAACGCAAATTGAGCACGGCTTGTAAGCTTATCGAGCGAGCTATTTGCAGCTAAATCTAATGTATATTCAATTTACAGCAGTAAGAATTGTGCGGTAAAAAATGAAAGTTACGAAAATACACGTGAGTATTTAAGTACCGATGTGCACTGCTGTTGGTACTAAATGTATTATGCTTGTTTTAGCTGCACGGCAGTCCGCCGCCTTGAAGTTGTCTTACACGACACGGGCGGATTGTGGTAAGCGACGTTGTCTTACGCGACCCTGTTTTTGGAGGATACCACAGGTGTCACGAAACGAATACTTTCTACAGTAACAAAAACAAGCCCGGTGCAAATACGGTCAAAAACAGATCAACGGCGGACAAAGGTGCGTGGATGAGTATGGTAGCGCCGTCTGGGAGGACTGACGCCAAGCACAGCTGCATCGCCGAATGACGCACTGAAAGTTTGTTTGAATACGCGTGCTTGTGACTTCATTGCTGACATCCCGAAAACCCGATTTGGCGGAAGAATCAAAATTTTAACCTCAGTATATTAATTTAGCAGTAAATACGCTATCATTTGCTTCCGGAGAAGCGCTAGGGGCACTATAAAACACGAAATCTTACAAATAAAACAAACTAGTATTTTGTCCGCATGGCCCCTTTAATGCAGTGACTGGAATATTTATTTTCTTTCTTTAAAAACGACATCAACCGTACAGTAATGTCTTTAAACGGAATTCCTTATAAGTACGGCAAATGACACTGTATTCAAATCCTGGTCAAATAAATTCTATACTGCGGCGTTGCGCGCAAGTAACGATATTGACCACTACGGATCCGAGCACCTCCCGGAATTCAGAGTATTTGAAATACTGTACTTGCCTCATTTTTATTGCACCATGTCTGTTCTTCTGTGAATTCAGTATGTTATTTCACAAGAGCCCTCTTTCCCTTTTCGGGATTTTGTTGTTTTGCAACAGCGCAAATTTTTCCTCAGTGGTGCCGGAGGAAGCATTAGATGTACTGCTAGCTCTACCGGGTGTGACCTTGCGGTGTTTCAGTTCTTCTCAATCTTTCCATGGCAGTTTTTTTCCCGTTGGAGGAGTGTAAGCGGCGTGCATAAGCGAACAGTGGCCCAAGAGAACATGGAGTACACTGAAATCTCCGGGGATCAGCTGCGTGTCGGCTGTCTCGGATGGCGTATGCTCAACGAGAGCGTTTTCTCTAGGGAATATTGCGAAGCACGCAGTGCTACGGTCGTGCCGACTGCCATCCTCCAAGCACGCGTAGACAGACCAACGCCGCACACACCGACGGTAAACTTGAAAAGAGGGAGGCTTTTTGCAGGTGTGGCATGAGGTCGGCTCCGGAGCCGGGAGTACATTATAGCGCTCGTTTGCTCCCTTTTGTGCGTCCGGTAAATAAAGTGCGCTGCTCACGCTGTCCCGCTTTCATTAGAGACAGGCCCAACTTGTTAGCAGGGCGCCCGGATGAGACGGAAGAGAAATCGTCAGTTCCTGATTACGCTTTTCCCTAACTCAGGAGAGCCAACGCGCCCCAACTCTTCTTTTTTTCGTTTTTTTTTTTCCTATATGTCGCCTATTGCTCGCGTTCTTTCACTTCGTCTCCTTTCCCGTGTTTGCACCAGTGTTGACGCCTCTCCAGCAACGAGGCCATAGAACTGCACTGCAAAAAGCTCTGCAGAAAAAAAATTTAAGGTCGCGTGGGCCTTTTTCTCCAAATTTGGTTCAGCGGACGAGCTTAGCTTGTCGCCCTTCGACGGATAAACGTTCATCCAGAAGTGTCTTTGTTAGACCCGAGCATGCGCAGAAAGTGCCAATCAGCCTAACAAATTACGAATAGGAGGGGATTCAGAAGCAACACGCGTTTTGAATTTGTATTTAAGTGTTTCGTACGAATTCCTTGTGAACGTTTACTGCCTACTTCGAAGACTTGCTAAGTAGGCTGAACAGTGCATAATGTATTTCATTAGGTGCCTTTCAGTTTCCCAGATGTGTACTGCTTAATTTTGCTTTAATGGTGGATTGGGACGGTGACGGGTAAGTGTTGTTCAGACTAACGCTCCCCATTATAACTGACCTATTCGGACGACAGTGATGCAGTGTCAACAAAGCGGGTGTTTTTTGCCTTTTCGCACGAATGTTATTCGCGTTTCATGACGGCTGAGCAGAAACGTAATTGCATAGCATACCTCCACCTTTTTGTTTTCGACCGAAGCATATAGGGGCTGACTTGTGTCGCCGTCTGTGCTGTATTTGTCATCGTTCACCCATCACCTCCTTCTTAACCCGCACCTGGCGGCCGGAAACCTCTTCCTCCCACAAGTGACGTCCCAGATTTCGCCATGCTCCCACCCAATCACGGGCGCTCCATCCCTTCAGGGAAGAAAAAGATAGGTTAGCTCGCTCCGTGCGCCGCGGTTCTCGCCAGTTCAAAGCCAGCTGCGCCATGGGTAGGCCGCGCTTGGTCCGCTCCGCCGAAAAGCAGGCAGCCCTGACAGAACGACAACGGAAGCGGACTATGAACGCGCGCTGTGTCGGCAAGCTGATCCCGAGTTTCGGCAAATGTAATGCCAGGCGAAACGACAACGGTGGGCCGCTGTAGGGGTTCGCAATGCAGAGGTAGGGCCTTTGACTTGACAGGTATTTCGCAAGGGGTTGGTTTACAGTTTCACAGTGTTAGACAAGCTTCGCGTGCACCCCTGCACCCGGTGAAGAAAGGGTTGGTTTTTTCTGTGATGTTAGTTGAAGCCGGATTGAGTACCTCATACGGGGATAGCAAGAAACACAGAGCGCTTCAGCTTCACGGGCAGAAAGTGCAGTTGTTCAGTTTACCGTACCTCTTGCAAAGGCGAGACACAAAGTCGGCGACGATGCGAGATTTCTGGTAATGATATCCTGGAATGTTCCAAAGCTTCGTAAGCCAGCTGCCGTTTAACCACGGTACGATAGAACGGTTTCAAATACGTTAGTTTGGAACAATCAATATTATTAGAGAAAAAGCAGACATGAGTGAGTCATCTTGCCGAAGAAACCACTGTCTTACAAACTGTGCAAAAGGGTGGTGTTACGTATTTCTGAAAAATTTCTTATGCCTTGTGTCAACCTACTTTATGACCGTAGGTTCGACTGAATATGCTTCAGCTGCACTTTACTTTGAAAAACATAAATGTTGTAAGCCCACAGCGAGGTTTTTTCCAGTTTCTTTCTTATATGAACAAGGGGCTTCACATCACATTGGAATTTGGTGGCAAAAAGAGCGGTAGCGAAAAGTAAGCAGAGTTATTTGTTAATTGTTTGCTTTCTAAGGAGAAAAAAGGGCAGCCGAAAAAGCCTTTGTTGAAGCCGGCTTGACCAGGCGGCTACCCCTCACCTGAGGAGTGATTGAAACAAAAGTCTCAGAGCCTTAATAGTTTGACATCTATGTGCTTATATTCTTTTCCGCGTGGCACATGCTTAAAGCGGTGAAGCCAATGTTGTAAATACTCGGTGAAATGTTTTATTCTTCTAAGGCTGGCTTTTAAAGATAATTTTACGGTGAAGCCGAGTAAAAAGCATGAGTTCTTGCGTGTTTTTCAACATCATACGCTTGGCAGCACTCAACTCAACGATTCTTAATTCTGTGACACTAGATCCAGCGAAATACTCGCCGATATATTTTAGCGACCACTGATTCTCCCGCATCCTCACATCATTCAGGAAAGCTTATCTGCAACCCATCTTTCATGTCCTTTTTTTTATTTCGTGAGTAGGCCAGGATCTACGAAGAAAAGTCGATATTTGGCCGCCTTCGATGATTAATCATGTCACAGTAAGGTTCAGAGATTTCCTTTGCGTGTGAGACACGGTCTCCATACTCCTTCATGTTTTTACCATTTGCCAACTAGGAGGCAGTACTTTCCGGGAACGCATTTTCACTTTTTCCTGGTTCCTTTTTTTTTTCATCTTTCTGCGACGTTTTTCTAGTTTCTTCACTAGTACCCGATTTCCCAGACGCAATTTGTGGCTGCGGAAGTCATAAAGAAACGCGGCATCCTTTGGTACCACCGGTATAGCAGCTTCAATAAGAACGCAACCGTCGGTAATGATGACAGCTATCTGGCAGAGGTCCTATTCCCTCTTACACTCGGCTACTGTTTTGCTTTTATTTCGTCTCTTAAATGATGCCATTCTTTTGGTGTGTATAGGGAATTTTTTTTCTGCAGTATTTCAAAATGGGGTGGTCTCATAAGAAACATGATTTTGTTTCAACACCATGCTCCCTACAACTTTGTAGGTATAATCACTGCGGGCTGGAATACAGCACTGCACAGGTTTTCGTACACTGAGAGCAGTCAGCGTTCCGTGTGCAAGTTGTCCAGATCATCCATAATCTACCTCGTGACTGGGTAAAGATATTTTTCGCCGTACTCACAATGCGCATGCGCTCTGGTTGTACGCCGACGTCAAGGCTGCTTGGATATTACCAGATGCGACGCGATTTCATGCTCACGCTAAGGAAGGCACCAACTCTTGTCACAAACAAGCTGCTGTCTCATCGGGCGTTTCTGCAGCACGTTGACGCTTCGTTCTTACGCGGGTAAGAATACCAATAATCATGGAATGCGAAGGACGTTGTGCGTCTCTGCCTCTACATCCAGTCTCCTGTACACTCTGGGAACGTCGTGTTCCGCGTGGGTTGTCTAGGTCCAAGTCTTCGTTGTAGACTGCAGTTGGGAGAGGCCTTAACGAAAGCCTACTTCTGCGGCATCGTGGTGACCTGTCGCACCCACTTCGACGCATGTTGGGGGGTGGGGGGGAGGAGGGGGGGGGGAGGCACAATAGGGCATGTGATTTGTAGTTGCCAGCAGCAGTCCCCGGAAGGCAGCGTGCTAGCCACCAAGCTCAGCCAACCGGAAAATCAACCGTTCGCAGCACAGGCCGTCTTAGGAGATCGGTCCACTTCACAAATAGCGACACAAGCTCTCCTACGTTCTCTCCACGCCTACATATACAATAGGTGCTAGAGCGCACGCTGTTCCGCTCCTATCTCGTTCTTTTCGCCTGCCCTCCTTTGGTTCCCTGAACCCCCGTCCCTCACTGCCGGAAAGCAAACAAGGCTAACTTTTTAGCTTTTCCGTTTGTTTTTGTCTTCTTTCTTGGCACTGCATTGCCTTGCTTCCGCGCCTAGCTATGGAGAGCAGGGGAAAGGCTCAAACAATCCCTCCTGTCGCTTAAATTAGTCACTGCGTATCTTTCGGGAGGGGCCAATGATAAAGCGCATAAAATCCCAAAAAGAAACAAGTTAGACAGGGGAAGAGGGGTGTGTAGCCTGGGTAGCGGAAAAAGAGCAATACAATGTTGCACTTGCGCGTCGTTTGTCTCGCGTGAACGAAGCATGATTTGAACTATCGTCTCGGTATGCGCCGGGTAATGAGCAAAAGTCACAAAAAAATGAGACATCGAGAAAAAGGCCTTGTCGGTTACGCAGAAGAAACAAACACTGCATATTCGGGGGAAGCAGAGATGTTACTCGGTGCATGTAGACGCATGAGGCAGCCAGATATATTTCTACGACTCGTGAACACCGCGTTGTTATTGAGGAAGCAGCTGTTGGAGCCAGGAGCCGTTGGACAAGCTGCTTCAAATTAGAATTGGGCATTCGCCAGAAGAATACGTTAGCAGGAGTCAACCTGTTAAAGCAAAGAAAGCTGACTTCGCTCCGGCGGCGTACATTGTCGTTCTTGTCAGTCGCTCTCGTAGTTCTACTCGCCACGTTTCTATTCGGGGAGCGTTGCAGCTGCATGAGAGGTTCTCCTCTTAATAGAAAAAGAAAAGCTGCAATTTGCATTTACAGCATGGAGCGATCTGGAGTATAATACTTGAAGAGTAGTTCCGAATGACGATCAGGGTTTAGCGGCTGCTCAAAATTCAAAGTGTGTTTCAGGCTGAACCTAAGGAAAAATTCACCGAATCGTATGTTGCGACCAGTCATGGCAGTTAAAATACGGTCTTGCTGCTTTTGAGAATGGCGATTGCAAAAACCGTGGCAAGACAGTACACGTAGTGGAACACTCTGGAAATAGCAAAGGCTGATTTGTTTGCGACAAAATACGCGATTCACTGACTACAATAGTCACATTTTAGCCCAGCAGTACCTTAATCAAGCGCACAAAACTGAAAGGCTGACATTTCGCGACAACGTCTCCCGGCTTCTTTCAGGCGCCCTCTATGATTTAAATGAGTATGGTGCTGGCGACGGTCTTCCTTACAGCGTCAAAGAAAAAACTTATAACAGATCATCACTCATTCATTCATTCATTCAATCATTCATTCATTCATTCATTAAATCATCATTCATTCCTTAATTCAATCATTCTTCATTCATTGAATCATTCATTCATTCCTTAATTCAATCATTCATCTTCGCTATCCTCCTCTTCCTCCTCCTCCTCCTCCTCCTCCTCCTCCTCCTCCTCCTCCTCCTCCTCCTCCTCCTAATCATCATCATCATCATCATCATCATCATCATCATTCCGATTGATTCGAAAATGTCTGCTCTTGCAGCACGACTCCGCTGGTGTGGCAGATTCGTACGGAACCGAGTCCCCATTAACAAATTTACTGCTAGCGGTAGGGCCCGCGCGTTAAACCATTGTATTGCGCAGTATTCTTTGGCTACTACCCCACATCCAGGATGGTGTAGCGCCCTCCATTCCCACAAAAATGCAGATATCGGGGAAGTTCTACTTGTGATCGTCATAAAAGCGTAAACAGAGATAACTGCTCCCTCGAAATTTTAAATAACTATAAATAACAAAATTTTAAAGTATTTACGGAAACGGGCGAAAGTGTAACACCTTACGTTTACCCAATAATACAGGTTGCGCCAAAGTTCCTCCTGCATTCGCATTAATAATGTATATGGCGATTATTGTCCAACAAAATTTTGAATAACTAAAATATCAGATAAGTGTAGAATACAATATATGCATACTGTAGAACAATGCAGATTTCGCGAAAGTTCCACCTGTAATCGTTATATTAGTGCAAAGGAGATCAATGTTGGAAAGAAATTTTGAAACACTAAAAAACTAGAAATATATAAAAACGTACAGATAATCTAACACAGAACATTGGGCGAGTTGGTACATATTCATAGTAACAGCGCTAACGACACGAGACAAAAAGAAGAGGGCACAAACACAGCGCTGACTAACAACGGAGTTTTATTGCTTAGGCCAGTGGTTTTTATCCACACATGGGCAAAAACAACAAAAAATTAAAAATGAAAAAGAAGGAAACACTAAATTAACACGACCAGACCAGAGCGTAGTGATAGGGGAGCATGGCAGCCAAATCGTGCGAGAAATCTTAGAGGCCACGGAAATTAACAATTTAGGTGACTAATGCATAAGCACCCCATATATTGCCCACACAGAAAAAGAGTGTAGATTCTTAGCGTAGTAAGCCCCACCCTGGTAATCTTTGTTTAGTTTGCAAACTGCTCTTGCGATTACAAAAAGGGCTTGGGTTTTGTGTTGATTGTACATCTTGCCCCGTAAGTAGATTACCGTGTAAATAAGCGTAAAGTCAGTATGATGCGACGCTCACGCTCTCTCAAATGTTCACGTGTTAATTTAGTGTCTCCTTATTTTTTCTTTTTTCCTTTTTGTTAGTTTTGCCCATGTGTGTATAAAAACCACTCGCCTAAGCAATAAAACTCAGTTGTTAGTCAGCGATGCGTTTGTGCCCTCTTCTCTTTGTCTCGTGTCGTTAGCGCTGTTACTATGAATATATACCAACTCGCCCAATCTTCCGTTTTAGCTTCATTCATTTCTAGTACAATGGGCTCCTTTAATTGTTCCTCTGTTCAAGCAACTTTCCTCGTCACGGCCATAGCCATTGCAGTTTGCCAAGCCCGAAGCATTTCCTTTCTTTTGAGAATGAAGACCCTGCCACCTGAAGTGCTTTTTCTGTTCGGAGGGTTCGCTCCTTCCCAAGGGCACGGAAGATGGTTTTTCAGAATCCTTCAATCAGAGTGGTACCGCCAGGCCAGACAGTTTTGTGGATGTCTCTTCCTGCGTATTCACGCAGAGCCAGGTTTTCAAGACACCAGGTGGAAGGAATTTCGCCGTCTCACACACGCGTCCACCGAGTTTCTTTGGGCACAGACACTTCAAAGGCTTCGAGCAGCAGTGCCGCAGAAGTCGCTACCGAGGCAAGGCGTCGTCCACACTAAAGGGGGCGGGAATCTACCGGGCAGCGTGCAACGCCTACTGTCACGGGGTCCAAAATTCACAGTCAAGGCAAAGAAGTCCCGGGCGGAACTTCTAGGCCTGGTAAAACAGATCTCAAGACTAGGTCCCGAAACAGAAGCCGATAGATGTATATCAGAAGGGGTGGACGTCTTGATATAGCGCAAACCTGTCTCCAGTGTTTCCATTGTGAATAAGGCAGTTACTTATTTAAAACACCATTCCCTTGCCCTGCTGCCAGACGATAAAGAAGGGGGATTTCTGGTGTTACCCCGAGACTTGTATATAACTAAAGCGGAAGACGCCATTCTGTCCGTCTTCAAGAGCCATGATGACGTTGACCTAGCAAAATGTGAAATCCAATGCAACGAAGTTGTGTACTGACCTAGGCCTGGAGAAACTGGGCAAGTCTGTGAACAAGAGTAAAAGTGTGGGACTGCAGCTATTTTTTATGGCCAAAACGCACAAAGATGGTTGCCCGTTTTGTGTTGTCGTTTCAGAAAAAGGGTCGTGGTTACATAAAGTGTCACCATTTCTACAGATAAAACTGAAATTGCTGCCACTTCGGGATCTTTTCTTGGCACGAAACTCCGAAGAAGTAATTAGCTTTCTTCAGGATAACAAGGACCGAGCGTACAAGGTATGCTCTTTTGATGTAAACGACCTATATTACTCGCTACCGCACAGTGGCGGTCTTGCCTGCGTTGAACAGTGTATTGATGAGCATGGCAATGGGGCATTTCAGGACGCACAGGCATGTCTGTACAGGGTTTCCTTGAGTTGCTAACAGCGTACTTGACCTCGTCCTACACTAGTTGGGAAGGCGGCACGTACTTGCAAAAAAATGGGGTCTGTATTGGGTCCTGTATTGCGCCGATCCTGAGTGATTTGTTTTTGGCCAGTCGTGACAGACTACTTGATGGTCAGCTACTTGGTTCTAGCGTGGCAAAAGTGTTTTGTTTTGTAGACGATTATTTTGTGTTATTCGAAGCTGACGTTGCAAGTTTCCCGTCCGTATTGCCTCAGGTCAGGAGCAATTTCAATGCTTGTTTGTCGCCACTGGTTCTGACTCAGGAAGAGCCATAAAATGGCTCCATCAAGTTTCTGGATTTGAGACTGCGGCTGCTAGACCACCACGTATGCTGGCAGTACGACACGCGTGGCAACTAAGCCGATCCTTCTTTATTCGGCAGCTCATACGAAACTCGTGAAAAGAGCAATTGTCAAGACTTGTCTTGGCAACGCGCTAAGGAAATCCTGCCCCCATGCCACCCAGAGCAGTTTTGAGGCACAAACACAGCGCCTTTCGGCGGCGGGGTACCCAACGTGTGTGCAGGCAGCAGTCCATGTTGAAAGAAGTAAAAAAGAAAGAAAAGGAGCAGGACCAGCCTCAGTTCAGTTCCCAAAAGAAAGAGCCCATCGCAGTGGTGCCATACATTTATGGAATTGCTCATGGCCTGAAGAAAGCAGGAAACGGCGGAAATGTAAAAGTAGTGTTTTCGGCTCCCCTGAAACTTCCGCAAATGGGTCGTAAAGTTAACTGTGCTCTAGCTACGCGTAACGAGTGTACAACGAAGCATCACAAAATGTTTGTTGCCTGCGCAGAAAAAGTTGTTTATTATGTGCCTCTTTCGCGCGGCAAGAATTACGTCGGACAAACTGACCGATGCCTAAATGATAGACTGAGGGAACACCATTACAACGTTTCAAAAACGTTCAGTCGTTATCTCGACCAGCATTGTCGTGATTGCGATAGCAAATTCCAGCCACTTTTGGACCAGAGCGTGGTGATAGGGGAGCATGGCAGCCAAATTGTGCGAGAAATCTTAGGGGCCATGGAAATTAACAAGTTAGGTGACCAATGCACAGGCACCCCATCTATTGCCCTCACAGACAAAGAGTGTAGATTCCCAGCGCAGTAAGCCCCACCCTGGTAATCTTTGTTTAGTTTCCAAACTGCTCTTGCGATTACATCTTGCCCCGTAAGTAGATTACCGTGTAAATAAGCGTAAAGTCAGTATGATGCGACGCTCACGCACTCTAGAATGTTCACGTGTTAATTTAGTGTTTCCTTCTTTTTCCTTTTCTCCTCTTTGTTGGTTTTGCCAATGTGTGTATAAAAACCACTGGCCTAAGCAATAAAACTCAGCTAGTCAGCGCTGTGTTTGTTCCCTCTTCTCTTTGTCTCGTGTCGTTAGCGCTGTTACTATGATTACAGATAATGGCAAACCATGTAACGGGCTGCATTTCCACAATAATTTAAATTTCGCGAAACTTCCAAATGTAACAGTTATAATATAGCGTAAAAAGAGAGAAATGGCCGAACAAACTTTTTAAACACTGAAAAATACCCAAAAAAAAGAATGACCGCAATCCGTACAACGCCCCGCAGAGGTTCCGCATGTAATTGTTATATTAGCGTAAATGGATATAATTGGTCGATCGAAATTTTGAAAAACTCAAAAATATAAGACAGTAATAAAATTACGAGAAATTGTGAACAGTGTACCGCCCTCCATTTCCACAATAATGCAGATTTTGCAAAAGCACAAATGTAATCGTAATGAGATTTGGAAAGACTAAAAAAAATAAGAAAAACAATAAAATTACAAAAAAAGGTTAACGGTGTAACGCCCTTCAATACCACAATAAAGCGGATTTCGTGAAAGTTCCACCTGTTATCGTTATAATAACGTAAATGGAGATAATTTGTCGCACACGATTGACAAAAACAAATAAAAATTGCCTGGTAAGAACTGACAACCCTGACAAACTGCATAAGAATGCTACACATTAGTAGAAAATTCTCTGAAATATTGGAGAATTTTTTTCTTATAGTAGTCACATCAACTTTTCTCGACACCGCTTTTTTTTTACAGATACAGATATGGTAGCTTTACTTTATTTTGAGAAATTCCATCTAACGTGCTCAGCTAATGAAAGGCCACTACAAATTTCACTTTCACCGTTACGTGCAAAATTAGGAGTGAACAAGGAGGGGTAGTTGGAACAAGTAGCTGCTCAAAAGGAGATGGCGGCGCGTACGACGCAAAAATTATTGGAACTCTATTATCACGCTGGTATTCTAGAACATACTAAAATTGAATTTTCGTTGCCGGTGAAGAGCGTATTCGTACGGTTCCGAAATAACAAAAGCGCGAAATAATATCGAGCTTCATCTGTGTCCTCTTGTCGTGTCTAACGCGCTGTTTTATCGTTGAAGACACAAAACTAGAATAATATTTAAAACAATCATTTTCTGTAGCGAAAGAAGTGGTTTAAGATAGTTTTTGTGTGGGGAGAAAAACAGATGGGAGCGAGAAAAGCAGCCCGTGAAAACCATCCAACGCAGACTTTCGAAAATACGCTGTGCAGCATGGTCACGCGATCGCCGATTTAATTTCAGGTGTACCTTGGTAACCCGGAATTCTATGTTTGTGCTAAGGAGTACACGAACTAATAAACCTCCGGGGTTGAAAACAGATCAGGGAACTCCAGCGCAGTACAGCTGCAACTGGAGCTGAGAATTACCCAGTGACTATTCAGAGTTTGAATCCACTGCGTTCACAAAGCTCAAGAAGGAAGGAGAGCACTTCCTCTACTTCCGGCTGCACGGAGCCCCGCCTTCGCACGCTGCCCGTTAATTGGAAAAAGTTTGAACGCAGCGGAGAGAACTCGCCTGACCAGCTATAGCACTCGCCGCGCAAGATTGCTCGGGATTTCTAAAACGGGGGGCGAGCCTTTATTCCCCTTGGCAAATTTGCTCCTTGGTTTCCCTGACTCTGGAGCTTTCTCGAGGAAACAACAGTTTTAAGTCCCAGGAATTAGCGCTGCCTTTACCTATCCGAGCAAGCACAGCGTGGAACACGAGAGTAACTTATATGCCAAGCGGGAAATTATATAACGATCTTGAGGCATCTGTATTATACGCAGCGTCCTAATAGGGGCCCTAGAAGCCGCTTTCAGCGTTTTATGCTTAAGGAAAGATGTCGGCTGCTCGTCATGTCGCCGCCACTACAGGCACGGTGGGGTTCCGATGCTTCTGGATCTTGATAATCTATCTGGCTGGCGCTCGAGGCGTGACCTGGTTTTTTGACGCGATAGCTTTATTAGGCTCATTTTTCGATTTCGGCGTGGCTCCTAGCCGTTCGCTATCAGTCCTGCTCATCACGCGTACGCGGAAATACATCACCGCTGCCACTTGGAAGCTAAGACTGGGGCAGCAGAATTCGAGGGTTCCGCTGAATGTGGAATGTGGCGCAACGGTAACAAAAGTTTGGAAAGGAGGACAATCATACAACGACGGATATGAAAGAAAGAACCCGCGTTTTCAGCAGGTGCTGCGCCTGCGAAAACGCCTGCCAGCCACTTCAGCGCGTTTTCCAGCGGGACTTACGCCGGCACCAACTTTACGTGACCTAACTAAAGCGGGCGAAGGCTTAACGCCGGTTTCTGAGATATCAAGGAAAGCGTAGATTATAGGCATGAAAAAAACTAAAATAAAACCCACTATAAAGCGTCTAATAAAATAAGTTTTCAAAATACTTTTCAATATTTTCACGGTTCTCTCTCCGCTGCAAGCTCTATTTGGCAAGCGAGTGATGGCGCCATGCCGTCAAGCTAAAAGTGACCATAAAAATAGGTACGGTTGTCCTCCCAGATAACAGAGGACTGTAGAGACATGCAGTAGTGCCAAACTCGCAATAGCCAAAAACAAAACTTAATCAATTGCCGTCAAACAAAACACGCAACAGAGGGCAGGCCAGAAAAGACGAAAAAGAAATGATAAGACTCATGCAACCACTGATCATGACCCGAATATTGCAACACAAACCGTGCCAGAAATTTACCGGCATAGAAGAAAGTGTAAGAAACACCATCACCAGGACAGCATTTAAGGCAGTTCTCAACCTCGCAATCTGGACGGTGAGACGAACTACCAAAGGTCGGATCATCAGGATAACAGAATGAACATGCATACACGGGTATAGAAGAAATGGAAGGTGATACTCTCGATGCAGGAATTAAATAACAATATTCGGAGCAAAGAATATACCTCGGGAGCGCAGGGCAACAGCGGGATAAGGTTAATAGGAGACGGTCCTTAACTAGGTAGTCGTCCTAAAGAGGATGTCATAATGACGATCAATATGTCTTGAACTTGTGTCTCTAACGCATTTCAAGAAAGCGATTAAACCACTCTCCTAGCAGCAAGAAAGGGAATGGAAAAACAAAATGGGGGGGGGGGGGCATTCCCCCCCGACCGGCAAAAGAAACTACTGCACGCCATGGCCGACATGGCACCGATCCAGCGACCCCGCATAAAAACTCTCCTCTACCAGCAATATGGATCCAATTTTACACAAAAAGAGGCGATATGGCAAGATCAAGTTCGTTCGAGGAAAATGCCAGTATCCTAAGACCACAGCATCCACCGATTACGGGATGTACAAAACACGAAGCCCCAATTGCGGTGGTTGGCTACTCTGGCAGTATTTGTGACTGCTTGACCCTCAAACATAAAAGAACAAACAAGTGGAAGTTGGAGCCATCCTTGTGGCAATCCAAATAGCGTAAGTATAAAATAGACGCGTAACATAATTACAGACTCTCAAAGGATATTAATGCCGTTTTCCGCCGGCAGAATACCAAATCACTTCGGAGCATTATTCGCATCAACAATAGAAAAGGTTAAAGACGTCACCTGGACACCGAACCCAATGGTGTGGAAGAGAACGGCGCACTGACCAAAATGCACATGAACTCACATACCGTGCTCCTAGTCACCTGGACTGCCATAGTGCATTCGTCGAAAAACGTTAATAACGAATCATCGTTCTATGCCTAGGAACACCATCTTTCCTCTTGCTGCAACGAGGTCTGAATGTCGAAGAATCACGAATGTCGAAGAATAACGGTGAGCGGAGAACAAGACATAACATATTTCCCTTCTTCGAAACAGGGGAGGTAGCTTTGACCAGCTTGTTACTTCAAGATCAGAGCGAGCTGATTGAGAGGGCAAGAGAAGGAGCTGCTGCATCTGGTGCCGTAGACTCTGATCTCACCTTTGAGTTCCTTGCAATCTCTTTACCCCATTTTATTGCCACAACTATTTCTTCCTGAACAAAGATATTTGCTGTCTTTCTCTCTCTCTCTCTGTCTCTCTTCGAAAACAGCAAAATTGCACAGCCCGCCCTACACATCATAGAATAAACATTTTCATACACTGACACGGACGCCCCCTCACTAAAACTTACCAACACCTCGCATTCGCAAGTTTTCACGCTCACAGGTTAAGCCACACAAGCGCAGAGACCTTTTGTCTCTCTTGGGCACCGGCGATCAAAAACCTTCGCTGCTAGCCTTTCTTTTTTGATGACCTCTTAGTGCTGGTGAAACACAGATCGGAAATGCAGCAACTGCGCACGGAAACGCTCGCAGACAAAAAGGGGTGTGTGAAGAGACTTTGGACTCCATGGGTCCTTCCGCGGCACTCTCCCAAATGCCTTTTTTTTCCAAACCCTGCCGCCAACTAAACAAAGGCACTGCTTTCCTACCCGTTCTACCAGCCTCGGCGGGTTCGCGGAATCCACACTGAAATAGCCTTACAGCATCCACATTTCTGCCTGCTATGATAATTCAGTAATTATTCCAAGTTTCATAAATGACACAGAAGTAGGCTAATTGCCGACTAAAAATG
The DNA here is from genome assembly GCF_048455015.1 of Haemaphysalis longicornis. Taxonomy (NCBI): domain Eukaryota; kingdom Metazoa; phylum Arthropoda; class Arachnida; order Ixodida; family Ixodidae; genus Haemaphysalis; species Haemaphysalis longicornis. The sequence goes on along the minus strand of NW_027526295.1, from coordinate 273,473,248 downwards.
ATTGCGTATATTTTCTCGAGCTAATTTGGTTAACATCTTCGTAAAGATAGGAAAAAATCGTAATCTGGTTTTATATATTTTATAAAAAAAGAAGTAAAGCAATGTGGGCACGTTGCTCTTCAATTTATGGGAAATATACGAACCAAGCACGCACACGCGCTGACACATTGGTCACGAATAAGCTGCCATGCTAGATTTAGTCGGTGTGTTTGTGGAAATGTAAGTGCTACAAGAAGGTGTGATGGGAAATATTTCCGGATTTAGTGACGGGGTGTGAAAGGTTGTGCCAGCTGAATATAATAGTATTCATTGTAATCTAATGCGAAGCTTCTGTCACCCGGGGACAAGTTTTGCCGGCAGCAGATACAAATATATGAAAATAAGCAAAATAGCCCGCACACCATCCTGAGCTAAGAGAAAGCAGGCACGTTAGTTGGCCCTTTCGTTCGGATGTGTTTACTGAAATGCTTTCTTGCTTCGACGTTGATACCGTAAAATAAAAAAGGCTACGAGCCCAATGGAGTCACAGCACGCTACGTGTGACAGCCTAGCGTCATTGTCGCATATCAGGTGAGTTGCACCGTTTTCAATGATAGGCCGGTTCCGGGCAGTGTTCCCCTAACTGTGTGGCGTGGTTCCCCTGGCGCCGATTTATGGAAGCAAGAAGCAGTCGCGAAGGAGCAAGTGACAGTGGCATGCATGCAATACTGCTTGGCCGCGCCTGCGCTGTGAGCCGTTTCGACAGCAGGCGCCACGCAACCAGATTACGCATCGGTTAGTTTTGGTCACCGTTCCCGTGGCCCGTATACTTAAGCTCACGACTGGACGTAGTAGAAAAATATGTTCGGGGATGAGATTACCCAAAACTTCACAATAACGTGCTCCTTTTATGGGAGTATAAGCCACCCGAAAATTTTAAGTATATAGAAAGGCTGTGCGTCGTTAAATATGAGCCCACTCACGCCTTATACGCCTTGAGCTTCTCAATCGCTGCTCCGCCTCCCGCCGAATTTCCGCGAAGTTTATGGGATGAGCGCTGGGTGGTTGATAAGGGCTCATGCCGTGTTCTTGTTCTGTTTCGCTTCTTATTGGCTTTATGCGCCCTTTTAAAAAGCTTGTTATGGTGACGCCTGGAAGCAAATAGTACGTACAGGGAATTTCAATTGTAGCTGCGTCTGGGGATAGTGCTCGAACGCCAACAAGAGCTATTCGGGGACGCGATTCTGCGCGCTTCGTGGCGCCCTTATGGGACTTGGCGACGGCAGCAAGCCTATCACCACTTTCACCTCAGAATACGTGAGGCACAGGTGAGTTAATTCTATTGTCGTCCCGTTTAGACCTGATACTGGCACCGAGAGGTTGGTTTCGTCTTGGCGCGCGACGAACGAATGTGGCTTCGTTTCGAATATATACGTCGTAGAGGAATATTTACGGAGATGTGAGTACCCAATACCTGACATTAACTTGTGTATTTTATAAGGATATAAGCCATGCGAGAATGTTAGGTACATTCCAAGGCTCTTTGTCGATTAACATGCGCCCACTTACACCTTATATCAAGATGCGATGAAAGTTAAGGAAAACACGGAAAAATAAATGGTCTGCAAATCGGGAAGGATCCGGATAGCTCTAATGGCGATGAAAAACCTCAGTGCAGCTTCAGACATGCCAAAGACGTTCGTCGAAAGTTCAGCCAGGTACGACTCACCAGACGAACTTCATGCGTAATGCACTACGATTTCGCGAAACGTTAAGGGGGGGGGGGGGGGGGGGGGACTCTGTGTAAAAACGCGGAGCGAAATCAAGGATTGAATGTTTTAGTTATCCCTGAACTGAAGGAAAACCGGCCAACAGCCCCTACATGACTTTAGGGGCGTATTTCAAGCCGCCGAAGAACGTGAAGACCGGGAAATTGAGAAAAATCTTTTGAGCGAGTTTACAAGTTACCTGACGGGCATAGAGCAGTAATTTTTGGCTGAAGTACTTTGCAACTCCGTAATCTGAGTACTGGGTGTGTTGGGTGACTACGTTCTAGCAGAATTTGAGATTTCAAAAAAAAAGTTGAAAGAAGTGTTGTAGGGTCACTTTAAACATTGCGAGAGCGCATAATCAGAGATTCACTATCGCACAGTCTTGTGTGCAATTTTTGACCACAAAAAAATTAATCACCAGAGAGGCAGCGTGAACTAATTAAACTGGACTACGAAACCCGGTTCCGAGTGCTGGAGAGCAAACGAACAGATAGCAAAGAGTGGTGGAGAACAAACAAAGCGAGCTGCACTATGAAAAATCCACCCAGGGCTTAAAATCAAAACGTCAACCACCTCGCAAACATCGCTAAACACATTCCTGCTTTCGAGTCCACTTGTGTAAGCACAGTTGTTGGTGACAACATAAATTTTTTTCTATAAAAGTCTTCACCGTTGGGCAGGCATATTTTTTTCCTAATTGAGAAGATTTGTTCAATATTTGAATGTTGTGTCGCATTTGTCGGCTTTCATGCGACACAACAGCTTTGAGTTCACACTGATCAGAGATTGGTATAGACGACTGATACATTCGCTCAATGATTCTTACCCCTGCATACTTGGGAAGGAAGCTCATTCATTCTTCCTCGGTACACCAATGACACCATAACAACAGTGTCACCGTTTTTGGCCTGCTTTCTTTCATGTTTAGCACAACGGTATGCGATAACCGTTTATAGCAGAGGAACACGAAAGGCGGCGATTTAAAAAAATAATCTCTGCGGCTAACCAGTCGCCCAGCATCACTCAGTGCAGGCAATGCAACAGCTGTCGTATGCCGTGCATGCATCATAGAAAAAAAATAAAATAATAAAGTAGCCCCTTTGCAGGGTCTTATTACTCACAAAAGGTAATTACTGATAGCATATGGTAACAAAGAAATAATATAATTGTCCGTACATCAGGAACCGACACGGCAAAGCATTCTTCTCGTTGGGCGCTGAGCAATCGATGAAACCGTTGCACCGGTGATGAAATGAACCTTGGTTACTGTAACTCTTCCGGAGTTCAATTAAGGGAACTCTTCTTTCGAAGTGTTTTGCAATAAACGCAGCCGGCACGGGGGAACGCAATTGAAGGGTTGCCGCCCTGAATGGCCGGCTAATAATTGCCCGCCTTGCTGGTGGAAGGCTACCTGAAAATTAACCAGTAGGGTAGATATTAATTCCTTAAGTGGGGTTGGCTATGGCTCGCGGTCCAGGGAAGTCCTAATATTGCAATCTATCGGAGCGAAATGTGCTTGTTCCGTGAGCTTAGAATTGGGCTGGACACATCCCGAAACAACGCCCAGTCAGAGCCGTGTGGCGCAAATAAATTCAAAGCGACTTAATACTTTGCGCCTGCCAGCAACTAATATACTTTGTTTCATTCGTAACCTTACTGACTTTACACAGCTATTCTTGACTCAACACTATCATTTGTTGGGAAGCTGTGCTTCCTTGCTCTCAAATTCACTGTCTAGTGATGGTTATGGCGACGATGGATGTATAGTAATATTTTATGAACAATCGACATGAAGCGGGAAAAATGGTGACACCTCCATTACGAAGCAAGCATTTCACTGTAATACACAATGGCTGACACTGCATTTTTAGGACAGGACGGGGTCAAGTAAAATGATTTGGAGGAGTAAAAAGCTGTAATATATCGTACTACTTCTCTCCGAACTCGTGGTCATTGTTGTTCACGGAGATACGTAGCTTTACAGTTTACATTTATTCATCATGTGGTACGTACTACATCTCCTTGGACATCGTGCTAAAGTTTTGGGTCACAAGGATAAGATTTGTCGTGAAAGATAGCGTGATCCTTGGAGTGTGCCACTACACACAGGTTTACAATAATTAAACACGGCAAACCCTTTTGTAAACATACCGATTCATCCGACTGCCGCGTATACCTTTCAGTTGCTATTGGCCGGAACTGAATGTCAAGCGTGTGAAGTACCGCAGTGGAAAAATCTACAAATTAATATTTTTGCATTTTGTACCGTTTGTGCTTGCTGTGCGTAGTTATCCCTGTTAAGGAACGACAGGCTCGTACCTTAACTATAGGTGGCGTAAGATCTACTCGTTTAAAATTCGTTTATACTGCAGCTAATGCATTTTAGCAAAACAGCACAGTCAGCAGGCATATCAACAAAGAAACTTTTTCCTTCCTTGTCCGAGGTCCAAAAGTGAAGGTCTCTACTCACAGTGCAATAAACTCCTTGGCTTACAGTCTCAACCCCCGAAGCTTGGTAAGTATTCGTCCAAGTACGCCCGCACTCTTACCATAAACATTAGGTACCTATGACGGTAAACAAAGGAGCAGATTACGCTGTAATGAAGGACTTTCACGTTTTGACTTCGGAAAAGGAAAAAGGAATTTTCTGTGGTGTGGTGTCTGATAGCATTTTCTTCAAAGAAGCGATAGCTTCAGTAGCGAAGCATTTTGAATGATTACACCCTAAGCCCACTAAAGTCAAAGAGCGCGCTGAAAAAGAGCAGCCTCGAAATGAAACACGGAGAAGAAGGTTCAGCCACGAATGCTACATAACCGGAAATTTTATTGTTGTGCTAATATAATATTTACATATAATTTTCGATGAATACTTCATCATAAATTTTATTATAACCTGTGTGCTGCAGAGAGACGCTCTTTACATAGAAATAAAGGCCCTAACTGTGGCTGCGTGACATTACAACCACCGGGAATTTCGCGACGCGGGAAGGTGCGCTTGCATACGCGCGCTTGGCGAGAGCTATTCGTTGACGCCTTCGGGTCATAAAGGCTGGCGGAAGTGCACACACGTGCCAGCTTTGACCGCAAACTACCCGAGCTCTTTTCCTCTCACTCCAGTTTGAGTAAACGCATTAAACTTGTCAGATATTGGCTGTTCAGAAAACGTTTCGGAAGTGCAAATGCTTACCATAAGTGAAAGATAGGCCAGCGCAAGGACTCTTTAGCGGAAGCATGACCTCTGAGCCTTTTAAAGCAAAGCTATTCTACTTTCGTCTAGCGATTTCGTGGAGGATGGGCAAATGACCTCTTGACCGGAGACACACCCCCGGCGACACACCTCTGGAAGCGCATCGCGTGATTCCCCGGACCCGCTGTAGGCGCCTGCCGCCGCCGACAGCGGTCGCCACCGCCGCTGCGGCCGAGGCAGCCAACCACCCCCGCAGCCTCCCGTGCAAGCGGCGCTGGGTCCTTTAGGGCAACATAACTCGTCTCGCTTCCGGCGAAGAGGAACGGTGTGTTCGCCATGAATGAACGCCGCGTTCGCCCGGCCTCCTTCTGCGCGCGTTGCACGGAACCGAACGGCTTTGATTCGTGGTCGGCAATACAGCTAAATCGAAGGTTGATCAAGCGAAACCAAGACTCAACCAGACTAAACCATGCTTTGTCTCTCCTTATCCAAGGTTAGCGGAGCTAAGACGCAGCCATTTTTTTCTACAAAACTGCAGCCCGAATGTTGCCGGTGGCACCTTGCCTGTCTACCAACATGACTTTTGCCCAAGATGACCACCCACATCACCTGTGGGCTTTTCAGGTTGAAAGCACCAATGGCCGCCAGCTTCCTCGCCGACCTACCATACTTTCCCCGACGGGGCAGTGCCAGTACACCAACAATGTTAACAATGACAGTGTCACCCTCCCTCCCACACTTAGCGGATTTTTTTCCGCCATTCTATCGATGCCAGATGTATAAAGATCCTCATATTACCGGATGTGTATGTAAACATGCGTGGTGCGCGCTGTGTGAAAAAGCACTTAACCTGTACACGGTCTGCTTTGGCAGTTAGAGAGGCTCCTTAAATGAAAACCTGATTTCTAACATTTTATTAGTTGTCGTGGAAAGTTTTCCCCACCAAGGGAAAGTTGCCAAAATTCTCTAAAATGCCGGCTTCCCCTGTCTCAATACTTAATTACGTGGCTCCAGGGTATTGTTAGCGGGCTGCGGTTGATCTTGTAAGTAGAAGCTTTGCGGAATTACCCATCGAATGGTTAAGGGTTTGTAAATACATAACCGAGTGTGATTACACGAAAAGTGGCTGCTTGAACGTTCCACCATTCTTAGCTGCTCCCTGGCACGTAAAATAAACAGGCACCCACCTACACTATACACTTCTCGGCGTGCAAGAAACACAACCTGTTTGCGCCTTTCCGGTGGTATTTAGCAAATGAGCCCCGTAGCAATTCCAAAAGGACCTGCAACAATACATTTTCACAGCATGTATTTGGGAGATAAAGGCAGATACCAAGGAGAGTTGAAAATTAGGTCTTTTCTTACGTCCGTGAGCTGAACGACATCATGAATGAGATCAAAACCTCTGATTGATTTGTGCATGCTTATTTAATTTATTTGCAAACGATACGTAAAAAAATACTCCGGTAATTTCCACCTAATTGTTCACTTAAATGTTTTATGCGTCAGGCTTATTTTGGTGATAATTCCGAAGGCGCTGTGATTTCCTTAGAAGATTTGTTCTCGGCACCTGTTTAAAGTATTGCAGAATACGACAAGAAACAAAAAAGAGACATTCTTTCATTAAAAATTGCAGAGCACCTCGCAGGTTTGTTCATGCGATGCGAGACATACCCTTACTGAATCACATCAAGATGTTCACCCTGAACGATTGTTCTTCTCGCTTGATAGAACGAGTCTCTACAATGTATCGTCACTACTTATTTAATGCCTTTAGGAAATGTATAAAATTGTGATTAATGTGGATTCCCTGAGGTTCTTTGCTGCTCTCGCAGTCCGTGGAGCAGCGGTAGTTTTTGCGATAATGCACTTCCACGCCTAGAGTAAACGCTCAACTACAACGGGTGTGAAAGCGGTGCTTCGGACACACAACTGGTAGTTCGACTAACTTACGGACACTGCAGCGGGGATTTATGAGAATTATCAAGGTTTTGTGGTACAAGGAGGTAGTAGCTGGAAAGTTGTATCCGCTCATTAGTGGCCCACGCTTCAGCTGGCTTAGAGTGCTCAGCGACATTCAAGGGAATGTTCACGGCTGCTGGATGAAACGCTCAGGGTACTTCCTGCCAGATGGTGCAACATTATACGAGCATACTAATTACACAATTATCAATGTGCGAGGGGCAAAATATCTTCCCGCTAAATTCATCTTTGCTTTCCGAATGGAATGCGGGTGTGCAGTGAGTTAGTGACCGAATAAACAAAAATACACATCACGTAAAGGATGCTGACAAAATTGACAGGACGTTGGCTCTCAGAGATTGGATGCTCATTTTTTGCAATCACGGCCTCAGATTATTTATTTTGTGATGTGTTGCTTTAAAAGGGCCCTGATAGAGGTTTTACCGATACTTGCGTGCTCACATATTCAGGTAAATCAACGCCCTAGCAACCAGCTCGTTCAGGAATTTTTTTTAAGCGATGAGATTCGGTAGTGTAATTGGAAATCAAAACATTGCATTTCATCCGCGCCGCGATTATCCCTCGTTTCGTCCCTCTCCTCGCCCCGCGCGAGCGTGAATGCCCATGATGCCTCGCTCCTCGGTCACGTCTGCTAGAACATCCAGCGCAGCATCGCTTTGGGACGGGGTCATCTGCGTTCCGTTTGGGCCGTTTTTTTATCATTTCGATGATGAATCCTGCTCCACCCACGGCCGGGAAAGGTGCGCTGGACTTTTAGTCATCCACACCACGCGGAAAGATCACGCGAAAAGAGAACCATCCTGTCACCACACGTTCACGGCGACGACATGTCTGGTACATATGGGAGTCTAAAATATGTAAGCGAATGACTAAAGAATCAACTTAAATTTTGTCAAAGTGAGCACGTACATGCGTTCCAATGCGACGACTGTTGATATATTGCGCTCGTTCGCGCCATTTTCGAGCTTGGTTCGTGTTGTGGTGACGCCATGCAAGCGCGTGCAACGTCAGTTTTAGTATTCCATTCCGTTATTCCGACCGGTTCTAAACATTTATAACCGTAGCGAAGGCCAGCCGAAGGGCTACACGGTACGGCAAGGGGCCATGTTTCAGAGTGCGTGGTGCATTCCATTTCTTTCTTTCTTTCTTTCTTTCTTTCTTTCTTTCTTTCTTTCTTTCTTTCTTGCTTTCTTTTTTCCTTTCTTTCTTTCTTTCTTTCTTTCTTTCTTTCTTTCTTTCTTTCTTTCTTTCTTTCTTTCTGCACAGAAAGACGTTTCTGTATAGCTTTCCGGGCTACGTTTTGGTTCAAAGCGTTCTGGTTCAATGCGAAGAATAGCACCACTCCTTGAAGACGTGCAGACATTGTTATTGCTGGAGCTGATCAATTGTCAAAAATTGTTTTACTAAGGTTCCAACTTGTGTGGACTATACATTGTGAAATCTGCAAACATTTGGACGAAGGAAGATGGAATGGTTAAAAGAAATTATATTTTTAAATTGTTTGCAATAACATGGCAAAGCAAGCCCCTTACAGAAGTTTTTTTTTACTTCACGTTGCTTCGTCTTAACCAAACTTCCGCGAATTTGTTCCTAAACTACATTTCTTGTTGACCGTCTCGCTATTTCCAGTTCCCGTCTACACACTCCCGGAATTGATGTTGATTTAACCCGGTGATGGAAAACAGCAGACTAAACACTTTTTGCCCCGGTTTCCTAACGTGTCTGCTTGAAGACGTTGTTTCGAGTTTCCATTTTTCTTTCCCTTTCTAAGTCTGTTTATTGTAAGTAGAAGGATAGATACGGCAGTTTTTAATATTTGAACAGCCGTCGCCCTCCGAATCGGGGTCTCATCGATTGCTTAGTAATGAATAACTCTATTTTCCTTACTTTTCATATTGCCCCTCAAGTCCGCGTGCCAATATGTGCCCAACCAATTTTACTGCGTAGTGATGTTCGGAAGGGCGGGCTGACGGGCGGGGAAAATGCTTTGGGGAGAACACAAAAACTCGTAGTCAGTGATATATTATCCACTCTGTCAGCCAGTATTTCAATTATGGGGATACAATTACATTCCACAAAGGCGAAGGAAGGACTCCAGCAGTTCTTCCCGCGAATTTCATGTTCTTGTCCCGCAGAAGTTCGACAGCGTATATGTCCTAGTACCCACAGACATCAAAAAGACACGAAGGGCAAGAATTGAGGCAGCTTGTCATGTTGAGTTTACTAAAAATGGTGCTCACATGTATTGACCGAGGAGGTTCTGACAGCTCCATTAAGCCTCCCTGCTTTCTTCAGGACGGGATAAAACGTAGAGGCAAATGACATTTTTATTCTTTGGTCGAAGTTAAATTACTTCGACTGGAAGTGCTGTACCACGCCGCCTTAGCGATACAAGGTCATTTCGGTTGCTTGCCTGGGCTGCATAATGTTGCTTTTTAAGGAACCTCGAACTGTCGAATTGTGGAAGTTTCTCTAGATCCAGAAATGGCTCGCTTCCCTTAGTGCTTAGCATTCTTTGTCAGGTAGACTGGGGGATGAGGTTGATGTTGCTTCGTCTGCACTTTTCGTAATAACTGATGTGTGCGCCAAGCTTTCCAAAGTTCCAGTCTTGGGTCCTGTATACAAAATGCACACAGTTATTTAAGGGCACCAAAAATGCTCTGCTCAGTCCATTCTATGTTCCATAAAGTGGCTCGGGGCCCCTGGTTTTTAAGACTGAATGCAGACAAAATAGAAGTTTGTTTTACTCCAAAAACGTGGTCTATTATTGTGGCCCCAGCAAATGTCCCTAACCAAACGATGCTTTGTTCACTGAGAAATTAAGCAATTTCAGCTGTATCTTGATTCTTCTGCTGAATGGTGTGTTTTGTGACGTACGCGTTTACGTACCTAGGACAAGTACTGAACCCAGCGTAAATATGCAAACTAGGGCTGCAGCGAACTGCGAAACGCCCTCTTTGATGTCAGTCCTGCTAGATAGCGCCACCAGGCGATCCGGTCTCGGGGCCATTGTTCACCCTCACTTTGTTTTTGACCGCATTTGTGCCTAGATAATGCTTGTTACTGTTGATGCCACTTGTTTCGTTAAACATTTGGTATTCTCGACAAACAGAGCCATGGACAACGATGTCGCTATTCCACTTGGTCAGTGTAAGCTGAATGGGCTGGACGACTGCGCAGCTATAACAGGCATAACGTGCATAGTACGCAAGTACGCACGGGTGCTTCTATGTTTACGTGTGTGTTCCTAACATCTGTTGTTTACGCGAGCATTCTTACTCCCCTAAAAAAGATTACGCTCAAAATAACTCGTTGTGCAATCTTATAAACTTTGTTAAATTTGTGTAGTTAATTTGCAGGCACTGCCAATCCCACAGCTGCCCATATTACGTCACAGGTTCTAGTGCGGAAAATGAGCTTGCGGGTCGCATCGACATTCTCTGTTTTCGTTGTTATATAGCTTATTTTAGTGTACTTGGCGGGAAACGTTGTGTCAGTGTTATTCCAACAAGGCAATCTATCGAATGAACCAAACATCCATTTTGTCTGCATCGCTCTTTAAATTAAGTGTTTCATTCCCCCACCAGCGTCTTCACGTTTATTCATTTATTGAATTCTTGCGCATACGTCTTACGCATCGTCGTTTTCGCTTTGCCTTTATCGTCGTACACCGAGTAATCGGGAGGAATTTCTCGCAAAATACTTCAGCGGAGAGGAGGGACGAAGCAGTTGATTTAAATGCATAACTAAAAAGAATATAGCGCTGGTGCTGTTCTTTTTTGTGTTGTTCTCTGTGTTTGTAATGTTGCGGCCCACTTTCAATTATGAAAAAAAACCTTCGAGTGAAGTATAGGGTTCAGTACGTGTAAGAAACGTCCTCACTTTTTAGTCTTTTGCGTAATTCGTGGATAATTATTTAGACGGTGAAACTGCCCTTGCCACAAACGAGTTCAAAGCTGTACGACATACAAACCCGCACTCATTGTCCAATAATTTTTTTTGTTTTATATTGTACAATCAAGAATAAACAAATCCATACCTTGACACTTAACTAGATCGAATTCCCTGTGCGTGCCGCTTATGCCCAGTAACCCCTTTTTTCTCCTCCTCCAAAAATCATGTCCCCTCTCCCAGTGGTGACAAGATGACCACGAAATTCACCTCACTCTGTACGTGTAAATCTGCCGGCTGCGGTGGCTCAGTGGCTAAGGCGTTGTGCTGCTGAGTCCAAGGATGTGGGTTCGATTCTCGGCCGCTGCGGCGACTTTTTTGAAGGAGGCGAAAAATGAAAACGCCGGTGCGTTCGAGATTTTTGGGCACAATAAAGATCCCCAGGTGGTCGAAATTAATCCGAAGCCCTCCACTACGGCGCGCCTCATCGCCTGCGTTGCGTCGGCGCGTTAAACCCTGCAATTAATCAATCAACTCACGAGGAGCCAGGTTAAGGTGTCAGCATAAACTACTCATGTGCCTTTCACACTATAAATGGATTCGAGGAATCTGCCGAACTTAACAGATGTTTGCTCTGCCAACGCAGCACATACAAAGTAAAGTTCATAGCAGTACTATAGGGTTAGGGCAGTAAGCTCAACCTAAGGCAGTCACTTAGCAGGGGCTGACAAACGAGGCTTTTGAATTAGCGTGGGGTCTTGTCGTAATCTGATTAGCTTTACTAGAATACTGGTGGAGTAGGGAAAACATCAAAACGGAGTTTTGGCTTCCTAAAAAGAAGCTTTATATTTCCGGCTGTTCGTTTTCGGGTAAAACTCATGTTTACCCGATTCGTACACCCAGAACAAGTTTCAGGAGATTCGGGTTCAACCCGATTTCTCCCCGGATGGACCTTCTTAAAGTAGCTGTCTGCACAGTCGTGCGCTGACGGTCCGCCGTTGTCGACCAGTGTTCGCTTTGAGGAAGCCTCACGAACACAGCTTCCAAACCAATTGAGTATTCGCATGACTCGACCGCTCTCCAGCTCAGGCTGGCAGATACTGCACTGACAATGCTTTGCCTAGCTAATGAAGGATGTTTTGTCCAGAGAATTTTCTCCCAGCTCAGATACGTTCAACGATCGAACACTTTTCGAATGAATACCGACATGTTGCGCAAGAAGGTCATGTTGTATGCAAACAAAGATGTGCGAAAAGTCCATGTCCAACTTTCTGAGAAGAAAATGTTTCATTTGTTAGAAGTTGTAAATGCTCTTTACTGCAATCATTACTGATTCATCTCCAAACAAGTGCAACTTTCTGGGAGTATTTGCTAGAAACCCTTGATGCCCACCGCCTACCAGATGGAAATAAACACCATGTCTACGCGTTAGAATTAGAAGGCGGGGGTACCCTCCAAAATAAAGTCAGTATTACTTGGTTAATCAGTAGATTTAACCCGAAAACACCCAAATTTCGGAATAGTTCCATACACACAAAAAAAAACAACCGATTTCTCCCTGATCACCAGTTCAAAAAATTGTACCCGATTTTTACACCCGGTTTTAAAACAATACAAAACCCGAAAACTATTTATATTCAAGCGCTTATTGAAGCTTTTTCCTCGCTTGCAGGATTCAAATTGCGAGTAATTTGAGAGTGAAAAATGAAAATGAAATGGAAGTTAAAAATGTGGAGACCCCTATGTCACGTTATTACTTTCGGTCATGTAGTTTGCATTCACGTATGTTATTTCTATGCACCAATGAACCGCATACGCCGGGAAACCATTCTATGCAATAAAAGTTTCTGTTCAGCACCTACAGAAAAAAAAAAACATCTGCTATATTCTGGTTTACGTCCCACGTTTCTAAAAGCTTTTTATGCAACGGCGTTCGGTTTCAAAAAGTGCACCCGCACGCAGTGCCTCCAAAGAAGAAAATTCTTCTTCTTTGTTTGCTTTACTCAAGACTAAAGCTATAAAAACTGAGTCGCAGCAAGATGAGACAAATTTTTATTGTTATTATTACTTCTTGCTTCCATAAAAGTAGATCCGGTCTTTTCGGCTCATTGGGGAAACCTTCGGTTGCTGAACTCTCGTTCTATTCCTTTTGTGCTTGCACTTGGATATTCAATTTCTTCTTTTCACGGGAGGTGTCTGGAAATGCCGTGAGAAAAATGACAAATTGGAAACAGCAAGAAGAGGCGAAGGAAGCCGCTTTCGTTGTTTACCGCGCGTTCCAAAATGCCGGCACAGTAGACGCTTGTGTTATTGGATATACCTTGAATTACGCAGGAGTAAACACGAGCTTTCTCGCTTGGGCTTGATATGTTGAGATCTTATATCATTTCTCTGACGCCAGACTTTGGCGCAGACTCCAGATGCAAACATATTTCAACACCCCTATCCACCATATATTCCCCTCAAAACTCTCCAACCTGCCATATTCCCAATACGACGTACCATCTCGTATGGGCATGCGGCGAGCACCCAAACCCCTTCCCTTCCGCCTCCCCGGAGCAGTGAGAGGCGTGCTGACCACCTCTCAGCTGGAGATTCAGGAACACCTGATCTTCCGGGCTACAGCTGCAGCGGTCGCTCGCGGTCTTCTGATCTAAGAAGGGGCCTATATTTCATTTTATTTTTGCCCACTGAATAAAGTTTACTCCTCCTCCTCCTTCTCTTTTTCAATTTTGCTCCCGCGATTGTCATCACTTCGATCGGTGCCTTCTAAAGCAGCCTTGTAACTACATTTTTGTAACTTTATGTCAATTTTATGCCCATTTTATGATTAACATGGGCATTTGCTTGGCCATGCCTGAGTTCAATAGGTTCACAATGTTAAACTTAGCCCTGGGGACTTTATGGTGTTGTCTTCACGGGCGAAATCAGTGGATCGGTGTGGAGGGTGGTGAAAGAGAAGCGAATCGTTCGAAAGAATCCTCCTAAAAAATGCACGTAAATCTCCAGGAGAAGCTTAAAACATGGCCGATGCGTTCTAGACTTTATTCTCATAAAATAAGCAGACAACGTTTACAATTTACTTCAATGTCCATTTTAATTGCGGCGCGCGAGTTTGGTTATGTTCAGACTACCGACGCAAATACCATATCTTGATCTATGGACGTAAAAAAAAACGGCATGCACGCAGTTCGGTTGGCTGAGACGTGAAATGACGTAATTCTTTAAAGTTATTACCGCAGTTGCGGCAACAGTCTGATCCCGGCCTCAGTACGAGTTAGTATGAGTTAGTACGAGGTAAACGGCATCGCTCAAAGCGCTGCAGCTTTTGAGAGCCGGCTGCGCCGTATTTCTTAAATGCCCGGTTATTACGTTATTCGCATGGTTATTTAGGCGCTCGAGAGTGCTTAGTTGCATGCGTGTCGTCTGACTATAATATATAACATATATAACACGGGAGTGCAATATATACTCCACAAAATATGGCAGCCTATTTTTTTTGGAATTTCCTCGCTGCGCTGTGGGCCCGGCCGAATTCTTGGAGGACTTGTTTGGTGGCACGAACTGTGCGTGCTTATCGGGTGACAGTTTCGCACTGCTCATACAAGAGAACTTGTTTTAAAGCGTTTCCTGAGGATAATGCTCTTCCCAGTTGAAAACCAAACGCTAGTGTTGTCTCCATCTTTAAAGTGGTTCTTTGTCCGCCAGGAATGACCACGTCCTTCAAGGGGGAGCCCTGTTTACTGCGTACTAGTATTGGCCGCACCTGCAACTGTTCGTATTTCCCGCCCTTGAAACCTTTTTAAAATGATACCAGAGCTGAACAAATTATTTTGTTTCGTTTCGGGGAAGGAGAATATCTGTACCCTTACGCATTTTTAACCGCTTGGACAGTAGTTCGTTCACCTGTTATTCGCATTTGGATCCAGCTGGTACCAAAAATATTCTATCGGCCCTCCTCGTAAATACCCGTTTCCTTAAAAATACTAAAATTAAATAAAAATGAGCAAACTGCATTGCTTTTGTACGAAATATTGAATTTTCATGTTTCGGTCATTTGTTTCCCAAGTATCGATCAAGAGAGAGAGAGAGAGAGAGAGAGAGAGAGAGCTTTGAAAGTTTCGTTCTTAACATGCCGTGTAGAGAAGAGATAGATAATGCAAATTATAGGGATTGTACGGAACCATTGCAAAAACAGCAATAAATTCATATTAAACACTTAAAGATTGAATACGCCATTTCAAAGAAAGAAGAACGAAACACTGCTCTGCTGTCTATTTAAAACACAAAAACTGCGGTCTTTTCGTAATAAAACGTCCCGGGCGGAAAAACCACGCTGGTAATCATGTGATGGATGGCGGACCGCCTCTGCAATCACAATGACCGAATCTGTGCAGCTTCGAACGGGAGAAAGGCTGTGGGCACTCGCACCCATGACTACAGAGCCGATGGGCCTGCCGTACAACAGCAGGCGTTGTTATCGTAACCGTTAAAAGAACACAACGGGCACACTCAATGACCCTGGATGATGTCCTTGAATATTTCAATCTCGGTCATTTTTCACGCTCGCCAAAGGAAACAAGCATCAGGAAAGAATTATGAAAGAAAAGAAACGTAACTTGGAGCACGCCGAAATGAGATCAAGAGATGGAAGCGATGAAGAAGTTTAGACGGTGTCTCGTTCTCCGCGCAGGGCACAAGATAGATCCCCCAACAATGAATTCTGCCCCGTTGGATGTCATATTGATGTCGTAAAGAGAATATGTTGACGTCATAATGGTAGGCTGTAGGTATGTTCCACAGTATAATACGAATTTTGTATCTTTAATTCTTAGTTAACAAATAAAAACGAATGCGTACCTGCCAATTTCGTTGCAAAGGCCGATGAAAGACGACAGTCGACTGGCGCCCTTTCCTTGTAAACACTTCCCTTCTTTTTCCCCTTCACCTCTCCTGCCGTTCCTCTCTCGTCTCGTTTCTCCCAAGATAACAGGCTAGAAGTTTGATCACGTCAATTTAAATTTACCGCGTTCCACTGCTCCAAGTCGGGTGCCTGGATGCAAGCGCTGCCGTACGGCGGAGACGGACGTGATTCGAGGCACCCTACTACAATGTTTATAAAACCATGTTGCTGTGCTCCACGTGCATTCCAAGCGGAACGTGGAACCTATCTAGTGGAACCTCCTGTTACTGTTGCTGTTTGATTTCTTAAACTTCCGCAAGGGGCTATAGTGGCGTGGGCAACAGCAGGCGACGATTTTCTGCAGTTGATGTAGTATTTCATTCGATATTGTAAAAAAGCATACATGATTTTTTAAACAACCAAGCAGTGCAAATATCACTCATGAATTCATTTTCTGCCACACATTTGAGTAATTTTTTGTTAATGTTCAACAGTGTTGACATGCATAAAGATTGCCAGATTGGCTGTGAGAATACAAGGCTACTGCGCAGATTCAGTTTCCCTTTGGCCGGCGTAGCTGAATCGAGTCACAGAGAGACACACAGAGAGACAAATAGACATACGGACAGACCAAAAGTTCAGCGTTTAAGTAGCGGAAGAAAGACTATCGCCTTTAAAACGTATTTCAATGCTTGAAGTTATCCAAAAGAACTATTCTTGTTGTTGCGTAAACAGCCGACGCAGCTGCGGCAGCCGTGTAGCGTATCCAAAAGTAGAACGAGGCCCCGATTTTTTCGGGTAGACGACGAAGTAAAGCGTAGTTCATTGTGTTAGAACCACTATCTGAAATCATGAGAACGTTCCTTGTGTTTAAAGATCGTGCAGGAGCCAATCCAGCCCAGACAGTTGAAACAACTTATGCAATTTGGCACTACACCAAAGTGCTGCAGAAAAGCCAAACCATCAAGTGATATTTAGGCTTCACTACAACGCTTTGCAGAGAAGTCAAGAAAAATAAAGATACCTTTTTTTGCACGGCACCAAAGCTTTGCTAAAATGCCCAAACGTATGGCATCTGTCCCTGCACATTTGCTGTAAGGTGGGCATATTAATGAAGTGCATTAAGGCTCTTGTTTTTTAGATGTTCACGCCTAGATATACGAACCAAGCTGGCTAGGTAACAAAATTCTTGAATGAGGTTACAACGAAATGTTTTATGAGAACTGATAGAAGCTATTTGCTATAAATAGCAATTAAATCTTTCATGTGGGCTTACACTAGTTAAGTGACATGTTGAAATTAATGGCAAAAGCTATAGAAAAGCGACATTTGATACAGTTGCAATAGCGGGAAAAATCCCGGGCTATCTCCACTAACCTGAAACCTGGGGAGGGCGAAGCTTGCAGTGTATAAGTGTGTTCTTGGCGCCTTGGTCTTTTTGCCAACGGAGATGAAACCATTGGAGGGTAGAGGTATAAAGCTTTGCTGTAAAAGTCTCATGTCTTTGTAGCACCAAGCTCTCGAGCGCGAGGCGTAAACGAGTGTGCCGGTGCTTTTTTACGCATTACGTTCTAGCGCCAGGCATAAACGAGTGTCTCGGTGTTTCAATACCGTGACTACATAAGACGACAGTTACGACGCTGACACGAAACGTCGACACCCTAATCCCCTAAGGTGCTTCGCCCCTAAAATAACCGCTCTGGAGTAAAACGGACCTGTTACCGCGTAATGTACGCCGATGGTACCTGCGCACTATTTAAGCGAATTCCGTTCGAACAACCCCCGTTTGACGCAAGAAAAGACACCATCCGAGCATAATTATGTGAGCCTACTTATTCATGTCGGCACTACGGCATCTGGTATTAACGGTTTGCACCACGCAAATTGAGAATTCTGAAATGGGTGGCCTGAAATCACGGTGCGTGTTCTCGGAATGAAGGCATCTTAGGAGCGCCAAAAGATCTACGAAGCGTTGAGTGCTCAAAACGAACGCTAGACGCGGGAACTGAATTTCTGTTATACATTGCAAAGACAAGCGATGCACCGAGAACTAAACAATTTGGTGCTCCCACACATGTACTCCCTACTACCCACTACACTACGTCTACCCTTCAGGAAGATAACAAAGAAGACTGCCGAAAATCGAGATGTTTTTCGCTCCCTTTTTATTATTTTTCAGTGGGCTAAATTGTAGCATTAATTTGTTTTACACCTAGGATAAGTTTTGTGCGCAGAAACGTTTTGTGAGCATGCGTCTATAGCATCATAAATGCACTCTATTCAGCGCTTAAGCATAATTAAGCTGCAGTGGCGAGCCATTTCACTATAATAAAATGTGGAAAAAATGCATCTGCGACGAATAAACGCAGAAAGGGTGAGACCGGTGCCAGTATTTTATATCCATGGCCCGGAACGTGGGTGGGTAGTGCACTTCATGCATTCAGTTCCTCACAATGGCATATCCATGATTCTACGACCAATTAGGACCTTGATCCTTAAAAAGGGGCACGATGGCTAGCTGCCTCATGGCATAGCTGTTGCACTGGCATAATTTTCCCGTCTCCCTCTATGTCCGGTGATATATACAACGCTGGACCGACTTTACTGATACCCTCCATGCAAACGGACTTAACTTAGGACGCCAAGGCGATAGGGTCAGAGAGAAAGCGATACAGACCGCATAAAAAAGGGTATACACTTGGCCCACCATCGTGTCTAATACACATACATGCCCTCAACCATAAGGAAAACCCATGGGTGCTGTGCAGTCTCAACAATTGAACTAAAGAAATCCTAATTAAAGAGACTCTTAGACGTACCTGGTACATGAAACCATCTATAGATTGTTTGTGTCCTCGCATACAAGCAGTGAGCACGCTGCAAATGTAATTGATAGGCAAATGTCAAGGCCGTCAATGGATGAGTTTAACAAAAAAATGTTGATAAACATCCGAATTCTGAACTCCATTGATGGAGTATGAGCAGGTTATGTAATATGGAGGTGATATATAATATGGACGTAATATAATGTTATGTAATATGGACATGCTCCATCAACACAGTTATCAGAGCCAATAACTGTATGTTAACGTTCAAGTAATACGATAATACGGAACTGGAAGCCCCACTGCAATCGTCAGTCGCGTTTCCTTGCGGTGGATTTGGTCGGTGGCTGTTTGTCGCGCAAACAAGATTTTGTGATGTCATAAAGAAATAGCCGGAAAGTGGCAGTGGAGCGTCCACTGTTGTACATGTTTTCCCTCATTGATCATTTATTTGTTTTAACTTTTCAATAAAATTGATGCCATTTGTTATTGGGGCAAACAAATATTTTTAATGAAGAGAACCTATATTTTTTTTTCTTCGTGGCCCTTTCAACAGCCTGTCTAGTGAAGGGTGGTAACTAAACAGAAGTCGCTTAACAAATGCCCGCTAACCAGCCTTAACAACTTAACGCACAACGTAACAAATAAAACAAAAAACTAAGAGCACAGGCGTAGCTGACGAAGTCCCACTAATTAATCAAATACGGAGTTGAAAACGCCCCCAAGGACATCAAAAGAGGTAAAGCTTCAGATTACGATCGCATAAACGTGGCCTTTTCAAGGAGGGACGTGATATTGTTCTGGAAACGCTTGCTGCACTGTTTTCAGAATGCTTAACGAGTCTGACAGTACCAATATCCTCGAAGAACGCCAACGTAATTCTGATTCAGAAGAAGTGGGACATCAGGAACCTTAAGAAAAACATACCCATTAGTTCAAAAGTGTCGCGAACTGGGCCAGTTGGTAGAGATTCATAGAGGTGAAACAGCGCGCAAAAAACCAGGACAGAAAGAAGAGGTCAACAACACGAGCGCTGAATAACAACTGAAGTGTTTATTACACGCTTTAGTTGTTATTCAGCGCTCGTGTTGTTGTCCTCTTCTTTCTGTCCTGGTTTCTTGCGCACTGTTTCACCACCACAGACCCATTAGCCTGCTATCAGTCGTATACAAGCTGTTTACTAAAGTAATAGTTACCCAAATAAGTAACAGCTGAATTCTACCTAGAGAACACGTTGGGTTTATAAAGGGATCATACCCATGTCGTAAATCAAGTGATAGCAAAATGGGCAGAGTATAATAAACCCTTTTACCTGGCATTTATAGAATACGAAAAAGCGTATGATACGGTGAGCACCGCAGCAGTGCTGGAGTAATTGAAAGGCCAAGATATAAAAAAGACCTACCTACACAAGACTCCTAGACAACACATATATATATATATATATATATATATATATATATATATATATATATATATATATATATATATATATATATATATATATATATATATATATATATATATATATTTATATATATATATATATATATATATTTCGATGAGTTTTGCAACGGGCCAGAAAAAACGGTCAGGTAAAGATAAGAACAACTTTGCGTTTAACTTGTTTATTATACATTAGTCCCACAGTTTCGGAAGTGGAAGTTCCTTCCTGGGATTGTCCCTGAGGAAGGAAGTTCCACTTCCGAAACTGTCGGACTCATTTATAATAAACACGTTAACCGCAAAGTTGTTCTTATCTTTTACCTGACTATATATATATATATATATATATATATAGCGAATCAGAATAGGAAATGAGGGGCTCGTTGAAAATAACACAGAAATAAGGGTTGGCAGTCGAGAAAACCTCGGAAAGCAAAGGGGAGGATGTGGTAGATCATTGAAACAGATTAAGAATTTGGAAAGAAAGAAAGAAAGTGAAGAAAAAATGCCCGCCAGGTGGGATCCGAACCCACGACCTCCAGAATACCGGTCTGGTGCGATAACCACTACGCTACCGGCGGGGCGATTTTCCCATTCACTTTCTGGGGTATTTATGTTAGGTATGTTTGTTTCCTGTGCTTGCGGGTGGTAGCCAGCGCCATTCGGACTAATCGGGGTGAAGGGGACCTTCTTTTTAACCCCCGGGTCGTGACTCGAGTGTCTACGACATGTCCAGAGTGGTCGACCAGCTTTGAACCCTCTTAAGCTCCCTTTGGCAACAAGACTGCCAGAACAGAGGCCCTCGCTATGCATGTAGCGAATCAGAATAGGAAATGAGGGGCTCGTTGAAAATAACACAGAAATAAGGGTTGGCAGTCGAGAAAACCTCGGAAAGCAAAGGGGAGGATGTGGTAGATCATTGAAACAGATTAAGAATTTGGAAAGAAAGAAAGAAAGTGAAGAAAAAATGCCCGCCAGGTGGGATCCGAACCCACGACCTCCAGAATACCGGTCTGGTGCGATAACCACTACGCTACCGGCGGGGCGATTTTCCCATTCACTTTCTGGGGTATTTATGTTAGGTATGTTTGTTTCCTGTGCTTGGGGGTGGTAGCCAGCGCCATTCGGACTAATCGGGGTGAAGGGGACCTTCTTTTTAACCCCCGGGTCGTGACTCGAGTGTCTACGACATGTCCAGAGTGGTCGACCAGCTTTGAACCCTCTTAAGCTCCCTTTGGCAACAAGACTGCCAGAACAGAGGCCCTCGCTATGCATGTAGCGAATCAGAATAGGAAATGAGGGGCTCGTTGAAAATAACACAGAAATAAGGGTTGGCAGTCGAGAAAACCTCGGAAAGCAAAGGGGAGGATGTGGTAGATCATTGAAACAGATTAAGAATTTGGAAAGAAAGAAAGAAAGTGAAGAAAAAATTTTTTCTTCACTTTCTTTCTTTCTTTCCAAATTCTTAATCTGTTTCAATGATCTACCACATCCTCCCCTTTGCTTTCCGAGGTTTTCTCGACTGCCAACCCTTATTTCTCGACTGCCAACCCTAACATAAATACCCCAGAAAGTGAATGGGAAAATCGCCCCGCCGGTAGCGTAGTGGTTATCGCACCAGACCGGTATTCTGGAGGTCGTGGGTTCGGATCCCACCTGGCGGGCATTTTTTCTTCACTTTCTTTCTTTCTTTCCAAATTCTTAATCTGTTTCAATGATCTACCACATCCTCCCCTTTGCTTTCCGAGGTTTTCTCGACTGCCAACCCTTATTTCTGTGTTATTTTCAACGAGCCCCTCATTTCCTATTCTGATTCGCTACATGCATAGCGAGGGCCTCTGTTCTGGCAGTCTTGTTGCCAAAGGGAGCTTAAGAGGGTTCAAAGCTGGTCGACCACTCTGGACATGTCGTAGACACTCGAGTCACGACCCGGGGGTTAAAAAGAAGGTCCCCTTCACCCCGATTAGTCCGAATGGCGCTGGCTACCACCCCCAAGCACAGGAAACAAACATACCTAACCTAAATACCCCAGAAAGTGAATGGGAAAATCGCCCCGCCGGTAGCGTAGTGGTTATCGCACCAGACCGGTATTCTGGAGGTCGTGGGTTCGGATCCCACCTGGCGGGCATTTTTTCTTCACTTTCTTTCTTTCTTTCCAAATTCTTAATCTGTTTCAATGATCTACCACATCCTCCCCTTTGCTTTCCGAGGTTTTCTCGACTGCCAACCCTTATTTCTGTGTTATTTTCAACGAGCCCCTCATTTCCTATTCTGATTCGCTACATGCATAGCGAGGGCCTCTGTTCTGGCAGTCTTGTTGCCAAAGGGAGCTTAAGAGGGTTCAAAGCTGGTCGACCACTCTGGACATGTCGTAGACACTCGAGTCACGACCCGGGGGTTAAAAAGAAGGTCCCCTTCACCCCGATTAGTCCGAATGGCGCTGGCTACCACCCCCAAGCACAGGAAACAAACATACCTAACATAAATACCCCAGAAAGTGAATGGGAAAATCGCCCCGCCGGTAGCGTAGTGGTTATCGCACCAGACCGGTATTCTGGAGGTCGTGGGTTCGGATCCCACCTGGCGGGCATTTTTTCTTCACTTTCTTTCTTTCTTTCCAAATTCTTAATCTGTTTCAATGATCTACCACATCCTCCCCTTTGCTTTCCGAGGTTTTCTCGACTGCCAACCCTTATTTCTGTGTTATTTTCAACGAGCCCCTCATTTCCTATTCTGATTCGCTACATGCATAGCGAGGGCCTCTGTTCTGGCAGTCTTGTTGCCAAAGGGAGCTTAAGAGGGTTCAAAGCTGGTCGACCACTCTGGACATGTCGTAGACACTCGAGTCACGACCCGGGGGTTAAAAAGAAGGTCCCCTTCACCCCGATTAGTCCGAATGGCGCTGGCTACCACCCCCAAGCACAGGAAACAAACATACCTAACATAAATACCCCAGAAAGTGAATGGGAAAATCGCCCCGCCGGTAGCGTAGTGGTTATCGCACCAGACCGGTATTCTGGAGGTCGTGGGTTCGGATCCCACCTGGCGGGCATTTTTTCTTCACTTTCTTTCTTTCTTTCCAAATTCTTAATCTGTTTCAATGATCTACCACATCCTCCCCTTTGCTTTCCGAGGTTTTCTCGACTGCCAACCCTTATTTCTGTGTTATATATATATATATATATATATATATATATATATATATATATATATATATATATATATATATATACATGCGACAAATTCCCGAATCTCAAAGAAATACGACAGGGTAATACCACCTCGCTAAAACTGCTCACAGCTTGTCTGGGGGAGGCTTCCAGAAAGCTGAAACAACACTGCATTAAGGATAAACGGAGGGTACATGAGCCATTGAGATTTCCAGACTACATAGTCTTGCTAAGCGAGTCGGCAGAACGCTTGCGAAAAATGCTTGAGAAAATAAATGCAGAAAGGAAGGACGTAGGAATAAAATAAATACGAATAAAGCTAAAGTAATATTAAATAAACAATCCGAAAGCGCCCTGTTCAGCATATGTAACGAACGACGAGAACAAGTAAAATATAATACCTTCCCCGGTCAGGTCATCTGTGCTGTTCCCAACAACGACAAAGAAATCCGGCGCAGAAATGGTATGGGCTGGGCGCATTTGGCAAACACTCCAGGATTATGAAAATTAAGCTATCTCTACCACTGAAAAGGAGAATATACAACCAATGCGTACTGCCGGTGATGACCCATGGAGCAGAAAGTGGGCGCCTCACTAAAAAACTAAGTTAGATCAGCTCAACGGGCCAAGGAACGAATAGTGATCGGAGTGGCACTTAGAAACAAGAAACGAGCTACCTCGATAAGGGAACAAACTATAATAGAAGATGTCATAGTTCAAGTAAACAAAATTAAATGGACTTGCGCTGGCCACGTAGTTAGGCGAAATGACAACCGGTGGACTACAAAGGTGACAGAGTGAACTCCTAGAGAAGGGTCCAGAAAAAGAGGAACGCCAGTTACTCAATGGAGGGGCGAAATAAGAAATTTCGAAGGCACAGAAAGAACAAGAGCGGCGCGGACAGAGGAGATCTTGGAGGTCGATGGGAGAGGCCTTCGTACTGCAGCGTCCCCAGTTGGCTGTTGATATTGATAATGATGATACAAACTATTATGAAATTTATTGGAAATCTTACTGTCTACCAAAACCTTGGTGGTAACTCAACTAAGCCTGGTTAGGGATTTTTACCCTTCTCTTTATTATTGTTGTGCTGCGCAAACATACACACTCAGCTGGAGCATGCTTGCTGAACTGAGGGCCCTAAACGTTCTTTGCTTTTAGGGGCGAAGCCCCTCAGGAGCGGGGGCTGTGGGCGTCTCGCATCGTCGTCGGGACCATCGTCTCATGTAGTCCCGGTACTAAAACACATGGACCGTCAGTTACTTCTCGTGCTAGAAGGTAACGCGTACTAAAAAGACAGCGGTGCATTCGTTTACGTCTTGCCCTGGTCCGCTTCGTAACACGTACTAAGAAAACACCGGAACACTCGTTTACGCCTCCGGCTATAGAGGTCCGTTCTACAAAGACACGGGTCTTCTACAGCAAAGCTGTATACCTGTACCCTCCAACGTTTTCATCTCCGTTGGCAAAAGCGCCAAGGCGCCAGGAATACAATTATGCACTGCATGCGTCACCCCTCCCCAGGTTACACGTTAGCGGGGACGGCCCGGGATTTTTCACACAATTTCAACTGTATAAAACGTCACTTTTCTTTAGCTTTTGCAAATGATTTCGACAGGCCACTTAACTAGTGTTAAAACCATTTTATAGCAAATAATGTCTATCACTACTAATCAAACATTCTGTTGTAACCTCATTCAAGGTTTTTATACGTAGCCAGTTCGGTTCATATATCTTGCCATGAACATCTACAAAACTAGTGCCTTATTGCACTGCATTCACATGCCCGCCTTACAGCAAATCTGTAGTGACCGAAGCCACATGTCTTGCCTTTGTAGCAGAGCTTTGGTGTCGTGCAAAAAAGGGTTTTTTTTTCTTGGCTTCTCTGCAGAGTTTGGTAGTCCAGCAAGAAGATCACGGGGTGGTTTGGATTTTTTCCAGAACTCTAGTGTAGTGCAAAATGTGTTTTTTTGCAATGCTGTGTGTCGTGCAAAAACGCACTATAAGCCTGATATTGGGTTGGAAAGGGAACTACACACCACAGACTGTACAGAGAAAGTAGAGCTACTCACTGACTTTTTGCATAGCCACAGAAGTTCGGTAGAATCACTTGTCATTGCAAACCACTGTGTTACATTTTCTGGCTTAAGGTCTGCAGCTGGGCTAGCTGGATAAAATTTTGGGGAAAACAGCGCAAACAAACGAGACTGAAGTACAAGGAAGGGTGACTTGACGAATACAGTGTCCATGTGTTGGGGCTTTCTTGCCGTTGCTTTCCTGGTTGTTTCTGTTACGTTTTACCAGAGTTCCTGAACATAGTTTGTTTTCATGTAACAAAACTGTTAAGAGCAAGCCCTTATCAGGGCTGACATTGTGCCAATTCGATCTCAAGTACCGTATTTACTCCATTGTAACGCGCCCACTGTTGTAACGCGAAGGGTGGCTTTGATTGCTTCCATGAATACAAATAATAAAATTGCCAAAGTAACGGGAGGGGCAACTTAGTCGTCTAACATGAAAAGAAACGAAGAAAGAACCCCCAAGTAGTACTCGCACGAGGCAAGGAGAAGCTGTCAATGGCTCGATCATCGTAGCTGTATGTTGGCGCATCCGCCTGTACTATCTTTAGCCTGTATCGCTTGTTTAGCTTGATCACGAGAGCCGCGACTATCTCGCGAATGCTGAAAAACTCCTCCACGTTTCATGCTAATTCTCTGCGTTATAAAAATCCCACCCCGTGTCTTTTCTTCTTTTTGAGTCCTCTATAGCACAGAATATGCCCGCTAGTGAGCTCTATGAAGCCTTCTCCTGTCCTCCTAACTTCCCTTAACGCTATAATATCTCACTTAATGCCCGAGAGCTCCTCTAGTAGCAAACCTAAGCTTCCATCGCTAGACAGAGTGCGTGGGTTGAACCTTGCCACGGTCAAGTTCCAATGGCGGCTTGGGTCCGGACAGGCCGCCATTTTGGAATAGCGCCACTAAACCGGAAAGAAATGAGGCAGCCCGGACGCCTTTGGTATTTTTTCTTTTTAAATGCAGAGCATTTCTTTAACTCACGATGTCACCCGTTCTTGGCGTCCGTAGTTGTCCGCATCGCTCGCAGGTGCGCCCTCTCGGCGCGATCGTGGCGTGATAAAGGCGGGTGTCGGCGAGCCTGGAACGCACTCATCGCCGCGCTCTCTCGTCAGCCCCGCTCCTCCTCGCCTACTCTCCGCTCGCATCGCGCGCTCTCTCCGCGGTCGGTTCGCGCCCAACAGGTGGGGGCGCGCGCGTCGCGGGATCAACAACATCTGCGGCGTGTCGTGACGTCAGTATCGCGCGCGCGTGGCGCGATAAAGGCGGGTGTCGGCGAGGCTGGAACGCACTCATCGCCGCGCTCTCTCGTCAGCAATTGCCACAAGTGCAACAACATTAACGTAACGCAAACTACTTAACGTCGTGCGCCCCCGGAAATGCTCTGCATTTGATCGTGCCCCTCGCGAGGGGGATGTTTCTGCATCGCTTCCCAGTGGACATCGTTTGCAAATTTCATAAAATGCGGTGCCCATTGCTGCATAAAAGAAATGACGGCACGATAAGCTCCGTGGGAACGGTCTCTGACGGCTCAGACGCTAGATACCGGAAACTGGCGTGAACAGGCCACGTCAAGCGTCGTTACCGATCATTTTTTTTTTTTTGTTGTTGGACGCCTTGGTTTTTAGGAGTTGCCTGGACATTACAATAACACGAGAAAGAAAAGTGAAAAAACTCATTTATCTTAGAAACGTGGGCACTCAATGCGCGAAGACGACGAGAAATCTAACAACAGATGGGGAAGATTGCAGTTTCGGGGCTGTCAGGGGTCGTCAAAAAAGCCGACGAACGGAATCAGTCAATACTAGCCTATCTACGCCCACTGCAGGGCTAAAGCCTCTCCCCTTAATCTCCAATTACCCCGGTTCTGTGCTTACTGCGAACTCAATTATCCACACGAACTTCTTAATCTTGCCTGCCCATTGAACTTTCTGTCGCCCTCTGCCCCGCTTGCCTGGTTAGGGATCCACTCTGTTACCCTTAATGACCAACGGTTATCTTGCCTTCACTATACATGGCCTGCCCACGTCCATTGCTTCTTCTTAATTTCTACTAATATGTCGTTAACACGCGTTTGTTCTCTGTTCCACTCCGCTATCTTCTTGCCCCTTAATGTTACACCTATCATCTTCCGTTCCATTGCTCGCTGAGTCGTCCTCAATTTAAGTTGAGCACTCTTAGTGACAAATAAAATTTTCAGCATAATTTTAAAGGAAGCGGGACTTGAGTTGGTTGCCTGAGAGTAAGGGCTTTATATAAGCGAATGCTCGAAGCCGGACGAGGGTTAAGCAATTAGGAGAAAGCGTACTAAACCAATGGGACACATTATAAAGGGAGACCAATATATTGATCCAGCCCGAAAGCAGAACGCCCACTTTCCTCAAAAAGTCGACGTTGCACGTGATAGAAGCGTTAAACATTACGCTGTAAAAATTAGGAGCTCATGTTTGTAGCATTGGCAAAAAAAGCATAGAAGAGGTGGTGATCGGAGCACATTATCCATAGTTGTTTTTGCTGCATATTTTAAAAATAAGTTGTAGATGTATTTAAAAAAAGCAATGGCTAATTTTTGTTACATGGGCGAGAATAATTTATCGTCACCCAGGCCTAGAGAGTGGGTTCGTGTGATTACCATCAATAAACTGCAATATTTCAATATGGCAATAATAAGATAATTGATTGAATGCTCAACAAATAATGGTATAACAATTTCCACAGGGTTCCTTTCCGAACACGGTCCCTGAACGGCCCTTCTCGGCAAAACACCGCACAGGATGCCTTATTGGCGATAGAGCCCGAACTGCACTTTCCTTTTCAGACTGGATGCACGACAATGTACTTACTTTATTCTTCTCCCGCGCCGTTCTAAGCTGATCCCAGTGCACTAGCATCGGACATTTACTTCTCAGGCTAACCGGAGTAGTTTGGATCAAAGCGGTGCCCGAGAGGCAATACACATCGAAGACCGCTTGGATACCGCGGTTTCGAGCTGAGCCTTTTATCCGTTACCCAATGTGTCGCAGACCACCTTACAGGTATTTGTTTTGTTTTTCGTTAGCTGAAACCGCTGTCGATTTGTGTTAGTTCTCTACTTCAAAGAAGCGGCTCTTTCGCAACGTAAGTGTTCTGACCAAGCACGCTTAAAATAAAAACGTTAGCTGAACCTTCTTAATGCTGTACATACAGATGTATGTGTATACCTCCCCCCTCCCCCGTTTTTATCCCCAACCAATACTACTTCGCTGCTTCGATAAGAAAAGTATTTCACGCAACAAAACCAGCAAACAACCACTGGTGATGTCTGTGTAGGTTAAACATCCTGCATAGAAAAGAAAAACTGCGTCGCACGAACGCGGGCACAAGAACGAGCCCAGCTTCGCTGACCTTTTCTCTCAGGCCCCTGTCTTTGCAGAGCACCCCTTCACGTGATCTGTTTCCAGTGCAGAGGTTGTTGACATGTATCGATCTTGCGGCCATCGTGTTGCGTGCGGCCCGGTCGACGTAGGTTGGTCTCCAGGCTGTACAAATGTGACCTGTTTTTTTTTTTTCGCACAAGAACGGTCGCTCCGAAGACCGAAGAGCACGAAAAAGCTCTTCCAGAGCCCTTACAACATAATAAGAAGTACTGCTCCTACAAGTAGCGAGACATTTTATGGTGTGCATTCAGGTGCATTTCCGATGCTGTCCAGGTGTCGTGTTTCGCAAGGTCTTTGCAGTTGCGTCATGGATGCGCACTTTGCCTGCTTACACTGGCGAGAAAGCATGATGGCACTTCAATTGCCGTGCCGCTGAACCTTGAAATAAAAGCGTTCGGTTCGAGGGATAGATGTTTTTTCGCCAACTGTGAAATACGGTTCGTCACTCTAACCTCCAGCCATGTGCACTGCAAAGGCACGCACGGAATATATGTTGGAGGGGGGCAGAAGCAAGGCTGCATGTAGAGTGGGTGTAATTCACATGGAGAAAAGGAACTTTCCTCATCATATTGCGCTTGAATTATTGCTACTGCTTTACACTTTGGGGAATAGATAAAACAGTAGTCATCAGTCGACAGGCCACCGACAGCGTTTTCACACTACGGTTTTACTTTTTCGTCGCGAAGGTTCTTGACCGGGTGCGTTAATGGTATCCATTGCGAGTTGACCCTTTTTTAGACACGGGTCGTTCTTGGAGTGCCTAAATGCAAACGTTTTGCTCCCTGTATCCGGCCGGCCGTTCATCCGTCTATCGGTCCATCCGTCCGTCCGTCCGTCCGTCCGTCTGTCTGTCTGTCTGTCTGTCTGTCTGTCTGTCTGTCTGTCTGTCTGTCTGTCTGTCTGTCCGTCCATCTGTCTGTCTGTCTGTCTGTCTGTCTGTCTGTCTGTCTGTCTGTCCGTCCGTCCGTCCGTCCGTCTGTCTGTCTGTCTGTCTGTCTGTCTGTCTGTCTGTCTGTCTGTCTGTCTGTCTGCCCGTCTATCCGTCCATCTGTCCACACGTTTGTCCGTCCATACACTCCGCCAAAGGAAAACAAAGTTTTGGCGTTTAGGTAACCCAAGAAAGACCATTCTCTCCTGTACACACTTAAAGCCCCCCGTTGCGGCCCCTCAAGCTCCGTGACCTCTGTCGCGGCCCATCTGCCCCATATTGGAAACATAAGGTCATTAAGGGAGAGAGATAAGCTTTAGTGGACAATGTAGACCCGTTACGTTGGCCGCGGCATTGCTTTGATTGGGTGGTCCACTGCGTACACCCTTGCGTCGACCTAAACGTGAGCTGCCTTCCAGTGAGGTCACGCTCTTGTTTCCTTTCGGAATTCCGTGTGCACATCGTTTCGTTGCCTAGAGGGAAATATATATACTGGCCGTCACGGATTCTGGAGGGCTGTTACTAACACCGGGCACGCTTGCACCCTGGCACCCCGTCAGACAAGCAACGCTGGCAGTACAACAGCTAAGTCTCATTTATTTACACGAGAGATACAGTGACTGCACCCATATTTACACCGATGGCTCCGTAACAACATCTAGTTCTGCCGGCGCCGTCGTTACACCACAAATGTCCATGTCCACAGGATTTCAAATAGCCCATCTCACCACTTCCACGGCTGCAGAACTTACCGCCATCCGTTGTGCCCTTCATACCGTTGAACAAACTTCATGCCGAAGATGGGCGATCTTCTGCGACTCAAAACCTGCGCTTCAATCGCTACAGTCAGCCCTGTGCTGTGGACCTCATGAACAGCTGCTGGCCGAGGTAAGACTACTGTACGACCGTGCCACCCAAGCGGGTCATGACTTTGCCTTTCAGTGGCTTCCCAGTCATTGAGGCATTGTCGGAAACGAAAGTGCGGACGCTGCCGCACGCTTGGCACACCAAAAAACGCAGACCATATCTATTCTGTTATCCAGGACGGACGCCGCAAGGACTCTCCGAAAACTTGCTCGGGAGTCCACGCTATCGAAATGGAGCACCCAAGAGTTCACGAGCGCTCGTATCCATGCCCTGGACCCCCATCTTCAGCGCTCCCTCCTATTAGGCCTCCCACGATCTGATGCAACCATTCTTTGTCGCCTCTGGCTTGGAGTCGCATTCACAAATGCTTACTCCTATTTGATTAGAATGGCAGCCAGTGAGGCGTGCGAAGTCTGTGAAACACCAGAGACCATACGACATGTCCTCTGCGATTGTCCACGGTTTTCAACCGAACGCAGCCAGCTCTCTGCGACTCTACGAAAGTTAGACTCTCGGCGCCCGTTCTCTGAGGAGACAATCCTGGGCCACTGGCCTTCTCCGTCGTCTGCGGACAAGGCGACAAAAGCGCTCCTGTGTTTCCTCAAAACGATGGAATTGCACAAAATACTGTAGCGGAAGACTACTCTCTACGAACTGTCTGAACTTTAGACAATGTCTATAGTGTCCTATCGCTGGGCACACCACTCCACGCTCTGTCCGTACCTTTCCCCTTCTTTTTCTGTTTTCCTCTTTTTCCGCATTGTTCCCCTTTCCCGCGTGCAGGATAGCATACTAGGCCGTAGCCTGGTTTTCTGCCTTTCCTTTACTTTTTCTCTCTCTCAAGCAGACGCGCTATTAGTAGCACGCTGCTGAGTACGGAATCTTCAAAACAATAATGTCTCGTATTATTGGCTGTTGCCTTAAAATTTGAAAGTTGGTCTGTAAACGTACGTTCTTCATTTTCTTGCTCATTGAACATCATCCAGTACAGATAAAACATTTCAATTACAACGTATACGCCCTTTAGAAGAAAGTAACCTGGAAGCTGTGTCATGAATAATTTCGCGACAACAGCTTGCATTTGCTTTACCATAATCGCGAGGGAAAGAGTTTAAGGACAATAAACTATATGAGTTGAACGCACATATGCTTAGCTAAAAGGAGCCATGCAGACAAAACACAAGTTTGGTTCATTCGAAATATTGCCTCGTTATAATCATACTGGTACAACTTTTAACGCACAGTTCGGTCAAATAAGCTATATTATTAGGAAAAAATGGAATGGCCATGCGACCCACAAGCTCATTTCCCGAAACAGAACCTATGCTGTCATATGTCCAGCTGTGCAATTGGCTGAGGCCGGGAAATGAAACGCAAGTTAGGCAGGGCTTATAAGCTTACCGAGCGAGCTATTTGCCCTTAAATGTAATGCATATTCATTTTACAGCACTAAAAATGGTGCTCTAAACAATGAAACCTGCGAAAATACAGGTAAGCATAGAATTACTGATGCGCACTGCTGTTGGTACTCGGCGCACTATGCTTGTTTTAGCTGCACAGCTGTCCGCCGCTTTGGAGTTGTCTTACACGACACTGACCCATTAGCATAAGCGAGATTGTTTTACGTGAGCCTGTTGGTCGAGGGCACCCCATGTTTCCCGAAACGATTACATTCTGAACTTTTACCTTTAAACTTTCTGAGAGTAACAAGAGAAAGTCAGGGGCAAATACGGTAAAAAACAAAGCAACGGGAGACAACGGTCCTCTGGGGAGACTGACGGCAAGCAAGGCTGCTGAGCCGAATGACGTACTGGAAGTTCGTTTGAATACACGCACTTATGACTTCATGGCAAACGCCACGGGAACACACGATTTAGCGGGGGAATGAAACTTTTAACCTAAATTGATTTTCTCAATGAAAACCGCAACATTTGCGGCTGGACAAGCGCTGCAGGAACTACAAAACACGAAATCTTTCGAATTAAAAAAAAAGACTTCTATTTTGTCTGCATGGCCCCTTTAAGAATGTCTTCATATTCGGTAGTAATTCCGCCTTTACGAGAACGTAGCCAACTTTCAATGAAGCCCTTAAAAAGGTTTATGAGGTGTGTGAGTGCTTCTGCTGCTGTGTCTCCGTCACATGAAACCAAGCAGCGTATAATGTTTGCAAACGACAACCAATCTTAAAAGGCTATTTTTACGTTTAAAATATTAAAATTTCTCCTTCCAGCACCCTAAATGGTAATTAGACCGTTAAGCACTAAGCCTTTCCTACAACCTTCTATGCACAAGCTCCCACAGACGGGGTCATTGCAACATCATTTACGTCTCGCACCAATGTTCAGTAAGGATGGTCCTAATGTGCGATGCATTGCATTCAGCCACAGATACATTTGTTGAAATTCGTAGCTTCTGAGAAGTTTTTCCGAGGCGCACTTTTGTCCACACGCATTTTAAAAGCCCTGCCGAAAAACAACGCATACTAAACCAGACAATTGGTGGTCGTTATAGATTCATGCATTGACCTCGCTACCAAGACTGTACGACCGAAGAAAGAAAAAAAACCCTGGATGCTTCATTACTGTTCCACGCCCCGACGAATTCGATAAGAATACCGGCGTGGGTTTATGAGCGGAGCCTTGCCTCATCTACAATGTGTTCTACAAATCTTTCATCAGGGAAGCGCCGACATTTTATCGTACACTTCCACGATTACGTGAGGGACAAGTAGCTTTGAATGCATGCGAAAAAAGGTAGCCCTGGATTACTTTGGATTACTCTCTGGATTACTCGTTAATACCAAGAAGACGTTTGGCATCCCCGCAAAATACCACGTGCCTGCTCCTCAATTTTATGAAGGACAGACGCCTTGTGGCTGTTGGTTACTCTTGGTGACATTGTGCTGCTCAGGGGGAGCCAGTGCCGGTAATTCTTGCAACTCCGGGTCCGCCTGTTGGTTTACAACACGATAGATCCCTCTTGCGCACGTCACACTGAGCCGCGGTAGCCTTTTGTTTCCATAAAGGAAACGCACAGTGGTCAATCCTGGCTTGTTAAGACTGTTTCTTTCCGGCCATTATGCTAAAACTGCATACTTTCAACTACATGGTCACTTATAGCTCTACCTTAGCGAACGCCCGGCAAATGCGCCCTTCGTATAAGGTACAAGAGATTATGAGCTTTAACACCATATTTTTAAAAGCATGTCACTACGTTGTTCACACTCCTTGCGCCCACACTTGGCAGTACATTCAGCCTTAAGTCCCCTGCGACGCACCTTGACCACGATCGAATCCCGTTTCGAGAGTATGAATTGAAAGCAAGCAAAAATATAAACAAATAAAACGAGAGGAGCAGGCAGACAGAAGTGAAATAGTTTGCGGGTACTTCAGTTGGGACATTTTTTTTTTCTGGGGGGGGGGGGGGGGGGGGGGGGGGGTTTATCACTGTGACGTTTTCCGGGGGCCTTTCTTTTTCGTAGCCCCGACAAAATAGGTGGTAAAAGGTTACGACGGCCACCCATCAGGTGAGTGAAAGACTATCCGTCGCCACGCGCCGCCGGCGATAAACGCTGAAGCCCCGGGTCATATTTTCCGAAAGTAATACACGTGGGCTATCAAAACTTTGTTACGATTTTGTCCTTTCAGCAACACGGATATAGCGGTCAGTTGACAGCGTCAAAGTCGTCAGAAAATAGCCTTCGGTTTTGTAGGAAGCCCACCTACACGCTTTTAAAAGTTGGAGCGGTTGTCCGACCAAGCCTTGAGGGCTGATTGCTTTTCAAAGGTAACAACACCCACTTATAACACGAAAGAAAGCAGAAGCTTTCGAGTGTAACAGCAAAACTTTCACGTGATTTATAAGAACCTATTTTTCCGCCAAATCCGTCGGATTTTCACACTTTTATGCGTAAGCGTTTGTGCCTTATTTTGAAGATCCGTGTCGGAGGTGTATGTTGACGTGGTATGGAGCTCGCTTGAAACACCGGCATGGTCATTTTCTGATGACATGCACCATTGCTAGGTAACGTCCTTCTGTCGAAATGTCAAACGTCTCAGCCACGGTCATAAAGGGAAATAAGTACCATGCAGAAATAAAATGCATCGAAATTCAGAGAATTGTATACTTCTTCGAAAGCATTATTTTGTTTCATCTCTTCATAGCGAGCTGTTTATAGTTAGATTTGGCTATGAGAAGGCAAATACGTAGGGTTATCTTATTGTTTTATAGTTCTCCCCTGTTTTTTTTTTTCACCAGTGATTTACATATTTACACTATTATGCCGATTAATGGCGTTGACATTGTGTGTATTTTTCTGGAGATGCAAGGTTGCTTTTTAATTATCTTCAACCAATTATCGCCATTTAGGTTGCTATAACAAAAAGTTCCAGGTGACATCTCCGTTTCGGTCTCTAGATGTATGGCGCGATATGTCCACTATCACGCGATATATTTACTATTTGTGCTTTCTGAGAATTGCAGTTCAGCCCCGATAGACAGACTAGCCGCAACGATTACCGCGCCACACGAAGGGAAGACGACAATTCCGCTTGCGTGACTTAAGATATCGGCCCGAAATGTTGCGGCTCCGCTGTATTGGTCAGTTTGAGCAAGAAGGTGGCGATGTCTGTGTCCTACCGCATTTATTCTCCAGCGTTGTTCCCTAACTGAATTTTTTGGCTTATTTGTAACCCGCACGCAAAGTAAAAAAGAAAGAGAGACCTATAGAGAGAGAGAAATAGAGTGAGAACGAGATGGAGGCCGAGGTTTATTGGTTAAAATTTAGTGGAAGTTGTTCGCTCCTGAGCATATCCGTGAATATGACCACGTCGCGTAAAGAGAGAAGGGAGTTTGCCCGTATCTAGCACAGTTCAAGATTAATGTATCGCGCGTCTAGTTTTCAGTTATTCGGCGTTTATATCCTTGTGTGGCTCGGGGAAGGATGGTGTTACTAGGCGAAGGATGAGGAGAAGTCCCCAATATTTCTCGGGGAAAGAAATGTGGTCGCCATGGTCAACCTGGGGCACGGTATGCGAGTTTGCGTGAATCTTCGTCGGCTGCATCGTTCTCTTCCAGTCCGCCGTGACCTGGTTTTAATGTGACGTGAACTTTCATCTTCGTGGGATTAAGAATCCTCCTCAGTTGTTTAGGTGATATGCCTGCAGCCAAGCGACTAATGGCCTTTTGAGCATGTGGAGGCGGATTTTAAAGACGACTTCCGCTTTTCCTTTTCTATGTGTGGAGGGTAATTGAAAAACATTTACTGAGATGGGGAAGACCACGTGGCCGTAGTAGGGGAAGGGGGAGAAGGGAATAGGAGGAGGTGGTGGCAATCAATCTGTCATGATGGGCCGACGTCACAACGATTGACCCTGTATACCGACTGCGACAATTGTGGCCTTCGTCCTTTCAAACGTCTCGGCGCGGGCGTATGCTGTGTTTTCATAGTTTTGGTGCTTTACTTGAAACAATTTGATCCTACTTTTCTCCTGTTCTTGCGTATGTCTGGTGTAATGTTTTTGGTAGAGGAAACCCTTTAATGGAGAGCCGCTGGATTGGTGATATAACCATCATGGCGGTCAGCCCTTTGCTCTGTGGAGGTGCGGCATATATTCCATAATATGACGTGTCGCAATTATTTCCCCAGGGATTATTTCCTTTTGCCCTAAGGAAAGTGGCGTGTTAGATATATTCAAAGCTATGAAAAGACAATTTATGGCTTTTGCCGTGATCTTGAAATTTCAGATACAGGCGCGTGGTGCTGCCCTCTATGCTGCTGTTATAATGGTCCTTATTTGGTTTTCTTCAGTCCGGGTAAGTTTTTGGTATGGCAGCCTGACCGATATCCGACTCGATATGACTGCGTACAAGTTTTTTCATTTCTTCTTTTATTACAGTTGTGCCGTGTATCGGCGTTTTACAATGTAAGCCTAATGTTCAAATATTCTCGGTATTTTTGCGACTGAGTGATCAGCTCTGTCGCTTCTTTGTATGGCAATGCCAATAATTTTTAAGTGACTCTTTTCTGAAATCGCATGCGGACGCATTTTTAGGTTTTGTAAATTTTCCGCGTGGCGCCATTCATCGTTGGATAGCCGCTTGCTGGCAGATCTCTCGGCAAGCAGCTATCCCAAGGCGTTCTTGAGTGGTGTGGAACGCCGCCGGTCCAATTCCGTCCGACCGACTGTTCCTCGTTCTAGAAAGCATGCAGCCTAAGTCCCTGGTGTAAGCGAAACATTGTCTCTCGTTCTCCCATGCTATGACGGTGAGTTGGCACACGTGCCTGTGTGTAAGCTGAGGCACGCACCAGTGGGCGGTGAGGACAGGCTTTCAAGAAATTCGTTCCCTGGCTGGTTGTACAAGATTTCCTGCGCAGATTGCGACTACGCATACATCGGGGAACCGCGAAACTTCAAATGGAGATTGAGACAGCATTAGAATGATGTAGAAAAGCAACGAACAGCGTCGAATGCTCTTACCGAGCGCACGTGAAAATCCATGGGAAAATCGAGATTGACTGGGAGAATACAGGAATCATCGGCCAAAAAAACGGAACTTCAAATTGTGGCTATATGTGGAGAAGTTGGAGATACAGGGACACGTCACATGCCCAATCGCATTGAAATACACACCCCTCCCCTTGTCGTACACGCGCTGCTTGCGTCACGTACTGCAGAAAGCAGAAGCGTCCATGAACTTTTCTTCACTCCATTGTGAACAAGGCTTCCATAGCGAAGCCGAAACGTTTTAGTTGTTCCTTTTTACAGTTGTTTAACAATTTCTTTTGATCGGTGTCTCTGTTTTTACTGCAACATATCTCCCGATCACACGGACGTCCGTCAGGCTCTCGACTTCATAATAGCCTCTCTGCGTCCCTGCAGGCGAAAGTGTTCGAATCGCGTCGTCTCCTACCGCTCATAAATATGCGGATCACCACTAGTCGAGCGCTATAGAAGTGATTTGATAAAACAAAACCAAACAATGCGCAATAGGAAAACAATTTGATAAATAATGACGGCAAAACGAGGGAAAGTATTCGCTACTTTCGCAAAATACTCTTTTCCTTCCCGGAGAAACCCTTTCATTCGTCAACCCAGCGGTCAGACACTATTTCGCGTAGCATTTTGCCGCGCAATTTTTGCCAAATGTTCTTGGGGAACGGCTCAATGTCGTACTTTGGAGAACAGCAGCTGGCGACGACATCGCAAGACGCCGGATCAAGTTCTCACCGCTGAACAAAGCTATAGGAGAGAGTCCCATGCTTAAGTTAGAACCCCAGGTTTGTTTTTCGTGTGCTATACAGATGCATGTGGTCAGGTTGCTTTTCTGGCCGCCAGGCTTTTACCCTCTGAGTCGCGTCACCGTACTTCCCGGAAAGATGCATTGGGGCGCAGAGCAGATCCCGACTAGGTTATGGACAACAAAATACACTTCAACCAGCCGACCGCTTCATTCTGAGATACTTTTGCGGGCCGTTACCCGCTCCGTCGCTGTAGCTTGTAGACGTGTCTTTAGTAGCCAGTATGTTGCCACTAAAAGTGCTGCCCATGTGCCTCCTTAGCACACAGTGGGAAAATAGATTGGCCTCATTTGTTCAGCCCTGTTCAGAAAAAAAAGTAACAATCAAAACGTGGTTCCTAATAATCGGGCGACACTACAAATAAACGTTCCTGCAAAAGTTGCGAGGACTCATATACTGGGGAGGACTAGCGGTTCGGGCTAGTTTGCCTTCCCTAACATCCATATTACGCGCAAAAAATAAAGCAGACAAAGAAGACAAGGACAAACGCTTGTCCTTGTCTCCTTTGTCTGTGTTACTTATGTGCGCTTAAGATGAACCTGTACGCACTCCATATGGTGTAGCCTAGTCAGTTATTAGACACAATAGTGTTCAATCGCCGGGTGTATTTCCTTAATGTTACCCTTACCAATTTCCCTGCGCGTGTTTACCTTCTTTTATCAGTTGCTCAGACGCGGCACACAAAGTCGTTCGCCCCACAGAGCAAAGAGCAAATTTAGCAGGAAAGCACTTTGCTACTCACCTCAATGCTGCAACTTTATTCAGTATGCTCAAATAAATATATTGTCACGTTCGGGGAATGACGGTTTATTGTCAAGTCAACAAGGGTTAGCTCAGTATGTCCGACTGCAGCCGCCAACGCTAGGAACCTCGTCTACCTCTACTTCAAGCAGCTACCACTAAATTCGTTGCTCAATTTCTTGGGTCACTTGATCTTGCGGACCATGAGTATACAGCGTAACAATACGTATTCCACAGTACATGTCTGTGAAACACGTCTCTGGGTCGAAGACCATAACGCATTCCATAGCCCCACCTTCACTTATCTAGATACACCGAGAAGCGTATTCGCGATGTTGCCCACTAAGCAGAAATTCGCAATTTTGTATGTGGGTTAAAGGCACCTAAAGAACAGCTTCATGTGCCCAGGCTATTGCCTCCCAATCATCTAGATTTTGTTGCTCTGTGAAACACGAGGATGTAGAGTGTGAAAGCGACTAACAGAGCTTAGCAGCCTTGGTTCTTAGATCTGAGGTTGAAGGATCGCACTCGGTTGGTTTTTCAGCTCGCTCTTTCTCGTTTTTAAGGCAGCCTATCCTATTCCCCTCTGGAGTGTAACTTCAAGGCTGAAAGGCGATTTATTCCTGGAGATTTTCCGCTGCCTGGGGCACGTTGCCGCAAGATCGGCGTGTACGTTACCAATGGTCCTGTCAAGGAAACCCGTTTCTTTGATAGCTGGGCCAGTTCTTTAGGCACTGACCCAGTTGCCGTTTTGAGGCGTTTGTGCTTGTAAGCCCAGCGACCCTACTAGGCCAACCACTTCTAGGAACCGGAGGAATATATGGCGCTGTTCATCGTGATGTACGAGCAGCATACCAAAAGAAATCTCTTTCTTTCCGCCGATAAAGGAGGCACCATCGTGATCCTCAACAAAGCTGACTATGTCAATGAGGCTCATAGACAACTACCAGAATCGATGTTCTACGAAGTACTCCCTAGTGATCCCACTAAGGATTATAAGCTAATTCTAAAAGTTAAACGCAATGAGGTTGTTCAACATAAAGAAATTAGCGCAAAAACCGCTCGTTGTCTTGTCCATTTAAGCCAAGTAGCCGGTAGATTCTACCTTCTGCCTAAGATTCATAAGGATAACCACCCAAGTCGCCCCACTGTTTCTGAGATTGGTACTGTCACCGAGAACCTCTCGCGATATGTCGTCTATCTTATTGGCGATATTCCCCCCAGCTTTCCATCCCTTATTAAGGATAAGAATGATTTTCTCTCGGTTATTATGAAGATTCAAATTCCTTACAACTGATTGCTTGTTACCCTGGATGATGTGTCGCTATACACTAATATTCCGCATGCAGATAGAATCGCCGCTATATCATGTGCGTCTTAGCAGTCACCGGGTGACAAACCCATCGATTTTCTCACCCTTGACACTTTCCTTCACGCTATCCTGGAGGTTAAAATTTTTGAGTTCGACGGTGTCAATTACGTGCAAGTCACCGGAACGTCAATGGGAACTGAAATTGGGCCCAACTAAGCAAATACCTTTATCAGATGTCTAGAGTCAAACTTTCTCGAAACCTAAAATTTAAATACACTGTACTACAAAGGTATATAAACGATATATTCATGATATCGCAGCATGCTGAAATAGAACTTTTTATATTTATTGAGGACTTTAACCTTTCGCATCCTAGCACCTCCCTCTCTCATTCCTACTCTATGCACAGCATAAATTTCCTGGATGTTACAGTCACAGTTTCTCAGGGCTGGCTTCAGACTAACCTTTATAGGAAACCTACGGACACGCGCCAGTATTTGCACTTAGACTGTAGCCATATCAGGCACTGCAACACCGCAATACCTTGTAGCCAATCTCAGGGGTTTAGGCGAATCCGCACAAGCCAAGCGGATTTCAATTCTAATTGCAGAAAACTTAAAACCGCGCTCTTGAATAATAAATACCCAGAGCAGGTGGTCGATGACGCGATTACGCGAGCTAACCAGTTGAAGCACACCGAAATTTCCCGTAAAAAAGCTCTGAAACCCAATTTACAAACCAACCTCGTTTTGACCAATTCGGCCTCGGACCCAAAAGTTGTATCCATACTAAGAAAACATCACAGTATCCTTGTTTAAAGTAAACGCCTAAAAATATTTCTCGAGCCCCCACGCATTCTTTATAGACGGAGCAAAAATTTGGGCGACTTTCTTACCGAATCCAGCATCAGTCGGCCACAGACTACTGTTTGAATGCACTGTAGAAAAACACGGTGTAAGGTATGCCCACAAAGGACCACCACACAGCGCGCCGCCAGCCCGGCCAGCCCGGACCCTCTACGGTAAACAATACATCGGCCGTATTGAAACAGCCGTCCGATTGAGGTTTGACAATCGCCGCTATCTTGCAAAAACCTGTCCCTCTTTGCCTCTATTAAGGCATGTGAACAGTCCTGGGGTGGTATTCTCGTAACTGTCCCTTTTGAAAACGTCCCTTTTGCGTCCCTTTCATTGTGACGTACTTCCGGTTAAGCAGTGGACGTTGGCAGAATGAAGGAAGGTTAGCAGTAGGTTTGCCGCGCTTGTGTTACGTCACTTCCGGTTGTTCGCTTTTAGCCAATCAAGGCTCGCCAAAAGGGACACTTTTGAAAGGGACGCAAAAGGGACAAAACTCGAGAATACCGCCCCTGGTCTTTCTTTCGAGGCGACAAGTCTCGAATCTAGTTTTAAAGCGCATGGCGATCACGAGGTGTGAGAGTCCTACCTTATCTATAATTTTAAGCCAGCGTCGTTTAGCATCAATGAAAATTATGGGAAATGGACGTGTCATTCCTCCGATTAAAATTTTGCCTTTCGCCGTCTCCTCCCTTTTCTCTCCTTATTCATATGGCGGAGTTCTGCATTTACTTGCACTGATCTGTCAGGATAGTGTCATGCGTGTGCATTTATTTCCCTTGATACTATTCTCCCATCAGTTGGCGACCCCCAGCAGACGGTTATAGTTGCGTGCTAGCAATGCGTTCTTTGTCACAGTGGCTTCGCTAAACCAAATCTAACCAGCAAGCCTGGACATTATGTTTTGGGTAGAAGGCTGCGGTACCATTGTTGGCTTTGATACTCTCACCTAGTAAACTATTTGAGCACGCGAGCCTGTGTAATTGCTTTCCCCTCCGCTTTCTTTTTTTCATTCCTGTTTTCTAAGATTCATTGCTAACCGCCTCGGGGTTTCCTGAGGCCACGATGTGTTGACCAGGTGTGTACCTCCAGGGGCGCGTCATATGCGTGCACCTGTCTCTTGTTATCTTTCTTTTCACCCCTCCTTTTTTCCTAATCTTTTCTGCTTTTTGCTGCTCTTTGTCTAAGGATATACGCTCGTTTCCTGTATAAACTCCATGTCTGACTGCTTTTGTACGCACTACCCTTTCCTCCCACCACCAGAAGCCAAGTACAGTACTCTCTCATGTTTCAATCACGCGACTCTGATTCTTAGAACAAATGTGTATGGCCAGATGTATGCCATATGCGTGCATGGGCATATCTTCTTTTGACCCCTCCCTTGCCCCCTGTTTGCCACGGGACGCTGAAAATATCAGTCACCTTGTTACTTCTTCTTCGTTCTTCTTTGTGATGTTCAAACCACGTGATTAGGATTTTTTTATCATTTCTTTTGTTCTCCCCTCTCCACTTCTCTTACATGTTTCGCTGCCCTCTAGCCGTGATCCGGTTGTAAGAACTCTCTTTTCCCTTGCCTTCCCCCCTCCCTTGCTACATTGCCTGTATATATAACCCTGAAACCAGCTTACCCTGTACACTGAAAAAAAAGAAGTCCTCTTCCTGAACCATCAATAAACTTTTATATTTTTATATTTTCCTCGCGTGGGTCTGTCTTTCACTTACTTTTTATATATAGGCGTGGGTTCGGTCCCCACTCTGGGTGCGTGTTTTTCTTTCTTTCTTTCTTTCTTTACTCACTAACGTCACTAACGGTAAAAAAGAGTCTAACCATTCCCTTATGCCTTCTTTGGCGTTGTAGACTGCCGGCATTTCTTTCTGTATATATATATATATATATATATATATATATATATATATATATATATATATATATATATATATATATATATATATATATACCGGCCTGAGAATGGCACGCCTCGGCAGACAATGCTTTGAATTTATGCAGATTTATGATTTTTTGCATGTGTGCATTTTCCAATGTCCCCAACTACGCATAATGTAACCAAGAACACAAAAGAAAACTCCGAGATAATGGTGACGGCGATGGTGATGAGACAACTGGGGTATTATTCCAGA
Organism: Haemaphysalis longicornis; assembly: GCF_048455015.1. Classification (NCBI taxonomy): domain Eukaryota; kingdom Metazoa; phylum Arthropoda; class Arachnida; order Ixodida; family Ixodidae; genus Haemaphysalis; species Haemaphysalis longicornis. The sequence continues at coordinate 273,430,460 of NW_027526295.1, read as the reverse complement.
AGGCCCAAGATAGCTGGCTCCCGAAGTTACAGTTGCTCAAGTTGACAAACAAGCGATAGTTTGTTAACTCCAGCGTCCAGGCTTTGTCCAGCGTCGTTGTCGTCACGCAGGAATCAGAGGATCGAAAGCTTGTGAAGAGAGAGCTGTGACCGAAAGTAACAGCGCGATGCCAGGAGTATGATCAAGAGAGGAAGGAGGGCAAGGGAAGAGAGGAGGGTGGGGGGATTGGCCTCTTTAAAGAAAGCAGCAACTTTGGAGAGCTTTGTGACACGAGGATGGGGAGTTACCGCGGGAATTCTATTTCTACAGTGTGTCATCGGAAAAGTCTGCCTATCAATACGCAAACAAAATCTCTCTATGAAAAAGCGGGGAAGAGGGAATGTCATGCACTCTTAGAACTTCTTTGCTTTCGTATGGGCCCTTAGAACTTCTTTGTTTTCGTAGAGTCCAGAATGCACCAACCACTTTCTCTTTATCCTTGTCAGCTATTTCACTTCAAGAAAATGTCAGGGGTAAGCACATGCGTGTGGGTATGCTTTGCGCTAGGAACTCCCCCGCGGCACAGCAGCTGCGCACGTTCCCATGACAACGCGTCCGTCCAGGTGCAAAGCCCCCGCTTTCTGGACCATTGGGCCGGAAGCAGTTTCCGACGCGGTTTCCATACGCAGCGCTCGCAGGATCTTACGCAGGCAGCAATATTACACATGGCCAGCCAGCCATGAACCTTAGCCACGTTCCGGGTCTTTGAAACGAAGCACCATGTTATCTAACAGTCTCCTTGCAACAAATGGCTAGCTGTTAAGGCGTAGTCAGTTTGGAGCAACTGAGCCTGCAGTGTTATGGTACATTTACGTTGTGCGTGCAGCTCTCTTCGTGGGGCCTGGTCCAGAGATAAAGCTTTTCACGGCACTGTACCCCTTAGAAGTTCACGATGTTACAGTTAGCTACAAAGAAAGACAATCGACAGAACGCTTTCTAATACTGAAGATGCTTCATGACAGCTTGCGCCATTTCACACATGCTAAGAAAGTTTCAGTTAAAATATCAGAAACTATACGTTTTGAAACGCTGCTAAGATAAACTGTGTGGTGCCACTAGATAGCTCGAGGAAAAAAGAATGTTTGTTACACACAGCGGTTTCGACGACCGTAGTTGTAGAAATATTTTATCGATGATCACAGGAACTTACAACGATTAATAGTACTACAGGGTTTACAAAGCGTAATATTGATTTCAGTAATCTAAAACTCCACGATGGAATCACTCATTTTTAAATGCGATGGATTTGTGTTGATTTCTGTTACGGTATTTTACTGTAGCCGTGTGTTAATTGCCTTATCGCACCACTATAACGTAAGTGTTATTTGAAGCATAGGAGTTCCAAGTGGAAGTTGAGGAAAATGGGCTTAAAATGAACATTTGTGTGCGTTTGCTTCTATTTTCATCAACGCCAAAAAGTTTTTTTATTCAAACTCCCATTAAAGCTCCTATGAGTGTATTTACCATGAGGCAAGTCCTAAATTACCGTGAGCTGTTATCTTATCCTGACAGTTGCTCCACAGCTATGTGGTTACGGTCATTATGCCCGTAATGCGAGACACTTTTTCGAGGCCGGACCATTACCATTGCCACACCAACGACTGTTTCTCATTCGGGAATACAGCCAGCATTTGGGTTCTAGAGGAGCAAATAATGTGTAGAATGTTAACACGTGGACGAATGAAACGAAAGTTGTCAACGTAGGCCAATGAAGTCGCCAGTGAAGGTGCTTATAATTCATGACACTGACACTTCGCAACGCTTCCCCTTTCTAGCAGATAGTCACAGTCTGTTCAAAGACGTGGCACCATCATTGCGCCGGGAATTGTTTCCCCAACCAAGGAGAGCTGCAAGGGTGCTCTTGCAGACACACTGTCGCCCTACCTTTCGATGTTAACTGTTACCACAGCGTCGAGTAGTGACCAGCTCATGCAACGCCCTACTGTGGGCACCGTACTGTGGGCATCGGCTCACCATGTTGAACGGAGCTTTACTCTACCCTACGCGGCTTCCCTGCCTGTTCCTGGAAACTCTCAGTCGTTTAATTTAGAGTGCTTCCATGCCTCTACCGCGCAGCTAAGGCTGCTGGCCCCAGTCGGAAAGTCCAAGACCACCGATACCTCTCGGCCCAGTGGAGGCCTATTGCTACAGGTAGTAGGGACAACAAACAGTTCTTCCTCCAGCTCTGTACGTCTCTCCAACAAAAGCAGTCGCTGCCTCACCTTGCCGGTGTTTACAGTGTAAACAGAGCCGTGGGCTCACAGAAAGGTAGTACTCCAGGTACAGTCTTGTATTTGTCGAATCGTCTTGCGTATCTTCACTCCTTACTGCGATGCCTTTTCGCTCGTTCTTCCTGGTTTACTTTGCGGCATAGTCTGACGCAGGTTTTATCTTCGTTGTTGTCCAGGTATTTTGAACGTTGAGTATGTAACGGGCTAGTTAGGTGTGAGCAACTGTCACTATAGGTGAGGTAACAGAGAATCGGCCCTCTTTTCCGCTATTGTTTCGTACCGCCACCGTGATCATTGGTCAATTCGCATCTCGTGACATTTGTGTTCACTGCGGCGGTTCATGGGAACCGCAATTTTTTGTTTGTGCATTTTTGTCGGTCACCTGTGGTACTCTTGTCTTGCCTGATTTGCGGCTGTGCGCCACTGGCGTCGTTGCGAACGCGAGTGCAAGTTCCGCCGGATCCTTTGTCATGAAATGGAGACATTGACATCGAAAGCGCTTACGAGGACTGGAAATGGTGAATTCCGCCTTTAAATATTTAGAAACAGTTCTTTTTCGTATTTTTGCATTTGTTGGGCCCTCAAAAACGCCACATACACATCTTTATTTTTTTAGGAGCTGCGAAAAAAAAAAAGCGAGAAGCGCCGTCCTACTTCCGAGAGCTCTCACATGAGCGGGTTATTTTTGGAGTTGCAAGAGATAAGATATATGAGCGAGGCGTTTGTCTAAAATAAGGCAGTAGAAGCTGGGGCCTTTTTGTACATTGTCATGGTTTTTGTTTTAGATCTTAAGCGGAAGTTTCTGCAGCAAGGCGGCGTCGCACCGAGCGTACGATCTATTAGCAAAAAAGGGGATCGCAAAAGAGCGAACGTAGCGCAGGGATGTAATGAATGACGGCGATAACCAAGAGATCGCAAGGCGGATAGCCGTGGAAGAAAGTATTACAAAAAAGTGATCAGAAAAACGGATTTCTCGATGAGGCGTGCTCCACAGCGGTAAAATACTGAGAGACGGCGCCATTTCTGTCGGTGGCGACTGCTGAAAAACGCGCCGCCGCATCCCTCACGCGCTCCCTCGCGCAATCTCCCTATTAGGGAGGCCTTCGTGCCACCCACCACTCCCATTGCAGTGTTCCGCACAACACATTTTCCGCCCCAGCCACGCTTCTCATGGGGTTCTTTTAATCTAATACAAAAAAAGAGTGGTCCGTAACCGTACATACATACATGCTTATATCAAAACACCGGAACAGCAGCCGAGAAATTTCAAGTTGTTATTGTTCGTCCGCAGTTTTGCGTTCCCTTTCGGGTTTAGTCACGACACTAAATATGCAAATAGCTAGCCAGCACTTGTGTGCATCTTCAGTATTTACTGGCTGTCGTTTCGGGCATACCCCTTCAAGGTAAGTCGTCAACCAACTATCCAATATCTTTACCTCCTTTCCTGCTATCGGGATCGTAACAACAAAAAGAAAAAGAACTCGGTGGAATTCGAAGGCTTGAATCAAGATAGAAATCTGTTACAATGCACTACGTTAAAATAATAATAGGATCGAGTGCATGCATGGGCGCGGTCCTCTTTCGCGTATTTGTGCATTTTTTACTGCTAAGACCTCAACACGTTCCGAGGACATGTCTGTTCCGGTGGCTAAACTGAATAAATCGTCGACTCAAAAGGGAATTTAAGGCTTTTACATCCGGAGAGTGTCTGGGTAAACTCTCCTTAGTTTTTCGGCGATGGTTGGTTAATGTAGTCTTCCTAAAGGGCGTTTCTGAAGCCTGACGTAACATCGTGAGCTTTAATGGAAATCTCGTATTCAAGGGAGAAAAAAGAGCTTGAGCACTAGTGTGGAATCAAGAACTTTCGAACAACTTACATCCTAATCTGTCTCTGAGTACAGTCCACCCCCGTGCACAGTTTCCACGAAGTGGTTGCTTCGTAAGTATTTATATTCATGTCTTGAAAATATTTCTTTTTTTCCCTGTTTTCTCACAGAACACGTCCACGAATGGTAGCAGACAAGAATGGTGCCTCCCGACCTAGTTTACCAGCTTCATAATTAACGCAATCATGTTTGGCTATAAAGGCAGTGCAGAGATGTGAAAAATATAATTCACCTGGATGCTGCTGAACGTCCATACATGACAGTTTGGAGCTTCGTTTGTTTTGCAGCCATTTGCGCACACGAATGTGCTTCCTAATAAAGCAGTAGGGATCGAGGGAAGATATGCTTAACACCTCCTTTCTTTAAAATAAATTTACAATATGCTCTATTGTACAACCACTGGGAGAAAAGTTGCCCTATGATTGAATAAATAAATAAATAAAAATTAAGAAACAACGAAACAGAAACAAAAATACCAGAAAATACAAAGAACCAGCATTTATCTGCAAGTAAACCAAAACAGAATGACGACTGTTTCGCTGTAGCTGCTGTAGTACGAGGATAAACTGTAAAAATAAATAAACAAAAGTTGTGAACAAACTGTGTCAGACATGCACAAGCGTTAACAACGCTTGTAAAACGTAACATGTTTCTGTCTATGAGCAAGTTGCCGTGGAGAAGGATTTGCTTTTCATTGCATGTTTCGAATGTTTTCTTGGAGGCTATGGCTCCGAAAAGAATGAGGGAAGGAGATGTCAAGATAAAGTGCCCATAGCAAAAAAAGATTGCGCGCCAATCCACCCTGCGAAGGTTGTCGGAAGGTGAAGTTGGAAACGACAACCATAACGATTACCCGTAACCCATGCGACGCCACTTGAATTCACACACGTGGTTATACAAAGAGTGTAAGCAGAGAATATTTAAAGCACTTCACCACACCCCTTCTTACTTCAAAGAGATGTTCTTTGCTAAGGTTAAATCAATACATGATTAAAGAATGGTGGTTGGGTTGAATTGTATTGGTGAAAACTAGTGAAGTAATGAAAACTATTTTTTTATGAAAAAAAGGAGGCTCAAACCCGCTGTTAGACTATCTCACATCTCCTCCGTCTTTGCCGCCGAGACGCACAGACGGCGGCAGAGACGCAGGATAAGTGAGATGCCATGCGTTGGTGTCAGCTTCCTCTAATGTTGGTAACTCCTTGCGCATGCGCAAAACGCGCACACGGTCACAACACGTGCCGTAGGCGGAGCGCAAAGCGGCGTGATAGTTCGCGTAACGCTATCACGTGGCATTGAGCAAGAATGCAGGGGCTTAAGACGCGGATGTTCTTGTTTAGTGCACCGCCCGTCTCCTGGTCTCCTCATGGGCTTGTAGCTCAATCGCTAAGACAAAGGGCTTTCGCTCTATTTTTCTATTCGTTCAAGGTTCGATTGCCTATGGTGCCAGTAACTTCTTTTATTTGTTCGCGGGAGGTTTCTGTTGACATCAACGGTTGCTACAGAACCCTTGGGGGTAGGGGTCAAAAGCTTCCCTTTCAAATAGAGAAGAAACTAGGCAAGCAAAGAAAAAAGTGACGGTTTCTTTCCTTTCTGCGACAAAGATTCCCCGAAGCCAACGCCATGTAGTTCCAGTTAAATGCCCTTCGTTCAAGAACCCCCCGAGACTTATAGTAACTTCGTGTTGTTGTTGTTGTTAGAGGCGAGGCCCGACAACCGCGTGCGGGATGGTTAATGCTTATTCTCCCCCCACGCTCCACCCAGCGCTCAGGTCCCGACGGTGGAAGCGCCGCGCGACGAAGAGATGATTTCGTGCGCGTACAAGCGATGTGCCATGCTCACTGGGGCGAGGCTTAAGATGGGAGACAATGTTTGTTTCCTGCTTCTGAAAGAGTCGTTGCGAAAGTAATCCATTTCACGGGAACAAGGCGTCGAAACGGGATAAAAAGCTATTTGGCAATGCAAAAATTGGGACGCATGCCCTACGTAATTTCTCCGCGCATTCACGTTGATTCGAGCAGGATGATTGCCTGATGGTCTGTGGGAAGGAAAGCTGTGCAGAATAAAGGTTCCGACATTATATTTCATTGCGGTGTCGTGAACCAGAAAACACCATCTGTTACTGTTTCGCAATTGGGGCCATTGCGCATTGCGAAGAATTACTTCGATTAGCTGCCCTTTTACGTTCACAGCAGAGAGTGATAATCAGTTTTGGGGTCATTTGGTTGCAAATTATGCCTTACTTGAAAACGGCCTCTCGGCAGGATTGCAAAAGGGGTTAGGGTAACTTGTTGGAAGGTCGTGTTAGAGTTAATGTAAAATATGCATCGAGTACTCTACATTATTCGGCCGTTACTGTAACGCAAGCTGACCGTTCATACCGATAAGGCGGGCAGGAAGAATAAGTTCCTCGGTTGAACACAAGGCCTGAAATAACTGCCAGCTTACTCGGGCCATTTCCCAGTTGAAGGATTTAGGAACCACCGCCACAGCCTAGTCATAGTGATTACCGCTTCAGTAGATGCCTACCGATTAATTTAGGAGATCTGCGGCTCCACCGAAATCTTGCAAACGTGACATTTTTTGGTTAGTTTTTGCCTTCGTATAAAAGACTCAGGACTTAATGTTCCCCAGAGGAACGCTACAGCCACCGATCAATCTTGCCAGTGCTTTAAATTCCCATTATTTTCGTGACATGCTACGATGGGTAGCCCGGAATAAGGGGATTGAATGACTTCGGTAGCATTATTCTCGCAAGGTTGGGTTAAACCTGGTTATAAATGGGACCGCTTCTGACTATGCACGCCTTGTCACCGCGTTTTACAGCATGCGGGGGGAAGCAGTGATGAATTTCTGATAGAGGCAGGACAATAGAATGAGCACGGCCTCCCCACAATCCCTTCTGGGTGCTCGGAAAGGTCGGCATATCTTAGATCCCTTTTGCACGGCGAGCGGTACAGTTCAAGGCTGTTTTGGTAAGGAATATGTCTCAAATTTGAATTTGAATGGCCTTGCCTTCTTGCGGGAAAGAAAATATCATAAAAGCGTCCACGTGATGGGAGACAGAGGGAAAAAAACTTTAATCACAGTGGAAGTTAGCATGTTTGTGGTCGGGGTCTTCAGTGTAAGACTCCGTTGGTACTTCCGGCGGTCTTCGACCTTTCCACTATCAAAAGCTGCGTTTCAGGGCAGGAGTTGGCTAGCGTACTCTCCCACTTCTCGCGTGAGAGGTTGGGGATGGAGGGAAAATCTGGATTTAGTTGGCATTCCCAGACAGCATGGGCAGTGGGCCAGGGGCTTAAAGAGTATCATAGTGAGTAGGATGGATGGCGTGTAGTCGTGTTGGGTGCGCATAGGTATTTGTCCGTAGTTGTCTAAGGATGTTTCCTGTTACTTTGTGGCCTCAAGCGGTAAATCTGTTGTGCGTAGCTTACGTTTTGCTGATGACTGTAAACGCCGAACCTCTTTTTATTTCTTTTTCGGGACGGTCTGAGCAGTCCAGCTGGGGGTGCAGACTCAAATGTAAGAAAATGTGCAGATACTCTCAAGTCATAATTCACGCGTATTGCTCAAAGCATTCTTTCGGGCCACTCATCCGCGGCCATGTACTTGGAGATACTCAATTCGTCCATTCCGTTGTCGTCGTCGTCATCGTAGCCGAAGTTGTATTCGCCGTAGTCGTCATCGTAGTAGTCGTAGTCGTCGTAGCCGCAGTTATCGTAGTCGTCATTGTCGCAGTCGTAGTCTTCGTAGTCGTCATCGTCGTAGTCTTCGTAGTCATAGCAGTTGTAGTCGGTATCCCCGAAGTCGTCATCGTAGTCGCCGTCATCGTCGTCGTCGTGGTTGTTGTTGTTATTGCGTCATCGTCGTCGTCGTCTTCGTTGTAATTGTTGTTTTGAAGGTTCAAAGGACGCTGGCCGCATCCATCGCGCTTAAGCTCAGTCCTCATCAAACTTTACTAGAATACACAAAAACAATGTTGGAAAGCAAATTTTACGAAGTCCAGGAACGGTATTCCGAACTTTTTTTCCGCTTTTTGCCCGTTTCAAAAGCGTCCGTTTTTAGCCCGCCCTGACTACTTGGAAGCGAACACCCTGATGTGACCCAACGCAAGCACGGCAAAGCTTCAGGGTTGAGTCACGGCTTCCCAGAAACAGACGATTTGGAGGAGTATATTCCAGTAGTTCTAATATGAATGTACCGTTCATCGCCATGTTGGATGGCCGGTGGAACAGCAGGACCAGAAATAATTTTGAAAAGTTTGAAACCCTTGCAGAACCATTCCGCCTCTCGAAGAGGACTGGGCGGTGGCTTTGGGACAAGCTGCGAGACGAACTTCGCCGACATACTCCCTCCCCTACCTTCATGCCAGTGCTGCTGAGATTCAGAAAATCAATTGCCTCATCAGAAAAGCCTACAAAGCAGCACTTCAGATACCCCTGTACTCTCCCCCTGCCAGATTAAACCGTCTGGATATACATAGTAATGCCGATGAGCTTCTGGATGCGCACCTGACAGAACAAATGGCACGCTTATCCACTATTTCAACCGGTCTGCACATCCTAGACTGACCCGTGATTCATGATCATACTTTGCCCGTTCATAAATCCCCCATTTTTCGCGCTATTCACGCTCGACTTGTCGTCCGTCCTGTACCACGCAACATGCACCGTATGTATAATGCGAGTCACAGAATGCAAAGAGCGACGCCTACCTGTAAGACCGGATATCTTATACGTGAACGTGGCAGAATGCCGTCACCACGATGCGTATGGTCTGGCCATCGTCAATCGGCCGTACGACCCCCAGTTATGCTCCCTTTAGAGTTCGCACCCCTTGCCCTCCCACGGCGGAGGAGGCGGCGATTGCGCTCGCGCTGTCACAAAGGCCGACCCCCACGATCGTAATCTCTGATTCGAAGATCGGCCATCAAAATTTTGCCCGTGGTCTCATTTCGCCACTGGCGCTCAAAATTATCGCTTAAAATCCTCAAACTTCCCCGGTAGAACTGCTATGGTCCCCGGAGCACTCGGTACTCGGTGGAAACGAAGCACCCCATGAGACGGCTCGAGGATTCACAATCCGAGCTGGAGCCAGCCTAATTCCTTATAACGGGCCCCGATCAGCCAGAAACCACCTAATTACGTATCACGACATACTCACGCATTACCACCTCGCCCGCCGGAAATACACCCCGGCGCATCCCCAGCTCAGCCATGAGCAAGCACGCACCTGGCGACTTCTGCAGGTTCATTCCTTTCTCTGCAGGGTGGTGCTTCATCACATCCACCCTTCCCTGTACCCCTCACCTCATCGCCCCCCATGTGGCGAATGCGCCATACTTCCACACTCTATGTGGGCCTGTCCTTCCAATCTCTCCCCTTTAAACACCCGTGACGAGCAAGGGGAGGGTGCGCTGGGAAGCTCCAACCAGGGCGTTCAGATCGCCTTCGTGGAACCAGGTGCCATCGTCACCACCGACCTCCAACTGGCGGCCACCACGCTTACCTAACCCCAGTCGCTCAATAAAAGTTTTTCTCTCTCTCTCGCCGGCAGCAGCGTGAGCCCAGTGTCGAGGACCAAGTTATATTCGCCTGTCTATTTGTCGCTAGCGGTGGCTTTCAGTCAGCGGCAGAGGTCGGCGGACTCAGTCCTGATTCCACTCAATCAGACTCACTTGGACGAACAATGGCGCGCCCCTCGCGGAAATCAAACCGGTTTAAACCAGACCCTCCACTTTCCCCGTGCCTCTGAACATGCTCACGTAATCTTTCGGTTTTTACTTCAGTTCTGAGCTACGCCTCCTTTTTTCTGCTTTATTTCCCATACACGCGCTATGGAAACCGCCGAAGCCAGTTGGCGGGCTTCTTTAATTTCGGTTTTATTTAGGAGGCACCCAATACGAAATGGGTCGCAGCCGATGGGAATGTAAGAGTTTGGGAATGTAAGAATGGGAATGTACAGAAGCCGCGATGGCACCCTTTTCAATTAAGGGGTCATTTACTGCTTTGACATTAAATTCCGCCCAGTGATCCAGTAATATGCATTCGACACTGTCAGTTGCCTAAGTTGTAACATTCGGCGTGTGAAAAGCGAGTAGTGCGTTAGTTTCCGACTTTCTCAAAGGAAACTAAGACGCACCGAGGCAGCCATGGCAACGACTCCGAAATTTACTCAGAACATTGGGCTGCCTCCTGCATCACAAAGGAAAATGTTCCTACGTCATTTGGGCAACAAAAAGAGCACACGTAAACAGAATTTCCGAAAGGTGTCAAAGCGCTTCCAACTGGAAGGACGCTGCGGTTAATGGTCGTAGCAGTGCACTTCAGGGATACCGAAGCTGGAATCGTGGAAGAGTCGTGACGCAGTTCGCGCTACGCAAACTACACAGCGTTGTTAACCGTGCTGCTAGTGCGCTGGTACAGCCCAGCCATAACTTGCCGTCACTTCCTGCAGATATTGCTCCAATAAAATATACTACTGTCGTTGATATTAGTAGACTCTGCCACGGACGTTGCGATGCGTGATGAAGTGTCGAAGCAGAACAGGATCCGTTTTCTGGAAGGAGAAAAAAATGAATTAAGACAAGGAAATGGGAAAAAGGAACGAAACGAAACGAAATCGTTATGATGTACCCAAGTGAGGCCTTCGCAACAGGTTTTCGCAACACGAAGTCGCTGAGCCAAAATTATACCACGGGCTTACTCTGAGAACGTGTCACCAACACCCATAAATTTCATTTATCTTGCTGAAAATTTCGCTTTTAAGAGGAAATTCCTCTGTACGTGCGGTGCTTGCAGTGTAATCTAGTAAAGAAAAAAACTGGAAGCCCTTTTCTCAAAAGAAAGATGGTTAAAACTCAAAGCTTTATCCATTGCAACCTGCGCCAAGGTGAAAAAGCGGAACTGCTTCAACGGTGTCGGAAAGGCACAATCGGGTGGACTTCGGCTTCATAACTCGACGGAATCAGGTTAGTTATCGACCACGGGAGGCGTATTTGTTTTTTTAAAACGCTTGATACGCGTTTGCGGAAACTCGCTGCTTAAGTTTCCTTTGCTGCAGTGCGTTTTGGTTGCACTAATTGGGATTTCAGACTTTGACTTTGGTCCTTGAAGACATTGGCTTTCGACCGCAGAAAACACTGCTTTTCAGCCAGCTTCACTTCAACCAGGGTTATCATCATCGTCAGAAAAAGTTGGTTTTCCTGCGGTGCATTCTTCGGCAATGTCCCCATCCGTGAAGAATAAAAAGCTTCGCTTTACAATTTTAATTGTTCTCTCTTAAATAAGTGTCCACATTTTACCCCTGGCAATAATCCCTGAGGTTGCGTCGTAGCGCCAAATAAATCATCCAAATTCATTAAATTATATAATTGTGACGTTTTACGTTTTTTTTCTTGAAATACGTGGAATGTCCTTGTTGTTGTTGTAATATGTATTTATTAATCCTATATACACTCCGTGCCTTGACCTTTGTCATCGCCGGAGGGGGAGATGGGGGAAAGGAATTGGAGGAAGGGGGGGGGGTGAGTGTCCCGACTAAATGTGGTCCTGTACGGCAGCTTCTCGAACATATACGAGAAGAGAGTCGAGGACCATCTTCCTGTGTTCTGTAGACCCTTCCGGATGGATCCACTCTCGCAGCGTTTGTGGCCTGACTTGAGGAGGAATGAGCGCATGTGCGCGGTTTCTCTGGTCCTTCAAGGCAGGGCATCTCCATAGAAGATGGTCAAGGTCAGCGACTTGTGGGCTGTCAGGTGATTCGCAAAGTTTGCAGGTACAGTCGCCGGGGTGTAGACGAAAGCATGCCATGATGTGCGGCGTTACTGCAGTGTTCGTCCGAATGCGTCGGAGTGTGACCGTTGCCCACCGGTTGTAGCCGGATGGGATAGGGTCATCCTCTTCGGGTAGACGAAGTCGAAGCGCTGCACGTCGCTCAGCACGTGCTTTGGCGATGGCTTCCTCGTAGTCATACCCTTCCTCTTCCGACTCGTCGAGCAGCAGCTCCAAAGATGGAGGTGTCGATGCTTGGAGAGCGGGGAATACGTTCGTCGGTCGCGAACGAGGTTTCTGGCAATTATCGGGGTTGGAAAGCATCTCCCGTGCTGCCTAGTGTGCCTCCTCGTTGCCTGGTATCCCGTTATGGCCAGGGACCCAGCGAATTGTAAGTATGCGGCCGAGTTGTCGAAAGTCTCTTGCGACCGCACGAATTCTTGCGACCGTCCGACTGCGCGTGTTATTTTTTCCGCATTCTCTCACGGCTTCCTTAGAGTCCGTGTAGAGAAGGAAGGTGGTTGGTGCCTCAGTCGGGCTTGTGGCGGCAATTCTGTGCGCTTCTTCCGTCGCTAGTAGTAAGGCCCTCAGTTCCGCTTCCAACCCGCCGCGGTGGCTCAGTGGCTAAGGTGTTGCGCTGCTGAGCACGAGGTCGCGGGTTCGATTCCCGGCCGCGGCGGCCGCTTTTCTGATGGAGGCGAAAAGCAAAAACGCCCGTGTGTACGAGATTTCGGCGCACGTTAAAGATCCCCAGGTGGTCAAAATTAATCCGGAGCCCTCCACTACGGCGCGCCTCATCGCCTGCGTTGCGTCGGCGCGTTAAACCCTACAATCAATCAAGTTCCGCTTCCTTCACAGATGGGGTACCACGGAGAGCCTTGGCTCCTTTAGTTTTGGTCTTGTCGCAGTACCACGCTATGGCGACCTGATCATCTTGAAGAGCTGCGTCAGTGTAAATCCTGTGCACCCCTTCGTCGTCGTCGGTACGCTGGAGCTCTTTCAGGTGTGTCGTTGCTGCTCGTTGGCGACGTGTCGGATGTGCTGCGCTTGTGTTTTTGGGCATGGGCCGGTGATCAACGATGGCTATTTGTTTCCATGGTTCAGGTGGTTGGTAGATCGGAGGTTTCTTGTCCAGCGAGGGACCAAGTTGACGAAGAATGGCCCTGCCGGCTTGAGTGCTTTCGAGGCGTAGTAGTTGTGAAGCTCCTAAGCTTTCAGCTCTGTCTTCAATGGTGTTCATTCCTGAGTGAAGGTGCAGGTTATAAACCATTGCGAAGCGAGGAAGACCAGAGACAACCCGCATGGCTTCGCGGTTAAGGTATTCTACAGACTCTCGTTGTTTTTTTGGGAGTCTATAGAAGTTATACCCGTACGTCGCTTTTGGAACCAGCAGGCCGTTTACCAAAATGCGAAGAACGCTTTCATCGGCGCCCCACTTCTTTGAAGTAATCCGACGGATCAGGGAAAGGGTGCTTTTCCACGTAGCGGTCAATTTCTTGAGCCACGTGGTGGCGCCCCCATCCTCGTCTATGTCAAGACCGAGAATGCGAACACTAGGTCGTTCTTGGATTGGTACTCCATTCATGGTGAGCTTAAACTGGCTCTTTATGTTTTGTTTGTGTAGCCGTTTGTTTGCCACTACTACAAAAACAGTCTTCTCGGGAGATGGAGCGAATCCTACCTCTGTTAAGAAAGAAGAGATTGTGTTGAAACCTTGCTGCATTGCTGGTTCTTGTTCGCCTATAGAGCCTCCCTTTGTCCAAAGCGTGATGTCGTCTGCATAGATCGTGAAACGCAAGCCTTCAATCTCATCCAGGAGTGGGGGAAGGTCAGCCATGACGATATTAAATAGCGTTGGCGATAAGACTGAACCTTGAGGTACTCCGACGCAGTTTGCTGTTTTGGGGCCGAGTGTGTCACCAACTCGTACTCGATAGTGGCGGTCTCGCAGGAAATCTTGTACAAAGGCTAGTGGCTTTCCGTCCAGTCCTCGGTTGCGTGCGCCTTGGATAACTGCCTCATGAAGTACAGAGTCGAATGCTTTTTTTACGTCGATGGCTACCACTAGACGGGGATCACATGATGAGGTGTTAGCTATAACATCCTCTGAGAGCAATTTTAAGCTGTCTAGAGTAGAAAGGTGCCTCCAGAACCCCGTTTGACGTGGGTGACGTTGGCCTGTTGTTTCTAAATGCCACTGAATTCTTGCGAGAACCATCCTCTCCATAAGTTTCATAACATTAGAAATCAAAGAAATGGGTCTCAGATTCTCTGTTTGCGTGAGAGGCTTGCCAGGCTTTGAAATGGGTACAACCCACGATTCCTTCCACTCATTAGGCAGCACAGAAGATTCCCAGATAGCATTGAGCCAGTCAAGGAGTTGCTCCTTGTGCGCCTCAGGCAAGTTGCGAAGGGCCGCGTAAGTGATCCCATCTGGAACAGGTGCGCTCGTTATTTTGGATTCCTGAAGAGCTGATAGAAGTTCGGCCATTGTAAACGGGTCATTTAGACTGGTGTTCATTTCGGGAGGCGTCGTGCGTGGGAGAAACGGCGCTCTTGGATTCGTGGGAGAAACGGCGCTCTTGGAATGTTCTTGCAATGCAATGGAAACACTTTGTCCTTTTTCAGAAGTAGTTATCTTGTAGCGCTATCGCCATGCAGCGTAATTATCACACAGGTAAAAGTATAGCTTCCCCGAGGTCACACATGGGATATTTCAACCAAAGCGCTTAGTAAGGTGCGTCGAAAAGTTCTGAAAATTGTTGCTTATAATAGAGCGCGTCGTCGTAATACATCATGATGAGCGTCAGGGGCTGCACACCTTCAATCGAGAATTCATGAAAAGCGTAATTTTGCCAAAATCGCAGATGCCTGTAGAACATGCGGTACACAAAATAATAAGTCATCCGTGAGCAAATAGAAAACACATATAAAAATGCACAGAAATTATCAGAATTGCGTACTAATGCGTAAGCGCACCTACGCGGCTCTCCTGCCTTTTAAGTTTTCTGTTTCCTTTTCAAGTAACCTAAATTTACACTATTATAACCAACAAATGCGTTAACTTCGCCAATTAGGCCGTTTTGTGCAGATACATGGCGTTCTTTTTTTTTCCTTTCTTTGTCTGCATTATTTTCTTGTTTTGCGTGGTTTTCCGGTGATTCTGGGGCGCTGCGGTGGAGGCTACCTACGGGGATTTCTTGGATTGCAGAATATGCATCCTTCGTGCAATATTAGGAGTTGATTAAAAAACAACTTCCCCACACAAATTATGCTTCAACAGGACAAGTGGGGAATATTGCGGTGATTTGTGTCAACAAAAATTACGCCCGTCTTCCCGCGAGAGAACCCTGATGTGATACGACGAATCAGGGGGGAGCGTTTGGACTGACGCTGGTATTGGACTGCGTCAGTCCACTCGCTGAAGGGGCTGCCGCTTCCATCACGTCTTCATCGGAAGATCTTGCACGGAGGTACCGTCAAGCAAAGTCAAGTCAAGTGCGAGAGCGAGCGCTGGACTGATCCAGGGTGTTGACTGATCCGTCGTCGTGCTCTCCACCGCTTATATTCCCGCTTTTGAAAGGAGAGAAGACGGGGGGAGGGGGGGGGGGAGAGTCGCGCGCATGGGCACACATTCGCGCACCCAGAGCAGCGAAGCGCACACGCGCAGCTGTTATGATAATGAGACGGAGTGAGAGTGCGCACACACACCAAGAGCAGCGAAGCGCACACGCGCAACTGTTGTTATGATAATGAGACGGAGTGAGAGTGTTGCGCACAGCTGTCGGAGAGAAGAACGGAGGACAGTTGCGCATGTGCAGTGAGCGTGCGGACAACTCCAACGCCGACAACGACGGCGGAGGGACATACCCCAGAGCAAGAGATGCGTCGCATCTAATAACTTCGGTGGCGTACCCTGGGGATCAAGAGGCGGGGCGCAGCGCCTCTCTCCGGGAGTTCTGGTTTAATTGCAGGAGGGGAATATAGGAAGCCACAGACTCTTCTCGCCCCCAAATAGAAACGTACGTATAAATATTTTTCTCTCGCAAGCTATGTGTAAAGCTCTAGCTACTACGTCTGCCTTGGCCTCTACATAGGAATTTAGCAGTGGGAGTCTACAAAGCAGGAAGTCTACGAAATGTACGCCAAGTGCAGCTCAGAGGATATTTTTAAGTTAAACTATATTTCATTGCTTCTTTTCCCTTTTAAATCAAGCCCATCATCTGCGTCCTTTTCAGCAACGGTATGTCCCTTCAAGTTCCCTCCCTGAAATGAAAGCCTGCATACGTCATTGGATGATTGTAGTATAAACGCGATGAGACAGAGATAAGTAGGTATGGAATTACTTCGCGCATATAATTTAAAAAATGACAAACTTCCGTGTAAGTACGGCGCGCCGCGCCGTTGATTCCTGTTATGCAAACAACAGTAACAGAAAGTATCGACCTTGGAACATTTGGTTTCCTTCACTAAAAGCACGGGGAACGAAACTCCCGGACACTGGTTTTTATGCAAGCAAAGTTTTTTCTCTCTCTTCAATGCCTTTAACCTTGCTCGGGCTTGCATTCACTAAAACGTACCTCCCGTGAAATCATAAAGGTCACTCAAGCTTGAAACGACCGAAAAAACAAACGGCTTCATTTTTTGAGGAGTTCCCTGGTTTATTTTTCGTTGTTTTGTGTAACCAGGTAGTCCCGTATATAAAATCTGGAGCCGGAGTGACCACAGCGTCCACGCCACATTGCTTTATTTTCAAGTTCCCGGCTATCTTACCTACCAGGCGCAATTATAAACTTCATATTGTTGCTTTTTATCGCGGTAGAAATGTGTTTGGAAATAATGTACAGTTTGCGAGAAACGTAAACAACCTTGAAAAAAAAATCGACGCTCGAAAGTTCTAATTACAAAAGCTTAGTGCTTGAAGTACATTTTTGACCATTTGAAAAGATAGTGATGGAACGCTGTTTCTTTGTTGCTTCTATTTTGAAGGTGCGTTTTTCTGCCTTCGCTAGCGAATGAAGTTCCGGTGAGGCATTAAAAGCTCTCTACCACCAGTGTGGGATTTATAACAGCAGCAGTTGGCAAATAATACATTGTATGGAGAAAATTTGTATTATTATGCTTATGTGCGATCCTTCCGCTAAGATGTTATGTAGCGCGACGTAATTTATTTTCTTCCCATCGGTCCCACGCTAGGCATGTGTACGCACGTACGCGGTAGATCTCATCACATTTGACGATGTTATGTAGCGCGACGTAATTTATTTTCTTCCCATCGGTCCCACGCTAGGCATGTGTACGCACGTACGCGGTAGATTTCATCACATTTGACGATAATAGTAGGACAACGGGTAGCTTCGCCGTCTTCCTACGCATTCGTCCCTTAATTTGACGATACCTGCATGTACCAGTAAAAGAGAACGCAATGGACATTTACGACCCAAATGTTTACAGCT
Source organism: Haemaphysalis longicornis (assembly GCF_048455015.1). NCBI lineage: Eukaryota > Metazoa > Arthropoda > Arachnida > Ixodida > Ixodidae > Haemaphysalis > Haemaphysalis longicornis. The sequence goes on along the minus strand of NW_027526295.1, from coordinate 273,413,076 downwards.
AGGGACCCAAACGTTGAACTTGCGATGCGGACGAAGTCCCGCTACATCAGTGCGATTTCGCAGTTTAAACACAAGAACGATGTAAGGCCCAAATTTCCTGGCTTTGTGCCATTGAAGACGACTCATGCCTCTGATCTCCAGAGGCTCTACTCGAAATAAAAATCGAAGCAGCGACATTTGCTCATCGGCACAGGGGTTTGCGGGCGTATGAAAAGGGAGGGAATAATTCACTGCTGATTTGCCGCCATTATATTGTTATTTGCCTCCATTAAATTGTTACTTGTGCAGTTGTTACCCGGAACCAAAGTTGCCTTTTAAGTCCGCCACCGCAAAGAGCAGACAATGGGTTCAGGCTTCTGCAAAACAGCATCACACAAGCCAGGAGCTATATCTGTCACGGAAATATCCCCATTCCAATACCGTGCCACGAAATAAATCGAGCCAACGAAACCCGGAACAGCTACAATATACGGAACTTGTTGCTTTCAATCCCTAAACCGCTGCGAACTTACCGACCAAGATTTCAGGGAATCGTTAATGTACTGTTTTGGGCCTACTTGCTTTCACTGAGAACGTTGCTAAATGATCGGTACTCAAATTGGGACCATGAAGGTGCTTTCTTGAACGTGGGCAAAACAAGAACTAGTTTGTCGAATCCAAGGGCTTTTCGCTAGATTCGGTTCGTCGATGCATATTGCAACAGGCGCACCGTGGGCAAAAGAAGAAAGGGGAGGACAGTAGCTGGGAAATGCAAAAAATTCACTAATCTTAATCACTCGATACCTAGACTTTTCTAAACGCTGTAATACGCATCCACAGACAACCGCAGCCAAAAAACAGCAACCAAACAATAAAATAACCATACAATATGTGCGCAGTCCTCTGTGATAAAATGGTGCCAGCGAAGGCTGACCGTCATATGATAGCAGAAAGGCAGCAATTCCACGGGAAAGTTGTCAAGTGCATCTGAATTTGCCAGAAAACCTGTTGGTGGTACGCTGTCGCCTGCTCTTTTGCTCAGTAGCGCATCTACATGCTTTGGCATTTAAAATAATCAGATGACGCCTAAGCTGATTCTTATGAGATGAGAGCGCAAAAGCGTCTCTTTTGGAGAGGTTGTAGCGAAGGGTGCTGCTGATGACCATTATGGCCAAAACACTTAACATCGGACTTACTGCAGCTATCATTTTCCGAGTGATTGTCCGTGCTGCTGCTACACTGCCTCTGTAAAACCTGAAGGCCCACTCAGACTGCGGGCGATTTTTCGGATTCATGCGCATTATTCGTGTGTCCCTTTTAGAGCGAAAGCTCTGATACTCTTATCTGTAAAAGTCATTCATCGCATCGGAATGTCCCTCAGCCACCAGCGCTCCTTCCTTTCTTATCACTTCGCTTGCTCGGATCCTCATCGTGGCGGTGCCACATGACTAGGCGAGGGTGAAAAGGCTGCTCCGCAAGGGCCTTATTGGCCAGTGGCGGCTGGGTCGTCGGTGCGTGCGGTTTAGCGCAAGTGCACCACGACGCTAGACGATGGTAAATCACTGGTATATAGAAACACCGCACCCGCCTGAGTTTACAGGAACGACATGGAGTTAAATCCGCGATGCAACAGCGTGCCGGCTGGTCTCTCTTTGCATGCCCTTCAGAGAAAGCGAAGGACTGAATCCAGTCATCCAGTAGACATAGCAAGGCAGCAGGAAGTGAAACCTTAATTTCACGAAACACCGTGTTTATAGTGTTTGCTTTCGCTCATTATAACTGCATTTATAAGTGTTAAACATGAGCCTTTTTTTCTGATGCGCGCGCCATGAATCACGTCGCATCCTGTATGTATTGAGCGAGCTCGAGTAGGGCTTCTGCGTTTCTTTCTATTTCTGCGCTAGGGAACACGTCGCCGTAAATGGTATAGGGGCACGCGCCGAGGGTTAGCTGTTAGATGGGAGATTCATGCCGCGCACGCCTGCCGGGAGCGCTTTCTGTGGACGCCAGCTGGGAACGTACTTTGTCGGACCTAGCCGAGTAATACTCACGCGTTAAAAGGTCGCCGAAACAAATGGCAAGACACTTTACCTTCAGAAAATGAGCAGTAAGCGTCGCGTTCGAGGCAAACAGAATATTTGTGTACCGGGAAAATTGAAGGGGCTGTTTCTTAAAAAGTTCTCGCTGCCGGTAATGGGCCAGGTGCAGTTGAATGGAACTTGAGATCAACTGCCATGACGCCGAATTCTTGCTATAAATTGAACTACTGCAAGGGGCGTTCAGTTGTGCAATGCAGAATGGGGCCCACAAAGCAAAAAATCGTGTCTTTCTTCATTGCATAAATGTATTTACAACCGAGAAGAGCCGCGTGTACCCGGATTTACTGCCCGGCAGAACAAAACGCGGCAGCTTTAACCCCAGTAATCTTCCGTCAAAACGCCACGGTGTAAATTATCCTTTCCTTATTTTCCTGATCGTAGGCAAAGGTTGAGCGTGTTTGTTAGATGAAAACTACAATTGAAGCCGCAGACGTGCCTCCGTGACTCAGCGCACGAGTTCAATAACTATATGGGCTACTTTATACCGTACGGGCTTATAACCTCCCTCCTTCCTCGTAACGTTCTTTCAGACTTACCTGTATTTACGTGCTTGATCACTCACCGAATCACACTGGATTGACCGTCACATGTGCGTCGGTTCAAGGCATGTACTCCTGCTTTCCCCATACGCACGACCGCATTGCTTACTCTACCTCGGCATACTCTACCTCGGCATATAACGTCATTTCTAACATTTGCGCTTCAACGTTCCGTAAGTTATGTCAACTGACGCATAAACTTAAAGATGCTCCCTCTCATGTTCAATACCTGGCCTACACAACCCTCATAAGACCTAAATTAGAATATGCTTGCACAGTTTGGGATCCGCACACTAAAGTTAACATTAGCAATCTCGAGAAAATCCAAAGAAGAGCTGTACGTTTCATCTATTCCAAATATAGCCGCCTTGATTCCGTATCTCAACTAATGAACACGAATAACATCCAAACTCTTGAACTAAGGCGCAAATTTCTTCGCTTGAAGTTTCTGCACCAACTGGTTAATAAAAAGCTCGGATTAGATAATAGTTTGTATGTGAATCCACTCTCAACCAGATCCCGTCACACCCATGACAAATCTCTAACCACATTTTTTGCTGGGACTAACATTTTCAAATTTTCATTTTTTCCCCGAACTATTCATGAATGGAATTCGTTACCCGTTTCTGCACTTTCTACCGTTGAATCCCTCGAAGCTTATTTTTGCCCAAATGCCACTGTGCTGAGCTGATGCCTTACCCTTGTTAAATGCATTGTTCTTTCTTTTATGTTTTTTTTTTGTTTTTATCTTTATACCTTGTATTGTTACTTGCAATTGTGACTCAAGTATTCTTGTATTTTGTAGTTGCTTGTCCACTCCTGCTTGGGCTGTCAAGCCTGCAGTATTGAATAAATAAAAAAAAATGTTTGTTGCATCTTACGAACCATTGCGAAATTGACGTCATTCGAACTTTTTGCTTTCAGAATCGTAATTGCCAAATTTTCGACGAAACGAACCGGTTGCGCCTGTCAACCAGAGCTGTTTCACAGTGGACTAGGTATTTCAAAGGGCCCTGAAGGGAAGTTGCCAAACACTACTTTGTGGCTGCAGTGTGTAGTCTAACTCCTGTGATTCGTCCTTTCAAAATTGAGAGGAAGGCAAGTGCCTTAGTTACGCTTAGGAAAGCCCAAATGTGGAGCTAGAACAAGGCTTCCCATTGCGAACTCTTCAAGACCTATTGCAATGTTGTCACACTCATGTGTAATATAGCTGTATGAAATCAGTCGTGAGAATTTCTAGCTTAGCGTGTTATTTTAAGGTTTATATCGAATCTCGTTGTAGTATACAGATTTTGTTACTGCATCAGTGCCATTTTAAAGAACTGATCTGCCAAAGAGCTTCACGTTTGGAATGACGTCACAACTTTCCTGCACATTGTAAACATCATTCTTTCTATTTTTCTGTATGCGAAAATAGCAAAAAATAAAAAAAAACACTTTTTGACAATTTAAGCTCCAGTACTCCACCCCTTTCAGAAAATAAGGGCATGACAAGCAGAGGGTATCCCCTTTGTGAGAACAACGCAGGCTTATTACGCGCCCAGTGCGACGCAACCACGGCATAGCCCTTCCTGAGTACAAGGAACAGAACACGAATAGCAATGACTGCAAAATACAATAGGTCAGCCACTCTTTTTTTGCCGTTTCAAAACAACAGAAAATCATGAAGTGTATACGTCAGCATTTTTTTGACACTTCAAATCCACTGTGCCAATCGTATGCGACAAGAATGTGACGTCTAGGTGGATTGGGATATTTTCTTGCACGGCTTCAAGGTGCGGACATTTACGAAGGCGGAGATTCCTTTGCGCTGACAGTTTGATGGAATAATATTTTGGTAATTTTGATGTGAGGATATTTGGCGTAGGAGGGCTGAGCACGAGGTTGCGGGTTCGATTCTCGCCACCAGCGCGGCCGCTTTTCTGATGAAGGCGAGAAGCGAAAACACCCAAGTACGAGATTTCGGCGCACGTTAAGAATCCCCAGCTGTCAAAATTAATCAGGAGCCCTCCACTACGGCGCGCCTCATCGCCCACGCTGTTTCGTCGCGCTAAACCTTAAAATCATTGATGTGAGGATATTTCTGTAAGCGGACTTTCTCCGTAAGCACATTTCGGAGCACGGGCGCTATACATTGTCGCTTTGTTAGGCCAGCCATGAGAGAATGATGTACGTATATTCCGCACCCGTAATCACCGTAAGCCTGGTAGCGTCCCTCTGACCTTCAAGCTTAGCTAAGGTCAAACGAGCGCCTCGTGGGGTGTCACGTGGCAAACGGAAGGGCCATTCACCGCGCTGTAGCCACCGACCGAACCAATTCGTGGTGCCGACGAAAGCGCCTCGTGGCAGCGCGATAGCATCGCATCTTGTTTGTCTGCGTAGAAAAATACTAGGAAAAGCACTCTGTGATGGACGAATTCGGAATGGCACACATTTTTTTTTTCCGTCAATACTCTGTTGTTGATACGACGTACGGCGGCGGCCACCGCTTACAGTATACCGTACAGGCAGCAGTAGCTCCCGTTTACGCGCTGCAAGATTAGAAGGTCGAAGCTCTTCCAAAGAATGTCCTTGCTCTGTGGCGGATCTGAAGCATTTTGGGTGTAAGGTGGTGTACCTACTATTTTCTTCTCTCACTCATCCGATCTCTACTTGCTGCTGGGTGCTCACTTGCTCGGAGTTTTCAGTCAATCTGCATTCGTATTTTCCACCAATCGATGGTTCGCTTTGAGTCTGATTTTTGTTTCGCGGTTTTCATCTGAACTCTGCGGGCAAAAGCAAAAATAAGGGAATACGATTCGCTTTTCAAACGGCGGTCTCGTCAGACTACGTGCTGATTGCGGCACAATATTCCAACAACACGTAGGCACACATTTCGCAAGAACGGCAGAGAACTTTTCAAGCTATGGTATAACGATCGGAATTTTAACTACAGTGACGCAAGGCAGAAATCCGAGAGCATGTCATTATTTCTAGAACAAAAAATGTTTCAAGGGCTGTTCCCGAAATACTTGAAGTTACACTCCACATCTTGGTTATAAAGTTCGGCATATATTGGCCGCTGCATTGTTTTGCCATTCTCTGAACTTTTGCACACATGCATGTTTTTTCGCTTTCTCTTAAATAAAAAAGCGGTTGTCGTTGTCGCCGTCTCTCACACCCCTAATGCCGTGTTCCAAGGTAAAGTCTCCGCAGCCACACTCACGCCGCTGCTGGAGCAAGAATGACAAATGAAGTGCGTAATAACATTCAACGTATGAATTTCCCTCGAGAAGCCGAGAGTATTATTTAAAACGTGTGTGGGCGCTGTGATTGAACTCTAGACAGTTATGCGTCGAAAGCAGCAAAAGTAGTGTTTAGCAAATAGTTTGAACATATTCCCCGAAAAAGGCCAGAAAAAAACCAGATCACGTCTTTACCGACCGTTAAGGTTTCCGCCGATCACTGGAACGACTTCAGGCGAATAGTTGTCGAACATTTCGAGTCCTTGGGAGATCCCTGTCATCAGCCTTGTGTCAAAAAGGGCCTTACGAGATCAGAGGAAACATCGTTGTACCGTATCCGAACGGGCTCAGCGAAGACCCCACCATGGCTATTCAAAGTGGGCCCCGTGTGATCGCCTCTGCGTTCGTCATGTTCAGGGATAGGGGATGTACACCACTATGTAATGTCTTGCCCAGAACATGATATCAAGCGGACTGCAATGCTCTCAACAATTCGAAAGTTGGCAGCCCCACACAGTACCCTGGACCACGTCGTCGTCTCAAGTGGTCATTGCATGCTGTGCAGAGACGTGTCGCGCCTTCCACTATAAGCTTTCTTCAGTAGACGGATCTTGCGAACTCGTGGTGAAGGGACCCTGGCATAGACTAAATAGGGGAAGCTTGGGCGGAGCAATTGCCGGAATATCCAGCAAGGCTAACCCAGCGTGATACCACACAACCACCACCACCACCACCACGTGTTCAGATTAAAAATAAAAGCCAAGAAACCGAAGCAAACCTTTATAACAACTCCAATTCTGTTTGAGCCCGCTTTCCACATTAAGGCCAAGTAGCCATTCTGCATCAGCATTTATTCGTTCTACCGCTAATTAATCTGTTGACAGTGAACTCTTGCAACCAGTAAAGAGTACAGGGTGACCGATAATACGTAAATAAGTAATATAATATGCCCCGAAATTTCGGTGAAAGAAAGAGAAATGGTACAATATCATGCGCCAACGCATCGAAATTTGTCTGCATTGAAAGTCCCTTCACCGATATTTCCTTGCACTGAGATCTTGCACCGAATGGCACGTACAGTGAATGATATTTGCATTGAATTAGGATTGCACCTAATTTCATTAGCACCCAATTGTCGTCACAGCATCGAACTATGCTAGCACCAAACTATATTCTCCACCTACATTACCTACCCCGATGCTGAATGTAGCGTTCATCCCATATCAACGAAGAACAGGCGCATCACATATTCCAAGCGACACAATGCTGGCAGAGCACGTTCTGCCCCGTGTGCGGTTTGCAATGCTTCAAAGCTTTTTCACTGTAAATGCACAGCGTGTGGATGCGCGCGAATAAATATTTGGCACGATGGATTCGAAACGGGAAACTCTCGAACCAACCTCTAAATTTCACGGACGAAATACGATGCAACATCGATTCGTTATGCCCGACTGCTACCTACCGCGAATACAACAGCGTCTAGACAGCATAAATACAGGTAAAATCCCAAAACAAATAAATTCCGCTTGAAGGGTTGCAGCATTATCTCCACAGCCACCCCGATAAACATTGCGGATTTTGTTGTATGTCTACAAAAAAAAAAAAAAAGATTTAGACGTGTTCCTTTTTTTCTTCCTCAAGTTTCTCGCGCGCTTTGATGTCTGGTAAATTAGCAATGATGCGAGGACTCTGGGAGCGAGGTTGCTAACGACGTTTTCAATGCCGAAAAAAAAAGGAGGATTAGAGGCTGTTCCGAGCAGGGCTTAAGTAACAAACTGCGCTGAGTTGGAAAGGCGCGTTTAGTGAGCGCAGTCTCAAAGCTCGTTGCTACGGGCTGATGACAGGCTGTTAGTCTGCCTTGGCTACAACTTTCCTCATTAGCCGCCGTTGTTATGCCTATACTTTTTTTTTTCCTTTCTTTGTCTTTCCTTCCCTTTGGAGCGTGGGGACTCGCCACGAGTTGATGTCGTCACACCCTGTTACACTATAACCGTTCAGGTTGTCCTGCTAACTCGCAGTAGTATACGTTCTTATACACTAAAAGAAAACGCACATAGAGGCAAGCATTTTTCAACAATCATAAATATCTGAGCATGATCGTTCAGGAGTTCAGAATGGGTAGTTGTGCGTTCTTCGTAAATGCCCAAACAACTGTTCAAGCAAGATGAGTGCATAGACGAACTCCAATACGCAGACACGCACAGTATCTGTGTACATACGTCGGCGTTTTCGGGAACTCCTTTGTCATCGTCCTGTCTGCGTAACCTGCTCGCCCAAAAGAGACACAGTGTATCTGCCGTCCGCATTCATTCAAAGGACAACGGATGGTTCCATAAATCTACCCTCGCATAGGCAATACTGCAGGCATTTGTCTTTGAACTGGTCACTCACCCTCATTATATTTTTTTTGTAAACACGTGAGATGTCTTCTTGTTTGCTACCTTTGAAAATCTCATTACGCCCGAGAATACGTTCGTCAATTGAAAATGGAATCACCTTTGTCCTTGCGTACTTGGTGTACTTCACAATTTCCATTTTCGTGACGGGGTCAAAAATTTAAACCTGAGTGGACCAACTATGTACCTCTCAACGAAGATTGTGTTGAGAAGCTAATTGAAGAGGTTTTCGAGTTGCATTTGACCATACGCTTCAAACACTCTTGCAAGATGAAATCGCAACTTTCCCACCCGTACCAGCTAAAGCCTATTCCAAAAAAAAATGGAATTGAAAGTATTCCCGTGGAACATAAAATGTTCCTATTTATATCAATAAGGTAAGAAAAAGGCGATGCAAAATTTTACGAAATTGAAAATCACCGACACGTAACTCCGTCAATGGTGCCAGGCTGCGGAATGACGTGTTGGTACTCTCTGCAAACCGGTAGTCTATTGTCAGGGATGTACAGGGACAAACGCTTCCAGTGGGATACGAAATTGAATAAGGCGAATTTATGCTCCTAAGTAAGCTTTGGAAACTTGAAACGGCGCAGATTTTGCAGCAAGACGAATAAATAAGTGTATATATGCTGCAGTCGGCGAATTGAACGTCTCGGGATTTGGTCAGCCGGCTACGCTACAGGTCCGTCTTTTTCAAAAACATTCAATCAGGTCTGGAAGAGCGTCCGGAAATGGAGAATGACAGCTCCAATCGGGAAACGGGACACGATGTTCGCATACTTCCCTTACATGCGGTAAAAGATAGACATAGCGGATGACGCATGAAGGAACACGAAACAGAATCAACTGAGTGAGCTCAGCGGCAGTGTGGGACATCGCGTTAAAGTTTCAGATTACTGCAACCCCTCCTCGCACTCGATGTACTACACATTGTGCACTATATATCTCTCCTTTTTGTAATGGTTCGTAACTAGTCTTCGCCGAAATTTAAAATTATTGCGTCTACGTCACGGCAAGCTGTTGCACTAAAGGAGCGCCGTTTTTCTCTGCCGTTGTCGGTGCGCGGGTATTGCCTCATGGTGCGTTTAAAAAAAAAAACGCTGCGATATCCTCGTCCTCAGAAACCAGTGCTGAGCAAGCATCGCCTCGTTTCGTTTCAAGCAGGGTTTTGCAATATTTTTGGGTGAGTGTCTTTGTTTGAGCTAGCTTTCAAGTGCTCGTGCTTTTACGCTGCAAGTAACTATATATATTACGTCTCACCATCACTCACATTAAATATATCCTGTCACACAGACGATTCTTAATAGTTGCCTTGCAGAGGTTTTTTTACTTCACTTTTTCTTCTCAATTTGCTACTTCTCTAGCATGCTCGAAGTACAATTTACACCCACATACGTTGCGTAACCAGAGACACGTCTTTTGAAGTGCTGGGGCCTCTTCTTCTGCCATTGTTAAATGGCAAAGTATTTGTTTTTTGCTAAAATTACGCAGTAGCCGGATATTTGCTCCGAAAGTTTGTCAGCGCCCCTAACATCTCATTCCATCGAATGCACGATTATCTTTTTTTCTTTTCATGTTGGTTCTTTCGTTTCATCGGGAGCGAAGTAGGCACTTACTTCTACGACCTCCTCGACATGAAATTGTCCATCGACCGCTGTCTGGTCTTGGACATCTCGCTTATCTCTGCTGCATGGTCCAAGGAAAAGAGGGCCTTTCTTCGCTTCCCGCCTCTTCTCACTATTTTTGGGCTCTAAAACCTCGACGAGTCCTCGCAAATTCTGAAAGCCATAAAATGCATGTGTGCGTCCGTGTTTGTGCGTCCGTGCGTGTGTGTGTGTGCGTCCGTGCGTGTGTGTGTGTGTGTGTGTGTGTGTGTGTGTGTGCGTGCGTGCGTGTGTGTGTGTGTGTGTGCGTGCGTGTGTGTGTGCGCGTCCGTGCGTGCGTGCGTGCGTGTGTGTGTGTGCGTGTGTGCGTGCGTGCGTGCGTGCGTGCGTGTGCGTGAGTGCGTGTGTGTGTGTGCGTGTGCGTGCGTGGGTGCGTGTGTGTGTGTGTGCGTGTGTGTGTGTGTGTGTGTGTGTGTGTGTGTGTGTGTGTGTGTGTGTGTGTGTGTGTGTGTGTGTGTGCGTGAGCGTGTGTTTTGTACGTGTGCATACATTGGTGTTCATTCCGTTTTCTCGTGTGCCATTGGGTGTGCTTCAGAAAAGGCGAATTAAGTGGTTATAGAAGACGAAGGCAGTCACCAAACGGTTTTTTTTTTCTTTCAGGGATGCAAAATCCCTGAGAAGTTTCCCGACAGCTGTACAAATCGTATAAATGGCCCACCAAGAGGCGCCGCAGTTTTATAATGAATGAATGAACAAACTTTATTGATCCGGCGTCGAAATCACACGCCGCCCTTAGTTCAGGGGCGCCGATTCGTAAAGGCAGCCCCGAGGGTGAAGCCGTCATCGAGAGTGCAGAGTGCACTATCAAAACCAGGCGTCGTCATTCAGGCACCGCCAAACTGCGAGTGCCATCCACAGCGAAGCTGTGGAATTTCCAGGGCTCTGGGCTGGCATAAAGAGAGAAAGGGTCCGCGATTAATTCAATGAAGAACCAGAAAATATCAGGCGGCCACTGTGACATCAGCCTTTTTTGTTTCTTTTTCGCGACACATTTCTGTGAATCGTTTTGAAAACCGGCGAAAGTGTGGCTGAGGTTGAACAATTAGAGAACTACTCCTACTGCGAGGTGGAGAAGAGGCGGGGGGGGGGGGAGAAAAATTATTTTGGGGTGGTTTATTAACATCAGAATAACGCGCTCAGTGCGCTGCTAACACCACGTCGTGAGGTGAGGTAAGGTGAGGTATCTTTTATTTCAATTTATCGTTGTTACATCGCAAGGCTGACCATAAAAGCAGCATAGAAGCTGCTTGACAAGCCCGTCATCCCAATTTAAACGTCAGCAGCAGACGGCAAATATGTATGCTATACAGCTTCTACAGTAATAAACACAAAACACACCAAAGTATCGCAATTCTATCGCGATAACAAAAATATGCAAAGTAAAAAAATATATATATGCACGCTAACCCGCTGCAACAGCCTGTGGAAATAAAACAAGCTGTATTTGTTGCATTAGTTCTTTAAGTCACACGCTTCTGTTTTCAGGGCAAGTACTTAATATGGTGGAGTGGTTAGAGAATACGAGTTGTGTTTTTATCCCGATCTCCGACATCAAAATAGCTTGGCCATGAAGAGCAAGTAGTCTGCGTATGAAATAGTTACAAAAGCACTGAAGCGGCTCTTCGATGCTTCCCTATTTCTTTCTCTGCAGGCTGGTTATTTATATCATTGAGCACTTGTTTACATTTCGTAAAAAATGTACAATAAAATCAGTGGCCATGGTTGTGCTAGTAATAGACACCCTTGGCTGTGTTTAATATATTTTGTCTATGCTTGCAGCGTAGGGATAGCTTTGTGACTTCCGCAAGCACAGGCCGCATAGGTACTCCAAAAAGGTTTCGCATCCTGGAATACTTGGTATGTGCATGTTCCGCTTAAGTTAAGTTTAATGGGCGTAATTTATAGCAAGCGGCTCGCAAAATTGTGACCCACAATGAGTTGCTCAGATAGGATAATTTAGACCGCTGTATGCCAAGATCTTTCAGGTTTATTTTTTTGTAATGTGAATAGCAATGTGAATTTTTTTGGTAGTGTGAATAGTCTGTAGCAGCTTCCATTTTGTAACAAAGAAACTGTACCATCCTAAATTTCTTTCGTTCTAATTTGCGAAAAAAGAACGTTTGCTTATCTACTGAGTTCTTCCATTGAACATTTAGTCCTCACAAAAACAAAACAGACTCTTCCACTCGCTCGACTGCCGTAATAACTTTTGTTTACTTAGCTGACCATATGCCACCGATAGCAGTGATTCAGGCAGACATTATGCCGCACGCAAAATCGAAACCACTGTGGATTTTAGCGAATCCTTCGCCGTGTAGTCTTTTAAATGTTATGCACTATGTTTATGATCAGCGGTCGCCTCCCACTAAATTAAAGAAAACTAAAACACGTTTGTAAACAGTGTACACTGTTTTGAGAAGAGGCAGAGGCCAGAACCGCGAGCAAACCTCCTAGAAAACCCCCGAAAACCGACAAAAAGAAATCAGATGTTTGTTTTAAACTGAAACAACTCGAAACTATTGAGACCAACAGAAAGCATAAGTAGAAATGAGCATAAACAAACTGTAGTTTATAATACCTGAGCTACAGCTCGCGTTATTCCGGTATCAGATAACCATTTCATATACGTCGGGTTCGTGTGAGGCAGAAAAAATATTTTTTTATAGTTCTAGACGGTATTTAATACTGGAAAGACACAGAAGCAGTTTTATTTAAGCGCAACTGTGAACGCCATCGCGGTCAATAAATGACGGAGCTAATATTACCCTACTCATGCATGAGCACTCGATAGCAAGAATCTTGCCTTGGTTCAACGCGGCTAAACCAGGTCTGTTGAGCGATGTGTTTCGGCAACGAGAGTGCGCATACATTTGCAGCGCAAGGCAATGAAGAAACGCTGCTAGGCGCTGTCGGCGGAGTTGGCGTGAATTCGCAGTCAACTATGCAGTCAGTACCTGCTTGCATCATTCTCTGATCGCAGGCACCTCTCTTTTGCACTATCGCCCTTCTGCATCCCTCCCCTTGGATCGAGCGAACGAACAATTAAACGCTTTTACTGCGCAGCGGCACGAGGCGCCAGCTTGACTTTGGCTGACCTTGAAGGTGAGATAGACGGAATGAGGCATTTCTGGGATTCCACCTGGGGTAGTACAATTTTCGCTCTAAAAAAGTGTAGGTTAAATTATCCTAACTCTTATGCGCTCTTTATGAGTCTTCAGTTGTTTTGTATCCTCGTTATTAAATATGATAGTGATTGTGTGTGTACCTAAGCACTCTAATTTTTGTCTGTGACTCGATTCAATCACCTGCCTTCAAGTTGAAAAGCTCGTGAGCGGGTGGTACAACTCGAAATATATATCTATACCCAGGCAGGACCATTCCAAGCTAGTAAAACTCCTCACGAAAGTACTCTATATTCAACGCAAAGAAAACTTCTGGTATCTAACCCAGGCAAAATATAAATACGTAACCCCCCGTAACAGTGATTTCTTTAAATTGAGAGCACTTGTTTGGCATTGGTTGGATTGGGCCACAGCAAAAAAGAAAACAACGGTTTGAAGCAGCGTTGAAGAAAGGTGGCACGAACGTAAGCACTAAATAAAACATGTCGGCTCGTTCTTTTCGAAGAAAAACAAAAAAACCGACAAAGAAATGACGCGCGTTGTGTTGACAGATGGCGCGCGAGCAGTGCGAAAGCGGGAAAATGGCATTGCATTTATCATGGGAGAAGAAAGAAGGGCGGGGAAGAACGTGGAAGAAAGGAGGCGGAGAGAGGAAAGGGAGTTACGGGACAGGGTCAACAAAAGGCTATCGCCTTTCGGCGTTTGCAGGCAAGCTAGCAGATATGCGGCTAAATATTTTTCCTTTCCTTGCTATCGCAAGCAAACATCCCGTGAATACCCGCGCGGTTTTGTGGGCCGCTCCCTTGGTGCACATCAGGAAACGGCCACGAAGAACCCTCTGAATATTCTGCGCTAGACCTCGCATATGCAGTAGAGTCCCACGGTCGCTTCTCTTGTGCAATGAAAGCACACAGCGCAAGGCAGGCGGACCAAGCCATCGATCAATTTGCTGCATGCGGGCCTGACAACGTTATTTGCGGTGCCGTAGGACAGATAGCGGCGTCGTGTGAAGACGAAGAAATGAGGGTTGCACTTTTTTCCTTGAATAGATGACACTTTGGCGGTGTAGGTTTCGGCTGGCGGCGTCTAGTTCGTTTCCTCAAGTGTGGCAAAATTGAGAGCCTGCAATGGGGCCCTTCAGGAGGATGCACTGTGCCGCAGAACTACAGCAGAAAGCCTTACATCTGAATGGCTTGTGAAGGACAATTTTTATGCGGTTGCAAAAAAAAAAAAAAAACGATTTACCGTTCAAGTGACAGTCCGCAAACAACCATTCTTTTTTTCGTTATACAGGGGGAAAACTGATGCCAATCGATTGGTGTTTGGGCAATGTCACTCGAGCGGAGGGTTTTGAAGTTTTTAATGTAATTATGAGCGCGGTAAACAAGAACGTTTCATTAATATAAGGGAAGGATAAAATACAACTTCGACGTCCCCGAAGAGACGCATACTAACATCTGCAATCTCCGCTCTTTCGGAGTAAACACGCAGTGTAGCCTAAATGGCTTATAGAATGATAATGCGCTACAGAAGAATCTTTGAATGATTCCGAATAACATGGGAGACTTCGGTGGCTCATTCAGTTAATCTGCTACGTTAATAGGCTATAGGATATAACGTGCTCCATGCGCTTAAAAAAAGCAGCTTTGCTGATTGCCTGCCTAGGATTCTCGAATGACGTTGAAAGGTCAACTTGTTTTCGCCAGCGCGCTAAACGTAATTCTAATCCAGGGGCACCTGTCGCACGAGCGTGTTTTCGGTGAGAGGTAGCGACCGTACGGAAAGTACGCTTTCATCCGTACGAAGAGAAAATTGCCCATAAAACACAGGCATTCAAATAATTCTGCGAAGCTAGAACTGTGTAGAGATCAGGAATAGGCTGCACATGAGCGCACTGGCTGCTTCGTTTAGCTCACTTTTTTCTCTGAAGTAGAGAAACGGATATTGGACGCTCGCGAAACTGGAGGGTGTGACGTGTTCAGGCGGAAATCTACGGCGAATTACTGTTAACTGCACGCGGACATGTCAAAGAGGACAGAAGGCCCACTACTGACCCATATCACGCTTAAGTATTCCAAGCAAGCTTCTCGAACACATCATGTTCTCTTATGTGATGGGCTTCCTTGAAACAAATTACTTTTTCATCCCTCTCAACGCGGCTTCAGGTGAGAAAGACAGAGAGAGAGAAACCCAACTCGTATCTTTCACTGATTATCTGTTTGTCAGTGCAGACGAAGGTTATGACACTGATTGCACTACTTGAATGAGAATTGATGCTAATGTGGTTGGTTGGATTAGGTCATTTTTTTCTAACAGGTCGCTATGTGTCACTGCTAACGAAAGCTCTTCCGATAACTCTGCCGTAACACCAGCTGTACCCCAGGGCTCTGTATTAGGTTCTTTGATATTTTTATTTATATTAATTACCTACCTAATTGTGTTGAGCTTTCAACCACTACATTATTTGCTGACGATTTTGTGCTGTATTCTAAAGTCGCAAATTCATATCAAACTTCAGAATGACCTAAATAACTTCCCTCCTCGATGTCGCTACTGGAGAATGAAACTTAACTCCACAAAATCTAACAGCATGCGTGGGACTACAAATACTTTAGCTTCTAATAACTGCATGTATCTTAATAATGACACTCCCTTTTCGCCAGTGCACTCGTACGAGTATCTTGGGCTTAATATTACTAACAACCTCTCTTTGCAGAAAGACGTTGAATACGCTACTAATAATGCTAACCGCATTCTCGGCTGCTTGCGACATAACTTTTCTTCCGTACCCATGTCAGTGAAACTGAACCTTTACAAAACTTTAGTACGCTATAAGCTAGAGTCTGCATGCGCCCTCTTAGTTTGGGGTGCTGTCAGAGTTTGCTTGCATCAGATACGATGCAAAACGTTCATTGATCATTTAAATTGAGGTTGTACTTTGAAAGCGTTCATTGCGACCGTTTTATCTTTTTTTATCTCTGCGCCTCGGTCCTCCCTCTCTACTGAACGCATACCCGCACGTATACCCCATTTCTAACAATGTTTTTATGTTGTAAGCGCGTGGACCATCTCATTTTTCTTCCTGCCTTTTCGTTGAGTTGTGATACATTAAAAGTGTATCATTTGGCTCAGTTCTTTCCACTTCCGCCATTGCCCAACCCGAAATGAAGTCATTTATTCCGTGCGAAAACCTCGGGGAATGGTTCTGGCGTGCACGCAGACGAACGAAACGCCGGCCAACTTTATTGGAGTTTTTCTGTTCCAACAGTATCGGGAAGAACTAACTTAATCCAAGTAATATCAGACGATGGACGCTTCCGTTCCATTTTGGTCCTTCGGCAGCCTGCAGTGTCTTGGTATATCACTTTGGACTCGCCCCCCCCCCCCCCCAAAAAAAGGAGAGTGACGCCGTGGGGTGCTGCCCCCTTCCAAGCTATTTTGGGAAGCTAATACGCCGCAAGAGACGCCGCGGGAGACGCTGCCGGAGTTTCTGCCGAAATGAAGACACAGCAGTAATTATCTTTGATTTATGTCGTATAACGTAGCATTTAGCTGATGCTGACATCTGGGTGTTATTTGGAGCCTCAGAAGATGGCGCCACTCAGTAAAAAGCAGCATACAGCAGACACTCCCATTTACAAGAGTTTTTTTATTCAGAGCAGGCCTCACTGACTGGCCTTGGAATACGTGAAGGTTTAACACTTTCCTACTTTCATCAATTACTCAACCAAGACACGTATTCATGTTACCATTTGATGCATGAATTATAGAAGCCTTCTCCGTGTTCTAGATGGCGATAACGGTATGCCATCTTCCGTGAGTACAGCGATTGGATGACGGTGAGTGAGGTCCTCTAGCCAGATAGTCGCTCTATTATGGCATACTTTTTCCCTTGACATAAAATGAATTATATGATAGAAGAAATGTGCAGAGCTTTCTCGGAAGTTGACAGCGAAATGCAGTATATGCGACGGTCTCCCATCAAGATGCCAATCTCACCAGACGCAGCCTACTATGCACACACACCACAGCTTCGGCGGTCTGTTGTTTTTCCTTTCCTGTATTTGCACAAAGGGACATTATCACTTCCTGCTGAAAAAGAGTCAGAACGGGAAAGGAGTTCCTGGCAAATAATTCCAGCAATCCTCTCTGAGTGTCTCTGCTGCACAAAAGAACTGGCCCCTCTATTCAGGTGAACAAACACAGCTATTCGCAGGCAGTCACACTCGAGTGGCGTGACTCAATAACGCAACAGAAAGGCTGCGATGAGGTGTCGACAGCAGCGTATAGCGCAGTAAGAGCAGCGTTCCTGAAGAGTGCCAGAGTCGATGCCTGTTGCGCATGCTCTGATGGTTACAGTTAAATGTTGATAGACGGAATGGTGGTAATCCCGTTGTTCTTGATTTGGCGCCCCCTCGATGATCCGAGAACCGGTGGTGCAGTCGAAGACAACGAAGCCTATTTCAGTGGCAGTAGACTTTAATGTGCGGAGAGTCAGGGATGTCAACAACGCGTGAGACGACGGCGTTCACCCCGGCGTGCACCAACACCACCGTCCCTCGCGTCGTCCCACCGCCGTTTCCCCCCAAAATCTCCCGATCAATCAGACACAGCATACACAAATCACAAGTTCATATGCTGCCCAGTCACAGCCAAGAACACAGGTACTCTCCATTCGCCCCGACTATTCCTCCTCCCCATTGGTCCTGCCTGAATCCCGTCACCTCCTCACCCTACTGCCCGTTTAGGTCGAGGAAAGACGTTCTCACGGGAGGGGAAGAGTCAACGCCTTGACCGCCATTGAACGTTACCGCGCCGCCATCACCGACGCCTGGCTTACTGAGGGCTAAGTACTACTCGCGTTCTCATACCTTCATGGGCTAATCTTCTCATGAGAACGCGAATGAGAACCATTCGCGTTCTCATACCTTCATGGGTTCATCTTCGTCTCCGTCGCGGGGACGAAATACGCTGCGCGTGCAGAGATCAACGCTGTGGCATGTCCCTCGGGCAACTTTTTATTTTTTCCTTTTCCTCGCAAGGGAACTGACCCCGCCGGTTAGAAATACCAACTTCGAAGCATCCAGACACGCGCTAATCCGCCGCCGAGCAGTTAAAAGCCAACTGAGAGAGCAGAACTAACCATGCGCGTTCTCAAAGCTTCCCGGGCCGATCTCCGTGTCCGTCGCGGGGAAGAAATAGGCTATGCGTGCAGAGATCAACGCTGTGGTTTGTCCCTCGGATTCGCGTTCGCACAGAGGCCTAGGACCCAGCAAATGCAATCTCTGCCACGTGCAGATAATACGCTGCGTGTTCAGAGAACAAGGTTACGGTATGTGCCCCCAGGCGCAGTCCCGTTCGCACAGACTCCGGGGACCCAGCTCAGTCTCTAACGGGAGAAGAAAATAAGCTGCGTGGTTTGTTACGAAATGTCCCCCGGGCAACTTTTGATTTTCGGCGTCGCGTGTAGAAAGACGGTGGTTCGAATCCCGGTGCCGGACCATCCCCCCCCCCCCCAAAAAAAAAAAAAAACCTTTGCAATGCTGGAGTTGCAGTTGGGGCTTGGGGTGCGGCCTGACCCCTGCGACCCTTGCCGGTAACGCACTCCCTCACAAGAGCAGGATTGGTCACCCTGGTGTAGTAACAGCCACAACCTCCCATGAATACGCCAATTAACCAACAGCCCTCAGTCTCTAGTGGCTGCGAAGCAGCTGACCACGGTGGAGGTCAGACCTGTGACGCAGCAGGGGGTGCTAAGAATCCCTGGACCCGGACAGGCCGTCATTGGAACTTGAACCTGGCAACGTTTAACACGAGAACCTTATCTAGTGAAGCGAGTCTAAAGGTGTTGTTCGAGGAATTAAAGGGCATCAAATGGGATGTCATAGGGCTCAGTGAGGTTAGGAAAACAGGTGAAGCCTTTACGGTGCTGAAAAATGGACACGTTCTATGCTACCGTGGTCTAGAGGACAGAAGAGATCTGGGCGTAGGATTTATAGTCAATAAAAGCTTAGCTGGCAACATAGAAGAATACTATAGCATTAACGAAAGGGCAGCAGGTCTTGTAATTAGGCTCAATAAGAGGTACAAGCTCAAGGTGGTACAGGGCTATGCCCCCACATCCAGCCATGACGACCAGGTAGTGGAACGCTTCTATGAAGATGTGGAATCGGCAATGGCTAAAGTAAAAACACAGTATAACGTAGTTATGGAAGATTTAAATGCTAAGTAGGCAAGCATCAGGCTGGAGACAAGGCAGTTGGGAACTATGGTTTGGGATGTAGAAATAGCAGGGGGGACCTACTAGTTGAGTTTGCAGAACGGAATAACCTACGCATAATTAATACCTTCTTCTGTAAACGGGAGAGCCGGAAGTGGACGTGGAGGAGCCCGAATGGGGACCATAAAAATGAAATAGACTTCATATTATGCGATAACCCTGGCGTTGTGAAGGATGTGGAAGTGCTCGGAAGGGTAAGGTGTAGTGACCATCGTATGGTAAGATCTCGAATTAAGCTAGATTTGAGGAGGGACCTTAACAAGCTAGTACGAAAGAAGCCGATTAATGACCTAACAGTAAGGCATAAAGTAGAAGAATTCAGGATCGCGCTGCAGAACCGATACTCATCTCTTACCGAGGAACCCGACCTTACGACACAGGAAGCCAGCGACAACCTTACACGCATTATCACGGAGTGTGCAGTAGAGGTCGGGGCACGATGGCTAGACAGGATACTGGTAAACTTTCCCAGGAGACAAAAGATCTAATTAGAAAACGGCAAACCATGGCAATCTCCACCCCAGCTGACAGAAACTAACGAAGCTTTGTAATTTAATAAGTGTAAGACAGCTGACATACGGTGGTATAATATGAGAGGATCGAATACGCTGTAAAGAAAGGAGGTAGCCTGAAAGCAGTAAAGAGGCGCTTTGCGTGGGGAAAAATCAGATGTATGCACTTAAGTACAAGCAAGGCAATGTCATCACAAATAGGGATAACATAGTCACAGTGGCCGAGGAGTTCTATAGGAATCTGTACAGTTGCCAGGACATCCAGGATAATGCCGAACGAGAAAGTAGTTCAGAGGAGATAGACATCCCACCAGTGACGACCGAAGAAGTAAGGAAGGCTTTAAAAGAAATGAAAGGGGGCAAAGCACCCAGTGAGGATCAGATAACAGCAGACCTCTTGAAGGATGGCGGAGAAATTGCACATGAAAAACTGGCAAACCTGTACACGCAATGCCTAATTACCGCAAGTGTACCGGAATCTTGTAAGAACGCGAACATCATCCTAATCCATAAGAAAGGCGACAAGAAGGACTTGAAAAATTACTGGCCGATCAGCTTACTATCTGTCGTCTACAAGGTATTTACCAAGGTAATCGCTAACAGAATTTCTGCCACC
The DNA here is from genome assembly GCF_048455015.1 of Haemaphysalis longicornis. NCBI lineage: Eukaryota > Metazoa > Arthropoda > Arachnida > Ixodida > Ixodidae > Haemaphysalis > Haemaphysalis longicornis. Next base: position 273,392,645 of record NW_027526295.1, on the reverse strand, counting down.
TTAGATTTCAGTCAACCTAAAGAACAAACAGGGTTCCGTAAAGGTTATTCAACAATAAACCATAATCACACGATCAATCAGGTGATAGAGAAGTGCGCAGAGTATTCTGAACCCCTATATATAGCCTTCATAGATTATGAGAAAGCATTCGACTCGGTCGAAACCCTAGCAGTTATTCAGGCATTACGGAACCAGGGAGTAGATGAGCGTTATGTAAAAATACTAGAGAATATCTACAATGGGTACACAGCTACCATCATCCTCCATAAGGATAGCATTAAAATACCTATAAGGAAGGGCGTCAGACAAGGAGACACAATCTCTCCAATGTTATTCACAGCATGTTTACAAGAAGTATTCAGAACGTTGGATTGGGAACAGGTGGGAGTAAGGGTTAATGGAGAATACCTCAGTAAACTCAGATTTGCTGATGACGTTGCCTTGCTAAGTAACTCGGGGGACGAATTGCAAAGCATGCTTTCCGCACTAGACGAACGGAGTAGAACCGTGGGCCTCAAAATTAATATGCAGAAAACTAAAGTAATGATCAATAACCTCGGGACAGCACAACAGTTTGGGATAGGGGGCGAGGTAGTAGAAGTGGTAAAAGAATATATCTACTTAGGCCAAGTTGGGACCCCAGATCCCAACCATGAGGCAGAAATAATTAGAAGGATCAGAATGGGGTGGAGTGGATACGGCAGACATTGTCAGATAATGAATAGCAGCCTACCATTGCCCCTGAAGTAGAAAGTTTATAACAGCTGCGTCTTACCGGTACTCACCTACGCGGCAGAAACGTGGAGGCTCACTAAGTGGGTTCAACTTAAATTGAGAACGACTCAGAGGGCAATGGAGCGGAAAATGACAGGTGTTACATTAAGGGACAGGAAGAGAGCGGAGTGGGTCAGGGAACAAACCCGTGTTAAGAACATACTGGTGGAAATTAAAAAGAAGAAATGGACGTGGGCAGGGCATGTAATGCGAAGGAAAGATAACCGTTGGTCATTAAGGGTAACAGAGTGGGTCCCCAGAGAAGGCAAGCGTAGCAGGGCGCGGCAGAAAGTTCGATGGGCGGATGAGATCAAGAAGTTTGCGGGGACAAATTGGTCACAGTTGGCACAGGACCGGGGTAATTGGAGAATAATGGGAGAGGCCTTTGCCCTGCAGTGGACGTAGATAGGCTGCTGCTGCTGCTGCTGCTGCTGCTGATGATGATGATGATGATGAAGTACTACTAGACAAGGCCAGCTCCTCAAATTAGCCACCACAAACGCGCGCCACGTCCGCTGTCAAACGGCGTCGAGCATAGATCAACACGGCGACGTCTCGTCCCGCTAACGACGGAAGCACTCGGTGTGTCTCGCCGCCCCGCGCCCCGGCACCGTCCTCCGCCGACAACAACAACAGAGGGGGGAACAGCAAAGCATCGCCATTGCCGCCGGCTTTGGGCGCGAGGCACAGCTCTTTGGAAATTTTCCTTTCAAGCAGCCCCTGTCCGACTGAAAGTGGTGGGAGGCGAACAATGCCCTCTGCCGTCAAGTTGCAAAGCGGCTAGGGATACAGGAAAGACGTACGCTGACCCCTACTCGCAAAACTTGCACCACAACGAGGTAACATACATCGATAACACGCATCAACTTAACTGCTACCTTCATTCTGTTTTCCGGCAGTTGTTGGTGTGCCTGGAGCAACAAAAATGACGACTACCAGTTTCGTATAAACTGGAAAGGGGGGAACGAAAAAAGCAGTAGTTCCAGCAGCTCGTGAATAGATACACTTCTTGCACTCCAGCTTTTTCATTCCGGAAATAACCGCGAAAAGACGGCACGTAGAAAAGAACACACAGGATGGCGTGCTTCTTCACAAGCTTATATTAATGGACAAGCAACTGTGAACGACTAGGACACACAGCGTTCCACTGATGTGTGTGAAGGATGCCAGCGCTCATTAAAAACTCATAGGTCTTCAATTCAGCCCATATTCCCCCACCTATTCAGCGGACCATCTGGCTTACTAACGTTTGAGTTTGGGTCAGTTGTTTCATCATAAAATGGTGAAAACTGCGCTTCAATGAAGACAGTAAAAGAATACAAAGACACGAACGCTGGTGTCTCTGTCTCTTTTTTACTGTCTTCGTTTAAGCACTCTTGTTCCTTTTGAAATACCATCGCGTAATTGCCCCTGAGGGCCACCACTGGAGAGGCTGGCGCGGCGATCGTTTGGCCGTCCTCGTATGGGCAATATTGTGTGGTTGGCGTGCAGCGCGGGACACTTCGTTTACGACACGTTTTATGAGCGTAGTTTCGTGTTCATTTTCGGCGTTTGAAGTTGATTCTCAGTGCTTAAAGAGCATTTTGACCTCCTCCAAGGAGGTCAAAATACACTTTAAGTTGATAAGTTAAAACTTGCCTGCCCTAGATGATACGCTATAACAGCATCACCTAGGGAAGGTTCCCCGGAAACAACTTGAACAGGGTGTAGGAACAAATGGTCCCCTGAACAAATGGCCCCGCAACTTATGGTTCCGGAACTCATGGTCCCGGAACAAATGGTCCCAACTCGAAAGTAGGAACAAATGGTCCTGGAACTTATGGCCCCGGAACAAATTGTCCCAGGCACCTGTTCAGGCAAAATGATTCTATAAAACTCCACGTGGGTTCTGTTTAAATTTGTTTTATTTTGCACCCGCCGTGGTGGCTCAGTGGCTAAGGTGTTGCGCTGCTGAGCGCGAGGTCGCGGGTTCGATTCCCGGCCGCGGCGGCCGCTTTTCTGATGAAGGCGAAAAGCAAAAACGCCCGTGTGTACGAGATTTCGGCGCACGTTAAAGATCCCCAGGTGGTCAAAATTAATCCGGAGCCCTCCAGTACTGCGCCCCTCATCGCCTGCGTCGCGTCGGCGCGTTAAACCCTACAATCAATCAAATCTGTTTTATTTTGCTGGAGTGCAGTTTCTAATTTCTTAGGTTTCTTTATTTTTGTTTTCTTTTTTTAAGGTTTTGTTAAAACGGTTAGCTCAATTTGGGCGATTAGAACGAATAAACACGGTATTTCTGCCAACCACGCATTTTTGTGAAAGTGCAGGGCATTCATTACACGATTGGCCCGTTTTCGGAATTTTTATGCGTATTTTATCCGGCCTTTTTATTTTAGTCGTCGCATTTTTTATACGTTCAAGACGAACATTCTCATTTATTACTTCTTTTCTCTTTCGGTATTTGATTTTCGTAATATTTTCCTTTTTTCGGCTTTCCACGTTTTGATTCTTTGTGAGTCCGGCCGTGTTCCAGGAAGCCGCACGTGTCGCGAGACGCCGCTAGTAAGCCAGGGGGGTGACAGGCACAGTGTCGAGACATGGGGGCGTCTGCTCTGATAGCAAACATCAGCTGAGCCGCTGGTCAAGCCAGGCTGTCGCGACGGTCAGCACTGTTAAGTTCGTGCTTCTCATTTAATCAATGAAAGCCGCCTGTGGCTCATGTATTGGCGTCGCCTCCGCTTCTAGCTGTACGCTCAGTTCCTTTCATGCAGCCGCAAAGACGCGAAGTTGGGGGTCGCGGAGTGCATGTTTTATGCTCCTTCCTCTTTTGTGTGGCAAAAAGACTGGGGTGCTGAGCCCTAGTTCCTTTGTTAGTATGCGGTCGTTCGGTGATTAGCTGACGGGAAGCGAAAATGTGCCGTCTTATAGTTTTTGACGATTTGCGAAGCCGGCGTCGGCGCTGTTCGTTGATGGTCATTCGCCTTAGGAATTCGCCTCGGGTTGAAGGAGCTCTTCTCGGTAGTCCGGCGGGCGGCGGCGTCCCTTAGTCTGGGAAGGGATTAGCCACTACCATAGGTCGGCGTACTCACTCATGAGTACACTCATTTGTACTCATTTGTACTCAAACTCATGAATGAGTACGATGATGATTGAGTACACACCCAGAAAAAAAAGGTGAGTATGATGACGAGTGAGTACAGGGGTAAGTCCACTACTCGTGAGTACAGTGCTCATGAGTACACTGCTCATGATTATGAGTACTCATGAGTACAGTATTCATGAGTATGAGTACTCATGAGTTTGAGTACTAATGAGTATGAGTACTCATGAGTACACAGTACTCGTGAGTACTGGTTTTGCGAGTGCTTGCACTCTTGAGTATATGCACTCGTGAGTATAGTAGTGCAAACAAGTTTTATCACGAGCTCGAGTCCAGACGCGCGTGTACGAGTCGCAAACATTTAGCGGTGCCGCTGTGAAGCTTAACAGTCAGGGATGGCAAAATTAGACAACGAAAACTGCACCTTCCCCCTTTCCCGGTCCCTGTTTGGCGCTGTAAGCGTTTCTCGGCGGTCGCTCGCAAAGGGGTCACGGTGAAGAGGAAAAAACGAGGGGGTGAGGGCGCGGCGGGAAACGAGGCCGCAGTTGCTCTTCTCCTATGGCACTTGTTGACTGCCACAGTTATTTTTGTTGACGCGGCCTGTGAACGCGTGGCGGCTTCATTGCGCTTGCTCACTTCCAGTTGTTTTAGGGGAGAGGCGGTTGAGGTTGCTAACAATGCACGCACTGGGCGTACTGAAGTCCCTCTATTTCGGTCTTCAGAAGTTTCCGTAGACGCATGTCACGCTGTTTAGTCGTTTCGTGAGCCGAACCGCTCATTTCAACAGTCGCAGTTAATTTACATAACTCGCGTCAAACCGACTGCGTGGTTCGTAACGTTTGTCTCACCGAAATTGTCCGCACCATTCCGCTGTCCGTATTCAAGCGACAATTTGGCTGATGTACGTGCGCCCATATGGTTTTATTAGGTTCCCGTTTTGAAAAATTTTGCTCAGCTTCGCTAGTAATATGGTCTCGTTAGTGCCATTTACAAGTGAGCATATAGCCCCACCGTACAGGCGCGGCGGTGGAATTTGCCCCAGCAATGGTAATAAAATATCCGAGTACACCTAAGCACGTTTGCGAGTTGCGAATCAGACATCATAATATTCAGTTGAACGCGTGGGACGCCTTGTTTAGCCTCGCATATTTTGTTTAGCCTCGCATAATTAGTTAAACTTAAACATTTTATTTTTTTCGGTTTAGCCTTTCATTCGAGCCACGACCTAGCTAAGATGTTGCAGGCGACAGGATAAGGATTTGAGGCCATGAGAGGACGAACGGACGAAGAGACGAACAACGTGAACGAACCGCACCACGACTACGAGGCTTGCGGCACGCAGACGTGAGGCACCGACAGACTCCATGTCCGCCGTGGTCGACACACTGCTGTCTTCAACGGAACGCTACGTCCTATGCTCTGCGAAGAAACAGCAGTTTGTGAGCGCACTACGATTACGAAGGCTACCCTGCTCTGGCCGTAAGGACGACATCGTCTTGCGTCTTCTAGAGGACAACGAAGAACGTCGCCATCTCTCCAAACGAACGAATGTGCCAACGCTACTTCAGGCTGCCTCCGACACCAAACGGCAGAGGACCCTGCAAGCGGCGCTGTTTGAGAGCAGGAGGCTAGGTGAGGAGGAGGAGGAGGAGTAAAAACTTTCTTAATGTACAAGACAGAGTTAAAGAGAGGTAGAGGCGGTTAGGCCTCTCTTGCGTGGGTGTATTCCTTAGTCCGGGATCCCATTGGTCGAGGCCGCCGCCCGTGCCCGCTGGACGAGAGCCCGCTGAGACTCTAGGTCCGAGCAGCCGGACAGGGCCGCCTCCTAGTCCTCCCTCGTTGGCTTCACTTTGACTTTTAACTCTGGATTATACTGGCAGGCCCATACCATATGATACGTGTCTGCCCACAGACCGCAGAAGTTACACCAACCCGAGAAGGACGGGTTGATGTGTTTGAGCATTGCTGGGCTGTAGAACGAGCCCGTCTGCAGCCGGTGAAGATGGCGCTCCTCAGTTCTATCCAGGCCCTTGGCGGGCACCGGGAACGCCCGCCTACCGTGGCGCATGTATGTTGTGACCTCAGAGATTGTGGTTAGCGGGTAAGGTACAAGTGTACGGTCAGAGCCTGGGAAGTCAGAGGAACTCTGGGGGAGAGACGCTCGGGCGGCTGTGTGCGCAGCCTCGTTCCCCTATACTCCCTGGTGGCCAGGTAGCCATACAAGTTGTTTTATGGTGTCAGATATTTCTGGATTGGCATTTGTGAGAATTTGTTTCTAGCTAGGAGTGCTATCCGGCCCCTGATGAAATTTTGGCAAGCTTGTTGCGAGTCAGAGATTATGTGCGTTGCGTCAGAGTGAGTGGCGGCCAAAGCTATAGCCGTCTCTTCAGCAAACTCAATTTTACTCGTTTTCAACGATAGTTCATCCACCTGTATTCCCTCATGCAGGCCCGCAACCGTACAGATGCCCTCCGGTGTGGGCCCCGCTGCGTCTACATAATACACGCCTTTACGGCTGCCATATTGTTTTGTTATGGCTGTTGCTCGGGCTTGCCTTCTTCCTGAGTTTCGGTAAGGATGCATATCACGGGGCAGAGGTTTAACGATTAGTTTGCGGCGCCAAGGGGGAGGGATGTGATGTCCGCTCTGTCTTCAGTGGTAGGGGGCAGAGCGATGCGAAGATCTTCAAGTGCCTGCCTGCAAGTAGTTGTCATTGACAGTCGCATGATTTGACTCGTGTACTGAGCCTCTATAAGCTCAGTGATCGTATTGTGCATCCCGAGCTGTGTTAAACGTTCAGTGCACGTTTTAGAAGGGAGTAATAACAAATGCAATAACGCCATTGCCCTTAACAAACTTAAATCCACGTGTGAATAAATCAGCCGCATGATCGGTCGAGTATCAGACAAACAAGGGGGCCTCCAGGAATGCGAGACGCTCCGCCTAGTGCAGGCCTTCGTCATCAGCCGCATAACATATGCAGTGCCCTATCTCAAGGTACGACAAAACGATCTTAAGAAACTTGACAATGTGATCAGGTCAGTTGTTAAGAGTGCGTGATGAACGACAAAGTTTTCAGGGACAACTGGCGAGAGCTGGCTGCACGTTTCCCACGATGCCTGGACTGCACGAGATCCGGACACAGGCAGAATGCACGACGGCACGCACATGAACGAGACGACGCATGCAAAATTGTGATTGCGTGCTCACCGGACCTCTCCCATGTAATCGCCACGATTACGGAAACGCATCGAAGGTCAGTGCATTTCTGGCGAGATAACGCACACACGTTGCTCTGCTACATCGCCCACGAGCTACATCGCCCACGCGCAGGTCATTCCAGCAACGAGCAACGAGACGCGCAACGTACGCAGCGTGCACGAGCCAGAAGGCACCACGTTCCTGGCACCAGCTATTCCGGTACAGACGTGCACGAACGGAACGCTGCGAGCACAGAACGCAACGGAGCCAGTACGTACATTTTTCGCTCGTGCTGTCCCGGCGGCGGTCCACGCAACAAACGACATCACATCCGGATTGGTGGGTATGGCCACAACAAGCGAACAAGACGCACGGCGGCCGAAATGCACCATACGTGGCGAACAACCGCACACCAATTATAGGGGAGTTTCCTAGATAAAACGAGACGCACAGCACACGAAACGCACCAGAGGCGACGAACGACATCCAACTTGAACCAGTGGAGTTGACCACGGCGAACGAAATGCACAGCGCACGGAACACCACAAAGCGAGCACACACGCAGGAAACCGCTATTTGCGACATCCTCCGCTCCCGGTGCTGCTATCCGGACTTGTCCAGCGAATGTCACAACCGCAGAAATCACCTGGCCACAAGCAACAAAAGACCCAGCGCACGCAGTTCAACCCTACCGGAACGTACGAGCTCTCCACACCCGCTGCTCCAGCCCGATGTCCAGGGGACGAAGGACATAATTCAGATTTGGAGCACGATTACGAGAGTATCAGCGCACCCGGAAACGACAACGGACGAAAAAAGCTGCCACCCGAAGACACGCACAAAACCGCGGTTTACGGTCACGGCCGCACCGACAATTCCCGAGCTCCCCTGAGCCCGACCCGGCCTAGAATTCGTTGTTTTATTCCTGAAACAAGAGGAGACGCCAGACGCAACGCGAGTGCTTACGTTCCATTTCGCTCTCTCACATGTACGTGCCTTCGCGCAGTAAGTCGCCCTACGACAGTGCACCGCGTCAGACGTTTACTTCCTCTGTCATGATATATATGTAACCTGTGTTTTTCTAATCAATAAAACATTTTATTTTTTCTATTTACACTTCCATTCGAGATACGACCTAGCTAACAGTGCAGATAAGTTGATTATTCGTGAGTAATACAAATTGAATACTCATGAGTACAGATTGAGTACTCATGAGTGCAGAATAGTTATACTCGCGAGTATAGAAGGAGTAGTACTCATGAGTACAGAAGATTGAGTACTCATGAGTACAGATTGAGTACTAATGAGTACAGATTGAGTACGAATACTTGTGAGGACAAATGAGTTTGAGTACAAGTGAGTATGATTACAAATGAGTATTTGTTGAGTGAGTACGAGTGATTTTGTGAACAGACGAGCTTTTTGAGTCTGTGTTTGAGCGTGAATGAAAAAAATCGTGATTGAGTTTGAGTGAGTTCTTTCTGTTTTGCCGACCTATGGCTACTCCCTCACTGTTCCCGCGCGCGCGAGAACAAAGGCAGGGTGGGAAGGCGATGATGCCTTAAGGTGTTAGACGCGCGAAGACCACTCTAAACATTCGGCTTTGGCTTTTGAGGAGATACCACCCGCCAGCAAAGTATTGCCTATTTTCGGAGAAAAACCAGTTTCTAAACTGCAAGCTGTAAAATTATCGAGGTGCAAAATCTTAATTAGTGTTGCTTCGCTTGATTCTAACTGCAGATATCGAAGCATTTCAGGTGGTGAACACAGTAACTCAGCTTAGCCAACCCAATAAACCCTCATTGAGTAAAGTTCCCTTTTGAAATAGCGACAAAACGGCGAGCGCAATGCACCAGTACCAGACCTTCCCTCCTTCCCTCATGCAGGCGCTAAGACGTAGTAATGGTGGGACCATTTCTTCCTACTTCGAAGTTGAGACCATTTGCTCCGGAACCATTAGTTCCGGGACCATAAGTTCCGTGGCCATGTGTTCCGGGACCATTTGTTCCGGGACCGTTTATTTCGCGACCGACTTGAACATGGTGGTGTATGGTGACGTATGCGACAGACTCCGGAGTAAGCGTAAGCTGTGGCGCATTTCCCGGTCGACATAGTAGGCTACGACGATCACCGAGCTAAATTTCTAGATGAGGCTCGTCCTTCGGAAGAAATGAATAAAGCAGAAAATCGTGAAGCGTCTACTGCTGCGATCTGCTTCGATCTACGCCTACCAGTCGCGGAGGTCGGTAAGCGACCCGGCACCGCCGGAAGCAGATCACGCGCGGTGCAGCGAGCACCCGAAGTATAGCGGTACCTATGCGCATTAATCGAGAGGCCGAGGCCTTTTGATTTTGATTGATGATCTTGATCATCGGTCGCTAAAATGGCAGTCACCGCGGGAACGAAGTTCCGCATTCGAGAAAAAGGTTGACAGTGTGGGGAAAAGTTGTGTTAGGGACTTAAATTTGTAATTGTAACGGTAGCGGTGACGAAATATCTGCCGCGGCGATAAACCTAAAGTTCCCAGCATCCGACTTCGAGCAGCTCCGAGCAACCCAAGGCGGTTGGGAGTTGTTAGGGAAGACCGACCCTCTTATAAGACGAGTCATGCGAGAGAGAGAGAAAAAGAGAAAGCTTTATTCTCTAAACAGCTCTAGTCCGGGCCGTCGTGCCAGTCTCTTCATTAAGAGATGGCTGGCCCGTAGGACTCCCGGAGGCCCGCACTAACACGAAGGCAGCGCGTTTTATGTTTGCGTTTGTCTAAATTCTTCGGGACCACTGACGCTTGGTTACACTGTTCTAAAACTCCCTATTACCCCAAATTATTACACCATGACGTGTTTCGCCTCGTACATAGGTACGCCTTCTGTGAGCAGTCGTGAGTTCTCGAAGTTCATGACGCTAGAGAAAGGCAGGCTTACTGTAGATAGACCAAAGTAAAGCTCACGTTACAAATATAATTTTCCACGGTGACGTCCTAATGAAAAGAATAGACATGTCTAAACCCGCTCAAAGGCGCTGAAAACTTGAATTCATACATTGCGGACAAGTTGCCGCGTAAAAGTATTCATACCAGCCGTGCACAGCACGGCAGCGATAGTTAATCAAATCAAGGCAAAACTATAACTAAAAAATAGCTTTGGAGGGGAAATAGGCACTGCTTAAGCCTAATTGGTGGTCCTGGCAGCACTTTAAATAAAAGCATGTGGGTGGGAGCCATTCGCTTACCCTTCTCGTGTAGTCATTCATTACCAGGCAATGCGCACCGTACGCCCCGTGAGACAGGAGACGACAAAATAACGTAGCATCCTATAAGTGACGTTACTCGTAGTTGGCGCCACGGTATGTTTTCTAGGCCACCACATTCACACCTCGCGCTCTTACTTAAATTGTTTGCCGACATTCCACAAAAACGCAGATTTGGCGGAAATAACACCTTTAATCGTGTTCATGAATGACAGCCAGAAGAACGATGCGGAGCGTGCTGGCGTACTGTGGACCGAAGACGCTGTCAGCTTCCGACTCTGCCGTTTGGTTGCCCTAGCTATATAACTCCTCTACGTTCGGACGACATCGTGGTATCGGCACTCTTCTCGAGACAAGGGCTTCCTGTCGCTCCATCACCCCGAAGGCTGGCCACGAAGTAGGCGAAAGCCGTGGAGCTGGGATGTTCGATGTATCCGCTTTTTCCAAAATGAGGATTCGATAGCAATGTCTATGAGTTTTATCAATCGTCGCTCGGGTGTGCGGCCGAAAACTCCGCTGTTCTTGTCTTTTCTGGTTCCTGAAGAGCGTGCGCGTCATGGCTGCAAGGTAACAGATGGGTTCGTAGTGTTGTGGTTGCTGCATCCGATAAGCGGGAGGGACGGCTGGGGTTTTGGTTCAGCCAAGTGCTTGAAGACGTCCTCCAAGACGTTGTGATTGGAAGTCAGGATAAGCTGCAAAAAATAATCAGAGGCACCCAGGCATTTAGGCACATACATTACAATACCAGAGTCGCAATGATACTTATGTTTCAGTTGCTTTTAACATTTTAGCCGTTTTTCGCAATGCTTGGAGGATCAAGGAAGGAACTTTTATGTCAATTCCCGCAGAATTTCTGGCATCAATTTTATGTCGGTTGATGCTCGCTTTTTCACGGTTAGTTCTACAGAGAAACCGTATATCACCAGGGTTGGGTGTATTTCTTTTTTTTTTGTGGGTCAATACAAACAACGCCCTTTTTTCCAGGAGGAAGGCGCCGTTAGGAAGCCTTCCCGCCGACTGTTTTTCGTGACTGTAGTGGTAAGAGGACGTGGGAAACACATAACAGTTCCAGTTTATAGTCTTCAGATTTGAATGATCTAGTCGCTTTTCAAGTCCACAACAACAACAATAAAGTTTTATAATGGTTGGAACCGTGAACACCCAATTGCTATTGGCCGCGAGGGCCACCACTGGAGAGGCCGGCGCTGCAATCGTTTTGACGTCACTTGTAGGATCCCCGATCCTACTTTGCTGCGTTGTTGGCTTGCTGCGCGTGACATTTCGTTCAGGACCCGCTTTATAAGTGCATTTCCGTGCTAATTTTCGGCGTTTGAAGTTCATTATCAGTGCGTGAAGCGTAGTTTGACCTCATGGGGACTTTATAACCATGGCAGGCTGCCCGCGAACAACTTGAGCGTGATGGTGTATGCGGACGTGTGCGACCGAACCCGGTGTAAGCGTAAGCTGCGGCTCGTTTCCCCAATCAACATTTAGCTCGGCTACGACGATCACCGAGCTAAATTTGTAGATTTCGCTTGTCGTTCTCACGAAATAGGTGAAGGAGGAAATCATGAAGCGTTTACTGCTCGCAGAAACGCTCCGCACACACGTCCGCCGTGCCTGCAGCCCGCCGGCGGCTCGAAACGACGTAGGTCGCGACAGCAACACCTTGTTGCCGCTTTTTAAAATCACACTGATCGCGGAAAAGGAGGTCCGCATTCGCGAAAGTGGATGTTCTTGTGGTGAAAAATTGTGCTGCGTACCAGCACTTGTACCAGCACTTTTAAGCCTGTGCGGCGAAGCAATCCGCTCACCGGTCTCACGTAGTCATTCATTTTTTACCACGCAATGCGTGCAGTACGCGTGGTGAGATCGCAACTGAGCGCCACGTTTCTGCCGCTGTTGCAAGGTCTATTTTCTTGCACACACAGTCGCGTACATGTCATGTCGCAAGTATTTCATAATGAATTAACAGTGTACTTTTCTCGGCGCCAGTTGTATCGTCCTTGGCGTTACCTGGCTGCGTACGAGCTGTCGGTGGCGATGGTAGCAACTACCCAGCCGTGGCGGTGTTGTCGGGAACAAGCGAGCCGTTGATTGCTTGCCCGGATTATTTGGTCTGTAGACAACTTTCTTGTGTAATTTGCTACAAAACCGCGAGAAGGGGGGCACACGGCGGCCACAACAAAAACGTGCGGTCGCATAAGCACAGGAAATGTGTTCTAGCAGACGACAGCATAACCCGGCGTCCTACAAGTGACGTCACTCGTAGGTGGCGCCACGGTATGTCCTCGGGGCCAATAAACGATGCATATAGTAAAAATCTTTTCATGAAAGTCGAGATACCAGATGGCCGCAGCGACGAGCATTGATAGCGAAGTTCGAATTACAAAGGCACATTCGGGGTAGCGGGAGTATATGCTGGAAATTTTTGTAATAATCATAACAAATCACATTTATACGTAAACGCAAAGCATGCTCACAATACGGAAACAGCACCTTTGTGCAACATTATCTCAATAGCAACATGTCGTCAAATATGCTTGGCGTGTGTATACGTGTCATAGAACTTATTCCATGTTTTAATTTATTGATTGTAGGGTTTAACGCGCTGACGCAACCAGGCGATGAGGCGCGCCGTAGTGGAGGGCTCGGGATTAATTATGACCACCTGGGTATCTTTAACGTGCGCCGAAATCTCGTACACACAGGCGTTTTTGCTTTCCGCCTCCATCAAAAAAAGTGGCCACTGCGGCCTGGAATCGAACCCGCGTCCTCGTGCTCAGTGGCACAACGCCTTAGCCACTGAGCCACCGCGGCGGGTCATTCCATGTTTTAGAGCGGTCGTTCTCTAAAAAAAACAAACTGGAGGCCCCAACAACGTGTCACAAAATGTACTTGTGGCAAAAACTGGAGCTCAAAGTATGCCTTGTCTTCGCATTGCTTCAGTATGTCGGTGTTCTTTGGAAAAACCACCTCCTTGTTGAGAACCGTCAGCAAACCTGCCGTATAAAATAAGCCTACCATGGTCCTTGATTAAGGCTGGCTGCACTTCAGTCGCGGCCTTAGTATTCTTGACAAGTGCCTCCAGAGCAGCTTCATGTCCTCCAGGTGTCGCCCCCGTACTTCCAATCGTTCCAATTATTACGACTAACCGGGCGCAGTTTGCATTAACCATTGCAGCTTCATTATTCCGCAGTTGCAATCGTTTGATTGAATTTGTGCCGGTGAACTGCCTGCCGAGCACAAAAATATCCCCAGTGCATCTCCATTGCTTTTACTTTTACACAAACTACAAAAAGCAGCAAAGTTCTGTATTGTTTTCGTGTTCTTATTAACATTATTTTTTTATTTACGAGCGTACTGCGATGGATACTTTTCAATGACAATTACAAAAACGGAAAACGGTTGAAACGCTTAGCATCATCTATGAGAATTTTATGGGGTGTCCTGGAATTTTACCTAGTAAGGATGAGGAACAACCCAAAACCTGCTCCGGAGCGAAGTATAAAATGCTAATATTTATTTGTGTCACCCTCCAGACAGCATGGTTTTTTTTAGCTGTTAGATTGTTGTTCTCTTAACGCACGACAGCTTAAGGACTAATGCTTCAGGTGGACTCGGCTACCTCAGGTGGACTCGGCAGCTAACGCTTGACTTGCACGACTCATAAGCAACGCTGAGAGCAATGACAGCTGTGGGCGGCTTCCACCAATTAAAACTAGGTCACTCAGTGCAGTAATGCTACCGCGTTCAAATTTTTGACACCCAGCTGATGAGAGCGTGATCTCAGCAACAATGTCACCCGTGGTTACCAATAGCGCTCCAACCAAGGACCTGAAAACTTTGTAGTTACTATTCTTCGGGCAATACGTAGCATTTGCCATATACGGCAACTGCGCCCGAGAACAATAACGACAGCGCAAGAACAAAGCAGGTAACAGCGTTAAAAATGCATGGATGCAGTCGCTGATTTGACATGTTTCTGGTGCATGGGATCGCACGACTCTAATGCACCTACGGAGCGCAGAATAAGACGCCCTTTCTTGCGTGATGAATAGCTGAGGATGTGGTCCGCCTCATTGATCACAAACGGCCCGAAAACTTACAGTGCTTAAACCAGAACGGTTTCACTGACGCCAGCGCAAATAGCAGTGATTCTCGGCGCTCACTAGGGATGAAAAATGAAGCAGCATAAGAATGGGCTGATGTATAAACAAGGGCGAGACTGGGAGTGATATATTACCATGGATACACAAGCCATCGTCGCCAATGTGGCGCAGAATCGTTAAGCTTTTGGCAGCGCCTTACACATGCCAAAGTTAGAAGAACGCTAACACAGTGTAACTACCTAGTGGCATCATTATGGTGTCACCAAAGAAAACAAAAACACGGCATGTTATCAAATAATCTACAGTTTAACGCTGAAAAATGCCTAAGCGACAACTGTATGTGTCCCGTAGTGTTTTTTACTGCGCCAAATGCAGAAGGGGACAAAAATAGCGAAACAGACACCGAAAAAAAAAAAACGGGCTTAAAAAGTATCAAGATTAAAAGGCGTTTCGAAATGTGCCTGCATCTTCTTCGATTTTCCTGCATTTTGTCTGAATTCCAAAGCATCCGATTTTGTAAACCCAGGTAACGCTGTAGCTTTTCACGCTTGAAGGCTTGAACGTTTGAGTGCATTTGACTGTCCACCTTCCCCTTTCATTCAATACACCGCCAACTTGAACAATATTTCCTTGCGAAGTCTTACGTGAATAGTGCAGTTGAAATTATATAAAGATAACTTCCTCTTTATAGGTTTCGACTATGAAAGTTTGATCCATAGTGGCCACTTTTGTGCGAAAGTCGACAAATTTTACGAACGCAGGATGCGACTGCCTCTGGTGGCGGGTCTCAATATATATTCGTGGCCCAAATAAAGCTCGCCAGACCTCTCCAGAGTGTTCTGCCCTTATCCGAATGATAGAACACCGATCAACCCTCTCGGACAGAAAAAATGAGGGGTGGATACCAGTTCAAACACGTCCCATCGATCGCACATCTATAAGACTCGTTGAGTGCAGACCGACCTCACCGCCTGAGGGACTTTTGACTTATTGGCTGCCACTCTAGAAGTGACAGGTCGCTCGCCGTCTGACGACTCCTGGGACGTTCACGCTTGATCTAGTGGTTCACTAGGATAGGTTAATGTTATTTTCGTGCCATCATGACAATATTATTCTGCCAACTGCGAAGATTGCCTGTGCTTGAGATCAAACAAGAAAAAAAAAAGAACTGACGGGCTCCGCTACTCGCTTTTATGCACCTGTGTCAAATAAGTGACCGTTATTGGCTCGCCCATGCGCTGATGAGATTTCTCGAGAACCACGACGCTAAAGCATAATTTCCAACCCAATTTCCCACCATATTTTCAGAAGCCAGTCACAAGCACGTCGCATAACGCTGTTAATAAAATAAACATCACATTACATTAAAGTAATTGCAGAACAACCGCGTACAGGATAACCTCGTTTACTGTACTTGCTGCGTGGCGATAATTTCCCACGGCACGAAGAATATATACACCTCTAATATCTATTTGTGCCGCATAAAGTGGACACAGTTTGACGTGTGGATGCCCTGTGGCTGTGCACACTACGTTTACCGGTTTTTTACGTAAAAATCCTTCGAGCTGAAAACATGATGAACCACTCCTATTATGGACATTAAAAGACAATTGGTTCGCCATCTTGAATACGGTAGCTCTTATCCCGCGGCTTACCTTGCTAGGTTAAATCGCAAGAAAAGCCTTTTTTTCTGGACATAGCGATCATTAAACACAAATGAAATTCTATTTCCAGGAATACGCACATCGCAAGCGTAAAAAAAATTGGCGCGTATCTGCTCCTTTCGTTGCAAATGCCGTCAAAAGACGATAGTCTTTATCGGCTTTTGCGAAGTAAATGCCTCCCTTCGCTTTCCCGCTCACCTCTCATGTTGTTCCTCTTGCGTCGCGCTCCTCCCAAGGTAAAAACGCCAAAGGTTTGCTTAAATCATTTTAAATTTCCCGCGTTCCACTGCTCCAAACCGGGTGTCTCGATGAGAACGCTGCCGTACGGCGAAAGCGCGCGTTAATCGGGGCGGCCTACTTCAACGTTTATACAACCGCGTTTCCCTACGCCACGTGCGTTGCAAGCAGAACGTGGAACCTATCTAGTGGAACCTTGCGTAACTGTTGCCGGTTGATTTCTTAAAATGACGCCACAAGCTATAGTGGCGCGGGCGACAGCAGGCGATGGCGGAGGGAATTCTTTTTCTGCAGTTGATGAAGTATTTAATTTCGCAAAAGTCAAGCATGTTTCATTTTTTTATAAAGGAACACTGAAAATATTACTTCTGTATTGATTTGTTGTCTCATATTTGCGTAATGTCTTGTTCTTTATCAACAATGTTGACAAATATGAACATTACACCGGACATAGACGGGTAGATTTAGCGGTGACTATATAAGACTATTGCGCAGGCATTGTTTTACTTTGGCCGTGTGGCTGAATCGAGTCACAGACAGACAGACGGACGGACGGACAGACAGACAGACATACAGACAGGCCAAAATTTCTGGGTTTAAGTAGCCCAAGAAAGACTATTGTCTTTAAAAGAGCCAATCAGTTGGCTTTTACAAATGTTGAGCGCGACTACACGAATAGGATTTATTTCCCAGTACTTACCATGTGGCAAGAAAGAAACCCTGTTGAATGACCTTACACATGAATGCGTGGCTTCTCACAGGTTATATCATGTAGTAGTGATAGCCGGAAGATGTGGAAGCCGGTCGAGAGAACACACGCTACACGATCACGTTCCAATGCGAACGACTAACGGATATATCTGCGCAACTGTTGGCAGTAAAACTCTCCTTCATAATAACTGTTGTGTTTATATCACAAGACAACGGTGTCACCGGTGTCTTCGCTTCAATTAAGGGGGGAGCACTCGCTGTAATAGCAGGGCGGGAGGGGGGGGGGGCGTTGCTAATGAAACGCTTTGGGGAGTCACTTATTCAACATCCACATGTGCGTGCGCGCAGCAAAGAAAACTTAGTGTGACAGTTTTGTGGCCGAAACGCAGGATTATTGCACAAAGAAATCTAATCTGAACGCGCAGACGTCGACCAGCGAAGAGGGTGCAACAATACGTCAGTGCCGATGCAGCGCGTTAAAAGCGCTTCCTTGAGAACTCATTTAATTAAATTATTGTGTTCAGTTTGGGATCGCTTTTACTTATATAATTTTACTAGTAAAAAACCGAAGGTACCTCTGCATCCCGGTGGGTTGGGAATGCGAAAGCAGCAATGTGCAGTTGCACATCTAAAAAGCCTTGATTCCGCCTCTCATTAGTCAAAAATTCTGTAATCTTGGCCTATGAGATGGTGTGCTTTGCTCTTTAGAACGGCTGCAATATTGTCTCTACGCGTTAGGCCGCTGCTCCATCATGCTACCATGTAATGTAAGAGTCGATGACGATGGTGAATTTCGCTGCTTGTGCCTTAGCTCTTTCGGTTGCCTTCTTCTGCTACCTTCATCTGTAGTGTGCTGGCGACGTGGAGGGCTATCCCTAGCGACTGCAGTGTTTAGGCTCGCGCCGTGGAACGCCTCTTGCTATGGACCACTTATGAAGCAGCCGTATTTCTATAGCGGACGTTGGACATCGGTTTTTCCCTCAATGAGCCATTTAATACTTTCGCAATAATAACGTGAACACCAGTCCAATGTACTGTTATATTTTCTTATTAATTACTGAGTATCGTTGGAATGTTGAAGCAATTGATATCCTTAAAGGGTGCTCGTGCAGTACCTATGTCACCGCAGTATACCGTAATATAATCTCCAGCAGTCCTAAATTTTCTTATTAACGGTTCAGATATTCGTCTGATATCTGCCCTTTTTTGGCTGATATACACGAGGCAGTGACAAGGTTTTTTGAAAAGGAGGCAGAGTTTGGATCTGTGTTACATTAAGTTCAGAACTTAGCTGCTGACGATGAGCGGCGAGCAAGAGCATGGGATTAGTCAGGGCGGTGGACAAAATAAAGTAGCCTGTTTCTCTGCCAAAAAAAAAAACATGGTTACACGAAGAAAACTAGGTTTTGCTTTTTGGACAGAAGCTGGAGCGTAACACAAGGAAGTCATTATGTCTTAAGCAATTTAGCGCTGTGGCATCATTCGAAAGAGTCGTCATCAAGGCAATGTCTATCGAAAAGTAAGACAGCACCGAGAAACGTCCTTTCTCTTTCACTATTCCCGTGCTCCTATCAAGGAAAGGAAAAGCCATAGAATCGAACGGGTCTCTGGATGATAAGGTTCATATGCGTAACCAGAAATCTACTTTTCGGACATTGTAGTAATACAAAGCGACAAATGTTTTAGCGCCTATTAAAGTTTTATTGTGTAAACACATAAATCCACGGAGATGCTTCTGGCCAAAAGAAACAATCGGACTTCGGTCTCGCGTGTGCGTTAGCAAAATGGAGGGCGCCATATAGCATTTGTTGCTCGAACCATGAACATAAAAATGCCTCCTAGCGTAGTAGGGGAGTTCCTAAGCGTCACATTGGAAGACTGCCAAGAGTTTACTTAAACTACAAAACCAGGAAAATCTCACACAATTATAGTGCGATTTCTTTCTCTACATCGTGCGTTTGTAAAATATAAAACAATATTTTGCAGCCTATGGAAGAATATTTTACAAATGCAGAATGCACAGAGAGTAATTGCGGGGAGGATCATTTTCAGACGTATTGTCATTCAGGATGCACTAGTGAAGAGGAGTGAAGAGGAAAGAAAAGATAGCAGATGAATCTCATTGGCTTCCGCACTATTTGAAAGAAACAACGATAAGAAGAATAGATGTAACGAGTTTAGTTCACGCGTTCATTGAGTGCTCTCAACATAATTCTGAAAGCTTGCGAAAATAGCCCGTCTCAATGGTACATCTGCAGCTCATATAAATGTTAGTACCCTTAAATTGAGGAGTCACAATAATCCGAGCTGAACATTACTCGCTTATGTATATCATACCACAAGTAGGTTGAGTAAATTTCCCTTTTCTAGTGTCCGACATAAAATACTGTTCGTGCCTTCCGTATAACATGGTTCAATTTTAAGATGATTGTGCGTCACACAAATTCCCTTCCAGCGGCTAGCCCGCTTTACTGTTGCAGCAATCAAAATCTCCAAACCCGTAATAACAACTGTTGCAGCAACCACAAGCAAAATGACATTATCGAACTGAGGTGCTGACAGCGAACGCAACTCTATGGTGGCTACGACCCAACGTTCTCGGTAATAATAATAATATTCATAATAAAAATAAATAGTGTAATTATAATAGCAACAAAAATAATAAAGTTGCAAAGAAAAAATATGTTTGTAGACACAACAAATAGTTAACCGAAAAAGCAATAAATAATGAGCTTCCGCCGATTGTAGTTTAAGAGATGGGTAGAGTATAAGTAATCAGTCGCTTGAAGGCACTCACGTCAGCGTTCGTTTGTCTCATTCAATAAAACAACTGTGGGATACGACTAGGATACGTTCGTTTTCGCGATCATTAACCCCCGCCAAGGCAGTCTTGAACGAAGAGATGAGTACGCATGGGTAAGAAGAATGCGGTGTGACGGGGAAACGACAGTAACTATGTTGTGGATAGAGTGCAGTTAACCGGATCTAGGCGGGTTAAACTACCCGAACGTAGTCATTGGCGTTGCTTGAGCCTACAGCGCCAGACATCTCTGTATTTCCTCCTTTGTGTTCTTGGTACGGTGCGTCTACCTAGCTTCCTTTTGACGGTTTTAACCCAGTGTCATCATCTGCTTTCGCAATGACACTTTAAATGTGTGTCTTCTATTACAACAACACCGGCATTGTCGGTGATGTATTTTTTTCCTCGAACTTACGTAAGCCTATGTTCATATTACCAACCCAAAAGGCGTATCGTGATTTATGGACGTACAAAAACGGCGGGTAACGCAGTTCGGTTGGCTGAGACGTGAAATGACGGCATTCTTCAAAGTTATTACGACAGTGGCCGCAACAGACTGAAGCCGGCCTAAGGTTCCCTTTCCACCAATCAAACCGGACATCTGAAACATTACTACAGTGCTTGTAGTTTTTGAAGGTCATGCCTATGTATATGCCATGCGTAGGCTCCTTGCATGGATAAAAAGTCATTTTGGAACTATCTATGGTGCCTCATGAGCTAAAACCGACTTCGGAATAGGACCGCCCATGAAGGAAACTGGCGTTTGCAGGCCTGCTTGGCATAGCAAATATAACATTTGCTCATAAAAAACAAAATAAATGGCCAGATTTCAAGATATGTGCCCAGAGTGGGCACATCCCGTATTTTTTCCCGGATTTTGTTTCTTTTTACCCTTATTTTCTTTGCCTTCTCTTCTTCTCAATATCTGAGTAATGAGACTCTGGCAGAGAGCAAGCTTGTTGAAGGAACACCATAAAGTGGGCTTCAGAGAACAACGTGATAATTTACAAAAATATGCAGAAATTCAGAGAATTTTGTATTAAATCGCAGCATTCTTATTCCGCTTGTCCGGAGTGTGAGTTCTCTACAGCGACTCTTTTGGGAATTAGCAAATTTTGTATGACCAAGATTCTCCATTTACGCAATTATAACGATTACAGGTACTACATCCGCGAAATGTGCATTTTCGTAAGCGAAGGGCGTTACACGGGTTCGCTGCTTTCGCTATTTATTTTTCTATTTTTCGAAGTTCTTTTCAAGTCTTGGTTTTCAAACGCTGGGAAGAATGTTCTCGAAAGTCGAGCGATGCCGGCGTGCGCGACGGCGTCATCACTCGGTTAAGTTTTCTTGCGCATGTTCGCTGGTCCAACACCAGCTGATAAATCTCAAAATTATATCTGCATTCATATGTATTCTAAGCTCATGCCTAACCTCATCTAGGTGCGTTAAATAGTTTTCCGTAAAATACTTCAGAAATAGGAACCACGTGAACAAAAAAAATGTGATTTGCACACTTACAATTTTTTGTTTTGTTTGAAGCTACGGCAAGAAAAAAATATTGGTTAGTAACATACAAACCATAAAACTTGTGATTCATAATATTACAACACCCATGTACGTGGTTGGGAGTGGCGCGCAACGCTGCCCACACAAGCACTGTACAAAACTCGCTGGGCGCATCCAAGAAGACCCTTTCAACCGTTCTCTGCTTAAGAAATACTGCTTCTGGTACTGAGCACACCGCTCTACAGTCAGAGCAAACGACATTTAAGTAGATCATACGAACGAAATTTAAAAAATAACCTCACTATAATAATGGTTGCTTTACGTATAAAATATGTTTTGTACCCTGGCGCGAATATAAGCCCGACTCAGGGTCACGGATTGCCTAATGATATTTCTTTCGGACGGCTAACCCCTGCCTGTTCGGTGCCTTGGTCGGAGGTCTCTGTTTGCGGGTCTTGGACAATATGAGACCGTTATTTATAGAAAAACGTTTAAGTCAGATGTTTTCTTCTCAGCGAAGGCGCAGGCACAAGTTCTCCTTGCGTAGAAAACCAACCGTAGACGCCAAACGCGGGTACGCCATAACAGACGCAGCTGACGACAAGAAAGCGCACGAACCAAGTATCTCATGAACCCAAACAAAGCGCGCAAATAAGGCGTTGGTGCTTTGTTT
Source organism: Haemaphysalis longicornis (assembly GCF_048455015.1). Taxonomy (NCBI): domain Eukaryota; kingdom Metazoa; phylum Arthropoda; class Arachnida; order Ixodida; family Ixodidae; genus Haemaphysalis; species Haemaphysalis longicornis. The sequence continues at coordinate 273,370,639 of NW_027526295.1, read as the reverse complement.
TCCACTAATATTTCTTCTCACGGAAGAGTAATGACTTTTAAACGCGGAGAATAAATGAGCTTCGCGCGCGCGGGAACAGCTGTGCCTTCAGTGAGGTGATTACCGCGAGGTTTTTTTTGTTTGGGGGGGGGGGGGGGGATAAATGATATTGTCTGCAGGATCCTTCCCATTCGCCATGTAGTCTCGAGAATTAAGCAGAATTATGTACTGCGTCAGTGATTTTAAATCATACGGGTGTTCGTCTATATTAGATGCACACGTGTTTTTGGAGACGGCATGTTTACATGTGTGTTTCTTCACAGAATGAAAAGACTGATAATGATGGGCCGACAGATTATAAAAGCCACGTTTGGAGCAAGATCTTTCTGCCTTTCCTGATTACAATGCACCTACTGTTTATTGTGTTTTGATGCGAATAGTAGGCAGCGTTGCGTATGATACATGAAAGTTAATCAGGTCCGAACAACTTTTGTGTTTCAAACTGCTGTGCCGTAGGTTCTGGCAACTTTGTTAAGTCATAAGCTGTGAGTGCGGGCCGATCTACCACACGTAAGGATAGCTGTACTGCAAGTGTGATACTCAAGAGAGCTTACACGTAATCATCTTTGGTTTCTTAACGTCTAATTAGTACGTGCCCTTATAATCGATAGACCCCCACTGTAACTTTAAGATGCCACCAGATCTTACCAGCACGGCAGAGCGGCTCAACGCCCCATGCGACGGAGTGTCGCCTGCACAAAGCACTTCCGTTTCTAACTCTAACAGGTCGCTTTCCGACTGTGTCCACTTTGTGACGTCCGCAAATACATAAACCACCTCATTTGTGAACGGGTGCGGTTTTATGCGCCAAGAATGCCACTTCCTTCTCTACCCTCTCTCTGGCTGGCAAAAAAAAGCAAACTACGGAGCCCAAGTTGCAGCAAGCCAGGTGCAGAAATATAAGGCAATATCATAGATGGAAACTTTACCTTACAGCGAATAACTGTTTCATTCGCCATGGTTTTCCGTAAGCAGCTGTACTATTGGCTTGACAGCCTTGTGATGCCAACACGCTATAATCGAAAACGATGGTTCCCTGTCCGTCCGTGGCATCGTATTCTTAAACGTTAAGGCTTACACTCTTTAAGGAATCATGCGTCCTAGAGGAAACTCGGTGTTGAGGTGTTTCCTTGCCCAGGAGCATAAAACCTTTCCAAAGCGATCATCCCTGCTCTCTTGCTCACACACTCGCGTCCAACCCCCACATGTCCTCCCTCCATATTTGTACTCAACGATGGTCAACCCTAAAAAGAAGCAGCAGTATTCAGACGCACGCTTCCCGGGGGAATAACTACGCCTTTTGAATAGCAATTTCGAAAGCAAAAAACATACTTTTATTTGAAATTAGGTGTATAAGAAATTTATTACACTAATAAACTATCTGTCCGGGCAAGTAATCAATTTCCTGTAATTAATTAACAGTAACCATTTTTCTCGTATTTATGGTCTCCCTCCCTCCCTACCTCCCTTTTCCTCTCTCTCTGCGCCTCATGAGCCTCCCTAGCTCTAAATGTGCAGCTAAACACCTTGCTTCGGATGATTGGTGCTGCAGCAGTGACCGTAAAGGGACTCTGGAAAACTTCCTATAAACGCTCTCACTCTTTCCTTCGCGTACGCAGGCACTGCGAATGCTACAGTTATCGCAACACGCAGCAGTACTGCGCGATTTGCTCGTCGCAGCAGATACGCCATCCCTTTCATCTTTGTTTCTTGGTGGCTTTCTTATTAAAGAGGATACCGAATCTGCTCATTGCTGCTACTAAAGCAAAGCAGCCCAATAGCCGCTATACCGCTGTGATTACGTTATTCCAGCGGTCGAAGAACCCGAAGACCGGGAAAGAGAAAAAAAAAAAACATTTGAGCAAGTTTTTCTGATGGGTAAAAAGCAGTAATTTTTGGCGGAGGTACATGGCTACCCCGTAATCTAAGGGCTGTATGGGTTGGTTGACTACGTTCTGCAAGCATTTTAGATTTCGAAGAAAAGTTGAAAAAAGTGTTGCAGGGTTTTCTAAAAGCTGTGACCCCTTCAAAGAAAAAAGTGGTGGAGGGTTTCTTTAAAAGCGGTGACCCCTTTATAAGGTGATTTACCTTGTTGTAGACGTTACCTTCAAAGGGTGACCTCTTAAAATAGGATTAAGCTCGAAGTGCTGCTCAAATGCTGCGGCATCATTTCGCTGATTGTCCCCCTCCGGACATTGTCGAACTCCGCTCGCGCGGGCGAATGCAGGTTCCCTTTTACATGTTTGGCTGGACTGTCAAAGACAGAGCGCTCGGCTGGTCTTCGTCTTCGTTTACGAACTGTTAGTTTGCGTAAGCATTTGCTCCAGTGGCACATCGCGCACTTCTCAGGCGCGCACTTCTATCGGGTTCCAATACGGTGACCCGCTGTACTGTCGTGCTTTCGATGGCAATGCATTCGTGCAGGGCACTCCGCATGGTTATACACACAAAGGCAGAGGCCAACCACTCTTACCCTGGCATTCTGAGTCGTTCCTACACTTCCATTCGATCCTCCAGTGGAAGAGATCCTGGAAATCGATTTCCCCATGCATAAGCATTACGGAATCCTCCCCTCAGCCGAGTGGAGGGAGCAAATGAAGTGGAGAAGGTACTCAGAATGCGGCTTCTAGAGGCAATCCATACACGGGCTATTGCGGGTCCTCAAAATTTATGGACGCCGGTCTATAGAGCAGGTATACGTTTCATCAAAAGCAGGCTTTATGGAATCATCTGAGTCTGTTTTGTATAGCTTATTCCTTGTTGCTTTCATAAAGTTTGTCAGCCATTTAGTTCTTTAACTTACCATTCGGCTAACTAAATTAACAAATGTCTTGTTTTGTCATTAAAGCTTTGTATATATATCGATATGATTGTCCCGTAGGTTTCAGGTTTTTGCATCCCGTTTTCTTTTTGTAGCTTTTGATCATATTTATTCCCCGGTAATTTTACGACTGCTTTTGCCTCCAGGCTTGTATGATAATTTTTTAGGGTTAACAGCCACAGGTCCTCAGCGGCTAAGGCATTGTGCGGTTGAGCCCAAGGATTTGTGTTATATTCCCGGCCGGCGTGGCCGCATTTCAGACGGAGGCGATCGAAAACACCCGCGTGGCGCGATTTCGCTGCAAGTTCGAGGTCTCTAGGCGGTCAAAATTGAACCGGAGCCGTCCACAACCCCACGACTCTTAGCCCAGGTGCAGCTTCGACGCATCAAACCCGGAAATTTGGACTGGAATTTTCGGAGTATCAACAAATTTTCCGCTGCTGTTGCGACGTTTACCGCCCACATTAGCCGGATGAGCATGAATTCGCGGTGACCGTCATCATTATCATGAATAGATCTCACCTTACTTGGCGTGCAGCAACTGTGAACGAATACCTTGTCTCACCACTGTTAATGCCCGCTTGATTAACATTACTGCTCGGTCAGACTTTTCCAGTCATGTGATTTGTACATGATTCAAGCCTTGGCGATGTAGTCACAGTGTTGGCATCTTAATACTTCACTCTGCAGAAATGCATTGTCTTTTGAAAAGAGTAGTGCTATGAATCGGGTGCAGAGCGAGGGTTCTTGTTGGCAGGATTGTGGCCGGGAGCACCGATGTGTTATGTAACCACTCTCCCCTTGGTCTCGGATTTTCCTAAGCCTTTACCGCACGGCTAAAACATGCCTTTTAGCGGAACTCTTTATTCAACCATCGCTATTGTGGGGCGCATCTAAACGATCTCCGTTCGCTCCTCCAACGTCAAATGAACGTGTTGAATTCTGTAGAATATGTATTGGTAACCCCTGGGGAAAAATCAAGTTCACAATATAAGATTGACGCGAAAATTAAATAAACTGGAACGAACTCCACTCGGTACACCATCGCTCAATATGGCTCTTGTAGTGCAGTTCTGATTCAGGAAGACGGGGGAAAGCACAATGGATAAGGAAATCTTTAGTGAAACACGTACGTGGTCGGAACAAGATAATGTGGTCTGAAGTAGCTTAATGCGCTTAAGTGCAGAGAACAAAGAAACGAGGGAGGTAGAAACGGGCCAGTCAACGTTATGGAGAATAACTTCATGACTTTGTTCTCTACATGCTCTCACAAAGACGTTGAGAATTGTACAATAAGGTCTGGTAACCACGTAAAACTAATCGCAGTGGCGTTAAAAATCGACGCACGCAGAAATTGAAGGAAAGGAAAGCTGGGTATCCCGCTGCTTTTTGACACTGGACGAAGTCACGTCAAGATGAGCCGTGCGTATGCAGAAGAGAGGTCATAATGTAATCAGCAAAAAAAGTGTGGTAAGGCAGTAGGAGTAAAAAATAAATGGGTTGACTGCACAGCCGTCGTATGGTACGGTGCAGGGGAGGAATGAGTGAAATGTAGATTCATTATTAGAGTTGCACCTGCCCAAATGGCGAAACAAAAAAATTTCGAAAACGCTTATTAACTTTTCTTGCAAACCAAGTATACAATTGCGTTGCACACTGTAGCAAGAATGATGTTTCTAGTTTTAAAATAGCTTAAAATGTTACGCCTTACACAACCTTTTGCTTGGCGGTAGTGGGTAGTTTTTAGCATTGCTCTGGGAGGCCACGAACGCAGCCGAAACAATTTAAAAGACATAAAAACAGAAATCAATTTATAATTTAAGAGTACCATTGCGTCTCATGATACTAAGTCCACATTGAGTGATAGGAATGACCGGAGTCACTGAGTGAGCTATTAATTGGGGTATCAAAGAATAAAAAGTAACTTCCAAATAGTTATAGTAACTGTATTTAAATCTCGGTGTTTAAAGGGCCGCTTGTTTTCTAAGTTCTTCCTTAGAGCACAACTACCGCATTTTCATCAAAGGGCCGGTGGCTCTCTCGAGAGGTAAACGGGGATTTTAATTAGGAGAGTCCGTGTTCATGCCACTGCGTAAAGAGTCACTGAGCGTGAGCCTAGCCTTTTTCGTTATGTATACACGGTATGGAAGGGTTTCCACGCTTTTGTGTGCGACCCACCGGGAAGCTCCGTATCAGGTTCTACGGGATGTCAGTAACTGCGTACTCTAGGCAGGCTATACGTAAGGTGCCTAGGTCAGGGTAGTGTGGGATAGATTGGGTTCACTCCGCTATCTTTGCAGATTAGCTGTTGTCCTTTGCTTTCGGATATTTTGATTGCATAGAGTAGCTGCGGGCGAAGCAGTTCTGGGACCTCCATTGCCTCCCGAGCGCGGTATACACACGTACGTTCATTAAGCACGCTCGCTTAATTATGCGGGCGCTCCCGAGGGGGATTTTGTACTATGTTACACCGGGAGTTCTAGAGCGCTGTGGTAGCAGCTCGCCAGATACCTGTCATGAAACATCCGACCGACGCCAGGTGGGTGAATATAGCCTAGGAAATGTTTTAAGCACCGAAACGATAATGACTAATTGGATCTTCGCGGGGCACCTGCGCTAGCCAATACCCCGTGCATATTTCATAATTTGTGACTTCAGTGGACGAATAAAGAACGCGGACAAAGAAGACAAGGGTGAGAGCCAACTTCGTACTCTTTGAACCCGTCCGTCCGGTCAAAAAAGTCTAGTCGCAAGCTCCCCCACATTCACCTTAATACTTGGTCAAATGCAGTGAGGCCCGAGTTTAAGTTTGTCGTCTCTTGAATGTTTAAGTAAGCAAGTTTGTTCTGATTGTTTGCCGATGTGCCCGCGAAACAAACATGGCCCGTGATTGTCTTCGAAGGAAACTTCTGGGAGAACTCGCCATGAGCATTTTTCCCTTTTGTTATTGTTGTTGACCGTCGCACAAGAGAAACGTGCAGCGAAAAACTCGAGCCGCCTCCCCCTCCCGATCGATTAACGGGTGTGAGCGGAACAAACGCCGGTTCGATAATCGTGGCGCCCGGAGCCCAAACGCATTTCGTGAATAATACAAGCCCGGAAGAGGCCGCTGCGAATTTTTTTTTTTTATTTTCACGGCGTACAGAGCGGGCGCAGCTTCGCTTAACGCGAGCAAATGGGGCAACGTGCTAGAGCCCCAAGCGGTGCGTGACCTCCACGTATAAAAATGCCGGCGCTGAACGCTTGCAAGGGTTAAGCCTTGGGCGAGTTGGTGCATGATTACAAAGATGGGTCGTGGTTGTCTCTTTCTTCTTCTTTTGTTTCATCTGTGTTGCGCTGAATGCTCCTTTTCGGCACCAGCGTGCGGGGCTAATGCAATGTGTTTTGGCCTGGTAGGTGCACTGGCTGCACCATGCGCTACATTTTTTTCGTGGCGCCGGAAACAGGGAAACGTGCGCAACAAAATGAGCCGTGGATTTCTCCCTCGGCCAAACTTTCCTTTTGTTTCGGGTTTTTTTCGGCATCCGGACGTGGGGACGCGCCATAACGTAGGGGAATGAGTGATTGTTTCCAACTTGAGGACAACACACCCGAAAGTGCTGGAGTCGGCAAGAATGGTCATTTCGGCACTTCCTTGATGACGCCTCTTTATCAATTAGTGCGCTTCGGTTTCTGCCTTCGGCTTTGTATTTATCGACAAACGAAAACATGTCGATGACATCGAGGAGTTGGCTACAGGAAAGGTGCTAAAAAGACTGAAGGTAAAGCCAGCTTTCTGGTTCCGTCCTTCTCGAAGAGGCGATGTAAGCCGAAGCTCTCAGTTTTTTATGGTTCTTTCCTACCCTGGCGATATGCCTTCTCGCTTCGTGGGGCAGGGTATTAGAAAAGGTGCAAGGGACGCAGAGGTTTTTTTTCCTTTTCGTTGTTGTTTTTTCTCGGAACATAAGCTTTCTTTCCTTGTTGAAGCCTATAATCCTCGCGAACAGGTGACAATTCGTTAGCGTCAAACCCCTTCGTTCCCTTTCACTGTAAGGGTGTCGGAAACTATTTTTTTTTGAAGGCAGATGTACAAATACAGGTACAGAAAATGATGCACCGTATGCCCCAGCTGTCTCTATCGTTTATTGAAGCCCCGTCCAAAACACGTTCGATGTAAATGGTACCGTTGACCCAGCCTTTGTCAGACGTTCCAAAGACATTGCAAAGCATTTTAGGCAACAAATAATTAAAAAAAAGCTAAACGATCGAAATTAAGAGAAGTGCTTCAAAGCCTATGGTTGGAAAAAAGCGTTATTCATTGTAACATTAACAGAACATATTTGATACGACTTGGGAATGATTGATTAGGTCTATGCATAATATAAGAATTTTCCACAGCGGGAAGGCGTTCCATCAGAAAGTACCAAATTGATATTGTCCATTATATCTTCGTGTTGAATTTCATTTAAAAATATTTATATCGTAAATGAATGATGTTAGAAACACGAATGAAAATATCTCAAACGGACCAAATCTGCAATACGCCTTGCTACATAAAAAAACATAATAAACGAAGTGAACGCACTTTATCGCTGTAATAGTAGAAATTTACATCATTGGCAAAAGGAAACAAAAAACCTACATCTAATAAAAATCTAATGGCTTCCGCTACTCATACCCATATTTTGCTGTAGAGAACTCACAATCTATACTCTCTAGTGAAGCGGAATGAGAGTGTTACGCATTATCAGACAATGCTCCGAATTTCTGCAGATGTTTTTCCGATGTTTGACCAATGAAGAATTTCAGCTGCGCACTTTGTGCGGTCGTGGCTTCCCCCGCTACGGGGTCTTCGCAGTGAGAGTTTGCAGACTTCGGCCACATGTCCGAACGGCTGGCATTTTTTGTAGTGTCTGGGTGTCTGCACATATTCGTGCACTCGGTAGCGCGTCTATTGATTGATTGATTGTAGGGTTTAACGCGCCGACGCAACGCAGCCGATGAGGCGCACCGTAGTGGAGGGCTCCGGATTAATTTCGACCCCCTTGGTATCTTTAACGTGCGCAGAAACCTCGTACACACAGGCATTTTCGCTTTTCGCCTCCATCAGAAGGGCGGCCGCCGTGGCCAGGAATCGAACCCGCGACCTCGTGCTCAGCAGCGCAACGCCTTAGCCACTGAGCCACCGCGCGGGTGGTAGCGCGTCTATCTAATAACGATGTGATCAGGCGCCGTTTCAGAGGCAAACACAACCTGGACACGCTTTCAAGTTTTGCCAAGTCTCCGGACGCATTGTAATGGTACCCTGAGGCGCAGTGCACTGAGACGCGTGGGGACACATCTGATGACATCCACTCCGCAATTGCTGGAGCGTGGCTCATATGCCTGTAACCGAATGCCCACGGTGGAGGATATTTTCAAAAGACGCTCCGGGGCATCAGTATTGTGTGTATCAATCGCTAGCCGATTAAGCCTATGGGTTGGCTGTACCTGCAGTACATCAGCGGGGGCCAGAGATTCTAATCCCTACTTGACAACAAGCGGGTCGAATCGAGCAATGATTTTGGATGCGTCGACAGGCTTGATAACTACTACGACCCCGTGCCTCAGGGGGCGCCGGACTGCACTGATGTCTCTCTGCCGTTACAAGCTCTTAGAGTTACGGCGGTGCTTCACGGGAAGTACATGATGAGGGCGATCTGATTTCGCAATAGAGGCCGTTAGTTCATTGTCGTAAGTATCGTTGCGGTACCAGGGTACAAATCCCCGTCTGACTTCTTCCAAAGCGGGCATCATAACACCCCGGGTGTGATAAAAGAATGTACTATTTTGGGACTTGATATTCACGCTTTGTGGGTTGTCCTAAAAATTCAGGAGGCGTAAAACTAACTCGCAGTGGTTCGCACATCATTCCTTTACTTTAAAGCAAAGAGAAAACAAACATTACAACTGCCAAGAAAGACCCTACGCTGCAACGATACCGTGTACACTAACGTCGCCGCCACATGCATGTTGCCCAGAAGCAGTGCACCCGGTAAGGTCAAAAGTACCTCATGGAGATGTACGCGCCTTCAAGAGCCATCAGGAACAGACAACAGCGCACAAATACGACAGAAAATACAAATTACGAGACACACATACACAGACGGCGCCCACTTGAGTTCATTTAGCTCGAACCAGCAATGTTTACAGCCATGGCTCTGAGGAAAACCAACAGTAAACGTGAAAGGAAAGCGCATCCCAGCTACACGTTGACACGGCAAAGCACACAACTCGAAAGCTGAGGTACCCCAGCGAAGCAATCTACGTATAAACCAGAAAGTATTACTCTGCTTTAAAAAGGCGGTTGAACGCAATCTCACGCAACACGCCCCTAGCTTGGCAGTCTCCCGGGCTTCCATAATTTCTCGACCGAGCTCATTGCTGTGTCATGGGATTACCGGGCATCGCTGGAACAGCGATCTGCATCTGTGTGCGCGGGAATTTTTGCCTCAAGTGACCACTACCAACGTTCCTTTCTACTTTCTCCGTCAACACTTGGTTAAAGCATTGGCTGGCATGTATTACGTAACGTTGATCACAGACAAGTCCAAAGGAATAAACGTCTCTCGCGGGCACCCGCTGACTACACCTACGCGCTGTTTCAGATTTTTGTCTGTGTGCTCTTTCCCGTGCATGGGTGAATGAAATGCGTCCATATTAATATTTTTTCCCAGACGTGTCAGCACAGCCGGGTTGTTTTCGATGTGGCCTTCATGGTGTTTTACTGGCCGTTAGAGCCGGATAAAGCTCCACTCCTATTCACACATGTGTTTCCGTATATTGTTTCCACTTACACTTTAGGTTAATGGGGTATTTCCTGTCTTTAACGGCTTGTAGACCCTCCCAGGTTTGTAATTGTCCATCTCTCTATGTGACGTTCATCACGAAAACCATAATTCGCACTCCCGCTCTTTTTCCGACATTTTCAAGTTTTGCAACATTAACCCTGGGCAGGGCAGTGCTCCCGTCGAGAATTTTATGCCCTCTAAGAAGTAATGCGAACTAAAGGCCAGCATGTAAAAGACCAGGACGTGTACTTACATAAAATGAAAGACATTTCATAAAGACAATGGCCTTACGAACCTGCTGAGCTCCGTCATCTACGGAAGAGCAGATCCGTGCAGCTGATTAACAGCACGAAAAAAAATTGGCGCAGATTCCGAAAATTGTGGAAATCTGGAGAAACAGCGCAATGGGTAGACAAGTTGGTGACAAACCAAAGCCTATCTCAGAGCGACAGCTGTGGTCATACCGGGTTCTCAGGAATTCGCGCTGGAACCGGCCGTTCGGGCCACCCATGTATTTGCGGGCTTCGCGTTGGAAGTTCTCCATTACTCGGAGTCCGCGGTCGATTTTCTGGTGATTCTGCTTGTACTCCACATGACGGGCGTGATACTCGATATCTTTCGCTCTACGCACCGGCTTTGGCGCGGCAGCTTCTCCACGATTGAGGAGCAACCAGGACCACTCCAGTTAGAGATCCCAAACGCGGAAAGGCGGCTCCAGAGGACCAGGCAGGAGTTCGAGTGGCTGCAGGCTGCGCTCGGAGTCCAAGTCGCGGGCGTCCCCAAGAGGCCGCTCCTCAAGCACCACGAGAGGAAACTGAGAGGGCTCCCTAAACTCCCAGACATCGCTGCATCAGGTGAGCTGGACAAGGATTATCGATCCCAACGCTCATAACTCGCACACACCAACAGAGAAGCGTTCATTAGAAGAAAATGCAATGCCTAGTGCTGAGATAGCAGCCATGCGCGCAGACGTGGCGGCAACGAAGGAGAGATAAACAACTACCGGAAAGCGTCCATTTCTGTAGACACACAAGTACCTTCCCCAGCGCAGCGCAAGCGCACCGTGACCATACCGCCACACGCAGCCGAAATTCCCCCACAGTCGAATTACCGATTGCAGCCCGACAATAAGTCAAACATTATCTTCCCTCAGTACGCAGTGAAAGAGCAGGCACAGGGGGACGTGGCGCGTGCTATCAACGCCCTTGAAGCAGCCCGAAGTGCTCAAAGCCTTTATATTATGGAAAAACCGAAACAAATAACTTCCCACCTTACGAGGCTAGAAGGGCGGGTGCAGGTTCTCGAGTAAGGCGACTTCAATACCCGCACCAGGAAGACCACCAAAACAGATAAGACAAGCTCCACATGTCTCTCCTCACCCATGAACCAAGAGGGACCTTCATCCACCCAATAATAAAATGTTTCAAGGCAAGGAATAACTATATGGCAGTATAACTGCAGAGGTTTCAAGAACAAATATGGATCACCCTCCCAATACGTCTCCTCTTCCACGACGATGCCAGCAATTATAGCTCTGGAAGAAACTAATACACAGGTTCGCCTTCCAGGATACTTAATGTACGATACACGCACGGACAAAAGCCTTCCCACGCTGGTCAGGAAACGATACGTGGCGATTCAACACCCACTTAAGCAGTCTGAAGCAATTGGCATTCTACTTGAAATTATACCCCAAGCCCACAAGAACGCCCGCTGTACGTTTTGAATGTCTATTGCAGGCCTAAAAGCTCCCCGCTTATTCTTCAGCAAGTAATTGAACAGGCGACACTCAAAGAAGCCAAAAACCCGCTTGTCATTACAGGGGATTTCAACGCTGCTCACCCTCTGTGGGGCTACGCATACACCAACCCGAGAGACACTAGACTACACTCGCTGATGGAATCTCAAGACCTCACGGTTGTCACAGACCACAGTAGACATGTATACACGCATTGGCACAAGCGTCACTCGAGACACAGCTCCCGATCTGACTCTTACGAAAAACGTTCATCAAGTTCAATGGATCCTCACGGCGAATATCAAGGCAGCGATCCCGCCGTTATATCTACCAATGTAATAAGATCGAACTACAAAGCGGTAATAGGTCGGGCTCGCCTCACGGATTTCACGAAGTTGAGGGAGGAACGAAGCAACCGCTCACCTGCACACGAAACCCAAGTCGAAATCTCTTTACAGGACTGGATCGAACAACTCCGTCAGGATTTTCTAGAACACACCAAAATAATAAAGACAACCACAGCCGCACCGTGCATCTACTCAAATTTACTGCACATCTGTGAAGCGAGGACTAGTTTGCAGCGAAGATGGGAGCGGCAGAGACATAATCGAAGACTAATAAAACGGATCGCACAGCTAACACAAGAAGCTGCGAAGTACGCCAACTCTCTTTGTAGGGAAAACTGGCTCTGTCTATGCGATGGGCTAAGTTGCTCGCTCACCACTGCAAAAACATGAAAGCTCCTCCGTTACTTGATGAAGTCCTCAGCTAGCAAAACAGAGTCCCAACACAACATGGCCAAAATCATGCACAAATTTCCTGGAGACATGAGAGACCTGCTCACTGCCCTCAAGAACAGGTATCTTCCGACACACCCAACAGAACCCCCACCATCGTATTCAGGAGAAGCAAACCCGGCGCTTGACGAAGACATCCATCTCCACGAAGTCACCGCATCCATACAGACTTTGAGAAGACACACAACTGCAGGAATGAATCACATATCTAATATGATGCTTGTCAGCCTTGACCACCCGTCGCTCTTAGAGCTCCCCCATTACTTCAACAATATCTGGAAGGCAGGAAAAATACCTGAGGAATGGAAGACCGCGGAAGTTCGGCTGATCCCGAAACCAGGAAAACCACCCAGTATAGAGAACCTCAGGCCCATAACTCTTACTTCGTGCGTAGGAAAACCCCTGGAGCACATCATCCTCAAAAGACGTCAATGCTTTCTGGAAGATACGGGAAAACTGCCCCCAGAAATGGTGGGTTTCCGACCCCATTTATCAACGCAGGATATACTGCTCCATCCTAAAGAAGAAGCAATGAGACCCGCTACCCGTAATTCCTCAACGGCTATATTGGCGCTGGATTTAAAGGGTGCTTTCAACAATGTAAAACACACGGCCATCATGGCGAAGCTGAACACCCTGGACTGCGGAGTCACGACCTACCAGTACGTCAAGTCTTTCCTCACAGACCGGAAAGCCATACTCAAAGTAGGGGACCACACCACGGACCCGTTTCCAATAGGAGGACGTGGCTGTGCTACCTCCCCTCCTCTTTAACATTGCTCTCATAGAACTTCCTGTACTACTTAATTCTATTCAGGGAATAAATAATGGCTTCTACGCGTACGACATTACCATCTGGTCCACCACGAGCTCAGTGGTAGCAACGGAGGAGTGCCTACAGGAAGCAGCGGATGTAATAAATGGCTACGCAAGGTCATGCAGACTGAGCTGTGCCCCTCAAAATGTGAACTATTACTCGTGTCTCCAACCAAACAGCAACCTTCAGGGACACCCACCATCGCCATACACATAGGTGGGCACGTTATAACCCCTGCTCAAAGCATCGAGATACTGGGCGTCACCGTTCAGGCTGAAAAGAAAAATACCACAACAATCAACAAGATCAAGACCATGACAGAGCAAGTCACACACATGCTCAAGCGCGCAACAACTAAGACAAAGGTCATGGGCGAATCGGATACACTCCGACTCGTATAGGCCTTCGTCATCTCACAGATCATTTACGCAATACCCTATGCTCTGTTCCCAACAACGGAACTGAAGACACTGGACACCATTATAAGAAAAGCCTACAAGCAAGCTCTCAGCCTACCAGTCAGCACTTCAACCGGCAAATTGCTTCGTCTTGGACTCACCAACAAGCTGATGAACTCATCGAGGCACATTTATATAACCAGAAGGCAAGATTACGCACTACAGAAACTGGCAGATCCACCCTTTCGAGGCTTGGACTATCGATTCCGTTTCAACACCCAATACCCTAAGTCGCAGACATCCCGCATGATATCACGAGCCACATTAACGTACTTGTGCCCCCGCGAAAAATGCACTCAGTGCATCACGCCGACCGGAGAGACGCAAGAGCCCGTGCTATCCTAAAACAGTATGGAAGCCATCCTGCGTGGCATGCACGGACGCGGCCCTCTATCCTGGAAAGCTGGCCTCAGTAGCGGAAGTTATTATAGGCCAAGAGCGCCGCACCAGCGTATCACTGGACCAAGCCAACCCCTTACTCGCCGAGGAAGCGCCATTGCCTTGGCGCTTACCCAAATAAACGTAATTACCAACTGTCAACAGGCTTGTCACAACTTTTCCTGCGGCAGAATACACAAAACTGCCCTTAAAATACTGCAACAGAAGCCACTAGCAAGACCCGTCAATATAATCTGGGCGCCTGCGCACATTGTAGTCTCAGGGAACGAGATTGCCCATCCCACAGCTCGAGGACTGACCGGCCGAGCACCTGAAGGCGAAGATCTGCGTCCGCTTCTTCTAGTCTCGTTTCATGAGATTACCACTCACTATCGGCTGCCGAGACAAACTTACGCCCCACCGCACAAAAAAACTACTCAAGGGCCACGACAAAATACTTTGCGCCCTGAAAACTAATACTTAATCCCACCCTAGCAGAAACCACTACATAGCCTCCACCGTGTATCCCCACTTGTGCCGCTTCTGTGGGGAATCCCGGACACTTTTTAAGTGCAATGCACTTCTTAATTAAGCGACCCTGAACCTGCGTCCACCGGCGATGTCCGCGCACGTGGAGATGGGCGCGCGCAGCCTGGCCGCTGACATGGCACATACCCACGTGGGGGATTGGCCAGGAATCTCCTCGTCTTCCTTGGCAACGGGGGGAGATGGGCGCGCGCTGCCTGGCCGCTGACATGGCACATACCCACGTGGGGGATTGGCCAAGAATCGGGCGTGAGAAGGGCGAATGCACCTGCTTAAAGGAGTACTGACACGAAATTTCAAAGCTGAGATCCGCTCTAGCAATCAAGTACAACGACAACACAAATAGGTGTCTGTGAATAAATGCATCTTTCTTTCTTTGTAGTTGTGTGTGTGTGTGTGGGATCTCTCTTTCGCGAACATTACCGAACCGCGCAAATTCAACTCGTGCATTCGCACTTTCACATTATTCCCCTCAGGGAAATGCGGGGAATTTTTTCTTATGGTCGGCGGCTGTACACAAAGCCCACTTGACCCGCCCAATCCCTTCCACACTTATGAGCTTTGGGAGAGCGCCATGGCCAGCTCTTCCCTCGACGTCCAGCGCATGTTGCTGGAGAGGGCAAAGGACGCGGCCCGTGCCAACGGACTCCTGGAATGAGGAGGCCACCCTAAAGACTCTTTACTAGGAAACAATAAATATGTTTAGTCTCTCTCTCTTTCTCTCTCTCTGCGTGACACTTGGGATTGGATCATAGCCGTCTCAAATGTTCAGCAGGAGCGACACGAAGGCGTTCGCGCTACGCTTTTTCTTCCTCGCGACTTGCATACATCTTCGGCCAATCCACGTTTTTCGGGAGTGTAAACGCTGCGCTCGGCGCTGAGTCACGAGGCTTTGTGTATCGCCGACGTGGCGATTTCATAGCTAGGCGAGGCTTGGATCCGGCTACGAATGTGCGCGAAGTTCGTGCCAGACGCCTTACGGCGCAGGAGTTTTTCCTTGTATTTTTTTGTTACACCACCGGAGCAAGCCGAAGCTTAAATAGCTACGTTGTTAAAACACGACGAGAAGAAAAGAACGTCAGCGCTTGTACAGCTGTCGCTTTTTTTGCCGGTTTCCTGGCACAGTGTCGTAGCATTCAAAGTTATAGGGATGTCCGTTCTTAGTCACTTCGTCCCATAAAAGCACCATCGGTCAAGATATTTTGGCGAGAACGCGATTCGAGCTTTTCGGTTGCTCACGAGCGCTTCACCAGTAGACAGGAGCTTGCCTCTAAATGGCTACTCGGCTAGCTCCCATGTCCTATGGTAAAGGCGGTGGCATAGTGTTACCGAGAAACAAACACGCCGATAATTAAGGTCAGTATTAAAGAAACGACACTTATAACGAGGATTTACTTAAAATGAGGCAGAAGCTGCAAGCAAAGTTAGCCCTGAGAAATCACGTTACGTTCGCGTATTCATCTCCCAATTTTACATTTTTAGATGCGACTGCATCTCATTCACTAGCCTTGTCCCTCCATACGGCGTTCTCCGCACCCCTCCCCCTACACTATAAAAAAAATAACAGTTAGCGGCGCCCGGTTTCGTACCCATGACCCTGTGGGCGGAACGCGAGGTACATGGTGCTCTTCCCACTGCGCCACAAAACCGAGACAGAATCA
This sequence comes from Haemaphysalis longicornis, assembly GCF_048455015.1. Classification (NCBI taxonomy): domain Eukaryota; kingdom Metazoa; phylum Arthropoda; class Arachnida; order Ixodida; family Ixodidae; genus Haemaphysalis; species Haemaphysalis longicornis. The sequence continues at coordinate 273,354,575 of NW_027526295.1, read as the reverse complement.
AATGCTACGAACGCGCCTTATATCATTGATTCATTCAAACTACGTCAAGAAGGTACTGATACAACGCATGATGGGGCAATGATTAACACTTGCAATAAAAGAAAAGAAGCTCCCACTTACAGCAACAATGATGCAGTAAAGTTCATTGCGACAGCGAAGCCCAAAGCATACCACTTAGAGAAATTGACCAAGATTGGCCAATAAAACATAATAATCATACGCGTTCCCGACACGTTTCACGCGATTTCAGAATCAATCCAACGGAAACACGACGTGAACCCCACGATGCGTGGCATCTACACAGGGTTCCCCTCGTGGGGAGGTGGGCGCCATTTTAGCTGGTGGCGAATATGATGCTAAAAGTCTAGTACAACTGTGCAACCGACATGTGTGCAGATGATCACGGATATTTTTGAGTGCGCGTTCCCCATCGCACTTTTTTCGTTTTTATTACTTTCACCATATTTTAAGCTTTATTTCGTGCTCTCTCCGGGCGTTAGAAGAACTGCATACCGGGTGCGTTATTTTATTTGCCAGAAGCTTTTGTCTTCAACGCAGCACTTTCGTACACCGTCATTGTTTTAAGAATTTATACACACATGTTCCAGAAATAAGCGTGTATATATATATATATATATATATATATATATATATATATATATATATATATATGTCGCTTTGTCAGGTAATTCGTTTGCCTTTTCGGCATCCCCCGAAGACAACCGCTTCGGTGATGTTTTAATGTGTCCTTTGCGATTTTTACTCGGTAACATCTCCCCTGTAACTTTTTCCGGTTGTCTTAAATAAAACATTCACATATATATATATATATATATATATATATATATATATATATATATATATATATATATATATATATATATATATATATATATATATATATATATATATATATACAGCGAATCGAAATAGGAAATGAGGGACTCGTTGAAATAAGACAGAAATAAGGATTTGCAGTCAAGAAAACCTCGGAAAGCAAAGGGGAGAATGTGGTAGGTCATTGACACAGAGAAAGAATTTGGAAAGAAAGAAAGTGGAGAAAAATTGACCGCCGCGTGGGATCTGAACCCACGACTTCCAGAATGCTGGTCGATTACGATGACCACTACGCTACCGGCGGGGCTATTTCCCCAGCAATTCCTCGGGTATTTATGTTAAGGTATATTTGTTTCCTGCGCTTGGGGGTGGTAGCCAGCGCCAATCGGGCTACTCGACGGGAAGGGGACCTTCTTTTTACCCCCGGGCCGTGAATAGAGCGTCTACGACATGTCGAGAGTGGTCGACAAACGTTGAACCCTCTTAAGCTCCCTTTGGCACCAAGACTGCCAGAACAGAGGCCCTCGCTATGCATGCAGCCAATCAGAATAGGAAATGAGGGACTCGTTGAAATGAGACAGAAATAAGATTGGATGTCAAGAAAACCTCGGAAAGCAAAGAGGAGAATGTGGTAGGTGATTGAAACAGATAAAGATTTTTTAAAGAAAGAAAGAAAAAAGTAGACAAAAAATGCCCGCCGGGTGGGATGCGAACCCACGGCTCCCAGAATACCGGTCTGGTGAGATTACCACTACGCTCCCGGTGGGACTATTTTCCCCTCCCCTTTCTGGGGTATAAATGTTAAGTTATTTTGTTTCCTGTGATTGGGGGTGGTAGACAGCGCCACTCGTACTACTCTGGGTGAAGGGAACCTTCTTTTTATCCCCCGGGCAGTGACTCGAGTGTCTAGGACATGTCAAGAGTGGTCGACCAGCGTTGGACGCTCTTAAGCTACCTATGGCACTAAGACTGCCAGAACCGAAGCCCTTGGTATGATTGTAGCGAATCAGAGCGCGAAAATGAGGGGCTGGTTAAATTAAGACAGAAATGAGGACAGGCAGTCAAGAAAACCACAGAAAGCAAATTCAAAGAACCACTCATTTTCCCATTCTGATCCCGGTAAAGATTATGTTTGCAGATCGTGTTTGAAGGCTAGGCTGGACTAGAGTCACTAAATCGATCAGTTTATTGCCAACGTCGCCGAGCGCATGCGTCCGGCTAGGCAGAATCGAGCATTAACCACCAGAGAAGCCGAGCGCAAGCGATAAGCCCGCCGAGACGAGGAAAAGCGTCTCATACTCTCCCCCATCAGCCTTTGTGTTGGTTTACAAAAGCTTCGCCGTTCAGCCCCTTTGCTAGGCCGAGGTGACGACCCTTTTTCGCTCCGGCTGCGTTTGTACGTGCTCGATTTCCATTCGTATTTTTGTGACGTTCGGCTTTCCCGCTGGCTCCGCGGTGTGAAAGTGGGAGGAGTGGTAGTATCAGCAGGTTGTCTTTTTTTTTCCAGAATCAGAACCCTCCCTTCCTCCGTGGCGGGCTTCTCGCTGTAGTTTTCTTTGACTTATTTTTATTGTGTTCAAGTAAATTCCCCGCACCTCCTCGTTTGTGTCACCGGGAGTCTACATATATATATTATATGTATTTATAAATAAATAAATATATATATATATATATATATATATATATATATATATATATATATATATATATATATATATAACACAGAAAATAAGGGTTGGCAGTCGAGAAAACCTCGGAAAGCAAAGGGGAGGATGTGGTAGATCATTGAAACAGATTAAGAATTTGGAAAGAAAGAAAGAAAGTGAAGAAAAAATGCCCGCCAGGTGGGATCCGAACCCACGACCTCCAGAATACCGGTCTGGTGCGATAACCACTACGCTACCGGCGGGGCGATTTTCCCATTCCCCTTCACCCCGATTAGTCCGAATGGCGCTGGCTACCACCCCCAAGCACAGGAAACAAACATACCTAACATAAATACCCCAGAAAGTGAATGGGAAAATCGCCCCGCCGGTAGCGTAGTGGTTATCGCACCAGACCGGTATTCTGGAGGTCGTGGGTTCGGATCCCACCTGGCGGGCATTTTTTCTTCACTTTCTTTCTTTCTTTCCAAATTCTTAATCTGTTTCAATGATCTACCACATCCTCCCCTTTGCTTTCCGAGGTTTTCTCGACTGCCAACCCTTATTTTCTGTGTTATTTTCAACGAGCCCCTCATTTCCTATTCTGATTCGCTACATGCATAGCGAGGGCCTCTGTTCTGGCAGTCTTGTTGCCAAAGGGAGCTTAAGAGGGTTCAAAGCTGGTCGACCACTCTGGACATGTCGTAGACACTCGAGTCACGACCCGGGGGTTAAAAAGAAGGTCCCCTTCACCCCGATTAGTCCGAATGGCGCTGGCTACCACCCCCAAGCACAGGAAACAAACATACCTAACATAAATACCCCAGAAAGTGAATGGGAAAATCGCCCCGCCGGTAGCGTAGTGGTTATCGCACCAGACCGGTATTCTGGAGGTCGTGGGTTCGGATCCCACCTGGCGGGCATTTTTTCTTCACTTTCTTTCTTTCTTTCCAAATTCTTAATCTGTTTCAATGATCTACCACATCCTCCCCTTTGCTTTCCGAGGTTTTCTCGACTGCCAACCCTTATTTTCTGTGTTATTTTCAACGAGCCCCTCATTTCCTATTCTGATTCGCTGCATATATATATATATATATATATATATATATATGCTTCAAGCTTACTGCACTACATAATACACAGGCAGTACAATCTTGTATAAGTGATATAAGTGAGTTCCGCAAGCCTGCCCTTCCGAGTCTCGGGAAAAAAAAAGAAAACGTCTGTCTCAATAGAACGTTACACAAAGACTTGCCGGAAACTTTGTACAGCCGCACGATGTCACGGAGGCTTTGAGATTCCAGTGATCGACTACAGTTTGGAGATGAGGTCGCACGAAAAAGATTTTTTCCGCGAAACATCTCAATTTCCTCTCAACCCTTACGGTTTCGCAAAGGCCTTTCTCTGTCAACGAAGATATATTCCATAAAATAGAGGTCGCTTTCACTAGTCATAACTAAATTAACAAAACACCAAAGGCCTGCATGAGTGCTTACGTCACGTAGACCACAATTGGCAAAACGTAGAAACTTTGAAGAGCCTCTCTATGGTGTTTCCAATATGAGTTTCGAAATGTAGTTTCTCGAGGGGTTCTTTACGGGGGTTTCTCCACGAGTGCAGGAAAACGGCTCAATTCAGAGAAGGCTGCGAGCAGCTTTTTTTTTTCTTGACGACCTGAATATCAGTGAGGTACCCTTTATTCAAAATTATATAATTCAAAGCTTTTGTCTCGCAATCATTACTTTCCATACCCTCCAAAACAAACTTGTAAAAGAAGCAGGCGGATGGATGTCGTCAGTACTCTCCGAAATCAATGTATCACGTACAATACCATCGCATCACTTTGATCTGTCCTGTCTTTGGCGTACACATTACATCTAATCCAGAGAACGTCGATGACGTAATATGGCCGCTAATTTTTTTAAAGACTATCCGGCGCGCCTGCCAGGGTTTCGTCAGGGACGGTGAGGGATAAGGTCTAAAACAGCTAGCCAACATCTTGAGAACAGTGCAGACTGGCTGACTGATGTTGCATTTAATATGTAAAGAGAAATAAATTGTCTGCGTATCCGGTTGCTTCTCTAGAAATATCAATTAGAAAAGACAATCCTCAGCCGCTTTGCTCTCGACACCTCCCGACCATGCATTTTTCTCAACCCCTCTCGCTCCTCCTGCATTGAATGCGATAGAGGTTATCTCCCTCTCTTTTGTCGGCTGTCATCGACACCATTTTTATCATGCTGTCTTTTTATTGGCTTTCGTAAAAACCAATCCAAGCTATATTCTTAATAGAAGACTGGTAGTCTAGATTGCGTGGTTATATTTTACTACAAATGTGGCTAATCTTTCCTTTTCTGTAAATAATGAGGACATGTAGTGTAGCCACGCCACCAATTTTAGTAGTTCGGGGTGGTATTAATGCGTAGCATTCTTTGCCGAGTCCACCCCGCGACTAGGACCGTGTAATGCCCTGCATTTCCACACTAATTCAAATATCGCGGAAGTTTCACCTGTAATCGCTTTAATAGCATAAATGGAGATAACTGGTCGCACGAAATTTTGAAAAACTAAAAATATTAAAAAAATTACGGAAATTGGCGAAATGTGTAACGCCCTGCATTTCCACAATAACGCAGATTTCGCAGAATTTCCACTTGTAATCGTTATATTAGCGTGAATTGAGATAACTGGTCGAACGAAATTTTGAAAAATGAAAAAGAAGAAAAATATCAAATAATTACGGAAACAGGTGAACCGAGTAACGCCCTGCATTTCCACAATAATGCAGATTTCACGAAAGTTTCAAATGTTATCGTTATAATAAAGTAAATGGAGATAATTGCTAGGAATAAATTTTGACAAACTAAAAAATAACAAAAACATAAAAAATAACTAGAAATGGCAAACCTATAGCTAGCTCATGCCATTTCCCCAATATTGCAGATTTCACGAAAGTTTCACCTGTAATCGTAATAATAGCGTAACGGAGATCATTGGTAGAACGAAATTTTGATAAATAAAAAATAGGCAAAATATAAAATAATTACGGAAACTGGCGAATCGTGAATGCCCTGCATTTCGCAATAATGCAAATTTCGGCAAAGTTCAAACTGTTGTCGTTATGATTGTGTAAATGGAGATGAGTGGACGAAAGAAATTGTGAAAAAATAATAAATAACACAAATATGAAAACAATACGGAAAACAGCAAACCGTATAACGACCTGCGGGTCCACAGTAATTCAGATTTTGCGGAAGTTCCACCTAAAATAGGTTCATTAGCGCAAAATGAGATAATTGGTAGAAAGAAACTTTGAAACACTACAAACATAAGGAACATACAAAAATTACGAAATATGGCAAACCGTGTAGCGCCCTGCATTTCCACAACAATGCAGATTTTACTAATGTTCCACTTCGGATCGTTATAATAGCGTAAATGGAGATAATTGCTCGGAAAAGATATAGAAAAACAAAAACATTTGACCGTAAAAACTCACACTGAAGACAAGCTGCATAACAATGCTGCGCATTAGTAGATAATTATGTGAATTTCTGGAGAATGTTTATTATATTTTTTGCCGTTTTTTTGTCCTCATGGTTGACTCCAGAAGGCGGACGGACAGACCGACAGACAGACAGACAGACAGACAGACAGATGGATGGACGGACGGACGGACGGACGGACTACATTTATCGTATTTGTATAGCCCAAGAAAGACAACCGGCTAAAAAAACAGCTTCAAAGTTAGTGCTAAGAAGCAATAAGCAAAAGCGAGCGCTCTCCGCTCTTCCCACGGTGCTCACTTGGAGCATTTTACAGCGAAGCTGTTAGCCTTTAGTTGGTCAGAATACTTCGTGTCGTAAGCCAAAAACCCAGGCAGGACCCTGTAGTTCTCGCATAAGACGACGAGCGCATGCGTCAGGCTAATCCGACATACAGCCTGAAGCTCAGTATCCGTTTAAAAACACTACAAAACAAGCAGTAAAACCGCAATACGGCTGATAAGGCGCCTGTGAACAATGGGATCCCCGCCCCCCCACCACCACCATGCGTTCCCGGTAAAGAATATGTTTGCAGATCGTGTTTGAAGGCTAGGCAGGAATAGAGTCATTAAATAGAGCAGTTTATTGCCCAAGTCGCCTAGCGCATGCGTCCGGCTAGGCAGGATCGAACATTAGCCGCCAGAGAATCCGAGCGCAAGCGACAAGCCCGCCGAGACGAGGAGAAACGTCTCATACTCTCCCCTATCAGCCTTTGTGGGGGTTTGCAAAAGCTTCGCCGGACACCCACTTTCGTAGGGCGAGATGGCGACCATTCGTTCGCTCCACCTGTGCTTGTACGTGCTCAATTTTCTGACGTTTGGCCAGCACTCTGTACCATTTAGTATGGGAGTGCCAATTCACCGAGGAACTCCCCCCGAACTCGATTTTTTCGTACGAGAAATGGATAGCTCGCCTAATAAGGACAGACCCTGTGACCCAGCAAGACCAGGTGAAGAGGGCGCGGGCAGCCTGCCGAAGTCAGTGCATCCCGAATTAGGGAAGCATTCCACCGGTTGGGTCCTCAAGGTCAGCGCGTAATGCTCATACACCTAAAGTTTATTGGATGAAATGTATTTGTCTCTAACACTGGTATACGGCGATAACTCTACACTCCATAAGAATGGTTCCTCCGTTAGAGAGAAGGTAAATTCCATTGTTATCTTGCCCATTCTGGGGGATACCCACCCATTATCCACTCGCCTAAACACGCGGCAACCCACTCTGGGGGATAGGCCAAATCGAACTGGGACCACGTTGGCGTAGAAGGTTAAGAAGTAGCGAAATAGCTTCTGCCATTTTGAAGAAAGCTACCATCGTCATTGTCGTCGTCATGATCGTTCCCGTCAAAACAAGGGTATTGCCGATATGCAAGTGCTGCATACCGCTGGATGCACCAGCCTATAAAGGTACTGTTTGCACAACTTGGTTGCCTACCAAAAAGGACTCTTTATAATGAAATTATCATTTTGTATTATTATTCTTTTTTGGGAAGGGTGGACTCAAGGTCTAGTCAGGGATGGGGAAGGCGGTAAAGGAGGTGAGAGCGTCTACATCATTTTGTGTATCCCCGTGGTACTTTGAAAGTCCACAGGGACATAACAGTCTCTTTTGGGTGAGTCCGGCCCAGAGGATGCCCACTCCTGGAGGGTCTTGATGGTCGGCGAAGGATGGGTTCTTCTCTCCGCCGCGAGCCTTGAGCACTCCCACGGCATGTGCGGCATTGTGGGCCTCGTTGACGCGTGAAGCGATGAGCATGTCACGATGGTCGTCTCCCTAGAGTTCTCGGGGGGTTCCCTCAAGTGTCTTGAGCATCGGGAAACGTATTTTCGACACTGTGCGACCACGTCCTCCGTAAGGGCAGCCCCGGCTCTTATTTTGTGTACCAGGACGTGCGATCCCTTGGGAAGTCCTCCTGGCAGGGGTGGTGGGTCATTGGGTTCAGCGGCACGGAGCTTCACCCTGCTTTCTTGCTTGGTAGCGGCTCTGTCGTCGGCAGGGTCTGGGTCATGCCGTGCTGGGGAACAGGGTGTGATGGGTCGGAGCGGATACTTGCTTCGCCGCTCGTCCACGCGATGCCGGCCTCGTTCCCCACGCCACCTGCGTGTCCCGGTACCCAGACCACCCAAATGGTAATGTATTTCATTGTGCGCAATTTTCTTGATGAGGCAGCTTATGGATTCGGTGACTGGGATGCCACCGAGTCTTGCCACCGCCTCTCTACTGCCAGTGTATATATATGGTAAACGTCCGGCCCCGGTGTTCCAATGACTAAGAAATGGGTGTATGCATATCTGCACGTGTAATAGTGTTTATCTGCTGTGATTATTAGCCGCTGGGACGCATTTTAGCTAACGATATTTGCTAGCTTTATTATTGATCATATTACAGTCTCATGTTTCAAGCACGGATATCACAAACGCTTTTCTGCTGCTTTCAAAATGACCTCAGCTTTAGATAGCTTCACAAGTTCACAGGTGTACGGATTTTTTGTTGCACTAATGTCCTTAACTTGTGCGCACGCTAAAATTGGTTAAACTTCAGGGTAGAGCAGCAATGAGGTATTAAGATATTTGCATAATTCAACTCAGTTTATGAGCATTTATTCACATTTCCCGTTGCCTCAGGTGTCCTACAAAGAGGTATCTTTGGGCTCTTGTTGTTTCAAGTGCATATTAATGACACTGACATTTGAAACGTGATTAATAAGGCTGCACATATCAGGTTGTTCGAAGGTATACCTCGGTGTTTTTTGTGCGTGTGTGCGAATTGACACGGCGTGGTGCTAGGTTCCTGCCTAAACTGCAACTTGCATATTACTTACACGTGGAGCACGCAGTAATACATAAAAGTTAAAGCTCTTTAATGTACCCGCAAAAGGATTACCAGAATGAATACGTATTATTGCAGCATAACATTGCAAGTGACTGCTTTACTGAAGAAACGGTATATAAATATCTACGCGTCACCAAGTCACACAACTTAGACTGGAACAAAGACGTTTCTGACGTATCTTTCCTCATTGTCGCGAACTATGCTTCTTAAGACATAAGCTGAAACGTGCACTTCCTTACCCTAAATAGCCGAGCGCCAAACATCTATTTTTTAGGCCCAACCTAGAATATGCGTCAGTACTACGGAATCCAAACACTAATACTAATATCGACGGCCTAGAGACAGTTACGCTTGAGGCAATTCGTTGAATATCGCCTAAATACCACACGTTTAACTCCGCAACCCCCATAACGGGTCGGCATAGAGGACGCAAATTAGAGGCATAAAAGCTATTTTCCTTCTAAAAAATAACGGGCTAAAGAGGAAACATTACCAGCATACCAAGCCGCTCACAGCTGAACGAACTGATCTGCGTCACACATTATCACCAACGCCGCATTAGCACAAAACTAATGTGCTTCAGTACACCTTTTGCCCACATGCAGCACGCAACAGGACACGACTATTATCAACATCATTCCCCAAAAACACTGATTGTACTACCTACCACAATTTAGACTATCGCAAAGCTTTCAACGAATATGTTTTCTTGTGTGATTCCATTTCTTGTACCTATCTCTGTGTCTCAATTGCTAACGCTTGGGTGATGCAACATGTGGGCAGCTTTCTGCCGCTGCCATGCCTGATAAAAGGTTCTGGAAGGCGTCGCCAGCTCGTTGTTCACCCTAGAATAGGCGCATATTCCTAGTGTGAGGATGTGTGCTGTATCAACCACTCCGGGCAAAGAAAAACTTACCCACTGTTCTTATTTTCACTGAGTATTTACTTCAATCTGTAGTTTCCTTCTGTCATGAATATACACTCAATCTCTACTGAAAGTCCCGTCGTGTAGCCAGGCAGATCCTACTAGGCCCCTTTTCATCCCTGTAAAGTTTGCTGTACGTTTGCTGCTCACTAAAGTTTGCTTATAATTTTATTTTATAATTATAGTATAATTATTTTTATTTGTATAATTTATTATAATTATTATATTATAATTATATATATAATTTTTTTTTATAATTATTTTATAATTATAGTTGGAATATAAAGTTTGCTGCTCACTAGGGAAACCGAAGTATGAGTACGGCGTTTAAATAATCCCCCAACCGCAACTTCCCGAAACCAATTACTCTCACGCCCACCCACATATATCCCAAACTTTTATCGCTAGCCGAAGCAGATTTCACTGAGCTCCGCTGAATTTAGAGGTGGGCCTACCACTCCAATAACTGGAATCGTGTATTACAGCACAAAATGCGACAATTCCTGGACGCCGCATCCCTCCGGCCATTTGCTTCGCCATTGTATGGCATGAGTTCGCTGCGCTCTACACCACTAGGCGACGCAAATCCCGAGTGTAAGCCTTTGATTCCCCTACCGGGCACGATTTGTTGTGTGCGTGAGTCTCGGAAAAAGCTCCGAAGCCAGGCTGAATACTCATGGTCGGTCAGGCAATCAAAGGTTCGGGTTGCTCAAGTGATACCTACGCTACACCGTTGAATAAAAAGATAAACTGCGAATCCTACGCAGTGCTTACCGAAGCTCGCCTCCGCAACAAACCATTTGCCGCTGGTGAGTGGAGCTCTGTGCGCATTTGTCTACTAGTGGGTCGAGATTAAATTACCAATGCAGAATTCAACTTGGCCATTATCATGATTACTAGGCCTCGGTCAAGCAAAATCAGTACTTCATCTAGCAAAGCTTCAGTGGTCTAACATAAAATTGTGGCCTCTGGCGAATGACTAATTATACTTTATTTAAAGCACCCTATAAATGCCGTTACATCTGTGCGGGGTGCTTAACTGCCACTGAAAAATATAATCAGCGTTCTGAAAACAGCATAGACTTGCTTGAATGCGGTAACTATTTTCTTAAAGGGACACTGAAGTGATATGTAAATATTGCGGGATTACTAGCGCAAATTGTAGTCCGGAGTCCCCAGGCCATGTTTCGAGGCGCGTTTACGCGATTTTATTTAATAGAAAAACTAATTCGAAAATGCTGTCCTCCTCTCTTTACGCTCGCCCATTTTCTGTGGCGTTTTCGTGTGACGTCAGGAGGGGATGAGCTGGCAATTGGCTGCGCCACGGCTGCGCTACTGCACGGCTCCCCGGCCGACAGAGTCAGTCGGCCCAGCGTTTCGTCCGCCGGCCGCCGGCGGGTCGTCGCAATCAAGGAGGTTAAAAAAAAGTTGCTTGGTCGCAATTCGTTCGCTTAGTTGAAACGAAGCCAGGACACGTTTGTGAATGGAAGAATGTGCCTTTCTTTACTTGGTTTGTTTGTACACTGTATCTAGCTCCAAGTCAAGGTCGCTTCACACAAGCTCACATGCGACGCTTCGCTGACTGGTACGCCAGTAGGAAAATATAAGGCCTCTTGAAGGCGGGAGAAGAGTCAGCGAAGTCAATATAGGTACTAAGGAAATAAAATCAACTGATATTTTTACCGTACAGCGTAAAACTAGGGGGCGGGAAGCACTTTTTTGCGCTGGGCGAACAAGCACAGCAGTCAGCAGCACGACTACGCATCTGCGAACGCTTTTCCGTCTACGAAATGCAATTGCTAGACGTGAGCTACTGTGGAAACTCGGGCGACGCTTACTGCACGATCGCAGTACAAGAAATAGTCACATAAGCTGCTTGAAATGCCAAAACTTAATTAGTGTAAACCGGTTGTACAATATATACCCTATATTAGCAAGGCCTTCGCGTTCCGCTCCGTGGCTCAGTGGTCTGAGGCGTTAGGTATTTCACTGCAAATGTTTTGCAAGTCACGAGTTCGAATCCCCGCGGGTACGTGCTTTTTTTTTTTTTGTAAGTTAACTTTTTTGTTTTCCGCCGATGTTTTCTATATTGAGTTCACCTTTTTTTGGGCCGCAACGTTCATGGCTACACGAACTAGTTCACAAAACGCGCGCAGGCTGGCGCTGGCGCGCTAGCGAGTTCTCGTTGGCGTGCTGTTGCCATAAGCACCGACTGCTTGCAGGCAGTGGGCACAGGCCAGAATGAACAGACCCTTGGCCTGGTGCGAACACGCTTTTTACGATACAGGCATGAGGGAGGCAAGCTCCAAATATGGGGGAAAAGCGCATGACATTTGGGCGTCTGCGGGTACGCGGAGGGCGTTCATGCACTGCGTAGGTCTCGGCTAGTGAATGCTACGACTACAAGCCGTCCTGGGAGGCTTATCTTGTGCATTTTACAGCCGACAACATGGCAGAAGCGCGGTACGATTATTACTGGGATATTGAGAATGCCCATCCAACAACGCCATTGGTTATGTTTTACAGAACCGAAACCGAAACCGAAACTTGTGTGATTGCTAATCTTGGGCATCGTCCAATCACGACGCCCCTCCTCCCAACGTCACAGCCTTAGTTGGTGCGGCCGCCGCAAACCGCGCATGGTAGTTTTTGTTCTTTCGCGCTTTGTAAAATAATTACCGATTTGTCAACCGGATAAACGATGAAAAGTGTGCTAATTTGAGCCAGTCGACGCAGTGCAAGCAAAAACGGGAGCTTGACAAATTCACTTCAGTGTCCCTTTAAATTAATTTTTCACCACCGCTACTTATTTCATTTGAGTACGCGGTTTTTCACTACAAAATACTAATGCCCTTTCATGGTTGAACACGTAAACCTCAAAAGTTAGGCAAGGCACGCAACAAAATGTCTTTGATAAGCACTTTTAAGTGCAATGCACTTCTTAAGCGACCCTGAACCTGCGTCCACCGGCGATGTCCGCGCACGTGGAGATGGGCGCGTGCAGCCTGGCCGCTGACATGACACATACCCACGTGGGGGATTGGCCAGGAATCTCCTCGTCTTCCTTGGCAACGGGGGGAGATGGGCGCGCGCTGCCTGGCCGCTGACATGGCACATACCCACGTGGGGGATTGGCAAAGAATCGGGCGTGAGAAGGGCTAATGCACCTGCTTAAAGGAGTACTGACACGAAATTTCAAAGCTGAGATCCGCTCTAGCAATCAAGTACAACGACAACACAAATAGGTGTCTGTGAATAAATGCATCTTTCTTTCTTTGTAGTTGTGTGTGTGTGTGTGTGATCTCTCTTTCGCGAACATTACCGAACCGCGCAAATTCAGCTCGTGCATTCGCAATTTCACATTCTTCCCCTCGGGGAAATGCGGGGAAATTTTTTGTTTATGTTATATGCTTCACGCCGTGCAGCATCAACTCGGGCAAAACGCTGCAAAAGTACCTACCCAGCTCTTACATAATTAATATTAACAATTGTGCATTTGCTAGCCAAATTTTAGATGCGACGGCATCTCATTCACTCGCCTTGTCCCTCCATACGGCGTTGTCGTTGTCCGTCCACACCCCTACCCCATTCTCCTCACCGCGCGAGCTGCGCTCTCCACCGCTTACCCCCTCTCCTCTCCGATAGCGAACACTCTCTCGCGAGGGGCATTGGATTGGATTCGATTGAATTGGCTTGCCTTGGCTTGGATTGGATTTTGATTGGATTTTGATTGGATTTTGATTTGATTAGATTAAAGTGGATTGTGTTGGATTGTGTTGCGTCATAGCCGCCGCAGGGGGTTCACGGCACGTTTCACGCGATGGGAGAATTAACCTAACGGAAACAACAACGGAACCCCCTATGCGTCGCATCTACGGGGGTTCCCGCGAGGGGAGGTGGGAGTAATTTTTTTTGTGCTTCATTTTTTTCTTAAACTGAGGTGCTGCCTGCCTCTCTTGTAAGGAATCAACGCACCAAAGAATTAACTCTGAAACACTCATTCAGAGTAAAACGAACATCTCATCGATTACCTCTGCTTCAAACGACGAGTTGAAATTTCCTCCGATAACATTTTGAAAAGTTCATTCCGTGTCTCACAAGGGGGAATACAGTTTGAATAGTCGCATACCATTTGAACGCGCGTTGGGGTAGGGGGGTTTTAACCGTCTTCCGGAACCCCCTCCCCCCACCCCCACTCTCCATTTTCGACTTTGGAACAGCACTTTTGTGTGGTGCCAACAAAGATTCTCTCTCTCCTGATATAACGTTTATTTGCCGAATCGTATCGACTTTCCTTTGGAAGGAGGGCGCGATAAGGGAGACAACACTTAGGGAAGGGAATGCACGGCTGTCACCTGCCCATTCTCGTTATTACGTTCGTATTGTGGAATGATATCGTTCACGTACGTTCTACGATTCTACGTTGGCTGTCATTCAGAATACTCGAGGACGTTGCCTTCCGACCATTTTCGAGTTTCTAAAGAAAAAAATAAAGAATTTTAATTGTAGAACATTTATTAGCTACTACCATCGCAGTGGACCTTCTGGCCGATATGGCCTCTCAACCAACAAAAAACAGTATACGGGTGCGGTACGTGCACGGATTGGCAGCAGGCACTCTCCACACCTGCGATATTTCATGATGACAAAAGCTAAACCCTCACCGCACCTGTTCATAGAAGAGCCGTAATAACTCCTTCACATTCACAAAATCAATCATTACTGAAGATCCGCTGACGTAAATGATCACATCATAAATCATTTGTACGGGCTGTTAGGCTATGTACTAGCTGTAAGCCATGAAGGTTGTTGAAGTATCTGGGCTGCATGCAAGCATGTTTACTTGAACCCAGATTTACACTTTACAAGAACAGCGGTTGCACAGCCAATTACTCAGCGAATGAATACACGGCGAGAGTATGAAGGAAGTAGGTGTGCTCAGCATCAAAAATGTCCCGTCAAGCGTCTTACGCACGATACTCTCAGGTATGATCAAATCTCGGCTTTACTGAGGTCGAAACGTATAAGCCCCCCCCCCCCCCCCCCCCCAATTTCCGCACCGCGGGACGGCGCACAATTTTAAAATCCCTAAGGGCATGCGAGATTGGATAAAAATTTTGGTATTGAGTTACGGCGAATATTTATTTTTAGCGCCTGGTAATGAAGGGTATGGCGGTGCTTAAGGGGCACTGAAGTGATATGTAAACATTGCGGGATTACTAGCGCAAATTGTAGTCCGGAGTCCCCAGGCCATGTTTCGACCACTCTAGGCGCGTTTACGCGATTTTATTTAGTAGAAAAACTAATTCGAAAACGCTGTCCTCCTCTCTTTACGCTCGCCCATTTTCTGTGGCGTTTTCGTGTGACGTCAGGAGGGGATGAGCTGGCAATTGGCTGCGCCACGGCTGCGCTACTGCACGGCTCCCCGGCCGACAGAGTCAGTCGGCCCAGCGTTTCGTCCGCCGGCCGCCGGCGGGTCGTCGCAATCAAGGAGGTTAAAAAAAAAATTGCTTGGTCGCAATTCGTTCGCTTAGTTGAAACGAAGCCAGGACACGTTTGTGAATGGAAGAATGTGCCTTTCTTTACTTGGTTTGTTTGTACACTGTATCTAGCTCCAAGTCAAGGTCGCTTCACACAAGCGCTGCACATGCGACGCTTCGCTGACTGGTACGCCAGTAGGAAAATATAAGGCCTCTTGAAGGCGGGAGAAGAGTCAGCGAAGTCAATATAGGTACTAAGCAAATAAAATCAACTGATATTTTTACCGTACAGCGTAAAACTAGGGCGCGGGAAGCACTTTTTTGCGCTGGGCGAACAAGCACAGCGGTCAGCAGCACGACTACGCATCTGCGAACGCTTTTCCGTCTACGAAATGCAATTGCTAGACGTGAGCTACTGTGGAAACTCGGGCGACGCTTACTGCACGATCGCAGTACAACAAATAGTCACCTAAGCGGATTGAAATGCCAAAACTAAATAAAAGTGTAAACCGGTTGTACAATATATACCTTATATTAGCAAGGTATTCGCGTCCCGCTTCGTAGACTAGCGGTCTGGGGCGCTAGGAATTCACCGCAAGTGTTTTGCGAGTCACGAGTTCGAATCCCCGCGGGTACGTGCCTTTTTTTTTTGTAAGTTAACTTTTTTTGTTTTCCGCCGATGTTGTCTATATTGAGTTCACCTTTTTTTGTGCCGCAACGTTCATGGCTACACGAACTAGTTCACAAAACGCGCGCAGGCTGGCACTGGCGCGCTAGCGACTTCTCGTTGGCGTGCTGTTGCCATAAGCACCGACTGCTTGCAGGCAGTGGGCACAGGCCAGAATAAACAGACCCTTGGCCTGGTGCGAACACGCTTTTTACGATACAGGCATGAGGGAGGCAAGCTCCAAATATGGGGGAAAAGCGCATGACATTTGGGCGTCTGCGGGTACGCGGAGGGCGTTCATGCACTGCGTAGGTCTCGGCTAGTGAATGCTACGACTACAAGCCGTCCTGGGAGGCTTATCTTGTGCATTTTACAGCCGACAACATGGCAGAAGCGCGGTACGATGATTACTGAGATATTGAGAATGCCCATCCAACAAAGCCATTGGTTATGTTTTACAGAACCGAAACCGAAACCGAAACTTGTGTGATTGCTAACCTTGGGCATCGTCCAATCACGGTGCCCCTCCTCCCAACGTCACAGCCTTAGTTGGTGCGGCCGCCGCAAACCGCGCATGGTAGTTTTTCTTCTTTCGCGCTTTGTAAAATAATTACCGATTTGTCAACCGGATAAACGATGAAAAGTGTGCTAATTTGAGCCAGTCTACGCAGTGCAAGCAAAAACGGGAGCTTGACAAATTCACTTCAGTGTCCCTTTAATGCCGCGATGACGCGAATCGGGGCGCCTATTGCGCTCGCAGTGAGACTACACTATGCCATTCGGTGCATTCGTAGCTACAGTGCGAGGCTCCACTGTATTGCTACTGGTGCGGTTCACGATCACCAAGATATTCACTTTCCTCGAGAAGTAATGTGCTACATACATGCTTATTAACCACCTCTCCTAACTGCTTATAATTGGAGTCTCTTATTCTATGATAGACGCAGCCACCGCTCACTCAACAACAGTAACCACAACGTCAGTTCCCATTGTTAGCCTTTGAATTGAAGAAAATTCTGCACAACAATCTCATAAAAGCACATATCTACTCTGAAGGTAAAATAAATGTTGATGCATTCAATAATTGCCTAACAAATTTTCGGAAAGTCTCTTTTTGTTGCTCCTGCATTAATGCTAGTTTTTAACGCTGGCTGTGATAGATTCCGGCTACCAAAAAGTTATTGGCACGCTTAAAAAAGATGCCGCAAAAGATTCTCGAAAAAACACTTTTCTAACTTCGTCTACCACGCTTTCTACAACGCAAAGGAGGTAGCTGGTCGTTTTTATGCGAACGCTACTCCCCTCCTCTTTCGTTCTTACGCCGATGAAGAAAGCTAACCTAACGCAATCTTTTTTCCGCCGTTCTACAGCACGCGGGATGTGTTGAAACAGGCCATGCTGCAAGTGCCGGTATCCAGTTTGTTAATCTTGTGTAAATATATCCTGCTATAAACCACAGGATCAGGTTTCGTAAACGACAGCTCCCCAAATAGAAGGTAGCCGTTAACGTGCTACCACAAAACTAATTACGTGCCATTACAATTCCGCTGAACTGACTGCAAACGCAAGCCTACATAATCTGATTAGGTTGGCCAAGATTTACTTTCTAGCAAAAGTTGTTCGTTCCTTGTTTCCAATAAGCCGCGTGATAGAGTAAAAGTAAGGAATGTTTTACTGCACATGGGTATGATATGTTTCGTCTTAGAGAGACATCATTTCAGCATGGCAGTTTTTTTTCCTTTTCTTACGTTTATATTAACTAATGCTTCGCTCCCTGTCGTTCAATTTGAGCGTCAAGGCAGGCCAAAGACGGCGACATTGTGTGCCTTGGATGAGACAACAAAGAGAGAGCCTGATGGACCGATGCTACTGCGAACGCAGTGGCTGGATGTGAAGGAGACCGTAGTGTCCTTGCTCCTGCGCCGTTCTATGAGGCGCTCTCCTACAAGTGATGGTAAAAAAAAAACCGCATCCAAATCCGGCTCCCGCCTTCTTTGACCGGACGTCCCAAGGGGCGCATAAACCGTAGGTGAAGGCGGGCCCGACCGCGAAGAATACGTGACTTCCAGAAGAAAGATACGAACTAGCGCTGACTGAAAGCCCCGAAGGGCCACCACATTTACGTCCTCAGGTCTCCAGAGCTTCTGCAAAGGTCTGGGTCTGATGGCTCTTGTGCTGTTGTTGTTGTTGTTCTTGTTGTATTGTACAAAGCAACGCAAAAAAGAAGAAGAGATACCGGTGTTTTTCCTCTCCTTTGTTGCGTTGTTTAGCGCGGTTTCCAAGACGACATTCTTGCGAGTTGCCGAAGTGCCAACCTACTGCTGTGAAGCTCTACTTTACTTGGTGGTCCGTCCTTAGTGCCTAGCGCAGTGGCTGTCATTGAATCACGTGACTAGCATGTTACCCTTCCGCTGGATTACGAAAAAGAGATACGAGAGAAAACTTCAGCAGTTCGGTTTGTGTTGAGCTTTCTGCGGGTGGCCCTTCAGGCACTTGTGTTATACGGTTTGTTATCTTCGCGTCCCAGGCACGTCACTGCGACGAGTCTGGAGATCGGCTCGAAAGCAGGACCCCACAAAGCACATGTACAGTTAAAATCAAGAACGAACCACACTACATCGTATTTTTTTTATTTCTGGAGGTAGAAAAAGTGATCACGCAAGCCGGCTGACACTGAATTTTTCCCGCGGAGTGCCACTTTACAGAGAGTTTTTTGGTGGGCAAACGAGCTACGACCGAATTCCAGAAAATTGCTGCTGTTTATACACGAATTTAAGTTGGGCTAGGATGCTAATTTTTGTTCAAACAGTGCAGCGATCAGCACGTAATGTTGATAATTTAATTGATGAATTTAGCGTGTTGAACGTAGTTCACAAAGTTCAATATGTTGTAGTTTGAGGCTCAAAGCCCCACAGATACACCACAGCTAGAAAACACGCCACAGCAAAGCTCTGCAAACTAATCTATATCCCCTTAAGTACTCCATCGGGAGGCGATATTTCGTAAAGAGGGTCGTTTTCGTGTTTCGCGTGCATGAGAAACGCAGGCTCTGAGGCCGGGAAAAAGTACCCGCGAGAACGTGTATCAGCGCTATTTATGAATACTAAAATACGCCTTAAATGAAGAAATAAATACGTATTTTATGATGTAATTTTGACTATTTAGGAACCCGGCCGCGGCGGCCGCTTTTCAGATGGAGAGAAAAGCAAAGACGCCCGTGTGTTAGACATTTCGGCGCACGTTAAAAATCCCCAGGGGATCAAAGTTAATCCGTAGCACTCCAGTACTGCGCGCATCATCGCCTGGGTACCGCCAACGCGTTAAACCACACAACCAATCAACAATTTATGAACAGATAGTTGTGGCAAGGATGGTGTACCTACACACGTAGCCGATTTACTAGTATAATAGTTACTAGCAAGGGTAAGCTTAAAGAGGCTGTTTAAAATGAAACTTCTTGAAAATACATTCGGACGTCCCTTATGTAGAATATAATAATTTTATCAAATAGACATCTACTACTCCATCTCTCAGAATAAGAAAATTAATCATAGAAATTCCCCTTAATTAGAGAATATACTTCATTATGACCAACTACGATAATTTCTTGTCGGATATTACTCCATCACGCTTAATTTTGTCAACAAAATGGCGGCAGCAGAAGTACTAAAAAACTTTATATAGCATAGAATAAAGACTGCGTGGTTCCTTGTCCCAGGAGTCAAAGTTTCGACTCCGCGGACCCTGTCCTAGGGGCCAGTAGTTGCCATGGGCACCCACGCCAGCGCTGGTCATCAGGTTCATCCACAGGTCTGGAAGGTGAAGAAAAACAGGGAGGAAATAGGTGGAGGTGCTGGGTTGGGAGAACATCCGATGGTAACACTGGATATGGCGCATAGCTGAAAGAAAAAAAATATTGTCATCAGTGTTCCACCGCCGAAACATAAGGCGTGCATCGTTTACCACTGCTCAGTCATGTTAGCCCCCTTACAGTACCAGTTAAACAATGTGATATAAGAAATTGTGGCATGCCCCTGCAAATATACCCTTTATACCCACAGCCAATGTGGCAGGCGCCGAAGCTAAATGTCGAATTAGTGCCACACCGGGACAAAGTCACCGTCCAAAGGGTGCAATCCGAATGGGACAGGAAGCATTCGTTCCGTGCCGCTCCCCTAACGCGCATCTTTTCAGCGTAGGTGTTCGTCGCATTTTTAAACACAGGCCAACGACTCCCGTTTAACTTTCCTCATCGCTGAGTGTCACTGTCCATTGGATGTGCTGCTGCTTCCCAAAATTCTATTCGCCGCCAGTCGTAAAAGCGAGACGCGACGATGTTACGAACATGTTGAGAGATCAAACTTTAGCGCCAGGAGAGAATAAATCTCTCTCTCTCTCTCTCTCTCTCTCTCTCTCTCTCTCTCTCTCTCTCTCTCTCTCTCTCTCTCTCTCTCTCTCTCTCTCTCTCTCTCTCTCTCTCTCTCTCTCTCATGGCACTGTTTTCTTGTTCCCTCACTGCGCAAGCAGCCGGAACAGCTGACGACCGGAATCAGTTGTACGAGCAAGGAAAAATATGATGACGCTATAACTGAGAATGGACACATGTTCAGCGCTCTCTAGCAGCAGCAGGCGTGGACGGGGTGTTCAAAATTGTACGCGACATATTGCTGCCGTTGTCAGGGATCAGGAAAAGCGGAGAACAGCTGGCAGTGTTCATTCAGGCTTGGCTTGTCTAGGCTTTCACTTTAAGTGAACTGAAAGCCAAGCTTAGCTTTTATCTGCGTTATGTGCAATGGCTGGTTCCTGAAACCTAGTTTCCATGGAGCGAAGAAAAATTCAGGAGCGGCCCCTAGTCGTCCCGTGTGTTACGAAACGGGTGGCGGAAGTTCCGCGTCTTTTGACAGGCATCCGAGACCGAAAGTGATAGCGTCGTAGCAGCGCTGGCGAAAGGCGAGCCGAGTGAAGCCTTACGTCACGGCGCTGCACACACTATATTCATTCAGTGGCTGACGGGACAAGACGGAGCACAGGACGGAAGAATCAAGGAGGAGGTGGCGATTGTGGGAGATATACAAGAAAAATGGGTTCCTTCTAAGATGGCGTGTCCGGTTTTGCGGTATGGGTTGTCATGGCCGCTGCTTAGCTTTTCTTTCGTCTATGCTAGTTTGTAATGCAATTGCTGATTCATCTGTGACGTGGTATTTGTAGAGATTGGGTCCACATTTGAAGCGACAATGGAGCGCCACAGCACGATGTTGAAATGACCGAGAAATATCCTTAAGGTACGCATTTGGGCTGGTTGGTTCATGATTACGAGTGAAGAAAAACAGCGCTAAAAAGACAGGACAAGAAAGGACACAGGACCACGGCGCTGACTAACAACCAAATGTGTTTTATTTCTTCAGTCAGCATATATATACTTCACCATTATCATAAAGTAATGACAAACAATTTGATTGGAATACTCAGTTTGCGCAGAGGCTAAAAAGCGATCACTCAGACATGAATTTTATCTCTTTTGGTAGAAGGGAAATCGAGGGGAGGCTAACACATGCCTCGCCACTGTTGTGGATGTGATAGGCTTCTGAAATGAGACGCGCGCATTCATCATGGTAATTTGACAAGAAAGTGGTATTTTCAAAAATTGGGTGGCACTTGCATTTCTTACAGTTCTTACAATGAATGGCTAACTGACTATCAGCAGCTTGTTTTTTAACCTTATTCGAATGTTCCCGCAAGCGGTCATTCGCGCACCGCCCCGTTTGACCGATATAATATTTCCCGCAAGAAAGAGGAATTTTGTACACTACACCTTGACGACATTCAACATACTTCTGCTTATGTTTCTTAGTACATCCTCTTGTTTTCCTCCTCCCCTCTCGATTCACTTTCTGGCACAGACTACCGAGCTTATTTTGGGCAGAAAACAATAGCTTAACGCCTGCCCTGCCGACAACCTTCTTGAGATTGTGCGCCACCTTGTGCACATATGGGATGATGGCTATTTTTTGCTGCGAGTTTGTCTCCGATTGTATGGCAACTGAGCATTTTTTCTTAAGGCTTGCTAAGAGGCTTTCAGCAATGTTAGCCAAAAGCGTTGCTGGAAAACCTGCAAGCTTCAGGCGTGCTACTTGCGACAGAAAACTTTCATCAACTTGGTGGTCACAAGACCTACTTAGCGCCGCCTTCATGCACGCTGTTGCAATGCCGCGTTTTACAATCTTCGAGTGGGCAGACGAAAAAGGAAGAAGGCTCTTTTGAGACCTTGGCGCATAACGCCAACAGACATGGCTATCTGAGAGCGCGAGCTCCAAGTCTAAGAAGCGTAGTTTGTTATCTGAAGGGTGCTCAGTCGTCAGTTCAAAACAGCTTAATTCTGCGACAAACACGTCAAAGACAGCCTTAGCAGCAGGCTGCTCGTCAGAAGGGTTAGTGCTGTAAAATATTAAAAAGTCATCCACATATCGCATCACCTTAACCGCGCTCAACCGCGATAACAAACTACGCTTCTTAGACTTGGAGCTCGCGCTCTCAGATAGCCATGTCTGTTGGCGTTATGCGCCAAGGTCTCAAAAGAGCCTTCTTCCTTTTTCGTCTGCCCACTCGAAGATTGTAAAACGCGGCATTGCAACAGCGTGCATGAAGGCGGCGCTAAGTAGGTCTTGTGACCACCAAGTTGATGAAAGTTTTCTGTCGCAAGTAGCACGCCTGAAGCTTGCAGGTTTTCCAGCAACGCTTTTGGCTAACATTGCTGAAAGCCTCTTAGCAAGCCTTAAGAAAAAACGCTCAGTTGCCATACAATCGGAGACAAACTCGCAGCAAAAAATAGCCATCATCCCATATGTGCACAAGGTGGCGCACAATCTCAAGAAGGTTGTCGGCAGGGCAGGCGTTAAGCTATTGTTTTCTGCCCAAAATAAGCTCGGTAGTCTGTGCCAGAAAGTGAATCGAGAGGGGAGGAGGAAAACAAGAGGATGTACTAAGAAACATAAGCAGAAGTATGTTGAATGTCGTCAAGGTGTAGTGTACAAAATTCCTCTTTCTTGCGGGAAATATTATATCGGTCAAACGGGGCGGTGCGCGAATGACCGCTTGCGGGAACATTCGAATAAGGTTAAAAAACAAGCTGCTGATAGTCAGTTAGCCATTCATTGTAAGAACTGTAAGAAATGCAAGTGCCACCCAATTTTTGAAAATACCACTTTCTTGTCAAATTACCATGATGAATGCGCGCGTCTCATTTCAGAAGCCTATCACATCCACAACAGTGGCGAGGCATGTGTTAGCCTCCCCTCGATTTCCCTTCTACCAAAAGAGATAAAATTCATGTCTGAGTGATCGCTTTTTAGCCTCTGCGCAAACTGAGTATTCCAATCAAATTGTTTGTCATTGCTTTATGATAATGGTGAAGTATATATATGCTGACTGAAGAAATAAAACACATTTGGTTGTTAGTCAGCGCCGTGGTCCTGTGTCCTTTCTTGTCCTGTCTTTTTAGCGCTGTTTTTCTTCACTCGTAAATATCCTTACTTTGGCGACTGAAGCCATCATCGCTCGGTGGGCGTCGCACAGATGCACAAAAGGCGATGTCAGAAAACAGCTCGGTTGTACAAATCAAGATGCGGCTGTCTTACGGTATTGCGGGCATGAACCCACCCCCTACCCTTCCCTCCTACAAAAGTGGCTCGTATGTGTTCGTGGACGTCGAAAGGCGGCATATGTTTTTTCGCAGGAGGGTTGTTCAACATTGAATAGTCTGTTGACTGGTGTTCGTCATCGCTATATAACACGCGCTAGACCACTCTTAGTGGCGAACGTTATGAAAAGGTTAATAATGTGTTCATCTAATATGAGGGGATCGATATGGGGTGAGGTATGTGGGTTTAGAACTGGTATCAAGGAAATTTTGGGCATATCCACACCAGGTGGTGCAAATTAGCCTTGACGGCTTGCTGACAGTATGGGCATTTTGGGTTGATTTGGGGATAGTACCATTTTCGTATTGTTTCCGGTAAAAATGATCGATTGATTGATTGAATGATTGTAGGGTTTAACGCGCCGATGCAACGCAGGCGATGAGGCGCGTCGTATTGGTGGACTCCGGATTAATTTTGACCACGTGGGATTAATTTTGACCATCAGAAAAGCGGCCGCGGCGGCCGCTTTTCTGATGGGGGCGAAAAGCAAAAACGCCCGTGTGTTCGAGATTTCGGCGCACGTTAAAGATCCCCGGGTGGTCAAAATTAATCCGGAGCCCTCCACTACGGCGCGCCTTATCGCCTGCGTTGCGTCGGCGCGTTAAACACCACAATCAATCAATCAACCACGGCGGGTTTCCGGTGAAAATAATGCTTCTGTATAGAATTTGTTAATAAATATTTCTTGGGCTCATGTAAGGGGAGGTTGGTTGGAAACGTGATCCCTTGGCGTAAGTTGCTTGAGTCGGAGTTTGTTTTGTGTTTGTGTCGGTGTATGCGGATGGCGGGGGGTATGCCGGTATTTTCGGTCGTGTCCAAGCATTCAGATAGGTCTGAAGAATGGGCGACGGCGGGGTTAGCGGAGGAGAGAAAAGAGCAAGCCTCCTGCGAGCTTCGTGGGCTGCCTGGTTCCCGGATGCCGCCAAATCATGGCCAGGAGTCCAGTCTACGCGGACTTGAATGCCATACAGTTGTAGGGTCATTGTTTGCCTGATAATTTGGTTTACGGAAGGGTGCTTTGAACATGGTCGCCGAAGCTTTTGAAGGGCTTCGTAGCAATCGGTTATTATTTTGATATTTTTTGCTATGGCATGATGGTGGTCGTACATTAAGAAGCCAAGAGCACGGGTAATCGAGACTAGTTCTGCTTCCGTGGGTGTGGCAGTAACTTTGGCGTGCCCGGTTCCTATGGTGGTTAGGTCGTCTGGGAAGATCCAGGCAGTTCCAACATTTGGTGGTGTCAGGCTGGCATCAACATAAATGTCGTTTCGTCGGGTTGTTTCGTGGTGAATAGCCTCTGAAAACGTTTTTGTCTTGAGGCGGCCATGTGCGGGAGATGGGGTGGGTTGCTGTTGGTTCGGTCAGGAGAGCTCGTTGCCACGAAGGAATGGGTATCAGGAAATCAGGTAAAGCACATTCTGAGTCGTCATTCCTTCTTCTTTTCTTGTGTGTTCTTCTTATTCTTATCAGGTTTACGTTAACATTCGCGTCAGTGTTATTCCAATAAGGTTCTCTTACCGATGGAGCGAAATTGTAAGCTTTGTTCTAGGTACTTGACATCCAGGAACAATTGCGGATTTTCCCATCCACTAGGCTGATCACAGTTTACGTAAGTACAGCGCGCAGTATTTGTAGGAGCCAAGTCGAGTTAGTTCAGGGTTTGTAGGACTTCCTGTTATTGGAGAGGCTGGACAAGGGAGGTTAACCGGAAGGAGCCGTCGTGGGCTGCCCCGTTGTTATTTCGCGACGACCTAGAGATCCATAGTCCGTATGTCGATCGTTAGATGTGGTGGCATGTAAACACTATCCCGCTCGGTGAAGACAGTGAAGGGAGGAGGGAGAACCTAAGATAGTTATGATAAATATTCGAGGTCTAGCGGATGGGGCTAGGTGTTGAACTTACAGCAGAATAATATTTACGTGGGGTCCTGACCGCAATCTCCCCGCGCTGTAGTTAGTGCGTTGTTTTGTCTGTCACCCTCACAACTGTGCAATAATAAAGAAAAATAGGCCAGGGCAAGATAATATGAATAAACTAATGAGGCCAACAACTCTCGTGACCATGGCTATAACGCGTATCCATGCTCCAGCGAGTATCCATGCGTTTTGGTTGTCACAATCCAATTTCATGGAACTTAATCCTCTATTTCATTGATCCCAACAATTCAATTATCTTTTAAAATCTATTTTGACAGGCAAGCAGGCACCCGTAGCAGAATAGTGCATTTAATGTAAGGAAAAAACAAATTTCGATCGCTCTTGTTGATATAGCGATGAGATACTTGCATTACAACAACGTACTAGCGACCATGCGGTGAGAGGCGTAGCCAGGGGAGAAGGGGCGGTGGGCACACCCTTCCTCGTGCGTCCCTCGGCCACCCAACTTTTTCCATGCCAGGCTGGTACATGGTTCGAATCACCTGGAGAACCACCTGGAGTCGCCTGCAGGCACAGAACCTGCAGTATTACGGCCATTCTCTTTCATGCAAAGCTAAAAAAATAAAAGGCATTGCACTCAATCTGAAAGCTGTCCGAAGTACAGTGCAGTGAGTCACCATAATGGGCTGTATTGCAGTTATTTCCTCACTGGTACCACCCAATGCAATTCGAATTTACGATGATGATGATGATGATTGCTATTGGTTTCCCCTTTGAAGCGGGGTGATGACATGTCATCTTACCAAAAAGGACTAATATAACCATTTTTTACACTCTTGGTTTAATACTAGCGGCCTCCCCCCCCCCCCCCCATCCCCCCGTGTGAAGCTGCGCCAGTGGAAGTTCTGTTCTTTTTGTGCTTGCTTTTCTTCCCGCGCGTGCCGGCCTTGCACTGCCACTTCTTTTCGTTTGCAAAAAAAAAAAAAAAAAACCAACTCAACGAGAGTTCCTAACTAAAAGAACGCGGGAATTGCCGGTTAATTACGTTTATTTTGCCACAAGTGTACCTACAGTTTTTTTTTTTTGCACTAAACAACGGCGATATGTATGATAAGCGCCAGCAATTCACTAGTTTCGAACGCTTATGACTATATAAACCGCTTGACTTTGAAGCCTTTTGGTTGCGCTGCGGCGAAAGCCGCTACGATGGAACGCCGTGTGTTTCTACTTGGGTCCAGCTAGCGAGCTACGACGACCAGGAGAGCCCCTAAAGTGCTCTGCCCTTAAAACAAGTACTAAGCTAACGTCTGATTCCTATGGCCGGTCCAGATACTACACATGTATACAATACAGCCGGGGGACGCGCGGACGTCGCCCGATTACGAATAGCTCCTGCTACATTTCCAGCCGAATACGCCGAGCTGAGCCGGGAACCCGCCGCGAGCCGATCGAGGCAGTCGCGCTGCTGTTTCGCTGGTGGAACAGCACGGCGGGGAAAGGGCGGAAAAACAGGAAAAGTCTTATAAGGAAATACATGCGGTGTGGACTTTAGTGTGTCATTCCTTCTCTTTACTAGGGTACAAAGAGTAATAACATGACACAGCATGTCACTGTATTTTGTTGGGTCAACTATCAATCCTTAATATGTTTATTTTCCTACCAACATACCCTTTCAGTAACTACTGCAGTTCAATAATTTTCGCTGTACGAAAAGCATTGCTCTGCCCATCTTGTATTGCATGGATATCAACAAAACTTTACAATTCTCTTTATTGCGGATATTTGTTTTTTTGGTACCATTCATTTTTGATTCCCGGCATAAACGTATCCTGGGCGGCTCGCATTGACCGTTTGACATTATATACAACGGCGGAATGTATAGCGATTGAGGTGGCCTTGAAAAAGATCAAGTCGCTTCGGGTGCGGCGTGCGGTAATTCTTACGGATTCCAAGTCAGCGCTAAAACTTTTCCAGCTTGGATTTCCCGCAGAAAAAACTGTCAATGCTTCCTATGTCTCCTTCAGCAGCTAAATGAAAACGGGCTCCCTGTTCGCTCCCAGTGGGTTCCTGGCCATGTCGCAGTGCTTGGAAGCGAAGCCGCGGACAAGTTGGCCCGTGAAGCGACATCTCGTACTCATTTTCTGATAGTGGCTCCAAACGAACAGCTAGCGAATTGTGAAAACCATCCTTAAAGAACACTTCAGACCTTTTTGGCGCCCACAACACCAACCTTGTGTAATCGAAGGAAAAAAGAGGACAGAGGCATCCTTATTGTTCCGCATCTGTACCAACTCGGCGCGAACACGTGTGTCGCTTCATAAGCTGAACCTTATATCCTCACCTCTGCGCGCAGCGTGTTGTGTAAACGCTGACATCGGACATTTTCTTATGGACTGTTGATAGCATGCGATGGAGAGATTAGCTTTGTTTAAACAACTTCGAAGGACAGGAGCTTGACATGCCTCTTTGGATGACATAATTTTTCCTATAGGCCATTAGATCACCAGGAGATATATTTTCCACCTGATTCTCGGGTTTTTAAGGGACATACACCTCGGTGACGACTCCTGGTGATTTCCCGCGCATAGTGGCAGATACGTGCTGATCAAGTGACCCTGATGATTTCCCGCGCATAGCGGCAAGAAGGTTTTCATCTGGGGAGCTATTGCCGACATATCACTCAAGGCTAGACCATCCGCTAATAAATATGAGGTCACGGGTTCACTTCCCGGCCGCGGCGCACGCTTTTCTGATGGAGGCGAAAAGCAAAAACGCCCGTGCGTACGAGATTTCGGCGCCCGTTAAAGATGCCCATGTGGCCAAAATTAATCCGGAGCCCTCCAATACGGCGCCCCTGATCGCCTGCGTTGCGTCAGTGCGTTAAACCCTACAATCAATCAATCAAACCGCTAATAAACATCACCACCACCACCACCACCGTCTTGTTTATTTTGTATATTACTTGACCACTGAACTTATCTTGCAGCTCGCTTTCTGCTGCCGATAAAGCAAGAGATCTTCAAGTTGCATAAAATAAATTATCTCGGTTGTTTTTGCGGTCTACTTCCTTACTTCCGAAGGAAGTAGACCGAAATATTCCGAAATATTCCGAAGACATTCTCATGTAAATTGCCTGTTCGCTCTAGATGTAAAAATGGCACCCGAAGTCCTCAACGAAGAACGCCCTGAGATTATTCGCTAATTTTTAGAAGCAATTCCTCAAATGGAAATTTGGCGGCTTACTGAAAGGTCGAGGGATGCTGTTAGCCGAGCAATTCATGCATAAAGGGATGAAAAAAGGCCGGCTCGCAGATGCCCAGTGGAGCAGAAGGTTCAAGTTCCACAACTAAAGAAGAGGACAAGCTGACTGTCGATGCAGTGGTTGAATACCCATTCCTTACTGCAAAAAAATGAGACTCAGTAGGCCCTAAGTGGCGAATAATCTTACGGCGCCCTTCCATGGGCACTTGAAGGGCCATTTTGACGAATGGCTACCTGCAGAGTGAACAGACAATTTATATGCGTGTCTTTCTGTAATTTTTAAGTAAAAAGAAGACAGCAAAAAAAAACAACAAGATATTCCTTTCATGAACCTTGAAAATCGCCTACTTTATCATCAGCAGAAAGGGACCTGAAAAATAAGTTCGGTGGTCAAGTAGTATGCAAAATAAACAAGATGAATAAAGTTTCGCCATTCATCTTGCTGGCATGTCGCTGTCGACAGCGCGGCATGCAATGAGTGTGCGTCATACAGGCTCCATTCGGCGACACAGTTCGCAAGCCACTAGTCTCATTGTGTATAAACGACAAAGCACGAAATATAAAGATATCAAAGAAAACATTCCGCGCAAGTATATTTATCAGGACGCAAGGGCACTCGCACCACACCAGGCGCAATTGTCACATTAGGCCACAAATGTGCCATCCGGATTAAGGGCATGCTGCAAAGGCGTCGCTCTGCGGTGCTTCAGTGACCATCGCAACACCGCTGCAGGAAGCGAGAAAATCAGACAGCATGCGAGTAAAAAACCACGCGCAAGCGCGCCGCGCCTGTCTCGACAACTGGCGCCGGGCCTCCAGAGCTCGCATCGGTGGCTTTTTCCACGCGCTCCCGCGGTCCGGAATATTAAGTTCCCTCCTGTACATCTTATTCAATGATAAAGTACGTACGCAGGTGTGCAATGGTGTTGACTGTTGCTATAGTGTGGTGAACCACTAGCGGAATGTTGTTTATCGTTTAGCACGATGGTACGGGGCCGGACTCCCGCCCACTGCGCTTGCAGTTTCCGGTTGGCGAGTTAACGAAAATACCTGAGAAAGGGACGCTCGCTACCCGCTTAACGACCACAGCTAGTCTTCCTAGTGCAGTGTGGCTCATATGCGATATGTTTGCAGGGTGTGTCATAAAAACTGTGGTCTTGTGAATAACGCATTCGAGCATAACTTGTGGTTGGGTTTGCGCTAGTGCATTGGTAAACGGTCACGCGGTGCCTCGTGCAAACGCTAGAAATGCGCCGAGTGCTTTCATCAGGGACCCGTTAGTTTTTGTTCCGGTAAGGTTGGGTAAACTTGCATGTTTTATCGGCGTGTCTAAAAACAAGAATTTCGCCGGAAAACCAATGACATCCCGTTTTAATGCTCAAATGACAACAATCAGCATAACAAACATAATCCACAGATGATGATGCTGCGGGGATTTCAATGAATTGACAATACCTCGAAAGGAGGAACCAGTCGAATAGCACGTAGGGGTCATATTACCACCGGGCGGATACAACTCGAAGTCAGAAAAATTTTAGGAGTTCTTTTTCATAACGTTTTGCCGATTTACGCGCCACAGTGCCACATCGCAGAGTGGCTGCGCCACTGAACACGTCGACACAGGCTCAAGAAAGACTGCAAGAGTCTGTTTTCATCGTCTGTTTTTACATCCAGGTGAAAGATATAAAATACCATGGTCCCATAAATCGGCACACTTGAAGAACCCCCCCTCCCACTTATGCAATATACTTCTGTTAAGTCGAACTCGAAGGGACAGTAAATTGTTTTCGTATTATCAGAAATTCGTATTAAGCGGAGGTTTTTCGCATTGTGGACGTTACAAGAGAGCAAAAGCGTTGTTCGTCTTAGCCATAGTGTTCGCCTTCATCGAACTCGTCTGAACGGGAGTCCACTGTATAAATTTAGTAAAGTGATCCGCAGCCGTCCACTCCGAAGCGTCTCATAGGCATCATTGTGTGTTTATGTATATGTATTTAGGTATTTGTATGAGCATCCGCTATATTTTTTGCCCTCCACCCTCACCCGCCCCTCGCCCTCCCCCCTTTTGTATGTGTCGTCTGCGTTTTTGGTCCTCTTTTATTGAGCACTGCGTTTCTTTAAAGGCAAATTTACTGAGTACAGCAAAGTCAGGGCTGTGTACCCAGCAGTCCAACCAACCAATCGATCAGCCAATCAATTTCATTAGCCCCTAAAGATACGCTTGTACATATTGCCTCCGTGAGGATGGTAACGTGTGCCGGAGAAATATAATTGGCAAATATTTTTTATGATAATGTGCCTCATAAAAATACCCCAACTATTTTTGTAAGAAGCCTATGAAGTGTTCCTCTTTATTGGTAAACAATATGGCTTTTTCTTGTCAAGTTAATTATGCACCAACATTATATCAGTGTAAGCCTCCTCCTACATATTGGAAGTATGTTGTCATTTGCTAGAAACTGCCTAATTGCCTAAAGTAAGTTCAATAAAAGTTGTATCTTCTCTCTCTGTTTTGTCGCCTATCTTCTGTTGTTTCGTCCTGCTGTTGGTATGCAGGTACTTCTGCCCTGTTTATAGCCAACGTTACTCCTTATTGAGCTTTGCCCTGCTGTCTGACGCAGTTACTTGCATTTCACGGCATTGGTTTGATGTTTTTCGTGTGCCCCTGCGAACAGTTATTTTTACTTTCATTTCGTCCCATTCCTCTTCCCAAACATGAGGCGTTAGACCTCTCCTACATAAGTTGTTTCATTCATTACCTCATTTACTTTTAGAGGTTAAAACATGCCCTCTTTTTTTTCCATCGAACCAGCATGGACTTTTATGCAGGACAGGTTGATTATTCCCAGGCCTGGATATGATTTTCGACTTGCGGTCTCACTTTTTTGTTATGTGCGTGAAATGTTTACTTCTTCGTTATATGTCTTAATAACGCAAAAACGTCCGTGTTTTCTGCACCTGTTTCTTCCCACTCATTTGTCGGTATTACGCGTAATGCAAAATGGCTTTTCCCACTGTCTCCCCACATTTTTCTCCACCATTAAGCAATCATTTACTCTTAATCGTTATGGCCACGTTAGTGGCCGCCGTAACCAACATTTTCCAAATCCATCAAGGAGAAATTTGTTCAGCAGACCATTTGAGAGCCAAAAGGACTCCAGTACTTTTCCAGAAATTTTTGTTTTACTCGACGTTTGGAAAACTAGTTCTTGTGCTTTTTCTGAAGCAATAAAGAGTAACGTGCCGATGCATCAGCTAAGAGGAAACGAAAACCGAAGTGCTTCGAAGACTGTAAACTTTTTTATCTAAAGAACTACGTACCACCAACTACTGTCTCGTGCTACCACGATCCTTGCCCGGTTTTAGAAAACTGAGTTCGCAGATGTCACAAAACTTGCAGTTGAATCCTGCATTTGCAATAAATTGTAGATTAAATGTAACCGGGCGCCTGATTCCGTGTTTTTCATCTCAATTGTGCCGGTCCTTTAATAATTAAAGCTACGCTGCCTTAAAATACTACTTTGTTTAGGCATAGCTTGTAGGTTTCTTTGTAACTTTCAAATACCACCGTTGCAGCGGACACCAAACAACTTCTTTATTAAAACGTTTGGATTACATAGTTAGTATGAATAATCAGTATAACTTTCGTTTCCTTTAACAAATGTTTTGGTCGCGGAATGAATCAACAGAACATGCCTACACCCCGAGATGACGTGTGTATCAGGCTCTTCGTCCCAGTAGAACAAATCACAATGACCAGTTGATGCGAAACATTGTCACGGAACTTTTGAATGCCTTAATGAACAGCCGTATTTTGTTTGATAAAACTTACATTGCATTCAAAGATGTGCTTCACGTACATGTAGAGCGTTGTATTTGTAGGCTACCCCTGTCGAAGGATTCGTTGATGCCAATATTGTACTGTTTTCGTTTTTTTGTACTGGTTTTCCTTTTTTTCCTCATTTCCACTGTTATCGATATATACATACTCCATGAAAGGGGTACAGGTGTTTGTAGCATGCCACTTTTTATTTTCTGTCATTGCATAACTTTCCCTTTGTGATGTATGATTTTGCTTTTGTACGCGATCTCTTTTTTTTTCGATTGTGCGAGCATTTAGGTTTTATTCACGGAAGCATTTGCAATATATTTTTTCTTCAGATGTGTTTTTATGTCTATCTTTTCTGAATACGACTTTTTTATGTGTTATAACAACTGTGTGGCTGCTCACGTTGTAATCGGAGGGTGGGAGCTTGTCATGCTGCGAAATTTTCGCCATGATTTTAAGCGCAACAACAACAACAAAAAAAAAAAAAAACACGGACGAAAACAGAGTAGACGAGACAGGCGCTAACTTCCCACTATTTTATTTGGCCATGCATGTGCTTGTATTCCCTAGTGAAATAGAGGGCAAGAAAGAAGGCGCATACACATACACAGATAAAAAAAACAGATATGTTTACAGCACGTTTTTAAGAAAACCCATTTCGCTACTATACAAAGCAATAGAGGTATCTCTTACACAGTCGTTCGCTCTCTTCCTGATATAATACGCTTAGGTTAATTCCCTCACCTTCCTGTTGTTGCTTTTGTTTAGTATTATTATATTTTTTAACCCTGGCTCACAATCGCAGGAACGAGAGTAGGTGGGCAAATGTGCTCCATTATCTTTTCCAAGGGACAATTCATGTTCCCTGGCTCTCTCGTTGACCCCACGGCCCGTTTGTTCAACGTAAGACCTTCAGCAAGATAGGGGGATTTCGTATGCAACACCGACAGCACAGTCGACATAGCAATTTGCGTGTTCTTTCCCACATGCCTTCTTCCTGCGTTCACACGATATGCGCGAGCACAGGCGCGCAAGTTTACACGGAGCAGAGAACGCAAGGGTGATCCCGTATCGTTCGGCGACCTTTTCATGTTGTGGGACACTCTGTGCATGTACGGCATGAAATTCGTTTTCTGCGGATGGGAGATATCTTCGGCCTTCTCCTCCCCTTTCACTTTTTCAGCAAAGTCTTTGCCACAGCGACGACGACAGTGCCAGGAAAACCGGCCGAGTGAAGGCTTCCAATTTGGTTTCCGCAAAGACTCACAACTCGGGGACACCATTTAGGACTATTGTCAGTGACATAGGGTCCTGGCAGCAACAAATGAGCCGGTTCCTCCAGAAACACTTGAACTCTCTGCACATTGATGACCCTTTTGCTACTGGAAACAATGTTGATGTCTTAGAAGTGTTGAAAGATAACCATTCAATTGGGTTTGGCTTTTCTGTTGACGTGACAGACCTGTAACACTCTATACCGCATGAACATTTGCTCGCTTCTGTACAGTCCTGCATCGATGAGAGGGGAGCGGTGCAGTTCCGGAATTTCACTGAAATGTCGGCTCCAAACATCATGGTAATGCAAGATTTTTGTCTTAATTCCATTTTAAAGCAAAACTTTTTACCTCTACCCCCTAAGGGTTCTTTCGCAACCGTTGGTGTCAACAGAAAACTCCCGCGAACAAATATCAGAATTTACTGGCACCGCCAGGAATCGAACCTGGAACTAATATAGTAACAAAGCGGGAGCCTCCTGTCTAATCGATTTAACTAAGAACCCGCGGGAAGACGGGGAAAGCAAGTGGTGGACTCACCAAGCACATCTACGGGTTTACCTCCTGCATTCTCGCTGAATGCCACGTGATAGCGTCACACGACCTCTCGCGCCACTCTGCGCTCCACCCACGGCATGTGTCACGGCCCTGTGCGCGCATTGCGCGTGTGCTAGGAGTTATAAAAATTAAAAAAAGCTCACACCAACGCATGGCATCTCACTTCTAGTACGCCAATGTGCTAAAGCCTGTGGCCTCCAGTGTTCACGTAAAAAATCACAGCGCCTTGTCGTCCACCCTCACGCCAAACGACACATCAAGGAACACATTCAAATACTTCTTGATGGCCAGACCACCATTTAAAGCCCCAGCGTGAAGATCCTGGGCCTACATCTCCAGGCCAACGCCAAGAGTGACGTATCCTTGCAGCGCCTCAAACCCAGCATCAATCAAATCATACACATGAACAGGCGAGTTGCCACCAAGAAGCGAGACCTCAAGGAATCCGATAACTGTCGATTAATTCAACCTTTTCTCCTCTCGAGAATCACTTACGTCAACCCCCTGTCGTCTTCTCAGCAAAAAGGACACAAAGATGATTTTTATAATAATACGAAATGTGGTTGAGCAGGCCATTGGTCTTCCCATGAAGGCGTTCACAGAGAGGCTGCTTAGCACTGGGCTCCACAACATGATGGAAGAGTTCATAAAGGGCCATCTTTCTAACCAGAAGCTCCGAATGAGTAGAACTGTTGCGGCTCGCCGCATCCTTCACCATATTGGCTGGGCAGCACACAATGTAACTCCGCACAATGTACTCCCGGACTCTTGGCAAAAATAACTAACGATGCTACCTTTGCATAGAAATATGAACCCCTCGCACGACGAGGGTCGCCGACAAGCACGGGCTCAAGCGCTCAACACTACCCTCGGTGGGGATCATGCAGTTATCTACACTTACGCCTCCCAACATCGAGGGCAGCAGTACGCCATCATCGTGGCTACCTCCAGAACCGACTTCCTTGCTTGTACCTCACTCAAGACACAAGAAATGACGGCCACAAAACAGGCAGCCATCGCCGTGGCTCTCACTATACCAGGGATTCGGAAGGTAGTCACGATTCCCAACAAGCCTACCGAAGTTACCATTCGGGGTGAGTGTTCCGAGCTGCACTGCGTGTGCTAAAAAACCACTCCTCAAACGGTTCCATTCCCCTCATCTGGACACCCGCTCACGCTTCTAGGAGGGCAACGGATACGCCCACCAGCAAGCCCGCGCTTTTACCCCCCGTGCTATGAAGCTGCAGGACAGTCACCCGCTTGTCTTCCTCAGGGACATAACCCAGCATTATCGCCTTCAGAGACAGACCCTATCTCGTTTTACCCTGACCTTTCCAGAGAACAACAAACTACCCTACGGCTCATACAATCCGGATCTTTCCCACACCCGACGCGTCTTCCCTTAATGCACCCGAATCGCTACGACGCTGAATATGAATTTTGCTCAGAAGTAGGAATACTCCGCCACATAATGGGGGTGGGTGACGTTAGCCCTAAGCACCCTCCTGTCTTCTTGTCAACTACCCAACAAGAGCAATAAGAAATGCTGCTGTCCAGCCCCTCTCTATACCTATCCAGCTTCAGCTGCTGGGCAGAGCACAGGGGGCGCGGACTGCATATGGGCTCCAGTGAAGAAGGAACCGCTGCCCTGGGTCACACTCTGGGCCGTTGAGAAATCTGAGTACAAGTATTTCCTCCTCCTCCTCCCCCTCCTCCTGCTCTGTCTCTGCCGCCGATATCGCGCCATCGTCCGCGGCGGCAGAGACGGGGAAGTGAGATTAACAAAGAGTTTGAGCTTCCTCTAATTTTACATAGAAAAGGAGGTTTCACTCATGCGCTACACCAATACAGTCCAACCAACCACCGTTCATTCATCATGTATTGATTTAACCTTACCAACAATATCTATTTGGGGTAATAGATAGATGTAACTTTATTAGGGAAAGGGCTGGCTCAGAGGCCTACAAGAATAGTTAGGCAGAAAAGGAGGTGGTAAAATTAAGGTAATAAAGAATGTGGTGAAGAGCACTTAACTTCTCTCTGGTTTCATTATTTGTGGAGCGACCTGAGTGAATTTAAGTGATGTCGCATGTGTAATCGTTGTGGGTGCCTTTTACAGCTTTGCTTTCCAACCACATTCACAGGGTACAGTGGTGCGATTTTTTATTGTTGTTGCGCTTCAAATCAAACTATTCACCAACTAGCCCAGCAAGAAGTTCTTCTATGCTGCGACATGCAGCATTTTCTTTTTTATGCTCTTGTTTTTTTTTAAACGGTAAATAAAATGTGTCTGTATATGGCTAAGTAAAAATCGGTTTAATTAGGTTTGTGACCAGTTTCTCTGAAGGAAGCATTTTATAGATTTTGTTTCTGCTTTAAGCAGCCTTTCAGCTAAGTGCTCCTACCTCATCTTGATTCAGAAAGGAAGGAGGGGAGCAGTATGAGAGACGTTATTTACCGGGTGGGAATAGAGTAGTTCTTACACTCGCAGTTAGTAGAAGAGAGGTGGTAGATTTATTTATTTGTTTTTCCGGAACCATGGTAGTACCAGGAAAAGAAAATTGTATAAAGAGGCCTGCAATGCCGAGTCCACACTCTGCGTTTACAGTAAGAAACTGCCGCAAGGGGGCTTTACCACAACACTCCGGTATGACGAATTAGGGTTACCAAATGCGCGAATTCAGCGAATGACGAGGCCAGGCATACATTTAGAGTAAAAAATACGCTCTGCGCTAAGACAACAGCGCAAGGCGTGCATATTCGTTGTTGTTCTAGCGCAAACTCAATATTTTCCTCTGATCGCCGCTGGGCCTCGTTATTCCCCAAAATCGCACATTTGGTCAGGCAAATTGGTTGTTGTAGAGTGTGGTCGTGAAGCCCACTTAAGGCAATTTCTATGCGTGTTCGCCTTTTCTAAGTAGCAGCCTCTGCTACATCTCTCGTCATGG
Source organism: Haemaphysalis longicornis (assembly GCF_048455015.1). NCBI lineage: Eukaryota > Metazoa > Arthropoda > Arachnida > Ixodida > Ixodidae > Haemaphysalis > Haemaphysalis longicornis. Next base: position 273,317,201 of record NW_027526295.1, on the reverse strand, counting down.
CAAGGCTTCTCTGGAACGCCAGATTCGCTTTCAAGGACTACCTGTACTTATCTAAAGCCAATACTCGCGAAAGTTGGCAATAAACTGCTAATATATACAAACAGCAATGTACGTCGCTTGTAAGAATTGCAGAAAGGAACCTATTAGGACTACATATACTGACAACAGTCTAAACTTTTGTGGACGTCATTGGCAACGCACCGCGTTTCCTGTGTGCTCCTTGCTTCTTCAATCGCAGAGCCCCTATGTGGACATGCCATAAATATTCATCGCATTACTTTCGAGTTCTAATGTGCCACGTATAAAAAATAAAAATTGTTGCCTCACGGCCTTTTTGAATCCTATCAGCATGGTAATGAAAGCTCGCCCCATAGACTAAAATTCTCCCCTTAAAGATTGAGCATGTTAGTTTTGCCTTGCTTCCGAAGTTTGTCAAATTAGTCAGTCAGGGGTTGCTCAAAGATAACTGTTTTGCGGGGCAAGGAACGGTTGCACCTGGGCCCTCGATGAAGTCCCCATCGGCCGTCTCCCCCACAGCGCTCCAGAATGACAAATTGAAGCGACCAATTGTGTAAACTCCGTGAATAGCGAAGCGAAACCTATGATTCGACTTTAAAAAAGGGCATGCGCGAAGGGAGAATAAGTAAAGCGCGAATGACGTTTTGCATTGCGCAGTGTACGCACGTAGATGCCCTTTTTTATTTATCCTGAATGCTCGGGCACGTCAGGTGTCCAATTTGGACACTAGGCCACTTCGATTGACCATTTTGGAACACTGTGGTGAAGACGCCGTACCGGGACTTTTTGGAGGGTGGCGATGGAACGTAGAAAATCGATTGATTGATTGATTATGGGGTTTAACGCGCCGACGCAACGCAGGCGATGAGGCGCGCCGTAGTGGAGGGCTCAGGATTAATTTTGACCACCTGGGGATCTTTAACGTGCGCCGAAATCTCGTACACACGAGCGTTTTTGCTTTTCGCCTCCATCAGAAAAGCGGTCGCCGCGGCCGGGAATCGAACCCGCGACCTCGTGCTCAGTAGCGGAACGAAGAAAAGAAAAGAATTTGTAGTTTCCTATAGATTATAAACTCCATCGAATTTGCTGTCCTTCTGCACGTTGTACCTCAAAGTGCTTGCACGTTTTGTGATACTTGGCATGGACGTAAATATTTCCATCTTTGTATTTAACTGAGCGAAACGACGGTCTCCGTGTAGGCGACGCATCATTGTAAATTGTATAGACACAGGGGCCTTTGTCACCTGGACTTCATCCGTGAAGCGAACATTTTCATGCTCACCTAACCACCTCTCCTCATCATCATCTAATCGAACACTTCATCTTTCTCCTGCGGCAAGGTAAACATCCGGAAATAAGAACGGCGGTGCATAAAACGGAAATGTATTTGGCTAATGGCCATTATTACCCTGTTCTTCAACACTTCCTGTGACCATGATCAGAAATTTATTGGCCGATATGCCGAATAACATTTCAGTGCCCCGAACCTTTGTTTTGATATTAATGAGCTAAAAGATGGAGAGTAGCGGCAGCCGCCCAACGCTTGTTTTCATTACACTTTCTATATTCGCTCTCGAATCCATGAAACAGTTGGGCGGAGACGCAACCGAAGTGCTTCCCACCGTGATATGGGGCCATTAATTTACCCGGATCCTAAAGTACGGAAGTGTTGGTGTCAGCAAGCCTCGTCATCCTACGATGCACAAAGTGCGTTCAGAATGCCACTGTGCGTTTACAGAATTAACTGCTCTTTAGCGCACACATCATTCCATTTATATCAATTGGAGGCGGAACTGGTATTTGAAGTTCCCGCCAAATTGGGGAAAGCGGGGCTCACAAACCAGACCGGAACATTACAGTAGTTGAATGGTCTTTTTCCTCGCGAAATAAGCCCTCCCGAGGCTTTCATTTTAGTGCACATCTTAAACATCCTTTCCAATATTAGTTGCCCCATCCAAACTTTTTATTTTAATGTTACTGCGGCCGCATGGAAATATGCGCCTTTAGTGCACTATGCAAACTTGGAAGCAAAACTTTGAATTCTTCCCGCGCTTCCCGCTTCGTTTCCTGCAAGTTCTGACTAAAAAACGCGAAACACGGGTGATGACTTTGCCTTCTGTAAACCTTTTTCGGACAGAAATGCACTGTCCCGAGGGTACGAGAAAACCCGCAAAAACAAGAGAAACGAAATGACAGCGCTGAATCCTCCTCGGTAAAGTTCTTAGCCATGACGTGAGACATGACAAATGAGCACTAGTTACGATTTCCCGGTGACAGGCAAACGCAGAGAATGAGAAATGAAGTTATGCGGAATGAAACTTCCCTGCCTCGCCTAAACAAACTGCCTGATTTACCTCGTGCTGAATGCGCGTACGCTCCAAGGCCACATCCGCAACTCCCAGCCTCCGACTACAAATGAAGCTTGTTCGCTAAATGCGGATTCTGCGCCCAACGCGCTGTTTTGCTGCGACAAGGGTAACTCGTATTCAACTTTGAAAACATAGTTTGATAAGCACGACGGTATATTGTCCGGCGCTGAATAAAAAAACAAACGAAGTACCAAAACAGGCATAGACAAATGGCCTCTCAACTGAGGGTGAGAATACAATTATTCAACCGACGGTAGCAACAACCGGTGGTGCATAAAAATTAGTATGTTTATTCCTTTACAACACAGTGTAATTCTGATATCGTGCAATATAACACGTGCGCTTGTCTATGTCACCAGATCACTGGGCACAACTACACTGAATAGTGGCTTTCCGTCTCCAAAGCCAAACGAATTCCGGTCAAGCACACAGAGCTGTGCAAACTGTCGCAAGCTAGCGCTCCAGTGCAGACACAACGCTTGTGTAATACAACATAATGCGTAATAAAAAACGTCCAAGTAATCTGGAACTGTTTTGTCCGGTTTTGTAAGAATGAAAATTTAGAGAGAGAAAAGTGGCTGTGTAATATTCTAAAGGCTATCCCCACGTGATCTACTCCTTATATTGCTACGTTACGCAAGTTTTCTTAATTGCGCAGCAGAAGCCAGTCGCAGTTTTGAGACTATATGAGATGGGGTCTTAAACACTACACTTCTACTACTCCGTCATCGTGGGCTGCGAAGAGTGGTCATAGTAACAGGAATAAATCAAAAGTGTACATTCCGCTAAATTTTTCCACCTATTTTCTAGCTACCGCTGGGTATAACCAGGCGCACAGAAGAACATTAGAGTTGATTAACACACTAACTGAAGCATGAGGTTGCCCTTAACACTGTTAGTGACTTTCGTGGAATTACTGATCTCTGTAGCGCCACCTTTAAAGAATTGGCTTCACGCGGAAAGCGTCAGTATTTACTTTGGGTGCATTTTGCGTATACTTCAAAAATTTCAACATCTTAATTCATCTCGAGTCACTCAGTTTATTCATCTCCATTATGTATGTATGTATGTATGTATGTATGTATATATGTATGTATGTATGTATGTATGTATGTATGTATGTATGTATGTATGTATGTATGTATGTATGTATGTATGTATGTATGTATGTAGAATAAGGGTTGGCAGTCAAGAAAACCTCGGAAAGCAAAGGGTAGATCATAGAAATAGGTGAAGAATTTTTTTAGTTAGAAAAAAAGTGGTGAAAAAATGGCCGCCGGGTGAGATCCGAACCCACGACCTCCAGAATACCGGTCTGGTGTGGTATTCTGAAGGTCATGGGTTCGGATCCCACCCAACGGGCATTTTTTCACCACTTTCTGACTCAAAAAAGTCTTCATCTATTTCTATGATCTACCGCATTCCCCTTTTGCTTTCTGAGGTTTTCTTGACTGCCAACCCTTATTCTGTCTTAATTCACCGAGCCCCTCATTACCCATTTCTGATTCGATGTATGTATGTATGTATGTATGTATGTATGTATGTATGTATGTATGTATGTATGTATGTATGTATGTATGTATGTATGTATGTATGTATGTATGTATGCATGCATGCATGCATGCATAAATACATACATACATGCATGCATGCATGCGTGCATATATGTACCACCCACTCCAACAATGTCCCAAACCTAACGGCCTGCATCTCTAAAATCTTGGGATGGTTCGACATTGCGGAACTGTAAATGGTGCGCAAAAAGAAAAATTTAATTGGATGTGGCCAAATCGGACTTATATAATTGTCGCTGTTTTTACGTTCTGTTTTTTTGTCATCGGCAATTATTAAACTGGTATCGCTTCCGTCCGGCGTGCTTGAACGAGAGTGACGCGTAATGCAGCGACTGGTATATTTCTTTCCTTTCTCTTCAAACAAGATCAAGCATACAGCAATATTTTGAAAGCTAATGCGTGATAAGTAGAGTAAAGTTCGCTGGTCTTTTCAAATTCCGGCCAAATAAATTTTATCTTGTGCGCAGAGCGTGAGTACCGATATTGAGCTGTAAAGTTTGGTGACCACAGCCCCGAATTCAAATTTTTAAAACATACTGCACTTGCCGAATTTTTAACGCACTTTGACTGGTCTTCTGAGAATTTGGTTTGTTAGGTCACAGTAGCCTTATTTTCGTTTTCGAGATTTTGTCGTTTCGGAACAAGACAATGACTCGGCCTCGATAAGGCGTAGATATTTCCTTAGGGCCGACGGAGGGAGTTTGAGAAGCTGCTAGCTCGACCGGAAGTGAGCTTGGGAGTTTTCAATTTCTTTCAACCTTTCTATGACAGTTTTTTCTCGCTATAGGGGTGTAAGCGGCGTTCAATTGCGAACCGCGGCCCAGGGGGGAAAATCGGGTACATTGAAGTCTCCGGGGATCGGTTTCGTGTCAGCTGTCTTGCATGGCGTGTGCTGAACGAGCGCTTTTGTTCTAGGAATGTTTCGAGGCCGGCGCGGTGCCACACTCGCGACGCGGACTGCCATCCTTCAAGGACGCGTAGACAGATCTACGCCGGAGGCACCGACGCTAAACTTGAAAAGAGGGAGCTTTCTCGCATGTGAAGCATGACGGCAGCTAGGGAGCCGGGAGTCCAGGATAGTGCTCGTTTGCTCCCTTTCGTGCGTGCGGTATTTAGAGTGAACAGCTCACGCTTTCCAACTTTCATTAAAGGCACATGCGCAACTTGTTAGCAGGGCACTCGGATAAGACGGAAGAGGAAACGGTAGTTCATGCTTATAAGTTTCCCTAACGCAGGGGCGCCAACACGCGCCAACTGTTCTTTATCCTCTCCTTTTTCCCGATATGCGGCTTATTGCGCGCCTTTTTTCACTCCGTCTCTTTCCCTGTATTTGCACTTGTGTCGTCGACACCTCTTCAGCGAGACGGCCCGCATAGACGTATATAAATTGCCCTGCAAAAAGCTTTCCACAAAAAAATGCGATTCAGCGTGGGCCTTCTTCTCCAAATTCGGGTCAGCAGACGAGCCTAGCTTGTCGCCATTTGACGGGGAAACGTTCGCGCAGAAGTTTCTCTTTTAGAGCTGAGACTGCGCATAAAGCGCTAATCAATCTAACAAATTAGGAATGCGAGGCGATTCAATACTCCCTTAGAATTTGTATTTTTGGCGGTTTGTTGAAATTTATGGTGAGAATTTGCTGCCGAGTTCGAAAACTTGCTAATTATGCAGAAAAATGCGTAATATATTTCATTACGCTTATTTAATTTGGCTTAAAGCCAAGCTGGCCAAAAAGGTCGCTGAAGTTGTATTAGAATCCTTCCTCCTCTCTTAATACTATTCTAAGCAGAAAAACTTGTTATCGTGCGCTGCGGCGCAACGTTAAACTGATTAACAGAACGAAACTGATTAACAGAAGTAAATCAAATGACATTCGTCCGTATAACATGGCGGTGATCGAGAAAAGGCTGCAAATATGGGGAAGGTTGAATGTAACTAAGGGAAAGCTAGCCTTTGGCAATGACAGGATGTCGGCACTCAGAGACGAGCAAGGTAAGATTACGCACAACTTGAACGAGATAGTGAATGTAGCAGAAAGATTCTACACCACGTTGTATGTCGGCGACGTTAGACAAGGGGAAACTAGAGAGAGTACAAGCTGAACTTGCGATGTCCCACTACAAACTAAAGGTGAAGTTCCAAAGTCTCAAAAAGGAGCGAAAATAGAAGCTGCATGTGACGACTGAATTACCATGAACATTTAGAAGGAGGAAGGAGGTATTGTACTGGAAAAGCTTGCTGTACTATTTTCAGAATGCTTGGACACTCAAAAAGTGCCCATAGCCTGAAAAAACGCCAAGATTAGTCTTATTCATATTAACGGATATTCCAAGTACTTCAAGAACAGACCCATCACCCTACTTTCAGTTGCTTTCAAGCTGTACACGAAACTGATAGTTAGCCTCATAGGTGACAGCCTGGATTCGCAACAACCCAGAGAGCACGCTGGGTTTAGGGAAGGGCACTCAACCGTGGATCACACCCATGCCATCAGCCAAGTGATAGAAAAATTTGCAGCGCACACTAAACCCCTTTATATGGCATTTATAGATTATGAAAAGGTGTTTGATGCCGTACTCACCGTATCCTTGCTACAAGCACCAAAAACCAGGGAACAGAGGAAACCTACATAAGACTTCTCGAAGGCATATATAAGGGACGCACGGGCAGTATAACCTTCCACAAGCAAAGCTATAAATTTCCCGTCCAAGAGGGAGTAAGACATGGAGGTACCATCTCGCCAAAACTATTCACAGCTTGTCTGGAGGGGGTATTTAGAAATCTTTACTGGAAAAACGTAGGATTAAGGATAAATAGAGAATAATTGACCCATTTGAGGTTTGCGGATGATATAGTATTACTGAGTGAGGCTGCAGAACACTTGCAAACAATGCTTGAGGAAATAAAATCACAAATCACGGCCGTGGGGCTAAAAATAAGTACAAATAAATCTAAAGTAAGGAGGAATAAGCATGCCAAATACGTCCTCTTCAGCTTAGGAAACGAAACGCTAGAAGATGTACTAATATAACTACCTCGTACAGATGGCTAGTGCTGGCCCAAACCATTAGATAGTAATCAGGCGCAGAATGTATGTGTTGGGGAGCGCTCGGATAGCACTGCCCGATAATAAAAAATGAGCTACCTCTGTCACTCAAAAGAAATATCTACAACCAGTGCATACTGCCGGTGATGTCATACGGAGCTGAAACTTGGCACCTTACAAAAAATTACTCAGGACACATTAAGTCGTCTCAACGGGCCATGCAACGAATCATGTTAGGAATAACACCCAGAGACAGGAAACGAGGTACCTGGACCAGAGAAAAACTAGAGTAGAAGATATCATCATTCAAATAAAAAAAAGACTTGGTCTGGCCATTTGGTGAGATGAACCGACAACCGGTGGGCAGTTAGGGTAACAGAGTGAATTTCAAGAAAGGGGTCTAGAAGAAGGGAAGGCCAATAACCCGATCGACGAATGAAATAGATTCGGGAGGGAACTGCGGACTCGAGCTGAGGACAGGAGCGCCTCGAAATCGATGGAAGAAGCCTTCGTCCTGCAGTGAACGTGAGCAGGCTGACGATTATGATGATGATGGTTATCATCATTTCAATTGAAGGGATGCTAGCCTAATTTCAATTTTTACGGCGGATTGGGACGGGTGATGGGTAAATGTTGCTCGGAGAAACACTCCCCACTGCAACTGACCTATTGAGCCGACAATGGTGCAGTGTCAACCAAGCGTATTCACAGGTGTTATTTGCCTTTCATGACGAATGATCAGAAAGAAAGCGTGACTGCGCATGCGTCGAATACATCGAAGCGTTCCTCCCACCTGCAAGTGTGTTGGAGTTCAGCTCAACCAAGATGCTATACCAGAAAATGCCCACGGTTAGGGTTTCAGAATATCTGCTCTATGCAATACCTTTACATAACTCCTCCTGTTTTTTTAGGTGAAGCTGCTACCTGCTGACTCGTGTCGCTGTCGCTGTTGCTGCTGGCGTCGTACCCCAAAAACGCCTCCGCACCCCCTCCTCTCTTTCCTAATCCAGAGATGGCGGCCGGGAACCTCTTCCTCCCACAAGTGGCGTACCGGGTCATACCATACTCCCAGCCAATTAGGCGCTCCCTCCCTCCGGAGAAGGGAAAGAAAGGTTACATCGCTCCGAGCGCCCCATTTCTCTCCAGTTCAAAACCAGGAGCGCCATGGGTAGGTCGCGTTTAGTCAGCTCCACCGAAAAGCAGGTAGCCTAAAAAAACGACAACGGGAGCGGGCCATGAACATGCGCGGTGTCGGCGAGGCAATCCTGAGTTTCGGCAGTTGTAAACTCAGGAGAAACGACAGCGCGGGACCGCTGAAGTGGTTCGCCAAGCAGGGGTTGGGCCTTTGGTTTGACGAGGATTTCACAAGTGATTGATTTACAGTTTCACAGGGCTAGACAAGCCTCGCGCACACCCCTGCGCCCGGTAAAGGAGAGGTTGGTTTTTTCATTGCTGTTAGTTCAAGCCGGAAAGAGTGCCTCATACCATGGCTTCCTTTCCTTTACCGCAGAACATATGCTACCCTTTATGAAATGTGAAGTCCATAGGACGATCGAACGAAGCCAAGAGCGTTTCAGTGTCACGGGCAGAAAGCGCACTTGTTCAGTTTACCGTTCCCGTGGCAAAAAGAAGACAAAAAGTCCGCGACGAATGGGAGATTTCTGGATAAATTGGAAGGTTCCAAAGCTTCGTAAACCAGCTGCACTTAATTGCGGTACAATATAATAATTTCAAATAATTTCTCTTGCCCCTTGTGTCAGCTTGCGTTAACATTATAGGCTTGACTGAATATGCTTCAGCTGCACTTTACTCGGAAAAACAAAATGCTGTAAGCCAACAGCGAAGGATTTCTTCCGTTTCTTTCTTATGTGCACTCGGGAGCATAACGTCGGAATGGCATTTGTCGGCGAAAAGCGCGGTCAAAAAGAGTAGGCAAAATTATTTGTTTATTGTTTGTCGCTTAAGGGAAAAAAGGGCAGCCGATAAAGCCCCTGTTGAAGCCGGGTGGACGAGGCTGCCATGCCCCGCCTAAGGGAGCGATTTAATCCTAAGCCCTAGGCCTTTCATATTTTCATGTGAAATTGATTATAATCCCATAAGAAATTACACTTCCCGGATCGCATTCGCGTAAACTGGTCAAACCAACTTTAATAATGATTGTTCTAAAGCTGGCATTTAAAAATCCTTTTAGCAGTGATGCCTACTCAACGAAAAATTGAGTCCTTGAGTGTTTTCTGACATCGTACACTTGGCAGTACTGAACTCATCGATGCTGAAATCCGTGACACTAAAGGCAGCAATATAACTAGCCGACATAATTTAGTGACGACTGATCCCCCCGCATCCTAACATCATCAAGGACACCTTATTTGTACCATAAATTTCGTGTCCTTCTCCCTTTTTTTCTTTTTGCCGCTTCGGTGTTTATGACGGGAACGACTGAGGAAAGTCGATTGTAAGCCGCCTTCGATTGAACGGCATGTCAGAGTAAGGTTCAGGGATTTCGTTTGCGTGTGAGGCATGGTCTCCATATTTCTTTAGTGCCTATACACACTCATCAATTCGGAGTCTCCACGATTTCCCTTGCTTCATTTTTTTCCAGGGAAGTTTTCCTACTTTCTTCACGCGTCGGCAATTTCACCGACGTACTTAGTCTTTACGGAAGTCATAAAGAAACGTGGCGTGTTTTGGCGCCATCGGTATGGCGCAGCTTCAATAAGAACGCAACCGTCCGTAATAATGACAGCCATCTCGAGAAGGTCCTAATTCTCCCGCACCCTCGGCTATTCTTTTCTTTTTGCTTCTTTTCCCAAATGCCTCCGCAAAAGACTACCGCTTCCTTCACAGGTTTTTTTTGTATGTATGGGGGATTTGTTTCGCCTATATTTCAATAAGGGGTTGTCTCACAAGAAACAAGAGTCTTTCAACGCCGTGCTCCCTATAATCTTGTTGGTATAATCAAGGCGGGCAGAAATAGAGGATCGTACGGGTTTTCGTGCTTGCAGAGCAGTCTATAGGGTTCGGTGAACAAGTTGTTTAGATAATCCATAATCACCTTAATGACTGGGTAACGATATGTTCTCGCCGTAGTCACAGTGGGCGTGCGCTTTCGTTCTGCGGAAGCCTTTAGGCGGCGGGGATCGCACAAGAAGCCACGTGGTTTCGTGTTCCCGCTAACCGTGATCTACACTGTAGTTTGATGTGACAACTCATACCACACGAGGTATTTTCACGCCTTTCACCCTGGCGTCACTGGTGCAAAACTCCACGTGACCATGTTTTTACACAGCCGCGAATACAAGAAAAATTGAGCCAGGGCCTATTTTTTTAGTGTGTGTGTGGGGGGGGAGGGGGTTGTCAACTTAAATGGAATTAGCGTTCTAGTGGTGACGGTAGGTAGGTATGGGGAGATGGAACTTGTAATGGTATATATGCCATGCGGAAAAGGAAGATGCCAATTATTGTCGCCAAAAAGCTGCTGTCTAATCGGCGTTTCTGCAGCACGTTGATGCTTCGTTCTTTCGTGAGTAGGAATACCAATAATCATAGAATACGCAGCACTTTGTGCATCCCTGCCTCTACATTCAGACCCCTGTACACTCTAAAAGCGTTTTGTTCCGCGTGGGGTGTCTCAGTCCACTTTTACTTCGTAGACTGTGGCGGGGAGGGGCCTTCACAAAAGCTTTCTTCTGCTGCATAGTGATGGCGAGTAGCGGCCACTGCGACGCCTGTGGGGGAGGGGGGGGGGGATACACAATAGAGCATGTGTTTTGTAGTTGCCACCAGTATTCCACGGAAAGCAGCCTACTAGCCACCAAGCTCAGGCAATTGTACAATCAATGCTCACAGAACAGGCCGTCTTCGGAAATCGGTCTACAATATCGACTTTACAGATAGCGCCAAAAGCTCTCCTGGGTTCTCGCGCTCTTCCGCTCCTATCTCCTCTTTTTCACCTGCCCTCATTTGCTCCCCTGAACCCCTGTCCCCCAGTGCCGGGAAGCAAAAAAGGCTAACCACTTCGCTTTACCGTTCGCTTTTGTCTTCTTTCTTGTCACGGCATCGCCTTGCTTCTGTGCCTAGCTATGGAGAGATGTAGTCTTGTGGCGATCGTTCCGTTGGATCCGGTTTTGTTAGCACTTGCAGGTCGATTACTTTTGTGTGACAGATGCGAGTTGATGAACTGAAGTCCTTCTGGCCAAATTTAAAAAAAAATCAAACCTCATCCATTTAGCAACTGAGCTCATTTTGTCAAGATAGAGCGCATCTTCGTTTCTATAAATAAGACTCCTCACAACTTCTTGTTCCCGGCTTCCCGGATGTCATTTCGAGTGTCTTCCCATCACCCTCCAAAAAAATTGTCAGACGAATAAACCACAGTTAATTGATTTTTCAGGGTCCGGTTGCCTTAGGGCTTCGTCCTCTTCCGTCATAAATCCTCAAATCATCATAAAATTTCATCGTAATTGCCAGCTGGCGCTGCTCGAATTCCCCTGGCTTGTAACACTATTTTGCTATTTTCGCAGCCGCATAAGATAACTTCCTATGCAGCAGCCTTTCAAGGAAAGCATCGAATACTTTTATAGTCGTGTGGCCATGATTAAAAGGCGACATCATCTATATAATAGGGGCCGTGAATGGGGGAAGCTAGATAAACCACGATGGAGAGCAAGTTAGTTATAAGCGAGTGACGTGCGCGTTCTTACTCTTACACTATGTCCTTGATACATCATGTAGGGACAAACCGAGAAACAGTGTACCGATATTAAAGTACTCCTATAGTTCAAAACAGCACTCTACTGGCCTCTCTGATAGGTGATACTAAGCTTTTTTTTTTGAAGTGTAATAAGCCTTCTAAGCACTTACTACGCTCCCCATTTGGTTGAGCATTCGGGAGCTGCTTTGAGCCCAAGTGATAATGGACTCGGAGTATTAATTTCACCGTTATATATTCTAATACGTTTACTAGCAGCTTGGTGCTGCGTACGCTTAATCATTTCTTCGGCAACGAAGTCGAGCGCATTCGGTGAAGCAAAAAATCTTGGGCTTCTCTCAAAATTTTAGACGCAATCCAGAACCGCTGTAGAACAATATCACCAGCAACGAAAATCTATAACAAGAAATTATTTCTAATCATTTAAGCCTGACATTATTACGCGGCGTCCGCATCGTTAAACCCAACACTCGGCACTCTCGGCAGGACATTGAAACTAACGCTTCGTACCCCGCAGCAACGGCAAGAAGTTTCATTAGAGCAGCCCTTCGTTTCCAAATTGTGACATCGCTAATCCAATTTCGCCGGCCGCTTGTCCCCGCCGCCTCACTTACTTATTCCGTTACGTACCTCCTCCCTAACGTATCTCCTGCCCAGCTGCTATCTGAGAGAATTTTTTTATGTTCAGCTCGGAATCGTATTATGCATTTGGGGCCTGACACCTTTTCATTAGTTAAGCTCCTGTATCATGCTTCCCCTATGCAAGTCAGTGGTGTGTTATGCATGTCTGTTGTTATTTGGTGAGATCTCTTGATTTTATGTTTTGTTATTGTTGCTTTTGTCTCACTGAAAGGGATTTCCTTGGGGCAATGTAAGTCCGGACAAATGACCAATTCAATGTGTATGAATAAGGTGAGTGTCACTCTCGGTTATACTGAAATAACTCATTAGCCGTGCTTCTTCAAATCACATCATTTGGAAACAGGCGCAGCAATTACTACATTAGAAAGGGTCCCTGCCACCCGCATTTCTTTTATTGAGCACAAACGAATAGTGGCAAAGAAAAACGAGTACATTATGTCGTTTTTTTATTTGCTTTATGGCCTTAGTGGACAGCCAACCTCTAAGTAGAGCGGCTCAACTGTGGGCACCTTAATCAAATGAGGACACGTTACGGATCAGTTTCGAAAGCTTAATATTGGAGTATACAAGAGTGGCTCTTCAGCCAGCGTACGTCCAGCCTGGAAATTGAATTTTTGAACTATTTTAGAGTCAGCTGCCTATTTCGGGCGGATGATTCGAATGTCTTAACGACTCATTAAGAAAATGTTTACCGAAGCAAAACAAACGTAAAGCTTTACTCCGCCTCACTTTCACGACGGAGCAATATAATTCAGCTTACCGTTTCAGACCAGCGTTCTCCAACAAGACACTAATACCTAGACAAGTCCTACGTCCATAGATAAATCCCTGCATTCCAACCATATATTAGGCAAAAAAGACGTTGTTTCTACCGGTGCTTGACGTCGTATGTTGAAGAGAGCTTAGCCGATACTTTTAAGAATGCACAGCTATTGTTTCTAGTCTGGTGACTCCTCATGTGCAGTTCCCGTCTTTATTGACCGACCACTGCATTCTAGAAGAACTTGTTGTTGAGCGAGTCGGTGCATCTTGGTAAATTAACACGGGCCTTGCGCGAAAAAGAACCTCACACGTCCCGTCCATCCTGTGTGTGGTTCTTTTTCGCGCAAGGCCCGTGTTCAATCACCACTGCATTCTAGTTGCTGCTGCACAAAAGAATCTTAAACAAATCTTAGGCATGGGTTTCCCACTTGATAGCAGTTCTCTTATTTCTACGCATGTACCCACGGAAGCCGAAATATTAAAACCGTGCCACCACTATAGGTGATTTGGAGAATTTCAGCTGAGCTAATGGAACATCTTGCTCCCAACAGCTTGCTGTCATAGCGCATTTCTTCTTGTCAGACTACGTCCAGTAAAAAGTAGCGTCTTTCGCGCTACTTTTCCCGTTAGAATGCAACCACAGAAAGGATGGCTGTTGCAATACCGCATATAGAATTGTGTAACCAGCCTATTGAGCTATGTGCGATCAGTGCGAAACATCAATCCTTCGCCGGTTCTTTTGACGTTTCGTTTTCAATTACCGAACACCGTTCTTGCGCACGTGGTGTACGGAAAAAATGACAGACTGTGACTGCGGAAACCCAATCATATTGTGGCAAATTTTATTTTGTACCAAAACTTTTCTGCCAAGGTCAAGGTTTTATTTGGACCGATTTGAAACGCGACGCTCATGTCTGGACATGCGCAGTGGGCGCCATCTTCGGTAGGAACGCACGCTGTGCCGACATCATTTGCAACGCTTTGCTAATCGAGGGCATCCTGTTGACTTGTCGTAATAAAATAACAAAGTCAACTTAGTGTAGTCGGCAAGGTGCCGGCATCGCAACCGGCTGCGCCGACGTTCAAAGCTGGCCCCGACGGGAAAAGTTACCATAGTAGTCGTCCACGCTGACACGCATAAATGGTCCCCGCTGTAAAGCGGAAAAAAATAAATAAAACTTCATCCAGGTTCGCGAGGGATTTGAACCCGGGTCTCCAGAACCAGAGGCTCGCTCATTACCGCTGCGATAACCTAGGTTACCATGAACCCTGCCACAGTGCAACAAGAATTAGCTCGATGCGCGTCCCAGCAGAGGTGAACGTGACGGGACGCGCGTAGAACAAGTACAAGCGGATGCGTGCTCATACTGTGTGGAAGCTGCCGCGTGAGATGTGGCCAGTAGTCCTGCGAAAGTGTTTCAAGTCAAAAGACGAACAAGCCAAAGCCAAGAAAGATGCGCAAACACAATGCCGCAGTGCAGAATCTGATAATTGCTGGCTTTCGCCTTCAAATCACGTAAAGAGAATTAAGTGCGCCCGAAATGTTTATGTTCTCGATTACTGAGCAGAGGCTTCATACAGACAGACAAAATCCTGGTTCGTAATGCAATAGTGCTTCTGCACTAAACGGGAAACCACTAGGCCTGTGAGAAGGCCTTCTGTGCCCACGTGTTTACAATCCCAGGCAGCAAAGAATACAATAAAGCTTTCCTTCGTCTTGCCTTGCGTAATGCACCTGATGTCAAGCGCGTTTTGCCGGGCTGGCATTCCTTCCAACAGCACCGCCATTTGCGTGAAAATCACTTCCTCGGCAACGTGATGTCCATTCTGCAATGTCACAGTTTTGTTTATTCTGTTTGATCGTCGCTATAGTCCCGTTTGCGCATGTGCAGAACACTGAGTACTTAGAGTCTCAGAGAAAGGCAGGCTTTACCGGGCCACGTTTAAAACCCTAATGATGCAGAAGGCAGAATATTGTTCTTACCTTACCAATGACAAGCTTATTTCACGGAACCTAATTGCGCTCGTAATAAATTTTAACGGGCACTCAACACGAGAGCAGGAATGCAATTACATAGAGTGCCCGAGGAGAGAAAGCATTTCTTACGTGTCACGTGCCGTAAGTGAAGTGCGATCTAATGCGCGAGGCGATTGTGTCAGCCTTAGCTCTGCAGAAAAGATGTGGGACTCGTAGTTCTTTCTACTGTGCTATAATGGTTGTTTGATGACGTAGGACTTAAGGTAAATTTGTAGACATTTACTCTCCAGAAAATAGAGGCGGTGTCGGATGTTTGTTGTTCCACACAATGATAATGAGACTGGTTTCGCATGTAAGGATGAGAAGACCTTTTATTCGCGCAAAAAAAAGTGTCCTTGTATAGTATAGCATGCCTTAAGATACCAACAGTTACAAATACCAGCTTTGTGTATGGGCGTTGTGCATGGCAAAAACGGCTTGTGGGCTAATTACGTGCAGTCACGCCGTTTATCAAGCGTTTAGAAAGCGCCAAAATTTTGTTGGCATCGCTCACGAAAAACCGCTCCCGTTGCCAGGAAACAGGTCCGCCTTAGCCACTGACCCATCATGGCGGATAACGTAGTTTGTCGGTTACAGGCAACGGCACGTGGGTGAGGTGTAAGTCGCAACCAGCGTTGTACAAGACAGCTCAATGCTGAGAACACATAACCATTGTATAACAAGTACCCAATAAGGGCACCTCATCTATATCACGCAACAATTAAATCACAAAGATAAAACGAACTGATTCAACACATTTGGGATCTTTTCAAGCCGTTATGGTAGAATATGATGGATGCCTGTATGTTGGCAAAGCTTTGTCCGTTCGTACGTACTTACCGGCACTTCCAGCGTCATGAGAAGCTGCAACCAGGAGGGGCTGACTCTCAGAATCTCCGATGTCAGGAACCCGAGTTACACCAAGTTGCACGAAGCACTGCAGCGACGGATGTGCTGACCAAGCGGAACCGCAAAGAGATCCAGGAAGAAATATTCGGTACGAATGCACTGGCGGAAGTTGAGCACTTTGAGCTGTCTTGTTGTAACTATATTCCTGTGCACTCCGTGATTTCATTGTTTTCCTCAAGCACCAGGGCTCTAATCTTCAGGCGTTCCTGCCACTTGCTTGTTGTTTGATCATTTATACATTTTTTCTTGTTTAAAATGGTGCCCACATTTCTTAATAAAAAATGAATTGCCCGTACGCACGTAAAGATACACCGCCATACATTTTTGTTATTTTTTTAAACGTGTTGCTCTGACTTTTTCTAACCTTGTATTTTTTTATAACAGTGCAACAAATAATAAATTTTTTTATCAGGTTTGAGAGAGAGAGCTGCGGAAAACAAAACTGCGCGAACAAAATTTCATCTCCTCTTAAAGTAAAACGCTCTTTTTTGCGTTCTTGCCTTGTGTGAACCGACGCCGACCACTGCGATACCATTACGTGGCTGCGATCACCTTTCTAAGAATACGCGGAATACTCAGTAAGATGAAACAAAAACAAAAGCCCATGTGACTGTCTATCCGGCGTTATTCGGCGAGTGAACAAGCATATATGGGTAAGTCTAAAACAGCGTTGCGAGGAAGGGCGGAGGTTGTAAGCCGGTTGCGTAGAAAGTGGTCCATATCGTTATTGGACTGGGGCACTTACTCACGGAGGCACGTTCGCGGCTTCAATTCCGATTTTCATCTAACCTTTTCATCTAACCTTTAACCTTTACTCCCGATCAAGAAAACAAAAAAAGGCAAATTCACGGCTTGTGTCCCGGGGGAAGATTACGGGCGTTAAACCTGCCGCGTTTTGTTCAGGCGGGCAGTAAATCTCTGTGCCCGCGCCCGTCCGAGGTCGGAAATACCTTTGAGCAATGAAAAATGACAAAAATATTTGCTTTCTGGGACCCAAACTACCTTTCTCAACAGAACGCCCCTTGCGGTAGTTCAGTTTAGAGCGAGAATTCGGAAGTCTTGTCAGGTAATCCTAAGTCCCATTCAACTGCACCTGTTCTATTACCGACAGCCAGAACTTTCTAAAAACAGCCCCTTCAATTTTCCCCGTGTACAAACATCCTGTTTGCCTCGGAAGGGACGTTTACTGTGCATTTCTAAACGTGAATTCTCTTTCTATTTGTTTCGGCTACGTTGGCAAAAGTACGTTCCCCGCTGGCATCCACAAAAGGCACTCCCGGCTGACGTACCCGACATGAATCTCCCGTCCTACAACTAACCCTCGGCATTGCCCCTATCCCATTCACGTCGATGTCTCCCCTAGCGCACAATTAAAGAAACGCAGAAACACTTAACGCGAGCTCAATACATGTAGGATGTGACGTGGTACAGGGCACGCGCGTTAGAAAAAAATTTCCCCGCATTTCCCCGAGGGGAAGAATGTGAAAGTGCGAATGCAGGAGTTGAATTTGCGCGGTTCGGTAATGTTCGCGAAAGAGAGATCACACGCACACACACAAGTACAAAGAAAGAAAGATGCATGTATTCACAGACACCTATTTGTGTTGCCGTTGTACTTGATTGCTAGAGCGGATCTCAGCTTTGAAATTTCGTGTCAGTACTCCTTTAAGCGGGTGCATTAGCCCTTCTCACGCCCGATTCCTGGCCAAACCCCCACGTGGGTATGTGCCATGCACAGACACCTATTTGTGTTGTCGTTGTACTTGATTGCTGGAGCGGATCTCAGCTTTGAAATTTCGTGTCAGTACTCCTTTAAGCGGGTGCATTAGCCCTTCTCACGCCCGATTCCTGGCCAATCCCCCACGTGGGTATGTGCAATGTCAGCGGCCAGGCAGCGCGCGCCCATCTCCCCCCGTTGCCAAGGAAGACGAGGAGATTCCTGGCCAATCTCCCACGTGGGTAGGTGCCATCTCCCCCCGTTGCCAAGGAAGACGAGAAGCGCGCGCACCCGCAGCTGTTGCTATGTGAACGGACGGCGGTCAACGGTACTCGGGGTCGCTTATAAAGTGCATTCGCACTTAAAGGAGATTCCACGCCAATCTCCCACGTGGGTATGTGCCATCTCCCCCCGTTGCCAAGGAAGACGAGGAGCGCGCGCACCCGCAGCTGTTGCTATGTGGACGGACGGCGGTCAACGGAATTCAGGGTCGCTTATAAAGTGCATTCGCACTTAAAAAATTGCTCTGGTTTAACACTTTTACAACCTAGTTATCACGACCGAAAGCAGCCCCTCTGCACACAGCGTTTCGTGAACTTAGGATTTCGCTTCCTGCTGTCTGGCTATGTCTACTGGATGACTGTATTCAGTCTTTCGCTTGCACTGAAGGGCACACAGAGAGAGACCAGCAGGCGCGCTGTTATATAGCAAGTTTTACTTGATTTCGTCCCTCTTAACTCTGTCATGGCAGTGCTTAGAAATGCCAGTGTTTTACCAGAGTACTTCAATGCTTTGAAGGACTCTGGTTTTACCCTCGCCTTGTCTCGTGGTTCCCTTGCGCTGAACCGCCCGTAGAGACGGTCCAGATGTGGCTGGGCAACAAGGCGCTTGCGGAGCAGCCTTTTCACCCTCGACTAGTCACGTGGTACCGCAACGATACGGCTCCGATAAAGGGAAGCATGCGATAAGAAAAGCGCAGCCTGAGCGCTGGCGGCTGAAGGTCATTGCGACAAGATAAATTTCTTTTAAGGATGCAGTGTGGTACAGCTTCCGCTCTAAAAATTAAACATAACAAGTGCGCGTGAAGCAGAAAAAGCTCCCCGGTCTGAGTTTACCTTCAGGTTTTGCAGAGGCAGTATATCAGCAGCACGGACAGTCATTCTGAAAATTATGGCTGCAGTGAGTCCGATGTCGAGGCTGTTGGCCATAGCGCACATCAGCCTAAGAATCCACTAGAACCTCTTCAAAAGAGACGCTTTCGCGGTCTGATGTCATAAGAATAAGCTTAGGCATCCTCTGATGCTTTTTAAATGCCAAAGCATATATGGCCTACTGAGCAAAAGAGCATGCGACGACCCCCGCACGGGGCACCTTGAGTAATCTTGGTGATGGTATTGGTGACACCACCGACCCCGAGCCCCTCAACATAAGCTGTGACCTACCGTTATGATGCTTTTAGAGGTGAAGGGTAAGAAACCACAAACGGTGGCCGTCGGAGCCCAGGTCAAACTCCGGCGGATGGGCTCCCTGTCTAATTACCAGGCAGGGAGCTCCGGGACCTCTTCAGCTATCAGGGTGAGGCTGACAAAGAAAGTACCCCCGTTCCCTGGTTTTTCCTATGCCATATGGATAATTCACCCCCCCCCCCCAAAACGTGATCGGTCCCTGAAAAGGGGCCGCACCGAAGTCTTCTTTCCTCTCTTTCCAGATTTGACATTTCCAAAACCTGCCATTTTCACCCGCGTACTAATAATGAAATCTATTGGCCAGTCAAAGCCTGTCACTGCACAGTATGTTTTTCTCATTTTCAAGTTCCTTGGGGGCATTGTCGGGAAATCCTAAAAATCCAAGAAACACAAAACAGGCGAAATCCTGATCAAACTTAACAACAGGCAGCAATCTATCAACCTCCTCTAACAAACCCGCCTGGTAGACATAAAATCACGCCTCACCGCACTCTAAACAGCTCCCCGGGCGTCATCGCCGATCCCGACCTGATGAACGAAACAGAGACACATCTCCTCGAGGGCATTCAAGACCAGGGCATGACGGCAGTGCGAAGGATAACCATGCATCGAAATGACGCCGAAATCCTTACAAAACACTTAAGGCTCCCCAAGTCGGTCAATGCAGGCTTCATACGATGTCCAGTCCGACCGCACATTCCAAACCCGCGCCGCTGCTTCAAATGCCAGCGGCTCTAGCACGGTACAGCCTCTTGCCGCGGCAAAACGACCTGTGCGTAATGTGCCGCACAAGACCATCCGACTGAATGCTGCGGCTCCACCACCTTCACCTGTGCAAACTCCCAGGGGCCGCACGCGGCATGGTCCCGCAGATGTGAAAAGTTCCAGCAGGAAAAGAAAATATTCAATTTGAAAGTAACAGAGAACATCACCTTCCCAGAGGCGCGAAAGAGGTTCGCCTCTTTCCCCCTGGGGAGGTACGCCAACGGACCTCGCCGGGGGGCGGAGCGGCGTCTGCTTTCGGCGGGGACCCAATGCCACGAGTCGGACTAGGTCCCGCCCCGGCCCCCCTCCCCACTGTTGCCCCGGGCAGCCCAAGCCGCCTCTTCACCGCTCGCTCAGCCAGCAGTGGCTGTGGTGGCAACCACGTCCGTTGGGGATGCCGCGGTATCCACTGCTTCCTCTCCACAGGCCAAAGCACATGGGAGGACACAGAGGAGATGGAGACCGAGGCACCCGCGGCAGTTCCCACCTTCGCCGCATCTCCTGTGGCACCCGGGGCGCTCCTGACGCCCTCGGCGGTCGCGGCTCGAACGAAGGGCACCGGAAAATGTGCCAAGCCCGGGGGGTCCGGTCCGCCGGGTAACCCTTCCAAAGCTGATCAAGACATGGATGTGGCACCTTTCCTGCCTGCTTCGCAGCAGAAATAGCGGGTCCGTTTATCTAAACCTCTGGAGAAGGTTAAAACCCCTCTCAAGAGTGCAAGCCCCGGAAGACCTTACATAAATAGTCACACTCCAGTAGCCTTGAACACTTCATAATGGGAAGAGAAAGTATTGTTCAATGAAACTACAGAGGCCTTGTGAAAAATTTTGACGATGTATACGAAATACTGCATGCTAATCAGCCAAGTATAATGTGTGTTCAGGAACTACATTTGAATTCCAAGCACACTTAGTTACATGGTATTCAGAAAGGACAGGGATGGCTGCACACACTCTTCGGGCGGTGTGGCAATAATCACCAGGAAATCCTTAGCATGCCACCCTGTCACTTTGAACACTGTACGTGAGGCTGTAGCAATTCGCACAATAATATTTAATAGGTTAATAACGGCATGCTCCATACATATTCCTCCTGATTTTACACGTTCGAGCTCTGACTTCGAGGTGCTGGTTGACCAGCTGCCCAAACCATACATCTCACAGGCGACCTTAATGCGCACAACTCACTTTGGTGCACTTCTTGCACAGATGCCCGAGGTCACCTGATAGAGAAATTCCTTACATCTTCAGGAGCATGCCTCTTCAACAAAAATAAGCCCACATACGTTAATATAGGACACAACAGGAACATATCTTGGCTTGGTTATTGGCTCCGCAGTTATCTTTCCTCTTCTCGAGTGGGGTGTGCGCGCTGACCCATATGGCAGTGACCACTTCCCCACCTTACTAACATATCTAGGTAAAGGCCCACGCAGTGCATCTTCCGAGAACAGGCACAAGGAAGCAAGAGCTAACTGGAATACATTTATAGAAACATCCAAACTAGACTACACAACCATAACACACCTACACATTGAAGAAGCTTCCCAACTACTCACGGCGGACATCCTTGACACCACCGAAAAGTCCATTCCCCACGCCTCTGGTGCCCCGCCTAACCCCAGGAGGCCGTGGTGGAATGAGGACTGTACGCGGGCATGAGAAGCCCAGAACAAGGCATGGGGTATCCTTCGTCGGTACCCCACGTCGGGTAACCTCATTTTGTTCAAACGGGCCAAGGCGTTCGGAAAACGTGTGCGCCGTGAGGCAAAACGAGAGAGTTGGCGTACATTCATAACATCAATTAACTCCTACACAGACACACGGAAAGTATGGACCCGAATACGCAAACTGAAGGGACATCAAACACACATCCTGCCTCTGGTCAGTACAACACGGGACACACTCGAAGACCAGGCTGACACACTCGCACAACACTTCCAACACGTTTCGAGTGCAGCACACTACACAAACACTTTCATGAAGCATAAAGCCTCTGGTGAAAAGAAGTACCTACGTGACAACAACAAATCACGGACTTCTTCCAACTCCCTGTTTTCACTACATAAGCTGAGGTCTGCTCTGAGCCCATGTAAACCCTGAGCTCCAGGCCCAGACAACATTACATACAAAATCATACAACACTTACACACGCACGTGCTTGAAGCACACCTTCATTTATACAACAAAGTATGGCTTTCGGGGCAGCTTCCAAAGTCTTGGAGGGAGGCTATAGTTGTAGCTATCCTGAAAGAGGGGAAGGAACCTTCCTCTCCCACTAGTGCTTGACCCATTGCCTGACAAGCTGCTTGTGCAAGCTTTTCCAGAAGATAATTAACGGGAGGCTTGTGCACTTCCTGGAGTACAATGGTCTTCTCGAGAGTTGCCAGACAGGCTTCAGGGCGGG
Organism: Haemaphysalis longicornis; assembly: GCF_048455015.1. Classification (NCBI taxonomy): domain Eukaryota; kingdom Metazoa; phylum Arthropoda; class Arachnida; order Ixodida; family Ixodidae; genus Haemaphysalis; species Haemaphysalis longicornis. The sequence continues at coordinate 273,294,802 of NW_027526295.1, read as the reverse complement.
GCGCTCCATCAACGATCAAGTTGTGTTGGAATCCTATATGAAAGCTGCGTTCATTCACAACCCATTCTGCATTACAATCTTTGATAAGGAAAAGGCCTGTGACACGGCATGGCGACATGGCATCTTGAGTGACTTGAAGCAATTCGGTGTTTTGGGCAACATGCATAACACGCTTTCTACCTACTTGTCTGAACGAACTTTCCGTGTAAGAATTGGTAGTGTACTCTCAAATGTACTATCGGCGTCAAATGAAACGCGAACACGAAAATATCAACCAGAACGTGCAAAAATGAAAATACTCTTCGTAGAGCTCATATAATGGCACGCTATTGGTATGTTTGGAAATCCACTTTTCCCAACTTTGTTTTTGTAGCTAAGCTTCGCGTCATTTTGGCTTGCATGGAAAGAAATCGCGCTATTTCTGCGTTCAGGTTCATATTTCCGTGTTCGCGTTTCATTTGACGCCGATAGTACATCTTCAGGAAAATGGGGTTCCTCAAGGCGGTGTTTTGAGCCGCACACTCTTCATAGTGAAGATGAACTCGCTCCGTAAGGTCACCAACCATTTCTTGTTCAATTATTGTAGATGATGTACAGATATCTTTTAAATCATGAATTATGTCAATCTGCGAACGTGAAGTCCAGCTCGGCGTGAATAAACTTGCCGGCTGGGCTGACAAAAATGGTTTTAGGCTGAATCTTGCAAAAGGCTCTTGCGTTGTGTTCTCCAAGAAGCATGTGGACAACCCGGACCAAGACATAACTCCTAACGGTGCGTCGATTTCTGTGAACCAGGAGCACAAGTTTTTAGGAATTTTATTCGATGAAAAGATTACATTCATACCTCATATCAAAACGCTTAAATGCAAATGCTTACAAACAGTGAACATTCTTAAGGTCCGCTCACACCAATCTTATGGTACCGACAAACAACTCCGGCTGCGCCTTTACACTGCCTTGGTTGGGTATCGGCTTGACTATGGCAGTGTCGTGTATGGGTCGGCGACAAAGACCGCACTCAGAATGTTCGACTCAGTGCTGCATCTTGGCCTTCGCCTCTCATGCTGCGCTTTCCGCACTAGCCCTGTCGAAAGTCTTTATGTCGAGTGCGACAAATATTGTCTAGGGCATCAGCGGGAGTATGTTGACCTGCTACATGCATCTAAGATTGTGTCTCTTACCAACCATCCTTTTAATCCCATCATGAACAATACATCAAACCTGCAACTCTTTTTAAACAGGCAATCTATTTTCTTACCTTTCTCTCTCAGAGGGAGGGAGGAGGCTTCTGCGCTCAATGTCCCCCTTTCAGACACGCACAAGACGCCCATCCATAATTTCATTCCACCATGGCATCTTTATCCTATGTCATGCGAGCTATCATTCACGCAAGTAGAGAAAATAGGCTACCCAGGAGTGCAATTCTGCAGCACTTCGTGTTCCTGCAGGACAAGTACAGGTGCGCAGAATTCTTCAGCGACACGTCTAAAACTGCTTCTACTGTCTCTTGTGCAGCGCATGGACCAAATTTTATTGTTACTAAAACAATAAATTTTCATAGCAGTATTTACACAGCAGAAGCGTATGGCGTCCTACTTGTTTCAAACCACATCATCAAACATAAAATGCTTAAGCCTATCGTTTACACAGATTCTCTAAGCGTTGTGCAGGCACTGTCCTCTGGAAGGTCGTCTAAAAACTATGTAATCCATGTTCTTTTAGAGGTTATATTGACTGCATATACTTCAAATTTAGAAAAAACTATATTCTGGGTACCAGGTCACTGTGGCATCCCTGGCAATGAGACCGCTGATCAAATGGCTGGTTCTGCTGCTCTCACGACCGCAGTTAGCATAACAACAGTACCTTACACTGACCTAAAGGCACACATCAGACGACAGCTTCGTAACACATAGCAACTACACTGGAATCAACAAACAGAAAACAAACTACACGTAATAAAACCACAATTGGGACACTACACAACTGACCCACACAACAGATACACTTAAGTCACCCTGGCCAGGCCGCGGACGGGCCACACACATGTAACGCACTCCCACCTGCTCACTGGATCTTCGCGACCCATGTGTAGCAGGTGTGGAAGAGACCTATCCGTAGTCCACATACTAGTCACATGCAAGACACTTGACACAACACGACAAAAGCATTTCCCTGAATTATACAGACGACACATTCCACTGCACCTATCACACTTTTTGACGACGAACCGAAGTTTTTTAGTCAACGTGTTTTTAAGTTTTCAGCTAAGGTAAAATTTCTGCAGCTCTTTTCATATCATGTGTAATCATCCTGGCGCTATACACCAGCCATCTCCATTGTGTTTTGTTTTGCGTCACTTTTACTCACATGATTTAGTATTTACGGTCTCGTCAAAAATTCAGTAACTTCAGTAATGGCACTCTTTGCCCTTGTTCGCCTTGCGCCATTAAGCAACAACCATCATCATCTTCATGAGCAGCAGCAGGGGACAACGTAGCGCCAACAGGTTTTCTATGAAATTTAGTTGCTCCTCCCAATTTGCCCGTTTCTGCATTTCTGCTATCATATGAGGGTCAGTCTTAGCGGGCGTCATTTTATCACAGATTAGTGCGTGCTGTATTGTATTCTTATTTTAGTTTTGGGTTGTTTTTCGGCCGAGGTTGTCGGTGGATGCGCGTTACAGGGTTTTGAAAAGTCTAGATATCGAGTGTTTATGATTAGTGATTTTATTTGCATTTCCCGGCTTCGGTCCTCACCTTTGTTCTTTTCCCATGATGGGCTTTGGGAGATGTAGCATCGACCAGCCAAATCCAGGGAACAGCTTTTGGGTGTAACGTCCTAGTTCTCCTTGTGCACAAGTTCAAAAAAGCACCTTCGTGTTCCTAATTTAAGTAACGAACATTTAGTAATGTAATCAATGAAAGCAAGTATGCCAAAAACTAAATTAGCAATTTCGTGGAGATATGGCTCGCTAAGTTCGTGTCGATTACGGGTAAAAGAACCAGTTCCGCATATTTTATCTTCTCCTAAATTCTTTGGTTCGATTTATTTCATGCGACCGAAATAGAATGGCGCGATGTCATAGACTGCTTTGGCTACTGGCACGTGTGATTGTGTTTCGCAGAAGGCTGAACCCAATGTCGGCTCCGCAAAGGACTTAAAAGGGCTCTATGGATCCGGGTTTCAATAGCATATATTGTTAGTCCGGTGCATTGGAATAACAAAACCACGCGACGCAAAAGCAGTGATTCATTCCCTACCTTTTTATGCGGCAGCAAACAACTCTGCCTATCACTAAATATCGCGCTTTAGATTTTTCCCCTTACAGGAGCCTCTGGAGATCGGAGGCATGAATCGCCATTACTGGCACAAAGCCAGGAGATTTTGGCTCTTCACCGTCCTTATGTTAACTTTTTAGTCGCTACAGTATGCAGGCATGTTTGCATTCAACAGTTAGACGCAACCGTGTTTCGACGCAGTTTCATTTCGCAGAATTCTTCCAGCGCATCCGTAGTCCGACATATCGAACTGCGAAGTTTAATCGCCGTTCGCATGATCATATGCATGCCGGACACTAGAGAATGGCGCAAAGCTCCTCAATATTTTTCTGTTTTGATAGTGGTTCCGAGTACTGCAGATTGCGATAACGCTAGCCGAAACTGAAAAGGTGCCAGGTATCTCTTTTTTTTTGCACTCTAAATGGAAATACACCGTATAGAGAGTAAATGGCAAGTCCTCTAGTCTAGCGCACTCCGTATACGGAGTTTTATTTACTCCTCTGCTTCGCTAGAAGGTGTATTAAATCAAGTCCACTAAGGGAAAGAGTTGTGCAAGGCATTTAGCGGAGTATTATTTGCTCTTATTACTCCGATGAGGAGGTGAATTTTGGAGGAATTTAGCATAGTATTTCGTGCTGTCCATTACTCCTCTAGGGAAAGCAGTTTTTTTCTGGCATTTAGTGGAGTATTTGATACCATTAAGGAGACTTCTGAAGGAGGGCGTGCCTAAGCATCGTGCAAAATATTTTGCCACCCAAAGCTCCCCTATGAATAAGAGTGTTTTTGAGTGTCTAGTGCACTGTTGTATGTTTTAAGAGCCGCGGTGAGCAGGGCAGCACCGATGCTTGCAAAGAACAAAACAGACAGTTATTTCAGTGTCACAGTAGAGGCACGTCAACTTCACACCACACCAAATATTTGCTTTCAAAAATACATCAGCTGTTACTCAAACACATAGCCAGAACACAAGTACGAAAATAGAGACTAAGTAAATCGAATCAAATTCAAATGTAATACCAATCAGTTGAACTCACTTGAAATATGCTAGGAGATATATGCGGCTACCAGCCATTCGGTGGCCTAGTGGGGTTGTGCTACTGAGCCCACAGATGCGGGTTCGATGCCGGCCACAGCGGCGTTTTTCTGATTAACGCGAAAAAACAAAAACCTCATGTGCCGATATTTTCCCCACATATAAAAACGTCCAGGCGGCCAAAAGTACAGCATTAAGGCGCGCACCATAGTCGTAGCAGCTTGAGCTCGTTGAAACCCCCGAGGCATTTTATATACAGCTGCAAAAGAAGCGCATCACATCTGCACCTATTCTCCTGCATTGAGCTCTGTGGACGTCAAATTTTCTTTCGCACAAACCACGCCACAATACAAAAACCGACGACTCACCAAAAAAATAATAAATAAGTAGGGTATTCCGACATGACGCAAATGTAGAAATATCACGAAGGCAGAAGACAGGAACATGAAATTTAAATACGAAAACGTAAACAAGATCACGGCACTGGAATGCACGTAGGAACCTGCATAAAGTGCACATGTTTTCGGCACCAGTCGACTTGCTTTGTGTCCGTATATTCCCCCTTCTTTAAATCGCGTTCTCTAAACGGCGGGGGTACGGGGCAGAGCCTCGGGGTGCACGGCGCGTCTTTCGTGAACATTCCCCAAAAACGATGGAAAGTGTTTCTCCTTGCGTGACGGAGAGCGATGCGGGCGACGTCTGGCTGAAGCAGCACCATCGCGGCGTGATTACGGCGCATTTACAGCTTTTGTGGCACTGGAAACTCATGGACAAAAAGAAGCGGGGGCGACTTAGGCTGAGTAAATGAGTAAAAATAAATAAACAATTATAGCTATATTGTACAGTCATGTGCTGTTCGAAGAAGAAAAAAGAAGAAGAAGAAGAAGAAGAAGAAGAAGAAGAAGAAGGAAAGGTTATTGAAATGCAGTAGACAAGTAATACAAAAGTACAAACTATTTCAGACAAGGGTCCCAAAGTTGAAGACTGTAGGGGACCCTAGGTAAGTTAACAACTGGGGTAATCACTGAATAAACTTCAGGCAGCAAACAGTGAATAGCGGCAAGCAATACATATAAAAAAACAATAAATAGCCGAAACAGATTCAATTAGAAATGTATGGCATTACAACATAAAAAGAACTACAACATTTAGAGTAAACCATGGAAGGACAAAAAAGTACGAGTTAGGTGATAAAACGCTGTTATATCAATTACACATTGGGAATGACTAACAAGAATAAGCAAGAGAAACACAATTAATCAGACAGGATAGGGTTTTTCAAGGATGCTTTAAATGAAGACACGCATTTAGTGAATTTAACAGCAGCTGGTATGGACTCTGATTGATATGGACGGTAATTGATATGGACTGTGAAAGTTGAAGTCATTTTGCCGTAATTAGTTAAAACACGTGGTAGTCGAAAAATGTTTTTTGAAGCAATGCTTGTGCTGTTCCGAACGGTTTACTAAAAAACTGGGGTCGATGAAATTAAAATGCAGTTGGGAACATAAAGACATAAAAAAATATTATGCTTAAATTATGCTAAAACTACTTGTTGATTGGTACACTTTATAAGGGCGCAACAAATCCTGGGAATTGGACTGAGGGTGGCTCCTGGTGATAAAGCGAGTTGATTGATTTGAGATATGTTGGGCTGATGATGTATGACAAGGGTAGGTATTGCCCCATGCTACAATCCGGTAATTTAAATGGCTGCGAATAAAAGAAAAGTAAAGTGATAAAAGAGCATCATGTGAGAAAAACGAACGAGATTTAATTAGGGCCCTGATACCATATGCAGTTTTTTTCTTGATGAGGTTGATATGATTATTAAATTTTAGGTTAGAGTCCAGTAAAACACCAAGAAGCGACACAGAGTTACAAACAGCGTTAAGATTGGCATCAAGCGTTAAAGCCGGAACGGAGGGTATTTGACTTTGACTAGTTTTAAAGAACATATACTTCGTTTTTTCAGGGTTAGTAGATAAGCAATTATTACGGCACCAATTAACCACGTTCGCGAGTTCAGTGTCTAGCTTAGATGTAAGGCCATCGATGGATTTGTCTGAACATGTTATTGTAATATCATCTGATAAAAAGCAATGGCATACATTCGGCAATTATGAAGATCGTTTATGTAGGATATGAACAGCAAAGGTCCAAATATTCACCCCTGGGGAACGCCTTGATTAATAGTTTTTGATTCTGAAAATATACCATTCGTGCACAAAACGTATTCCCTGTTTAAAAGGTGTTTTTTTTAAAGAGTTAGGGTCAGGCCAGTTACTCCAACGCTCCCAAGCTTTGTAAATAAGATGCTTCAAGCTTTGTAAATAGGAGCATGGAAACTAACACTGCAACCGATGGGGCTATTGCACAAAAAGCTAGCTTCCCTTTGACTTACTCCTCTGAAGTTTGAAGAAAAGTGCAGCTCCTGGAATATTTATTTATGAAGACTGAATACATTACGCGGGTCACTCTTACAAAATGATTGCAGCTCGACAAAACACGTGTGCTTTCCCGTCACCACCACCACGTTACAGTCCGCGTCGGTAGCATCTTTAAATGAAATATAAAAGTTCAGACTTTGAGAAACATCACGGAGTTATCTGATTATATCCAGTATACGCCTACCGAAGTACAAAGTACAGTCCAGGAGGTCTCCCTACCGTTTTCGACATCCTCCTTGCTGTGAAGGAAGATTATTCTTACAGCGCAATACTTTTACGCGTCGACGAGTTATACGCTGGTTGTTATCCTATCGCCCTTTGAAGCCTCCTCTTCGTGCTCCCACACGCAAACACCGCCACATTCCACCACCGCGAAGCGAACGCGCGCCCCACACAATGCGTCTGGAGCAGTCTCGGTTGATCTTCCTGATACATTCCTCTCTTGTATGCCTTTTAAGCGGCAAGGTCATCACTTTTTAGAAAACGCACGCGACAGGCCATGTTTTCTATATTGGAGCCCGCAGCCTCTATGCACGTCCACTGGAAGCAGTGGCCATCTTGCCGACTGCCCTCTCGTTTGCACCGAGATCTCTCGGGAGGCTCGTCCTGTAAGTACGCCCCATAGACGGAGATTTCCCCGGCATAAATCTCCTCAGCCGGAGTTTTCTTCGAGGTTATGGACTTAACTGCTTCCTCGGGCGGAGCAATGGTATGTTATCGCTTCGTATTTCCACCTTCACTTGGTTGACGGGGTGTTTAAGCGCATGCTGTTTGATACACTCTGTTGTGCGGAGTAAACGTCGTACGCCTGGAGGATTTACCGGAACATACTCCCAATGAAACTTCCCATCCGTCTTGTTTTCATTTACTGTTTAGTTCCGCAGTCGATTGTTACCAGAAAATTTAGCTCAGCTGAACGAACTTGAGCGTGTGCCTCGTAAGGAGTGGCCGACGCCATCCAGGCTTCTGCGTCGGCTTGCGCCACCAAGAATACCAAGAAAAATACCAAGAAAACTACTCAGCGCACCAGAGCGTCCGGCTCGTGAGAATTGCTGGCGTCGGACAGCTCGACCTTCGCGTATACTCTGCCTAGTGTTCGCAGCGCGATCTCTGGCGTGCTCTTCTCGCCAGTTTATATTCGTTTGAGTCTGAAGGGGTAAGCACAGACGCCAAGTTCGCGAAGCCGGTTCTCGCGAGTTCTAGCCAGTGCTTACGCGGTCCACCTTGGGAGAGATGTGAAAGCCTGCGAACAAAACGATCCGGGCCTGCCAGTGACCAGTCATGAAAAACGTTCAGGGAAAACTTCGGAAATTCATGTCAGGTTCAGCAGCCGCGCTTGCTACGACGGGAGAGGGGTCGCCAGCTCTGCCATTTCTACAATATTTATAGTAACCCCGCAAATAACACGAGACTGTGCTTGATTCCTCAGTAACAGGAATCAGTAAAAGACGAAAGTTAAATGTACCGCGAAATATGCAGCTGAGCGTGATTTTCGGGTCGGCGGTTGTCTTGTGGGTGTGCTTGGCGAGCGACATCCTGCGGGCGGGTCGCTTCGGCGAAGGTGTACTGGTGTAATTTCCGTGACGGATATGACGTCACTGAAATCTTGGGGTATCACGGCATAAAACACGTTCGCGTTAAAACATAAAATCCGCATGCGAACAACTCTAAGTATAAGGTACTCTTTAGTACGAAAGGTTGCTTCCCCGCAAGAAGACCCCGTGTGCAGGGGTGCACCCTTTACAGGCCGCTTGCTTCGTTGTACAGGCGTCACTTCTGTGGCGGATATGACGTCAGCGAAATCTTCGTGTAGCCTGGAATAAAATACTTTCGTGTTAAACGAAGAAGAGGGCACAAACACAGAGATTACTAGCAATTGATTTTTATTGCTCATGCCAGTGGTGTTTGATACACAGGTCGGCAAAAAACATACAAAAAGAGACAATAAGGAAACACTAATGAAGCACGTGAGCACCCGTGAGGGCATGAGCGTCCCAATAGCCCCCGACTTGTGCAAGCTATGCCAATTTTTTGTTGAGCCGGTATCACTGTGTGACCAGTTTCTTAGCGTACTCACAGTGGACAGCATCGATTATTTGACCTCACAAACCTAGCGAAGGTGGAATGAGGGGATGGTTGGGGGATGGACTGGAAGAGAGAGAGGGAAAGGAATGATTTGACTTTCAAAACGAAGCAGACGCAGTCTACACCGATGCGGCAACTAACAGCCGTGGGAACGCCTCAGTGGTAATATTCAAGTGCGATGGCCAAGCCCTAGACTTCCTAATGAGCACAAGTAGAATATACAAGACGCCGAAACCACCACCATCCGAATGACATTAGGTGGGGCGAGCACAAAAAGAAATCTCACCATAATTACTGACTCCACGAGAGCAAATAGAAATATAATTTGCGGAATTATTCCTAAAACAGCAAAAAATATAATGCCTCTGACACCAAGAGGCAAACAAAATAATATGGACCCTGACCCATCAGGGACTACAATGAAGCAAAAAGGCAGACTCCCTCGCGAGGCAAATCATGGACCGCGGGTTGTCTAAGCATTCATACGCTCTTCCTCCATACAGTACGGCCACTGACCGACTCCAGTTACACCGACTAACTAGAAAGACAGTGCCGACACCGCACCTTCTACTAGACGCGGAGGAGGCCAGAAATCTTGCGAAAATCCAGGCCGATACAACTTACGTTTCCAGATAAGTACAACGAAGAATGCCATAAATGTCATCAGGAGGCCGACCTTTTCCACACAGCATGAAACTGCCCGACCATATGGCAACAGATTAACTACAACATATCAGTAGAGTCCCAGGAAGCGGCACTGTCCAGCTCGGACCTCTCCAGTCAGCGAAAACTGCTGGAAAGGGTAGAGTTAGGGGCTTTCGCCACTGGAGTCCTGGAAATAGGATTCCACTCTTAAATCTACCCCCTCCTCTTCCACCATTGTTGTGAATAAAGTTTAGTACTACTGCTACTCTTACCACTACTACTACTACTCCTACTACTGGGATGGGAGGTCCCAGGTACAATAGGGAGGGGGGAGTCAGAAAAGAAGGAGGGGGTATTTTTTGCTGACAACTTTTTTGGCTGAACAACGAGGTTCCGGGGGCAAGAAAATAAATAACTTATCCTGCGCCCGTTGCAATTCGTGAAAACAGATATCCGCCTCCTGGTAAAACGCATGGCCGTTACGCGGGACTCGCCTGTTAACATTCCTGTGAGACTGACTACTTCATGACCCACCGGCTCAAAAACCACCGTGCACCAATGCGAAATGCTTTGCACATACATATCAACGTTCAAAACGGCCGAGTTTGCTTATTGAGTGGGGAGCCGTTTAGGGGCTCGCCTTGTCGTCGTCGCTCGCTGTAACGGTCGATGTCAAACGACTGCCGGAATCAGGCGGTGCCGCGAGATAACGGATCCAAGTAGAGCCCGGCGTTCCGTCGTAGGGTTTCCGGTAGAAGCTTCGGAAACTAAGCAGTTTAAATAGCCATAACCGTTCTAAACTCGTGAAGCGCTAGCGCTCGTCATACAACTCCCCGTTGTTTAGCGCAAAAAAAAAAAAATACTGCAGGTACATTGGACGCAATATATGTGTAATTAACCGGCAGCACCCACGTTAATATAGTTCGGAACGCTCGTAGGGTTGGTTTTTGTGATAGTAAGCGAAAAAAAGTGGCCGCGCAACGCCGGCACGGGCGGGATGAAAATCAAGTAGAAAAATAACAGAACTCTCGCTGGCGCTGTTTCAGGCAGGGGGCGCGCGAGTACTACGGAGGCGGGAAATTTGAATGGCACTGGGTAGTCGCAGTGAGAGGATAACGGCGCTACAGCCCATTATGACGGACCACTTTCTCTGCACTTCCGTCAGCTTTCAGGTAGTGTGGAATGGCTTTAACTTTTTTAAGGTTATGTAAGGTATGTGCTGAAATAAAAACATAAAATCTTGCTTTCTAGACAGCTACCACCATCAAATCATACCTTGATAAACCAAAATTCATTTCTTTATTTTTTATCTCATTAAAGGGTTTATATGTTAAAAAGAAGCAAACTAGGCTGTTAGTAAGATTTCTGTTAACTTGTAAAACCTGTCGTATCGGTCCAGGATTTTCAAGCCCGTGGGTCATCAATTAGTAAGTCCCATAGCAATGTGATCAGGTGAGTCCCACTTAATCTACCACACCCAGTTTACAGTTGGCATACTTTATATGGTTACGTTTTCTATCATTTGTTCTCGTAGTCTTCAGCCAAAGCAAATGACATGCTGAACGAAAACAAAGTTTCATGCCATCGTCTTCACTTGTTCTTGTTGTGACTGCAAATAAATTTTGCATTGGTTCGTTGGCTGGAGTAAGCACATCGAGCGGTTCTATTGCTCCGCCAACAATTTCCTAAAGTGCTTGGGTCTGCGCGTTCCCGAAATGGCAGCTATGGTCGTTTAGGATACATTGCTAGGAATGCGCTGGGTTTTGCGCACTTTGCCTTGTAGTTCCTGTATGTAGCCAACAGTGGTCATTTTTCTATCACGAGAACGCGAGGTTCTTTGTTTTTGTCTTTTTTTAACTCAAAGCGAACTTCAAAGCGTTCCTCCGACGGCACTCATTTCGGATGATAAAAATATGTTCCGCAATATTCTCCTCATAACAGAGTCGTGTCGACTTTAATATGATTTACACTACGTGGCCATTTTACAAAATAAAAAGCTTGGGATAAGCACAACGAACGCAATTCCTGTGAGGCTGCTGGCAAGCTCCTTATCTACTGGCAGAATTTACAGTCTAGGCTTTCTTGAAGGAGTACTGACACTAAATTTCTCGCTTTCGGTTTTTAATACTGCGCTGTAAAGAATACTTATTGGCCCAATATTACAAAACTACAACCAAAAGCGGTCCAGCCAGCATAGAATGAATTACAATGCAATTATTCTAATCGGTTTCAAATTAGATCGCCGCGCGCTAAATGACCGTTCAAATGCAGGCCAGATGGTGGTACGTCACGGTTTTGTGGGCGTGCAGGCACGTTCTATTTCTCCTTGGCATGGCTGATGAAAAGACTGCAAAGTTGACTCCAGCTGCAAAAAAGCAACAATATTACTATAAAAGATTCTTCAAATTTGTTTTGATATATGAAACTGAAGCTCTAAAAAGATTTATTTGCAGTAATTATTTAGAAGCTTCATGGACGATAAACAAGAACCAATGTTACCATTTTGGCTTCTAGACAAAAAGGAAGCCGTATGGGTCGCTAACCCAAATAGGCGAGAAACGTCACTACTAGCTTCAATTGCGCCGCCCATGGCGCCTCGCGATTACAGCGCCAGATTTCCCTCTAGTATATACTAGTATGAAACTCAGAGTTACTCAATATAGACTATATCCAGTAACTGTGTATGAAACTCTATGCCGCCGAGGATCGATGGTCCGATTGGGCAGCGCCGTGCGCGGGGCCGTGAGCGGCCGACGCATCGCGCTACCTGCGCGGCAGAATTAAAACAGGCCACGGCAGATGTCTTGGTCACCGATCGCCCAAATGTCAACTATAGCGAAAATAAAGTTTCACGTGCGAGAAAGGGGATGATACTGGGATGAAAAGTCGTGTTAGGGATTTTCATTCGCAGTTGCACAGATAGCGGCGACCAAATACCCGTCACGATGCTAAGCCTAAAGTTCCCATCACCCGAGCCGACCCGAGGAACGCAAGCTGGTTGCGCGCCGTTGGGGACGCCCCTCTTCTAAACTCGCCGCGCGAGATAGCGTTTCGTTTGGGTTCCCCTAACTTCTTGGGGGCCCCGAACACCGATTTCCCAAAAATGCCTAATCATTTCCCCTTCGCTTGTACAGCAGCTCCTCCGTCAACTTCGCGCTCTGCAGGTAGCAGTCATCCGAGGAGTGCTGCGAGAAAATTCTGCTCGCCGGCTTCGGCGACCAGTTCTTGCGGCTGCCGCCACGCACGAACTCCGCCCGCGTTTCCCTCTGCGCGTCGTGACGTGGAAAATAACGTCTTGGCGCCGTGCGCCAATTTGCTCGGACAAGCTTCCACTGAGCAGTACTTCGCGTTCCATGAGCTTGCCTATAGCAGAACCATGGCGAGCTCGGCGACGCGCAAAGGCCGCTCAACCAAGACACCACACAGCTTTCAGCACGAGGGCAGGGGAACACCACAAGCCGGCCACGAACTGAAAAAGCAAAGACGCCGAAACTCAAAGTGCACAAAGTTTACCAGTTTTGCTCTCTGAGGTATCACATGTATCACACCCACGCTTCCTGCCGAAACGAGACAACCGAGAATAGCAGCGCAGGCTATCGTTTCCGGTTCCGGAAACGACTATATTACGTCACCCTGAACCGGCCAGAACATTCAAAATCAATTTCTGATGTGATTCCAGCCTCGGATCGCTGCAAACGTTTCGGTGAGGCATCTGAACAAACTACTCCAGCCAATCATACCATTAATTAGGCCTCTAAAATCGGTGTCCGTACTCCTTTTTTTAAATACAAAAATCGGCTTTCTCTGGGTAGGATTCTCGTGTTCTAGAAAAAAGCGGAAGGAAGGGGGCTATTGAGCGCGCGACTATTGATTAATTGTAGGGTTTTAACGTGCCGACGCAACGCAAGCGATAAGGCGCGCCGTAGTGCATGGCTCCGGATTAATTTTAAGTGCGAATGCACTTTATAAGCGACCCTGAATTCCGTGGATCGCCGTCCGTCCACATAGCAACAGCTGCGGGTGCGCGCGCTCCTCGTCTTCCTTGGCAACGGGTGGAGATGGCACATACCCACGTGGGAGATTGGCCAGGAATCTTCTCGTCTTCATTGGCAACGGGGGGAGATGGGCGCGCGCTGCCTGGCCGCTGACATGGCACATACCCACGTGGGGGATTGGCCAGGAATCGGGCGTGAGAAGGGCTAATGCACCCGCTTAAAGGAGTACTGACACGAAGCTGAGATCCGCTCTAGCAATGAAGTACAACGACAACACAAATAGGTGTCTGTGCATGGCACATACCCACGTGGGGGATTGGCCAGGAATCGGGCGTGAGAAGGGCTAATGCACCCGCTTAAAGGAGTACTGACACGAAATTTCAAAGCTGAGATCCGCTCTAGCAATCAAGTACAACGACAACACAAATAGGTGTCTGTGAATAAATGCATCTTTCTTTCTTTGTAGTTGTGTGTGTGTGTGTGATCTCTCTTTCGCGAACATTACCGAACCGCGCAAATTCAACTCCTGCATTCGCACTTTCACATTCTTCCCCTCGGGGAAATGCGGGGAAATTTTTTTACCCCCTGGGTATCTTTAACGTGCGCCGAAATCTCGTACACACGGGTGTTTTTGCTTTTCGCTTCCATTAGATAAGCGGCCGCAACGGCCGCGAATCGAACCCGCGTCCTCGTGCTCAGCAGCGCAACGCCTTAGCCACTGAGCCACCTCGGCGGGTAGCGCGCGACTATTCCAATATGTGCTGGTCAAATTATTTTACTTTTCCTTCAGGCTACATTGGAAGACCCTCTGCAAGAACAGCAGCGCCTCCGACCTGTTTCCACCATAATGAAAACTTTTTTCAACCTGCGTTTTTTCTGCATACAGAGCCTCATTTCTGTCGCTTGTATTTCGAGCGCAGGTTGGGAAAGGGGTGCTTGTTTTTTTTTCCCACTAGAGTGAAAAAGGCACGTTGTACGCATCCCCAATGCGCGAGCGTGCGCATGACTGATGACTGATTGCTTTTTCCTATTTTGGAGGGCAAATTTTTCACACAACCAAAATATAATCTGCTTCTTCATTGCTTCTGCTTGAATGCCATCCGCGATTTGTAGCTGCTACCTTCCAAATAAAAGGTACTTTAGCCGTCATTATTTGTGAGACGATGTGACAGCAGTGTGCATTCTCAACCCAAAATTATACGCATGGATGCCAGTGCAGCAGTTCGAAAATGTCACTCTCGGAAAGAACAAAACTTGCAAACGCGCACACTTGCAACTCACCTAAGAAAGCTCCGCATTGAACTCGAGGAAACAGAAAATCAGCGCGTTGCCCCGACTAGCCATGCGGGTCACGTTGGCGTGTAAGAATCGCTCTTTCTGCCTCCTCGAGTTCCACGCACGACGCCGTCGTATGCGACCAGCGGCGTGTCGTCTGCGAGAGCCCTTGCTCTGGCAGCGCCCGGGAAAGCAACGCGTGGTTGCACCGCCGCCCGCGATCGCCGCTTCCCCGCTTCCGCGCATGCGCAGAGTTTATAACTTTCCAGTTTTCTGTCCCCGTCCAGGGAGGCTCTGCTCCCTTTACGTATTGCTTCCTGCCCTCTTTATCTTTTTCGCTATTGTTCGCTCCCTTACACATGAGTGGTTTCCCGATTAAACCTGATTCAAAGTATATTGGTGCATGGAGTGTGTGCGTGGAGTGCTTAAAAGTTGTGGGGATCCTAGCGCCCGAGCCATTGCGCGATCACTGGGTTTGTGCCGTTGCGGGCGCTTTTCCCCTCTCTCCCCGAAATGCCGGCTCGTCTTGGCGCCACCGTGTACAGCCGAGCCGTCTGCTAACTCCTGCCTGAGGCCGTTGCGGCTATAAAACACTGTCACGCAGCGGGCGCTCCGCCCTGGTAGCGGAGCTAACCTCACCTCATTGGTCCGTTTGAACGAGGCCCGAACCCGACTCTCGCTTGGACGCGAACGCGCGCCCTGCGCGGGGGTCCGTTCGGGGAGACGCTTCCAGGACGCCGAAGGCGTTGGCCGAAGGTATGTGACGCTTTCTTTACCAGCCGGCGGCAACTCTGTTGCGTCGGCGAAAGCCCACCAGCCCTTCCGGCTGCGGCCCGTGCCTAAGGCTGCTCCTGTCGCCCCTACGCTTGCATATAGTAAGGCCGTACCTACCACTCGACGATCACGCCGTGCGGTACGCGCCTGTGAGCGAATGGGCCCCGTCTCCCTCGCTGCTGCGAGCCCATCTGGCCAGCACGGCGATGCGCGCGCGCACAACGTGCGCGCAACCCGGAATTTGCCCTGACAGAAGAGCCCACTGGCTCTGCGCCGACGAAACGTGCGCACTTGCGCGTGGCGCCCCATCGCCCCTTTCACCTAACGGGAAGTACGTACCTGTACTGTAAATTGTGTAATTGGGACTGTAAAATATGTGACTAGAATGTTAGAATAAAATAAACGTCTTCCCTCCGTACCCTGGGCATATTCCTTTGTCGCCCCCTTCTCCACCTGCCCAACAGAGGCGGTGTTAGGTTGGCGCGACGGCGTTTCAGTATCGTGAGCGTGCTCAATTAGCTCGAACCCACGGTGGTTCCTCGCAGTGTGCATGAGTGCTTGCCTTGTTCAATGCTGGGGTTATGCATATTGCGAGGTAGAGAGACCACAAAGTTCCATCCACCTTTAAGATGACGCACGGTGGACTCCTACCCGGAAGTAGTGCTTTGAAAATGCTGTCAGTGTCCGAGAGAATACCCTCGTTTCCCTGGAGAGGCTTAAGACAGATTCCAAGCGCAGACAGCGGATGAAGGGAATGATGAAGCTGTATGGTGATATGACGAGGCATTTGCGCAGGAGCGCAAGATAGCGGGGAACTTGAAAGGAAAGCAATGCGGCGTGAAAGCTGTAGCCACTGCGGCTCCAACTCTAAAGCAAAGCTTTATTACTTTCGTCCTGCAGTCTCGACGCGGATGGGCAAGTTAACATTTTGACCGGGGACACACCACCTGCGACACACCTCTCGAAGCGCATCGCGTGATTCGCCGGGCCCGCTTTCGGCGCAACTCACAAGGCCCCGTTTTCAGTCGTTCTGCTGGACCATGAGCGGCGCCGGCAGTCGCGGTTTGGGCCGATCAGCTGATCGGCAGCCGACCACCCAGCAGCGTCCCACGCATGCGCCGCTGGGCCGTCTCGTGCTACGTGACTCGTCTTGCGCCGCATTCGTCGTGAAAGAGGAACGCCGCTTTCGACGGGAATGAAAACAAGGCCGGGCCTCTTTTTCAAGCGTTTCACGGGACTGAACGGCTTTGAGCTGCGGTCGGCAGTAGAACTACATCTAAGGTTAACCAAGCGAAACCAACACTCAACCAGACTAACCCAAGCTTTAGCTTTGCATATCCAAAGTTATCTGAGCTAAGCCGCAGTCATTTTATACACAGGCAAGTACCTGGTCACATAAACAAAATAAGCTAGAGAACACTTTAAAAGGAGGAACACTAGTTTGTTTTCTCGGTTTTGTCAACCTTGAGTGACCTTTATGATCTCACGAGAGGTACGTTTTAGTGGATGCGAAGCTAAGGAACGGTCAGGGCATTAAGAAAATTTTCCCCGCATTTCCCCGAGGGGAAGAATGTGAAAGTGCTAATGCAGGAGTTGAATTTGCGCTGTTCGGTAATGTTCGCGAAAGAGAGATCACACACACACACACAACTACAAAGAAAGAAAGATGCATTTATTCACAGACACCTATTTGTGTTGTCGTTGTACTTGATTGCTGGAGCGGATCTCAGCTTTGAAATTTCGTGTCAGTACTCCTTTAAGCGGGTGCATTAGCCCTACTCACGCCCGATTCCTGGTCAATCCCCCACGTGGGTATGTGCCATGCACAGACACCTATTTGTGTTGTCGTTGTACTTGATTGCTGGAGCGGATCTCAGCTTCGAAATTTCGTGTCGGGACTCCTTTAAGCGGGTGCATTGGCCCTTCTCACGCCCGATTCCTGGCCAATCCCCCACGTGGGTATGTGCCATGTCAGCGGCCAGGCAGCGCGCGCCCATCTCCCCCCGTTGCCAAGGAAGACGAGGAGCGCGCGCACCCGCAGCTGTTGCTATGTGGACGGACGGCGGTCACCGGAATTCAGGGTCGCTTATAAAGTGCATTCGCACTTAAAAATTAGTTTGAACATTGTGAGCCCGTACAGTACTTATGTGTAGCATATTTCGGCTAGTTACCTCATCCATAGTTGGGGCTTGGAGCTGTGCGTGTGTGTGTGCATGTGTGTGTGGGAGGGAGGGGGGTTCTTCAGCTTTGAAATTTCGTGTCAGTACTCCTTTAAGCGGGTGCATTAGCCCTTCTCACGCCCGATTCCTGGCCAATCCCCCACGTGGGTATGTGCCATGCACAGACACCTATTTGTGTTGTCGTTGTACTTGATTGCTAGAGCGGATCTCAGCTTTGAAATTTCGTGTCAGTACTCCTTTAAGCGGGTGCATTAGCCCTTCTCACGCCCGATTCCTGGCCAATCCCCCACGTGGGTATGTGCCATGTTAGCGGCCAGGCAGCGCGCGCCCATCTCCCCCGTTGCCAAGGAAGACGAGGAGATTCCTGGCCAATCCCCCACGTGGGTATGTGCCATGTCAGCGGCCAGGCAGCGCGCGCCCATCTCCCCCCGTTGCCAAGGAAGACGAGGAGCGCGCGCACCCGCAGCTGTTGCTATGTGGACGGACGGCGGTCACTGGAATTCAGGGTCGCTTATAAAGTGCATTCGCCCTTAAAAGAGAGAAAGAACTTTACGTAACATTAAAATCGGTGTCCCGGAGTTTCGTTTTCAGGGCGGCGAGGAAAATAAATCAAATGTTCCAATGTCATCATGTAGTTTCTGTTGTTGTTGTAACTAGTTTGCATACAAAAAGCTATAAATGGCGCGGCGCGCAATAATAACACGGAAGTTTTTAGTTTGAGAAATAATATGTGCGAAGTATTTGCATATTTATATAGCTGTCTCACATCGCATTTTTACTATAATGATCCAAAGGTATACGCTGGCTCTCAATTCAGGGAGGGAACTGGGATGGGAGACTCTTGCTGAAAAGGACGCAGATGATGAGTTTGATTGAGAAGGGGAGAGAATAAATGAAATGTAATTTCAATTAAAAATATTTGGCATAAAAAAAAGTTGGCATACACTTTGTAAATTGCGTGATTTTATTTTCTTCGAGGTCACTGCTAAATACCTACTTAGAGGGCAAGGCAGGCATGGTAGCTAGGGCTTTACACATGGTTTGCGGCAGAAAAATAGTTATCTGTATTCGGTGACAAAACCGTCCCTGGCTTCGTATACCCTTCTGCTGTAATTAACCTATAACGTGCTGAGAGGAGCACTCCTCCCCACCACTCCACTACCCCAGTGCATGCCACTGCAGTGACCTGTGGACAAAAAATTGTGGTTGATCTCTCTTTCAAAGGAATCGGTAAAACACGAAAGTGAAAGGTGACTTCACAGGAGCAGTTGAATGTTAAAGTAACCTCCTTCATATGCGAAGGGTTCGCGAGCCTGACCCTGCTCGACGAAGTGGCGCCGACAAACAAGAAACAAAAAAATAACAGGTTTATTCCGGGACAAAACAAAAATTACGTGCACAGAAACAGCAGCTTGAAACACAACCGCCATGCAAACAACACCACAGCGGAGGGTGCCTCAATTCATGCGCGTCCCACGTACAGGAAGGCGCTGGCATCGAGACGCCAACTGTCTGCGCGCATTAGCAGCATGATGCGCTACTTCACTTCGCCTCTCCTAGACGGCAGCACCATCTGAATGAGTCATAGCGAAGGACAAGAGGCGCGTTTGTAGGGCTGCTCACATCTCTGCTCATAGCGCAGTCGGTAGAGCGTCACGTACCCCAGCGCCCCGAATAACCAGTTGAATTGACAAAGCGTACAAGTCCGATTTGACATACGATTTGACTAAAAATGTGCATGTGTGCAGGTACAACACGCAAGGCGTGAAAATCATATTGCATTACGCAATCTTACTGCGGAGATGCTCTTTTTTGTTCATGTTCATGCTAGGCCACGTCATTCGTCCAATTTGCACCCTTCAGTTGGTCATTATGGGGAATAGTGGGGAAGACACCCCACGAGGATATTTTACAGTGTGGTTGAATTTGTCTTTTACTGCATAAAGTATGTGCCTGTTATATTACACCCTTTACACTTTTCGCATCGTAAACTGGACGTCCCAATAAGCGGTAATGATCACAAGAAATAGTGTCGCCGAAGCAAGCCAAGACAGGAAGGTGAGTTGGGTAAACATTATCTAATTGCTTTCCCAAATTAAAGGATTGCTCGCGCCGGCCATGTTCTTGGTTTTTCTGGTCAATTTACGTGACTTTGTTTGTGACGAAAGGCATTCGAAAATGCCGTGTCCCTCTCACTTTTCTTCGTGTCGATTTGCTGACATTTGTTAAGCCCGCAGTGATAAATCTAGCGAATTTCTAGCACCTCACATGCACAACCGCTAAGTGAGCAAACAAACGAACGGTAATAATAAGTAGATAAGTTTAAATAAACATTTTGAGCGCTCAGATAGAGCACGGAGATGGAGCAAAAACCGCTGTGGCGGTTTACGGAAGTTGGCGCAGTGGCCGTGAACTCACGTCGTATTTCTATTATAGCGCTCATTCTGGATGAACTTAGGCATAAAACTTCCGATGACTCTTAAACAACTGATTGCATGGGTTGAACGGTGCGATTAATCCACTAATAGGACTTACAAATTCATTTCAAAGTTTATTTAATGGTAGTAGAAATAACCATCAAATACATCAGCAAATGTTGCTTGCTGAAGTATCCTCTAGGGCAATTCAATGTGCTCGACAAGTTTCTCTGCACATGGTTGGGCACTCATGGCTACAATCAATCTAATCCACAATCGATGTAACGGAACACAGAAATTCGATAAGCCTGCAGATTCTATGCGGCGTAAAGAACCTCACTCCTTGGAGTTAAATGCGGGTGTCTAATACGTTCTGAGTGCAGATTTCGGCTGCAGATCAGAGTTTGATGCGGAAAATCCCATGACACGCACCCGATGCGGAAAATTAGGTTGGTTTTCGTTAGAGATACAGGGTGGGTATTGGCGGGGGAAGAAGATCTGAAATTGGAAAACGGATCTTTCTGACTTTTTTGGGGTATCTATACTTACAAGAAAAGGTTTCGTCGATGTGGTTCTGGGTAAACGACAATTCGTAACTGCAGAACATTCTGGCCATGTCAGACAAACGTAAATAAACGAAGCAATTTTCGGTCTACCGATGTTTAAGTTGCGAAAATAGGGACCTAAAACATGCGCGTTGTTATCGGCCACGCACAAATACAAAACAAAACCAAAGACCATAAATGAAAAGGCGGAGGCTTCATGGCTGGAGCGGAGCTCTGCGTATTTTTTGTTACAACATAAATACAAGGGCAGGCCGCGTTCCCCAATCACTAAACCTACTGGCGACCTTTTAAAGCGCGACATTTCAGAGTACGTCCACGGCCGCTCGATAGGAACTAGGTCCTAGTTCCCATCGAGCGGCCGTGGTACGTCCCTCATCCTGGCATTTCGCTTCTGTGAGGTTGGCTTCCTTGTTTTCCGTTGCAGCAACTGTAGCTCGAATTAACGGTAAGTTATTGGTAGGATTTCGTAAAAGGGTAAGGTCCTTGTAGCATGCGACTTTCTTACTTGTTTTTGGCGTATCCTGTGTAAATACCGTCGGCGGCTGTATTCCAGCACCTAGTACCTCTGAAAGGGTATTCTCGCGAGGGGTATCGTATCCAAATGGGCCGTATCCAAATTTCATTTTACGTACCTTCAAGCACAAACACTCTAATGCCCTAAATGTGCACAAAAGTGAGTGATGAGCCAAGTAAGCACACTTTATTGTTATAATTCCGCTGTGAAATCTTCCGTATATATGGAAATATTGAAATACAGAATTCATACGGAGCATTAAACATCCAGGCATAACTAGTTCAGGCAATCTTTCCAAAACTCTATAATCAAGTCATTCCTCAGAATATGACTGTTTTGCAGTTTTCGTGTTTACATCCTAGTTCAAGCTGAAATACGGCACATTATGTTTTCCGTGCATTGTATGCTCCGTATATGGGAAGTTCATACGGCGAATGATTATGCGTTTCTGACGGTCTTACATAGATAAAAACGATGTTAAATTGTTTGTTTGCAGGCGCTGGTTAAAAAAAGGTAAAGATTTTGTATTCCTATATTCGAGTGTATACGGAAGGTGTCAGGAGGAAATAGTGTAAATGTAGATTAGTGGTTGAATAATATAAAATGAAATAAAAATGACCTAACTAATTAAAAACGCCTTTCGGATACACTAGCGTCGCGCAATTAAGTTAAAAACGTGCGCGCCCCGGAAAAGCACACGAAGCAAAAAAAGAACGGTAAAAAGCACCAACCATGTAACGCCATGTATCTGCACAAAAAGGCGTGATTGGCAAAGTTATGACATTCATTGGTTATGATAGTGTGAATGCAGACTACTTGTAAGAGGAAACAAAAAAATTCAAAATGCAGGAAATATCGTACGCGTAGTTATGTATGAGTACGCCATTTCGATCATTTATGTGCATTTTTTATATCTATTTGCTGACGGATGCCGCCTTACTCTAATTTGTTACGCATTTTCTACAGGTGTCTGCGATTTTGGCAAAATTATACGCGCTTCATGAATTCTTGGCTGAAGGTATACAGCAAATAATACTCATCATAGTGTATTTGGACGACGCGATTCATTCTGCGCAAAAGTTTTCAGAACTTTTGGCACACCTTACGAAGGGCTTGGCTTCAAATATCGCATGTGTCACATCGGTGAATCTATATTTCTACCAGCGCTTCCAGATAATTACACGTGAAAAAGTTCAAATTGTTTTCATTGCATTGCAAGGACATTCCACGTATTTCAAGAAAAAAATGCACAAACGTGACCATTATTTGACTTAAGCAATCTAAATGATTTATTTGGCGCTAAATATGACGCAACCTGAGAGATTATTACCAGGTGTAAAATGAAGGAACTCATAAAATGAAGGAACTTATGCTGGTGGGTTGTGTCGGAAAGTGTGTACTGGCGTCATTTCCGTGACGGATATGACGCAGTGAAATCTTGAGGTATCGTGGCATAAAACACTTTCGTGTTAAAACATAAAACCCTAAAACGAACAACTCTAAGTATAACCAGAGTCCGTCAATGCTTTTCCCTACAAGAAGACCCTGTGTGCATGGGTGCACCATTTACAGGCCACTTGCTTAATTGTACTGGCGTCCATTCCGTGATGGATATGACGTCAGCGATATCTTAGTGTATCACAGGATAAAACACTTTTGTGTTTAAAAAAACGCTTCCCGTGGTCAATAACAAACCTGGGTGTCTCGGCTTATGAAGCCCATGTCTATACCATTGCGCCTTTCCGACACTGTAGAAGCAGTTTTGAATTTGGACGAACACAGGTTGCACTCGAGTTTTAACCATATTGCTCTTGAGAATGGGGCTTCGATTTTTTGTTTACTTCATTACTGTGCAAACACCGTACGTAGAGGCGAATTTCCTTTTCAATACCGAATTTTCCGCCAGATAAGTGTAATTTATGGGCAGCAGTAGTGCGAGGTACCGAGAATAAGCTGGCGGGTCATTCTGGAACAGCGGCTTTGTGTTGCGAAAGCCTGTCCAAGGCCTCGCTTGGGTACGTCGTAAGGCTTTTGTTTAGTTTCGTTGCTTTTTCTATTTCCTTCTCGTGTTTATTTCGTGTTTTCTTTTTTCAGAAAACCGTTCCTGCACTACTTCGACACTTCATCACACATCGCAACGTCCGTGGCAGCATCTATCTAATATTAACATCAGTCGTATATTTTATTGGAGCAATAGCTGTAGGAAGTCACGGCGAGTTATGGCTCGGCTGTCCCAGTGCACTAGGAGCAAGATTTACAACGCGGTCTTTTTTGGGTAGGAAAAACTGCGTCACGGCTCTTTCACGATTACAGATTCGGTTTTCTTGAAGTGCACTGCTACGACCACCAAGAGCAGCGTCCTTCTTGTTGCAAGCTTTCTGACACCCTTCCAGAATTCTGTTTACGTTTGTATTTTTGAATGCCTAAATGAAGTGGGAACGTTTATTCGTGTGACAAAGGCGACAGCCTAATGTTCTGAGTAAACGTCGGAGTCGCTGCCATGGGTGCCTTGGTGCGTCCCAGTTTCCTTAGAGAAAGTCGGAAATAAATGCACTAGTCGCCGTTCACATGCCGAATGTTACAACGTAGGCAACTGAAAGGGCCGAATACGTATTACTGGGTCCTTTGCGCGTAATTTAAGGCTAAAACAGTGAATGGCCAATTATTAGAAAAGGGTGCCATCGCGGATTCTGTAGCAAGCTCTTACATTCCCATTGGCTGCGACCCGTTTCATAGCGCGTGCATCCGAAATAGAATCCAAATAACACCAGAATGCCCATTGGCTGCGGCGGTTTACATAGCGCGTGTATCTGAAGTACAGCAGAAAAACGGAAGCGCCGCTCAGAACTGAAACAAAAGCGGGAAGATTGCGTGATCTTGTACAGAGCCACGTGGAAAAGCGGGGGCTCTGGTTTGAACCGGTTTGATTTCAGCAATCGGTGCGCCATTGTTCGCCCACCCCTTTTTTATTTCTTTCGCCCAGCGGCACACTAGTCACCAGCGAGCTATTCTCCGCTCAGGTTGACGACATCATAACTTAAAGCTTAACGTTAGGCCTAATGTCAGGCTTCCACATACCCACCTCCCATCCTTACGCAAAGGGGACACTTCGCAGAAACGGCTTTGCTACTCGCCTAATGGTTACTTATGTAATTACCTTGCCCAAATTACTCATGTAAGCCCCGGTACATGTATCTAACGGGCGTTGCAAAGTCAAAGGCCGCAACGCATTCCGTGGACCTCTAGTCAGCTGGCGAAATAGAGGCGTCGTACCCGCCGCGGTGGCTCAGTGGCTAAGGCGTTGCGCTGCTGAGCACGAGGTCGCGGGTTCGATTCCCGGCCGCGGCGGCCGCTTTTCTGATGGAGGCGAAAAGCAAAAACGCCCGTGTGTACGAGATTTCGGCGCACGTTAAAGATCCCCAAGTGGTCAAAATTAATCCGGAGCCCTCCACTACGGCGCGCTTCATCGCCTGCGTTGCGTCGGCGCGTTAAACCCTACAATTAATCAATCAATAGAGGCGTCGTGAGCGTGCTCGTTTCGCACTCCCCTGCGTTCGATTCTCATCCAGACTCGAAATACTCGATTTAATTTCAAACTATACCAGTCTAGTTGTGCTCCCTTTGCGCCATTGGCCATTTTGCCTGCCACCGGTTTTTCAAGCTATCCGAGTAACTATAAGGCTTTCGCATTAAACGTATCGAGTAGGCTCGTTCGAGAGAGCTGGGTAGCGGCCGCCGTCTGTTGAGAAAGAAACAAGCGGTCGCTACGCGCAAGAGCCGAGTGGAAAACTCCGCAAGGGCTGAGCAAATGTGACGTGAGTGGTTAAGCTGGGAGTTCGTTACGTCATTGCACAACAAGACCCAACTCGGACACGCACAGGCAAGAAGGTTTTTGTCCCACGTGGGAACTGATCTCGTATCATAAGGTCAGTCTGTGCCAATAGATGGGTTCGAGTGGCTTCGTTTAGCCCAAGGGAGCCTGCCAATGACCTTATGGTAAACAAGAATTGGCGATCACAAGCTAAACATTTGGCCTATGGATTGCGCAATACGTCGGCGCTTTTGCTGTTTAGCCGTCCACACTGGCTATCCATCCTTTTCCAAAGGCTGCCTCCGGCGAACGGTCGATACCACCGGCAGAGAAAGAAAATTCGTGGTAGTCAGTACGCCAGGTCTATTGACTAAGCCTATGGTAAGTATAGTAAGGTCGGGGGACGAATACGAAAGGTTAACTAATGCCATTCGCTTCTGGGAAGAGTTGGTACCCTCGAGGCAGGATCACATCGGGGATAGGTAGGCCGTTGCTTATCGTCTGCGAGCGAGATAACCGACTGACGATGTACGGCACGAACGTCAACAAGCCTGTTTCGAGTGCTTTTTGCGTAGCCATTACGAATCGATCCCAACTGGAACCCTTTGATAAAGAGAGAGAGGAAAGACAGATGGGGACTTGACGAACACTGAAGATGTTACCATAACGGCAAGGCTTGCTGTTTCCAGCAGGTTAACAGGGTTGCATAAAAATGTGCTCATAACATACGGCGCGTGACCACTTTGGGATGATGGGCTTCTTGGGAGAAAAACACAAGCAATAAGACATGGTCAATGGGAGTCAGAATAGAACATGTACCTTTCGAGCATCCCATTGTGCATATGCATATTCTGGCTCTCCATCACATGCGGGTCCGCATGCAGTCTGTAAGCCTCAATTCACAGTTTTTGTTGTTTCTATTAGTCGAACGTAGACGGAAATATACGATACTCCGTTCGCCCTTTGAAAACAGTCCATTCTTGACATTCCAGTTTCCCTGTATTAAATGAATTCCGCATTGAAAGGTCCTACTGTAGTGCTTTTTTTTCTTTTCAACCACGTAAAACATGCCACGAGATTGCCGTTGCCAAAAGGAGGCAGAAAGAAAAGCCGGTAGCATTGGGAAGGAGCTGTAAAATAACTTACGCTTACTGACACATTGCGCAAACACCCATTGGCAGCACCATAAACTGGAAAACTGTTGCTGAACAAAATGTATTTGGACAATAAACATCCGCAGACGTAGGGGCAGATTCCCTAGTTTGGCCAGAAAAGAGATAAAATGTTTACGCCATCGTTGTGTTTATGTGACTATCTAGTGTTTTGAGAAGTCATCTATTTTCTCGTGCTTTGATACAGCTAGCAACTCATGAGCCGTTGCAAAAAATGAGACTGCTTCGAGGCACTCGGCAACCGCAAAGAACGGAGATATTTTCAAGGGACCTGTGTCTCGGGCGGTCAAAATAGCATCGCATATCGGAATGACATGGCTCGTCGGCAGACTTGCTTTCATGAACTATGCCATTTTCTCTTTCCTTTACTTATTTCTCCAGCTCCTTCACTGCGCTTGTTTTATGCACTGCTAAACTATAATTTCTTGGTTGTGACGAGCCCTTAATGCCGCTTTTCTTTCAACGACCTGTTGGAAATTTTGAAGAAAGCCTTGCAGCTCCAGTAGCAAACTAAGCCATCATAATATTGCTATCTTGTCACACCCTGTAAGTGTTGCGTTTACGGCGGATTCGAAGGTGTGAGCTTCTTCAACGCTAGTAGTTCTATAAAAAGGACGCTTTGATATTTATGACGCCTAATTCACCATTAAAAGAATCATCGCAGAGAATAACACAGTTTTAAAATAACCTCTTTCCAACGACGGACAAACTGCCTGAATTTTTTTCCGAGAACAATATTTCACTAGAATAACCTGTCTAATACCGAACTGTTTGTGCTATCGTTGCAACTATTTGCGTCAATTGTAGCTTAGCGTATATTTTTGCAGGATTGTGTTATTAATTGGCTCACAGCTGTTTGCTATTTTAAAACTGGAAGCAAGTGGGCTGGTTCGTCCATGTTAGTAAACCTGGTTTTGTAGCCAACACGTCTGAACCACCCTGTTACAGAATACCCGGTAGTGATAGAAATAAAAATAAATAAATAAATAAACAAATAAATAAATAAATAAATAAATAAATAAATAAATAAATAAATAAATAAATAAATAAATAAATAAAAACTTACACCATCCTCATGCGAGGGGAACCATGGGGTAGATGCGACGCATCGTGGGTTGCCGTTGCGTTTCCGTTATGTTAGCGATGTCAGCGTTTGAATTGCTTTTGTTGTGTATCCTATTTACGCAGCATGTTCACCCCCGATGCGTCGCATCTACCCCATGGTTCCCCTTGCGGGCAGATGGTGTAAATTTTTAACTGAGCGCAAGCTGCGCGCTAACGCACAGCTGGCACGGCGACGGGAGCGAGCGCAGCCGCGCGCAAGCTGCGGTGGCGCTGCGGTGAGAGCGGCGGAGCGCGCAGCTGCCGCGGCGAGGAGAATGGGGGAGGGATGCGGACTACGCCGCGACAGTGACGTGGGACAAGGCGAGTTAAATAGATGCGTTGCATCTAATCAATAAATAAATAAATAAATAAATAAATAAATAAATATTTCCCACGAGGTCACAGCCTCGTGACGTTTCACCGCATGGAAAGTGAGCAAAGCCCGCGAATCTGTCTACTTTGACAACAGTGATTTTTTATTATTGCGCTTCTAACAAATCACCATTGTCGCGAAATGGTGGAATTGGCCCATTACGGAGTATTTCAAGTTCTGAAACGACCGATATATTAACTATATAATTTGTATTGTACGCCCGCACGGTAAATTAACTTGTCTGTGTAACGTGCCCCCATTTGAATGCCATGTGTACCAAAGGGTACCTTGAGAAACTAAAAGAATAAATTGCCTCGATCCGGCAACACTGGCTTACAGCGCCCGCTTCTCAGGGCGGTGTACTTGTTAGTGAACAATATCCTAGTTCATAACACGTGACATAATGCTGGTAGTTCACTACGCGTGCAAGAGTGTCTACTAAGTATGTGACGAACAACCGCTACATTCACAACCACGATTCCAGCAAAATTGAATACCCACATCAGGTTTAGTGGTGTTACTACGGTGCATTTCAGACGGGTGCAAAATTTTATAATATACTCATTTTAAAACTGCTTTCCCGTTAATCTGCCTATTACATGACACGTGCTCCATAGGTCATATGGGGTATTCATAAAAGGCCCCAGGGCCTTAAGGATTTAATGTAGAATGGCCTATAGCGCCTTTGGAAAAAGGTATTCTCAGCCACTGAAACCTGTATGTTAGCGAAGCCGACTTAACGAAGACTGCGTATACCAGTCAAGCCATACAAAAAAGTAGCCTAGGCCGGTATTTTTGAACTTGTCCGTTTTTAAAACGTCCTTTCAGGTCCGCTTTATTGTGATGCACATCTATTTGGAGGGTGGCTTTGGTTCTACTTCTGCGCAACTCTTTCCGCAAAGATATTTTAAACAACTAAACGTAGTTCAAACTAGATTTGTGTGTATTTGAACGTATTTTGAAAACATAAACATGTTAAGATTTTATTATGACGATGCTGAAATTTTTTACCACATACGGACGAATGTCGAAAGATGGAAGCTGCAGCCAGCTGCTTCCTGTGGCTGTAAAGCGTAAACAATGCTAGCTGCTGATTTTTTTCGCGCTTGGACGAGGATGTTTATGTCCATGACAATGACCACGTATGAAGATGATAACCCTCGGTTACGTATTTAGATATCGGCGCACTTGCGGCATGCTGACGCGAGCGTTTCGTGGACATTTCTGTGGTACTTTCCGAGTGAAAACATGCGTGAGTAGTCGTGAGTTTCGTATCTACGTTTCTGCTTGGTGTCACGCCTACGAGCGTTAAGCTGGTATGTGTTAATAAAAAACCGATAGAATTTTAGGAATTTCTTCCCGAGTGCTTGTATAATTTTGGTCGTCTTCTTGGGAGCTGTCAAGCTGGCGGTCGATCATTTTTTCACTTTGTTATGGAGACAGCGTAGATGCACCCACTCACGGAGGGCTGCGACAGCCACTGGCATGCGCAGGAGGGGCTGGAGGGGCCATGCCCCGCCAAATTTTAGGGGCGAAGCACATTAGGGCTGTTGATTGTCCGTCCGGCGTCCATCCGGCGTCCGTGCTCACGGCACAGCACCGTGTAAATCGAAATATCCGTGAACAAAAGGTTCACAAAAGGTTAGAGAGAGGGAGAGAGAGACGCACAGCACCGTGTAAATCGAAACATCTGTGAACAAAAGGATCACAAAAGCTTAACAAGAGCAAAATAAAAGGCTCACAAAAGGTTAGAATGAGAGAGAGAGAGAGAGAGAGAGAGAGAGAGAGAGAGAGAGAGAGAGAGAGAGAGAGAGAGAGAGAGAGAGAGAGAGAGAGAGAGAGAGAGAGAGAGAGAGAGCGCTGCGGTGCAAATGAGTATGTAAGCGCGTTCCAGACCACACATTCTCTTTCTGCCACGGATGAAATCGAACGTAAGGCGCGGCATGCGGGGGCTCAACGCCTACACAGACAACAAGCTACCCCGGAGGCGAGAGCTCGGGAAGTGACGGCAAATGACAAAAACGCCAGCGGGCCCGGTGTTGAGTGCTCGGGAAGCGGCGGCTCAACGGCAACGCCGACAACAAGCTACTCCGGAGTATATACTGTACACACGCGTTGTCACTCATTTAAAGGCGCGAGTGGGCAATGTCAGTGGTGATTTACGATATGAACTATCGCCAGGGCTTCGTCCACTCGTCATGATTCACTTCGTGGAGATGCGTGAATTGTTTTTCGTATGGGGTGGGGTGGGGGTGGGGGGTGATTTTTAGATCTAGACCCCCGTTATATGAACGTTCATTGCGCAAACTTGTTCTCCATTTTGAATTTTGATTCCCTTCTCTCGTCGTTGCTCATGCCTTTTATATTTAGTCTGTGACACAGAATTTGTTTCCTTTATATCTGTCGTGCGCTAAACAGCTCCGCTGGTCATCCACCTTCACATAGTCGAATAGCTCGCGATTATTTTGCACTGACTCGTCGCCTTCCTTCTTCTCTTTTGCTTCGGCTCTTCCGCTACAGAACAAGCCGCGCATCATGCGGCGCGGACGGAATCACTACAAACTAAATCTTGCTCACTGGGTTCACCGGCAACGCCTGATGTCACTGCTGTTCCCATCGACGGAAATCAGTTTAGCTGCACTCGTTGGGAAGAATTTCGCTGGCTGATATGTGTGGTTACTTTACCAACAAGGAAGCATGAGCCCGTCATTGTTCCTACTTTCGGCGAAAGGATAGAAGCTGTGTGGGCATGAATGCAGCACCCGAAGGTAAACAAATCTCGCCTTCCTTACTTCAGCCCTTTTGGATGACAGCACCCTTTCCTGAGTGGAGAACCCCGTGCTTCAGTGTGGTTCGGTTCGGTGCAGGGGCATCCTGACGGGTGCCGAGCCCACGTGCGTGGAATGTAGCTCGGCCATTTATTTTGTTTGAAACCCGGTTTGCGTGGGCCGCAAGTATCCTGTTTCGACCAGGGCGCTGTACGCACGATAGCCTCCAAATGCTCCGCCGCACGGTGGGGCGCCGTCGTGGACCCACCAAGACTCCAGCCATCGTTGTAGCCGTAGACCTGAAGAAGGCCTTTGACACGGTCAACCATACCCGGATCGTGGAAGTACTTCGCGAGTGTGGAGCTGGCCCACGCATCACCAATTTCGTGAAAGGATTCCTAAACGACCGGACATTCGGGATTAACACTGACAGCCACGAACCACAGACCTTCAACAATGTAGTCGGGGTGCCACAGGGGGCGATCCTGTCTCCTATGCTATTTAATCTTGTGATGCGTGACATCGCTGGTGAGCTCGAGACAATCGACCACTTGAAGCACACAGTATACGCCGACAATATTACGATATGGACTGATGGCTCGACCGATGTCAAGACGGCCGCTGCGGTGGTGCAGCGTGGACTGGATACCATTGAACGGGGGCTCACGGCTACATGCATGCGCGCCTCTTCGGAGAAGACCAAGTACATCGTTCTAGGTGGTACGGAGCAGACTAGGGAGGCCATTGACATCAGGCTAGGCGGTCGCCGCATCGAGCGGGCTGCTTCCCGTTGGATCCGGATCCTAGGGGTCCCACTGCACGAACAGGGTGGAGCCGATGAGTGGGTCCGACAGCTGAAGGTTACGTGGCGGCAACAGCTCCATATCATCCAACAGACGGGCAACCGCTTCGGCGGTGCGGCGATGCAGGCTATACGTACGCTGACCCAGGCGGTGCTTACATCGAAGGCCTGCTACGGGCCGGTTTGCTTCGAGCTCACCCAAGCGCAACACGCGCAACTAGAAACACTGCACTGCGAGTGCCTGCGAGCTATCACGTGTCTTCCCAGGCACACCCGAACCGAGGAGCTCTATCGGTTTGCGAGGCTTTCTCCGATACGCCACATCATAGAGGAGCATTACAAAGGGCACACAACGAGACGAGCTACCACCAATGCCGGAGCCTACATCCAGCGTCTTATCAACGACACGGCGAGCGACGAGTCGCCGATTTTGCCACCGCCGAATCCAATCCCCCCTTGGAAGGACGAGGTTATCTGCACCCCCAAGCCCATGTCGAGGGTCTGCAGGAAGGATCACCAGAGAGTGGAGCGCGCCGCCGCCGCGGCGCGAGCCGACCTGCAAGATGGTGCCATATTCGTGGACGCCGCCGTCGATGCGACCACCAACCGCGTTACCGTTGCTTGTGCAGATAGGCCAGCACTGGCGAGGCGGACGTTTCAGTTTGACGCCACGCCCAGCACAGTGCGATGCGAGCTGGAGGCGGTACTACTGGCGGCGAACCACATCGAAGAGCGCTACCAGGCGGAGGAGCACCGGGGCCGGAGATTTACCATATATACTGACAGCAGACAGGCGGTGGCAAGACTCGGTGGCACCCCAGTCATCGGATCCACAAGCCACCTCATCAAGACGATTGCGAAGAGACTTCGCACAACGAAATCCATTACCGTGCGGGTGGACTGGCTGCCGGGACACGCGGGTGGCGTCGGAAACGAGGCAGCCCACGCGTGGGGGAGCGACGAAACAAGTATCCGCTCCAACCCATTACACCTTGTTCCCCCAGCAGGGCACGACCCAGACCCTGCGGACAACAGAGCCGCTGCCAATCAAGAGAGCAGGGCGAAGCTCCGTGCTGCTACACCCCATGACCCACGACCAATGCCAGGAGGACTTCCCTGAGGGGCCCAAATCCTGCTACACAAAATAAGAGCAGGGGCTGCCCTTACGGAGGACGTGCTCGCAAAGTGGCGGGCATATGTTCCCTGACGCTCACGACACCTGAGAGAACCCCTCAAGAACTCCTGGGAGACTACCATCGTGACCTGCTCCTCGTGTCACGCGCCAACAAGGCCCACAATTCAGCCCATGCTGTGGGAGTGCTCGGGGTTCGCGGCGGAGAGAAGAGCCCATCTTCCGCCGTACATCAAGACCCTCCAGGAGTGGACATCGCCTCCTCTGGGCCGGGCTCACTCGAGAGTCTGTTATGTCCCTGTGGACTTTCACTTGTACCACGGGGATACACAAGAGAATGTAGACGCTCTCACCTTCTTTACCGCCTTCCCCATCCCTGACTAGACCTTCAGTCTCCCCTTCCGAATAAAGAATTATAATAATAATAGTAATAATTTTGTTTGACGGCGGCTCCAAGCCAGCGCGCCGACACAGCGGTGGTGCCGGCAGCCGTTCCAGACAAAGCGAGGCCGCGGAGCCGCTGGACGCGCGTCTTTTCATCGAAAATCTGTAGGACCGACCCCAGCGACGGATTCTGTTAACAGCGCCCGGCCTCCAAGCTGTGTTTGCGTCTTTTTGTGAAAGATTGTTTCTTCCAGCGTCTTTGTCCTCTCTCGTGCCTTCTTCAACCAGCCCTCATCCTGCACATACGAGTGTACTGCTTGGGAAGAGGTCGACTTTCAACTTCTCTACTCACAATAGGCGGCTGTGTATTTTGTTTTTCCTTGTCTCCACATTCTTCTGGAGGCCGCAGTGCTTGAACAGCCCAGTGTTACGATCGGCGTGCGACGTCCGTCGTCGATATTCTCGGGTTCGACCTCCCAAGCCTTCCATTGTTCCGGTGCCCACCCACATCAACGAGATACGACCCGGTTCTATACACAATGACACGGCGGCAACCCATGCTGCTCTGGACATAAAGTCGGTTTCGGCGACTTCGCGGGCACCTAAGCGCCGGCCAATGAACGCTTCCCCAACGACCAGTAACACTTAGCGGAGGGGGCGACAAAGCGTCGCGCCATGCGTCCCTATCCGTGGTAGGCTAAGTATTACTGTCTTCTTGGTGGTGTGCCGCTCATCGTAGGAACCTTTGTGGTGCGTTCTAGACGGCGCTCTTCAATGAGCTGCCCAACGCCGAATTATCAGAGGGGGCCCCAGGCGTCCTCCTGTCGTTTCAGCCTCGGTTGTCCGAAGAGATTCGACCCTTAGGCAGATTTCCAGTCTGTTGGTAAGATGACGTGCACCTGTGTAAGAAGGAAAGCTGGCCTCTATCTGTGAGGGTGTGGGCGTCAATTTTAGCGCCATGGGTTTTTCTTACTGGTGTGTTTCTGAACACTGCGGGAAAAAAAGCCTGAAAGGGGACGGACCCAATTTGCTTATTTAACCTCTTGCGCGCAGTAGCGCACTGCTCGGTTTACTTAGTCTCGAACCATGTAAATTTCTGAACAAAATGCCTCTTTCTTCGATCTACTCGGCCTCATTGTTTGCCCCAACTCAGGACCACCGGACGTACACGCTAGCAGATCCGCAACACCGGCCACACGACCTGACTGAAAAGCCACTACCAGGGAGATCTAACAGAGCCAGCGTTAGCCGTGGTAACAGGGCTAACGTGGCAGGCAAGATATAATTTCTCGATGCGTGGTTGCGGCGGGGCCCGGAGGAAAAGAAATCGGCTTCTAAAGCGGAAACGGCAGCTGATGACATGAAAAAGTTATCTGAAGGGTTGAAAAGGAGCTGCAAAGCATCAGAAATTTTAGATGCAAAGCATCTCTTAGTCCACCCTCCGTCGAACGGCGTCCGCACCTCTCCTCCTCGTCCCCCTCTCCACGCCAGCTGTGATAACGCCGCTCTCCTCCTCGCCGCTCGGCTCGTCTTTTGCCGGCTCAGGAAGACACCCGCAACACTGTCGCTCCAGGAGCCCTAACCAGCTGTGATAACGCCGCTCTCCTCCTCGCCGCTCCTCCTCGCTGCTCGGCTCGTCTCGTTCCTCCGAAGGCAATGCTGCACAGAGGAGAGCTTGCGACGCCGAACGTAAACGGCAGCGTCGAGCAGCGGATTCCTCGCTTCGAGAACGAGAATCCGCTTTGAAACGCCAGCGGTGAGTAGCTGATCCAGATGGCATTCGGCAACGGGACAACGCTTCGAAACGCCAGCGGCGAACAGCGGATTCCTCGCTTGGTGAACGAGAAGCCGCAAAACATTCCCCACTACTCGATCAATAAAGAAGACATTTAATACGCTACTACACGTGTCTTTACTTTAACAACCAATTAACACTCTACTACTCCACGGCTTTGCATCCCCTCAGGGTTCCCAATTGGGAGATGGTGTATTTTTTTTTATAATCTTCTAACGCGTGCATTGTAAACTGCTAATCAGAACTGTAATTTATTGTGTTCGCCAGTGAAAGCCCTCATTTCTTTGAATAGTTTTGGTTTAAGAAATGTGTGGCTTGGTTTCGTGACCAATCACATGAGAACTTTACAAAAGAAAGCGTATTACGCTAAGTAGAAGACTGCCGATTTGCTTCATGAAGAGCATTTTTAACTCGTTCAACCACAAACACTAGCTAGCATTATTTATCTGTGAAATACTTCCTTTTCAATAACCGAAGTTTTCAACTTCGTAGGGTTTTGAACTTCGTCTAGAATGCCGCTGCGCAGAGCTATACAACGCTTGATCTTAAAGAATTTCGTCCATATCGACCGATACAGCATGATCTTTTTTCGGGAGGAAATTGGTTAGAGAGAATAGATAATATCTGCGTTATGTAACCGCATGCTGCACCCCGTTCCTACCTACTTACACTCCGCTAGTCTTAATTCCACGGTCACACTGACGCAGCGACGACATGTCGCGCTTTTGAGCCATCTACGCCGCTGGCATGGTTGGGTATTTGCCAGCTTTATGTTCCTCCTTCAGTCTCTCATTTCGAGACACCCTTGCTTACAAGCTATTTTCAATGCTCCGCTTCAACAAAGTTTTCCCTTGGACTCCGACTCGCAAATATTTAAATGAGCTGTAAATATTTGTGAGCATTTTTCACTAGAGCAACTTTACTCAACCGCGGATAGAACTTATAACGAGCAATTTTATTACGAATACATCGGTTCGTGGCAAAAAAGACTCCGTAATAAAAAACAAGAATCATGTAGATATTGCCGTGGGTTAACCGGTGTTGCAGCGAAGCGGTTATCTATGTTCGCGCTGATTATTGCTGCTTTTTACTCCGTGTATTGACGCCGTTCATGTACAATGCAACACAAATGATGTTTCGGCGCAGTTCAGTACCGCAATTCATCAGTACCGCATTGTTTACACATTTGTCCACCTCGCTATTGCGACCCAATACGGACTCGCCTTCACAGCTATCCTTTGCGCCGTATCAAATCTGTTCCGCTTTACGTTAACGAGTGCAATTGATGATGATTTTGACTCTGTGTGCCATCAACTAAAGATTGCCTATCATCTATCTTCCTTCACAAGCAAGGCGTTCAGGCTACGTGATTTCGGTGGTTTATTCCATCAAGATAGTGCAATTTCAGTGCCACTCCCTAAACACCAAGATAAAGAGAGCAACCGGAGGGTTATGTAGAGGACCGCCCTATCCCCTGCGAAGTGTGTCTTAATCACGATAAATTTTTAAATTTCACGTTTGGAAAGTTTTGTTTATTATTGTTTTTGTTTTGTTGGTCAACTTTTGTTTGCAAACTTTTGTTTGTTTACTGAAATCCTGCATACGCCATTGGCGACAGCGATATCGCTTCCTCGTTACCGACCGCTGAGTGACAGCCACTGCTAGCGGAGAATCGACGAGCGTATATGACTTTGTCTTCGACACTGGGCCCGCGCTGCAGCCGGCCACGTTGGTCTCGCAGCTCGTCCCACAACCAGTGCCAGTTTTCTTGGAGAGGAGGAATGCTTGATTGATTGATTGTGGGGTTTAACGCGCCAACGCAACGCATGCGATGAGGCACGCCGTTGTGGAGGGCTCCGGATTCATTTTGAACACCTGGGGATCTTTAACGGCGCCGAAATCTCGTGCACACAGGCGTTTTTGCTTTTCGCCTCCATCAGAAAAGCGGCCGCCGCGTCCGGGAAACGACCCCGCGTCTTCGTGCTAAGCAGCGCAATACGCTTTAGCCACTGAGCCACCACGGCTGGTGAGGCGGCATGCTTCTGCAAGCATTTCGAACGTGTCAGAATTATTTCCTGCCCTCCTGATCAGCCGGCGAGCCAACAAAAAGTCAATGAACGGTACATTCGTATTGGAACTACGATAATTGTCTGCTTCAAATCGTCTGATCCGAGAAGCGGCGGCTCAACGCGTTATATCCGGGTGTTTGCTTTTAGCTAATCAGGGCTCGCGCGAAACGGGTACTTTTGAAACGAACTCAATAGGGACAAAACTTCAATATACGGCTTCCTAGCCTTTGTAAAATTTGCTTTCCAACATTATATTTACGTATTCAAACAGAGTTTCAAGGGGACTGAGCTTAAGTGCGATGGATGCGCCCAGTGGTCTTTCAGCCCTAAAAGCTACAGCAGTGACGAGGACAACGACAACAACAGCAGTAGCAGCAGCAATGACAAACGCAACGACCCGAACGACACCAATGACGGCGACGGCGACGACGACGACTGAAACGATGACAGCGACGAGGACGACCACAACTCCGACAACGACGACAACGCAAGAGATGCGTTGAATATGTCGAAGTGGATGACCGGGATTGAATGACCCTAAAGAATGCTTAGACAGTACGCCTGAATTATCAAATGGGAGTACCTGCACATATTTAAAATTTGCATCTTCACCAACCACAGAACTCCTTAGATCATCGTAGAAAAACAAATAAAAAACCAGTTCCGCCTTTAAAGTCATCAGCAAAACATAAGCTACGGTCAATCTGCTAGCATACAAATATGTCGTGATTTACCCTTGACCTTTGGGCGCATCACTTGCACGCTTTTCTGATATTTCCGTTCCCACAACGAGGTCAAGCCATTCAAATTCAAATTCGAGGCGTATACCTTACCGAAAAAAAAAGCCTTGACCTGTACCGCTTGCCGTGTTAAAGGGATCTAAAATAGGGTGACCTTTCCGAGCGCCGAAGGGATTGTGGGGAGTCCGTGCTCATTCTATTATCCAACCTCTATTAGGAATTCACTTCCTCCCCTCCACGCTCTGAATACTGCCAAACACGCTGACACGGTATGCGTAATCACAACCCTTTATCATGAGGTATAACCGAACCCTACATGAATGAAGGTAGTGAAGTCATTCAAACCTGTTCATTCCGTGCAACCCATCATAGCAGCTAACAGAAATAATGGGAATTTAAACACCGGCCAGGTTTTTCAGTGGGTCTAGCACTCTCTGGTGAACATTAAGTCCCGAGCTTAATTTCCGGGCGGGGCAGCTGTTTTTATAACGCGAAAACTAAGCAAAAAATATCGCGCTTTTGCAAGATTTTCGGTCGTGGCACACATCTCCTAATTTATTCCGCAGTCCGCTACGAAAGCGCTAATCGCTATACCCCGGCTATGGCGGTGGTGCCTACACCCTTAAACTGGGAAATGTCCTGAATAAGCTGGAAGTTGTGTCAGTTCCTACGTTCAACCAAAAAAAGTGGTGCTTAGGGCTCGCCTCAGGGTATTAAATGGTCAGCTTTCATTGCAGTAACGGTCGAATGATGTAGGGCGCTCGATGCATATATTACATTACTCTCGCAAGACCTCTAAACAAGTCACCCTAACCGCATTTTGCGCTACGGTGGAGTGGCCGATTTGAAGTAAAGGGTGATTTGCAACCAAATGGCCCCGACACTGATTATCACTTGCAGCTCTGACATACAAGGGCAGCTATATATCATTAAATGAATTCTTCCTAGCACGCAACAGCCCAAATTGCGGAATTGTAACTAATGGTATTTTATTGGTCGCGACACCGCGATGAAATATAATGTCGGAACCTTTATGATACACAGGAAATGATGCGGCCCGACCCACCATGAATGCGCACATGAATTACGTAGCACAGTCGTCGCAATTTTTCCGTCGGCGTTTAGCTTTTTCATCCCGTTTCAATGCCAGGTTTCCGTGAAACGGTTTGCTTTCGTAACGCTTCTTTCGAATGCAGGAAACGAACATTTGCTCCCGTTTTAGGCCTCGTCCCAGCGAGCACGGCACATCGCTTGTACGCTTCAGATATCATCTGCTCGTCGCGCCAGGATTCCACCATCGTGGCTAGAGCGTTAGGCTGAGCGTGGGGGGACACAAAGCGTTAACCACCCAGAACGTGGTTGCGGGGCCTCGCGTCTAACAATAATAACACAAAAAATCAATCTTGAGTTTCGATAAGCCTATGGAGATTCCTGGCGCGGAGGACGTTTCGCTGAAACTCTTTGTAGCAGAAAAAGAAACGAACGGCCACTTTGCTCTTTGCTTCCCTAATTTTGTCTTTGTTTTTTTGTATGCGCGCTTTACATTGACACCCCCTTATCTTTTTCTTTTCGCAGTCATAAGCCTGAAAAAAAAAACATTGAAAACATGCAACAAAGGAAACATTTCTCCTACCTCGAAGCTGACTGATAAGCAGTAAGGCTTTACTTTTACTAGCATTGTAACGCCCAAGCGTCTCTGCCACAATTTGTGGACAATTTATTGTTCATTTATTTCTGCAGTTGGCCCACTTTCTACAGCGGCTAATCACTCTATATTACTTCTCGAAAGTACTCGCTTTTTCTAGTTACCTCTAGGTTTAACCGTGGTTATTTTTGTTTATGTTTGCTTGCTTATAATATGCTGGTTGTTTCAAATTTCTCGTTCTTTTGTTTGTGCTCTATTGTTTCTTCTTTTTTCTTTATTTTCATTCAATCATCGGAGAATTTTTCTCCAAGTGGATGTAAAATGGAGCCTATGTTCAGTTTATTTTAGAGCAACGAGGTGTTAAGTATATCTTCCCTCGATCCCTACTGTTTAAAAAGGAAGCACATTCATGTGCGCGAAAGACTGCAAAACAAACGCAGTTTCCAAATGGTCATGTAGCCCAAGAGCACAAGTTCAAGAGCCCACACGCGAAATATATTTTTCACATCTGTGCACACCCTTTATAGCCGAACATCATGTCCTTGGTTTTAAGGTAGGTAAGTTAGGACGTGACGTACGATTCTTGTCTGCCACCATTTGTGGGCGTGTTCTGTCAGAGAACAGGAAAAAAAAGAGAGGTATTATCAGGACATGAACATAAATACCTCCGAAGCAATCTCTTGTGGAAACTCTGCACGGCAGGGGACTCTACTCAGCCGCGGAATAGGATGTAAGTTGTTCGGAAGTTCTTCGCTTGGAACTGGTGCTTAACCTTTTTTTTTTCTCTCGTGAATACGAGATTTTCATTAAAGCTCACGAGTTACGTCAGGCTTCAGAAACTCCCTTTCGCAAGACTGGCAGCTTACCGAGACGTGCTTCGGTTGTAAAAGCCCTAATTTCAGTGCTGAGCAGATTAAATCAGTCCAGCCGCCGGAACAGTTAAGTCCTTGAAACGCATCGATTTCAAATTAGCTTCGAAGCAGCACCCAAAAAATGCACAAATACGCGAAAGAGGACCGCGCCCATGCATTCAATCGATGCGTTTGTTATTTTAACGCGAAGGCAGGTAGTGTACCTTAAGAGTTTTCGCTCTTGGTTCAAGTTTTTGAATTCCGCTGAGTTCTTCTTTTGTTGTTACGATCACGATAGCCGGAAAACTTGGTTGGCGAATTACCTTGGATTAGGACACTTGCAAGTCGGGCGAGTTGGTAGGTGTTCATACTTAATCACAGCGCGAAAGACGAGACAGAGAGAGGTATAACCGCAGGACCTTGGATTAGCACTGCAAGAAACACCAGACAGTATATAGTAGACTTATACGCGAGTTCTGGCTAGCTACTTGCGTATTTGCGCTAGCTAGTTTGCGTCGTAACTAAACCCGAAGGGACCATAGAAACCACGGACAAATGATACCCTCGAACTCAAAAGTTTAGTTCAGCTTTTCCGGTATTTGCATATAGGCATGTATGTACAGTTAGAGACAACTCTTTTTCATTATAAATTTAAGAGAACGCCGTAGGTAGCGTGGCTGGGGCGGAAAATGTGTTGAGCGGCACACTGCAATCTGAGCGGTGTGTAGCGCGAAGGCCTCCCTAACACTGAGATTTCGGGAGGGAGCGCGTGAGTGATTCATCACCTCGTGTCACAGCAGTCTCCACCAACAGAAGTGGCACCATCTCTTATCATATCACCTCTGTGGAGCACACCACGTGGAGAAATCTGTTTTTCTCCTCACTTTTTTGCCACACCATCTTCCATCGCTATCCTCCTTGCGTATACTTGACTATCGCAGTCCTTCGTTATTTGCGTGCTCTGTGTTCGCTCATTTGACGATGAAGACGACGGCGACGCCACCTTACCGGAGAAACGGCCGCTTAAGCTGTAAAACACAATCCATGAATATGCACAAAAATTCCCAAGTTTCAACAGCCTTATTTTAGACAAATGCCTCGCTGATATATCTCCTCCCTCGCAATCACAAAACTAACCCGGTCATGCCGGGTTCCTCGGAAGTAGGGCAAAGCTTTTCGCTTTTTTTTTTATTTCGCACTAACTTAAAGGATGTGTGCGCAGTGTTTTTCAGTGGGCGACGAATGAAAAATAAGAAAAAAAATTACACCATCTTCCCGTAGGGGAACCCTGAGTAGTATGCAAAGCAGCCATGGGGTCTATTTAAGTGCCTATGAGTTTTCACTTCGTCGTTTCCCTTAGGTTCAAGTACGTAGCTACCGTTATATTTAGTTTGGTTTCCATGGTAACTACCACACTTTTCACTTACCGGAACTACGAAATGGTAAATTGCGTTGAGCCGATGGCTGCTTAGCATACTAGTCAGGGTTCCCTTACGGGAAGATGGTGTTATTTTATAAGATGCGACAGGGCTATGTCCCTCCCTTGTCGTTGTTGCGCCGTCCACACCCCCACCGCACATGCTCGGCTTGCTGAACGCCTGGTGGTGTCTTCCCTTTAATGGCTCCTGGAGCGACAGTGTTACGGGTGTCTTCCTGGGCCGGCCCGAGATGAGCCGAGCATGCGCAGTGGGGGTGTGGACGGCGCCACAACAAGGGAGGGACATAGCCCCGACCATGAGGTGCGGGAGCGACAGTGTTGCCGGTGTCTCCCTGGGACGGCACAAGACGAGCACGCTTCCCCTTAGAGGGCTCCTGGAGCGGCAGTGTTGCCAGTGTCTTCCTGGGCCGGTGGATGGATGGATGACGGACGATGGATGACGGAGACGAGAGCAAGAGATTCTTTGCATCTAAAACTGTTTCAGAATATTTAAAGGCTTCTTTCGGTGTTTCCGGTCCGTGTAAACGCTTTCTATTTCAAAGTCTCAATTTAATGACACGGGGTCCACCGGAATTTGCTCCCGGCCTCACCCCCCTTCTGCCCTCTAGATTCAAAGGTAGCCCCTGTTCCTAATCTGGTAGCGAAGCTGACCCATCAAACTTCAGACCCATCTCACTAACCAGCACAACCTGCAAACTACTGGAACACATAAATCTTAAGCATCTAACATTGTACCTTGACCAGAATCCCATCTTATCGCCATTACAACACGGTTTTGGCTAAGGACTGTCCACAGTTACCCAACTGGTTGAATTAACTCACGACATCTCCCTCAATGTAGACTGCAGAAAACAAACCGATTTATCTCTATTGGATTTCTCAAAGGCTTTTGGTCGGGTGCCACACAAAAAACTTGTAAGAAAATTAGAAGAAACAACAGACACAGGTCCACTTACTGACTGGATAGACAATTATCTGAGTAACCGAACGCAGTACGTGCAAGTCAATCCCGAAAGTTCTACCATAGCCAATGTTACGTCATGTGTACCACAGGGCAGTGTTTTGGCGCCCATTTTATTCCTGATCTTCATTAATGATTTACCTGCTGGCACTGGTGTTAAGGTGAGGTTTTTCGCCGATGAATGTATACTTCACCAAGAAATTAACGCCCCAGAAGACCATGTAAAATTGAACAATGCCTTGCAGTACATATCTAGCTGGTGTGCTCTCTGGCAAATGACCCTGAATGTTAAAAAATCTGCTCTCTTTAGGATAACCAGAAAAAAAACATGTATCTGAATTCGTTTATGTTATAAATAACTCTCCACTTCCGGTAGTGACTGAACACAAATATCTAGGTTTAACTTTAACACAAGATTTTAGATGGGATATCCACATTAGCCATGTCACATCAGCTGCATTAAAACGACTGTTTTTTCTTCATAGAAGTCTCGGTTCTGCGCCACATGAAACGAAACTTCTCACCTACAAAGAATTCGCCAGACCCGTCTTAAAACATGCAAACGTCGCGTGGTTTCCCTTTACAAACAATCTCATAAATGCCCTAGAACGAATACAACGAAAAGCGATAAGATTTGTTTATAACAAGTACAGAATAGCATACTCAACCAGAGAACTTAAAGATTCCCCGCATTTCCCCGAGGGGAAGAATGAGAAAGTGCGAATGCACGAGTTGAATTTGTGCGGTTCGGTAATGTTCGCGAAAGAGAGATCACACACACACACACACACACACACACTACAAAGAAAAAAAGATGCATTTATTCACAGACACCTATTTGTGTTGTCGTTGTACTTGATTGCTAGAGCGGATCTCAGCTTTGAAATTTCGTGTCAGTACTCCTTTAAGCAGGTCCATTAGCCCTTCTCACGCCCGATTCTTGGCCAATCCCCTATGTGGGTATGTGCCATGTCAGCGGCCAGGCAGCGCGCGCCCATCTCCCCCCGTTGCCAAAGAAGACGCGGAGATTCCTGGCCAATCCCCCACGTGGGTATGTGCCATGTCAGCGGCCAGGCTGCGCGCGCCCATCTCCACGTGCGCGGACATCGCCGGTGGACGCAGGTTCAGGGTCGCTTAAGAAGTGCATTGCACTTAAAAAAGGAATTCAGTTTCTAAAACGCGTGCTGATTTCGGAAGGCTGAAGGAGTGGTTAGGTGCAAGGAAAGCCGGTTGTCGGAGAAAGGAACTGATATGACGTAAATATTGGAGTTGTCGGAAAGGAGCGCTGAAGAAGTACAAGTGCTATGAA
Organism: Haemaphysalis longicornis; assembly: GCF_048455015.1. Taxonomy (NCBI): domain Eukaryota; kingdom Metazoa; phylum Arthropoda; class Arachnida; order Ixodida; family Ixodidae; genus Haemaphysalis; species Haemaphysalis longicornis. The sequence continues at coordinate 273,251,233 of NW_027526295.1, read as the reverse complement.
AACGTACATGGGCATTTGCGGTAAGATGTGTGTATGAGCAATGAGCTCTGCTTGGCCGTCCAGTATCCACAATCGCAGCAGTCTCAAGAAGAGAAAGAAAACTACATCGCTCCGGTTCCTGGAAGTGGTCGGCTCAGTGTGGTTGCCGGCTTACACACGCAAATGAAATCACTCCTCAAAACAGCAAATTGATCAGTGTCTAAAGAAATGGCTCAGCAAAAAAAAAAAAAAAAAAGGAAACGAATTGGGTGCGTACACGCAGATCTGGAGCCAAGGTGCTAAATGCAGCAAGAAATACCCAAGAATAAAACGCCCTTCAGCACCGTAGTTGTACTTCTGAGTGAAATAACACACAGCTTTTCCTCAGAAATAAGCCATAACTAGCTGATGAAACAACCAAGCACGACAAAACTTTGGATCTGAGAGCCAAGGCTGCTAATCCCTGTTAGTGGCTTGAACACTCTGAATCTTTGACTCCCACACAGTGATAAAATGCAGACAAAGGACAGGAAATGTCCTGGCCACCTGAGGCAGTTATTGACGGGTTTCCAACCCACATGCATTCAAAGTTGCGAATTTCAGTTTAGTGGGCACCATCGTGTATGCTGAGATGGCTGACTCTAGCTGAGTGAAGGTGGAGCTATGGAATGTGGTGAAGCCTTTTACCCAGAAACGTGTTTTAGAGACATGCACTGCGGAACACATGAGTTATTTGAGCATACACATTACAGAAGTAGCGATGCGGGGGATAGCACAATGCGTTCTCGTTAAATATCACTTGGCTTGGAAATGCGAACGCATCTGTCTGCCGAGTCTGAGCAACTGAGAAGAGACGATGAAGACGTAGAGGAGAGAGGGCGATGTTAACATTGAGATAAGACATCCGGCTATTACACACTAGTGATTTTGAAATTAATACGCCCTAAAGAGTGCGTATAGGTGTCCTTGCAATTTTTGCGCGAACGTTCATTTCCGTTTACCCCGTTCGTTAGCAACAATGTTGTGATAATTGGTTCTTTTCTGTAGAGCACCGAATAAACTAGAATGATCTACTTTCTCACTTTGAAGTAAGAAAGCACATCAACAGTAATTTCGCTGGCAATGTACTGGCTCTCAAGACCCGTCCACAACCATTTTGGGCTGAATGCCTGTCCACAACTAACCATTTTGGGCTCTGCTCCACTCCCCAAAGATTCATTAATCTTTCTGGGAAGCACGTTCACGCGCCTCAGAGGGTAAAAAAAACGAAGCTTATGGTGGCAGACAGAGCAGCTGACTGACCGCAGATGTCGATGTAACACATGAAAAACAAGCCTAGGAGCTCTCTTATAGCTTAATTCAGCGGTGAGAACTTGATCCGGCGCCTTGCAATGTCGTCCCGCCAGCTGCTTTGCTTGCAGCTGCTTTGCGACATTGGGCCGTTGCCCAAGAACACTTCGCGAGGACTGTGGGACAAAACGCAACGGGAAGTAGTGTGAACATATGGTTAAAAATGAAAGGATTGCTTCCTCGAAGTCAAACAGTATTTCGCGAGAGTGGCGTATGCTTTCTGTCATTTTGCAGTCATTATTTGTCTTAATGTTCTTTTATTGTTTATTTTTTGTACCAGTTTAATCAAATTCTGTAGCGCTCGCGTGGCGGAGAGCCGCCTAATTATGCGCGGTAGCACACGCCGTAATTCGAACGCTCTCGCTTGCAGCGCCACATACATACAATTATGGGTGTTGCTTCACTATCCATTTTAATAAAGCGTACCATTCTCAATGAGTACAACCCCCCCCCCCCCCCCCCCGCTCATCCCTACCGGTCTTAGCCCTGTAACACCCTGCACTTGCCCAAAAATATTTAGTTCATACAGTTAACAAATTTTCTCGTTATAATACCACGAATTGTGGTAAATGAATGGGTCTAAAAACGATATATTGAACTAACACAATATAAATTCAAGAAAACAGTGAACGTGTAAAAATAAACGATAAGTCTCTCAAAAATGAATACGGCAACAAGAGCCCGGAAGTGATGAACGACGGAAACACGAATGAAGAATCGTGGAAACCCGCCGCGGTGGCTCAGTGGCTATGACGTTGTGTTGCTGAGCACAAGGACGCGAGTTCGATTCCCGACAGCTGCGGCCGCTTTTTTTGGTGGAGGTGAAAGGCAAAAACGCCCGTGTGTTCGAGATTTCGGCGCACGTTAAAGATGCCCAGGTGGTCAAAATTAATACGGAGCCCTCCACTACGGCGCGCCTCACCGCCTATGTAGCGTCGGCGCGTAAACATTACAATTAATCAGTCAAATCAATTAAGAGTCATGTAAACGCACTAACCGTGCGATGCTTGCACAAAACAGAGCATTTGGCGGAGTCAGCACATTGTTTTCGCGGCGTAAGTGGCGACAGTAGGTTTAGGGTGATTTAAAAAGCTATCTTGCATATCCGGAAAAATACACAAGTGGCAAAGTCAAAGCGCTTAATAGCTATAATAGTGTTAACAAGTACATTGCTGGGTAAAAAACATGGGTGAACTATAAAACAATAAAATAATCCAAAGAATTTGGCTTCTCAAAGCTGAATCTAACTATAAAAAAACTCACATTGAAGACATAGCACGGAAGAATTCTTATGAATTAGTAGACAATTCTCTTAATTTATGCGCGTGTTCTTTCTCAATCTGCTTTCTTTTCCTCTTTGACCATGGCTGAGAAGCTTAACACTCGGATAGAAAGGCGTTACCTAGAATTGGTGCCTGCCATCAGAAAATGAGGATGCCGGTGTTTCAAAAACCTTCAAACCAGAGCGACACACACCCATGACGCGGATCTTAAAAGTGAGGCACATATGCTCACGCGTAAACCTGTGAAGAACCGACACAAACGCAAGAGAACTAGGCAATTCTGATGCAATGAAAAGTTGCGCTAGTACTCCTTAGTTTATTGCTCCGTTGGTGTGTTATCATTGAAACGCAATCAGCTTTCAAAGTTGGTCGGTCAATCTATTCAACAAAAGAATGTAGGTGGGCGTCCTACAAAAACGACAGCTGATTTCTGGCGACTTCGAGGCTATCGGCTGACGGCTCTCCCGTGTTGCTGAAAGGGCACAATCGTAACGAAGTTTTGATAGCCCACGTGTGTTACTCTCGAAAAGTATGACCAGCGGCTGCAGGGTTTATAGCCGGCGGCGCATGGCGGCGGATAGGCTTTCATCCACCTGATAGATGGCCGTTCTCATCTTTTACCACCTTTTCTTTCCGGGGTCATTTCTTTTACCACGAAAAAGAAATGACCCCGGAAAATGTCACACGGAAGATTTCTTTGAGAAAAAAAATTCCCAAGCGAAAGGTGCCTGACCCAATTTGATCCTGTGTGTTTTTTCTCCCATTGTTTTTTCATGTCTGCTTGTTTGCAATTCATACTATAGCGATATGGGATTGGAACATGGTCAAGGTGCATCGCAGGGGACATATGGCTGATTGTGCTGCGAAACGTTGGTGTGAGAAAGGGTGAACAACGTAGAGCCATGGTCAGAAAAGTATGGGGCGGGCTCATGACGTCTTGCACCTCACACGTAGTAGGAGGGCGAACGGGCATTTGTAGGACGTTCGTTAAAGTGGAGCTATCAGCGACTATGGAGAGGAAAGTATGCAGTTCCAGCATAATGGCCGGAAGGAAACAACCTTAACAAGCCAGGATTGTTCACTGCGCGTTCGACTTAAGGAAACAAAAAGCTCTCGCGACGCCGCGATAAACTGGCGGTCCTACATTTGCAAGGAGCACCGGCGATTGCTCCGCCTGAGCAGCATATTTTTGCCAAGAGCAACCAAGACCCACCAAGCGTCTGTCTTCTAGAAACTTGAGGACCAGGCGCATGGTATGTGGCCGGGGGATCCAACGTCCTCTCGGATATAATAATTAATCCAAAGACGCATTCAGGGTGGCCTATTTTCGCAGTTCTTCAAAGCTAACCCGTCCCTCACATTACCTAGGTAGTCTGGGACCGAAGAGGGTGGTTAAATGAAGCTAAATGCGTTGACGCCATTGTAGATTAGGCAACGTTTAGCTTATAAAGCCATGCCGGCGTTCTTGCCGAATTCGTCCGGGCTTGGAACAGTAATGAAGTACTTGGATTTCTCATTCCTTCGATCCCACAAGCTTGGCAGGGGGAATGACACATTTATCTCTAGTGTTCGGTAATGGTCCACTCTAAAATGTGTTGTTTCTCAGCAGGGATTTTACAATGCGCGTGGATGAAAGTGCATCTCGGGGAAACTTGTCAGTAGCTGCGCATCTTAAGAATCTTATGTGTGGCGGATTGCAATGTGGGGCACATTAGAGCCATCTTCACTGAACTGCTATGCGAGAAGTTAACAGCTTTAGAATATTCCGGTTTCTGCAAAGTTGCGTCTCAAATGTTGTAGGGAAGGTTTGGTGTTTAGTCGTTAAAAAAGTATTGATGGCGCTGGAAAAAGACCTTTCAAAATTGAAGAAAAGAGCCCTTCAAAACCGGTTGTCGTTTGGAAATATTATAGGCTGCTTGCTTTCGTTTGATGGAGACACAGCCGCAGAAGCACTCTTACACCTCAAATACTTTTTTCCCATGAAGAGCCTACGTAAAACTTGGCCACGCACTTGTAAATCGCTTACATCAAAATATGAAGACATGCGTCAGCTAGTCGGGGTATGCGTTGCACTCCTCAAGTTTGCTGTTTTTGAGCCCTTTCCCTCCAAGGTTAAAGTCAATGAAATGTAGGTTTCTGCCACGAAATTAATCATGGTAGGGTTTCAGCTTACATTATTCTAATGTGACGTGTAGGTTGAAATCGAATTGTTTTATCTCTACTGGGCGCTCAACAATGAGCAATTAAATAAAAAACCGTACTTGTTACAGAGCAACTTTGCTATTTTTAATGTAGCGGCTTGTTTTCAAGATTGTGTCCGCAGTAGCATGCATACTACTAAAAGCATTCCCCATTTCTTATGTGCCAGCGTGTAAGCATGCCCGGTGTTAGTTGCAGTTGTTTAGAATGCGTGACGACCAGGATAGGCCTGATAGAATTTGTGACGGAAAACTGGAGGCAACGCCGCGGTGTGCACAAGGAATGTCAATCGCTAACAGGATTAGGAGCTGCCTCCAGGTCAGTTCGCATTCAGGTCGACGCAACGGTGTACACAAAGGATCACTTACTGAAATCAACGCAACGATCAACGCAACGGGTCTCAATTTGCCAATAAATACTTTCTCTCTATCCCCCAAAAACGTTAACGTCGAATATGTGCCAGGTTTGGCCGCTTGAGATGTCGCAACGGGGGTCTTTAATTAAGTACAGAAATGATTAGTCTTTTGTGTACTACCTAAGCACAAACATTTTGACCTGTCTGTCCTTGTGCCTGGACAGATGAACGTACGTACGGACAGACGATCGGACGTATAGATCTACGGACGAATGGACGGATGGACGAAACAAAATGTTCGTGCTTAAGTAGACCAAGAAATAGAGGTGTCCTTAAAAAGCTGCCTTCCAGTGTATATCATTCGCGCTCCCGGTCAAGAACCTTCTCCACAGAAAAAGAAAAGCATAATGTGATATACGCTGCCAATGCCCTGTCGGTTCAAGACTACAGTTTTCTGTATTTAGGAAAGTACTGGAGCGATAAATGGCCATGATCAAGAGAGTTGCTTTCCTCCGTGTGAATGACCCCCACTATACCTGCAGCCTGGTTCCTTCTCCCCTTCAACATATATTCTGCGTGAGCCTTCTCAGTACACACGGCTGGAGGGGAAAGGTAAGAGTGACGACGCCATGTCTCGAAGTGGTTGAAAATGCCATTGCGTCTTACTCTCGCACCCAGCGTTTTTATTTTAAGGGTCGGCGCCACGGACACCAGTATTTCATTATGCCTCCTCGCGAGCGTACGCAGACACAGTGCGCATCCATGACGCGACTGCAAGGACCTTGCGAAACACCACACTTGGATATCATAGCGAGTACACTTGAATACACTCCGTAAAATGTCTCATTACTTGTTGGAGCAATACTTTTTGATCGTGTTGTAAGGTTTCTGCAAAAGCTTTTCCTCGCTTTTCGTTATTTGGAGTGACCGTTTTTATGCGGGAAAAGAAAACAACAATTTGCGCAACCTGGAGAAAAATCTACGTCGACCGGGCCGCGCGCAACATGAGAGTCCCAAGATCAATACTCGTAGTCAACCCATCCGCTGGAAATGCATGACGTGAACTGGTGCTGTGCAACACGGGAGCCTGAGGGAAAGGGTCGCAGAAGCTTCTCTTCTTCTTTTGCGCGCGTTCCTGCAGCACTGAGTTTTGTTTTTTCATGAAAGATGTCGAACCAACACAGATATCATGAATAGTTGCTTACTGGTTTTGTTTTGTGAAAATATTTCCGTAAGGAAGCAGCGGAGTAGAATCGGTCGAGGATGAACACGCGAGGGTATACACATATAACCGTATTTACAGGGTTAAGGAGGTTCAGATAACGTTTTTGTTTTAAGCGTGGTTGGCCGCTACAGAGAGCGAATTCTTCGAAGAAATGAACCAACCCAAATCAACAGCAATTTTAAGCGAACCAAAAAAAAAAATTTAACCAGGTCTGCGTGACAATGGCTAAAGGATAAAGGGTAAGATAAAAGCCGCGGGATCAAAGCGGTCTTCGAGGTGTATTGCTGCTGGTGTACTCGTCTCACCTTACAATGACAAGTGGGAAATAAAAAGTAGCTATATGTTCACGCATGTAGTTCGAAAAAAAAGTGAAGTTTAATTCCCCATTACCAATAACGCATCACGTGGGGTATTTTGTCGGAGGAGGGGAAATCCCCATCCTTTTATAACCCATGTTGTGAAAGAAACCCTTTAGGCAATTTGTTGAACATTTACTTCTGTACCATTTCGTAAGTTAGCGCCTGCTATACCTTATTGTGCTGTTTATCCTAAACCTATATGAACAGGCATGTGTGGTCATCGGATCAAGATGACAACCCACCCTCTTAATCGATGTAATGGAACATCACTTCTGACCTGCGTAACTAAATTAACCGCTGCAATTTTATTCTTCCTTATTTTCTGTCAACAGAGAGGATGCTTCCAACCAAGCGTTGCTTAGTTACCACCCATTATGCTGCTAACTCATAAAGGCTCCGTACAGCTATCCTTCTTATTTTTTCAATGCCCGCAGGCCGTATGAGCTTGCAGATTAGCATGCCTCCTCTGCAATGCCTCAACTCTTCTTGTTTACGCCTTTCTAATACATAGCCATGAATAACAGATGGCACCTACAGTGCCCGGAGATTATAGTGTCGCTAAGAAGGGCTCCTTCCACCTGTACATGAACCTGAGGACATTTTTCTTCACCTTCCTTTTGTCCGCAATTTTGTTACACCCGGACGTTTTCTACGCAGACCTGCTTAAAAAGTAAGGGTGAGCCTGAGCTTCCTCTTATAGTGTAAGAATGCGTGGATATCACTTCTCTTATATTTGTATGAGCGTATATGTGGGTGCATGTGTTGACGTCACTGCTGATGCTATCGGCTGCTACTGCCGTCACTGACGAATTCTTTTAAGTGCGTTTGCACGAATAGCACAGTTCGGTAGCAACAATATCTCTTCATTTATACACACACCCACGCGCAAGGCGCGTCTGCATGTTCCCCGCGGACAAGCTGAAATTACAATTGCAAGGAACCCATACGTAGTTCCATCACATTTAGGCACTCCTAATGATGCAGCGAATTTGAACGCATTAGTATTGATTTGAGGGATGGATACACCGGCCGGTGTTGTATGCTCCGCAATGTGTACTGCTTTCGCATTAAAACAGTGCAACAAGAGACCAAGCAAGCGCGCGGATACGACAAATAGCAGTTGCCAAGTGACGTTCAGATTCAGAACCACTCGCATTAGTGGCATCCGAGAGATTAGAACTGACAATTCGGCTAGATGGGGGGTGTTCATAATGGTGTTTAACGCGCTCACAACTCAGGGAAGAATACAGAAAGAGACTAGCACCGTGCCTTCTCTCTCTCTTTCTTCATCTCTGTGTTGTGAGCCCTTTGAACCCGAAGATTAACCAGAGAGAACTGAAACATTTACAGGGAATGCAAAGATCTTCCTAAGGATATCAAGGCAAAAGTCTATTTGGACCTTCTCTTCACCTGCTGTTGACCTTTGTGGAGAATTTTGGGGATGCGCCTGCCACCCCTCGACGGGCCCCTTGTGCAGCACTCTCTTGAGCTCGTTCCGCTCACTCGCCATCGTCGTGAGCCTCCTGCTCTCCCCCGTCGGCACCTTCACCCCTCAAAACGGCTGGTATCATTGCACGTGTGGCAGCGGCCTCCTTCGGCGCGCTGTTACCCTTTCCCGGCACGCGTATCTCCCTTTCTCGGTGCCCTCCCCGCCATCCTCCTGCACGGCCGTTTACCTTTCCCAACGCGCGATGCCTGAATCGCGCTGCCCGGCTTCCGATCACATCTTCAACTTTTTTTTGGACCACTGATGTCCTGTACCTCACGACGCGCATTCCTGAAACATAAAGGTCGCCTTAAAAAAATCAAATCAAGCAAAAGTAAAGGTGGAGTGCTGACCCAGCCAAGCGTGGAAAGTTCGCTATAATAAAACCAGTCGTGATATTTACTGAATCGCGTAATATACCCGCCTGAGTGATCGTTTGTCTCGTTCGATAAAATGACTCCCGTATGATAATGTCACGACGTTAGGGATGACGCAAGGGTGTAGTGTTTGATAAAGTTTATTGGGCGACAACTTTTTCTCCGAAATAAACTCTCCAAGAACATACGTCAGAGGAGCAGCCATACGGAATGATGTGTACACTGTAGATGCAGCGATAGAAGGCCGCGGGGCTTGGCCTCCGTGCGTTCGTCTTGAAGTAAAGTCCTTTGGGGAAACATTCCCAGAGATCAAGACTGCCGATAAAACCTGACCAGTCTAGGCAAGTGAAGAGCGCTTTACACCCCCAATAAAACAAGATAGACGAGCGCGGCATAACGCCTGAAAAGAAAAGACAAGCGTATACTCCACTGAGACAGCCGTGCCCGGCGAGGGGCCGGAAACACAAAATAAAGAAACTCTAACAGAGGTAGAAGGTGAAAAAAGTTAACACAATAATCACAGGTTTAAGAAGGTCGGGGAGAGATGAGAGTAGAACCATCTCTCCTCGTCCCGGCATTCCAGCTTCAGCATGGTGACAGGTACCGGCATAAGCAAGGCACCTAGATTTTTTGCGACTAATGGCACTTGCCGCCGCTGCCATATATGGCTCGACAATGTTCGTCGTCGCACCGCTGGGTCGAATGACATCCGGCAAACCGGCGCCAGAGGGCACACGGTTAAACGTTGCCACTTTCTTATACGTGCACTAGGGGGTGATTGATTGATTATTCTTCCGATTAATTGATTAAGGCGTTAGTCGCCAGTTATTTATTTAACCGGTTAATCGGTTCAAGTAATGTGAGCCGACTGAAACAAGAGTGCCGCGTTGAAATTGTGCGCAAGCCTGTAGAGAATGATATTTGGGTTCACATAACCCGCCTGAAGTCACAACACAAAACGATTCAAGTATACACAGCGATGATAGTGATGAAATTTAAGCCCGAAGCTTAAAGCCAATACAGTCGGGAAGATGGCTACTCCTAATACAAATATACACGGTAAAAAAATCGGCGAGCGCGCACACGCACCATTTGGCCGCTGAATAAACTAGCTCTGTCGTAAGTTTTTTTTAATCGCTTGAATCACTTGATCTCATTTCAGCATGCCCCAAGCTGGTTGCGTCTTTTTTAAAGTAATTCTTGCCTATGGCTTGTTTTCTGTGGCACGCCTGAAAAATGGCCGACACTGAGGTATTTAAAGACATCATACAGGGTCACTTAGTCAACCAGTTCGTGTTTCCTTAAAGGTAAAGGTTACGATAACAACGCCTGCTGCTGAACGACAGGCGCAGCGAGTGTTTAGTCATGGGCTCGAGTTCCCATTGCCTTTCGTCCCGTTCAAAGCTTCGTAGATTCCGTCACTCTGATCGAAGAGGTGGTTCGTCATCCATCACACGATTACCAGCCATGTTTTTCTTTCCGGGGACGTTTTGTTACGAAGAGACCGCAGTTTTCGTCTTTTAAAATAGACAGCAGTATTATGTTATTCTTTCTTTGAAGTGACGCATAAAGGCCGCATTTGCTTTATATGAAATGTCTCGTGGGAATTGCGGCCTCTCGTACAATATATTTAATTTGCGTTATTTTTATGTCCCCAACACGACATGGTACTGTTAAGAACGAAGCTTCTAAAGCTCTGTGTCTCTCTCTTTGGGGGGGAAATCTTACTGCCGGCCTGCACGTGGCCCCCCCTGCCGGCGGACTGGGCTGTGTCGGTCGGTTTCGGCTGTCCTGCTTTGGTCCGTCGCAATGGCAGGAGCCAGTGGTGGCCAGACCCACTGTATTGGGTATTCAACGCCCATGGGAGCTTGAGCAACTCCCAGGCACTCTGAGGGCAAGTGCCTTCCAAGAACACCGATGCGTGATGCGGACGCAGGCCCGGACAGCCTGGGTGGATACCGAGGTTGGTGCTTGGAATGGTAATTCGAACAAAATTTGCGGTCGCAAATTTCTGTGGATCAACTATGATTCTCTTTGGCCGGGGGCGGTAACGCGCCCCTGTAATCCAGTGTGGTGGAAGCTGGGGGGTCAATGTTGCGAAGTGCAACTGCACCAAGCGGTACAGTTTGTGTTATAGTGGCGCATGGTTGCTGAAGCAATGTGAGCGCTACTATGAGGCCGGGGGAGTGGCGAGCCCCTGTAACCGCAGCTAGGAAGGGGCCTATAAACACGAACCGATCTGCTCGCCGAGGGTGGTGACGAGCCCTTGTAACCCAAGCCATAGGTGTACATGCGGTACAGTTCGTTTTATCGTGCCATGCTGAAGCATGGGTACACACAATGAGGCCGGGGGTGTAGCGAACCTCTGTAACCGGAGCATGGAAGGGGCCTTTAATGCGAACTGGTCTGCTGACCGAGGGAACTTGATGAGCCCTTGAAACCTTCAGTCTTGGGGGCGAGAGTGCAGAGCCACTGGGAGTTCCTCAGAGGATCCCTTTTATCCCGAAAGATGGTATTTGTGGAGCAACTATGATTCTCTTGGCTAGGGGAAGTAGCGAGCCCCTGTAATCCAGTGTTGGAGGAGGCCAAAGGCTGGGGGTGGTAACGCGCCCCTGTAATCCAGCGTGAGCGGAAGCCAGCGGGTCAATGTTGCAACGTAATCACTGCGCTCAAGCGGTACAGTTCGCACGTAGTGTTGGCGTACCATTGCTGAAGCAATGGGTAGACCACTACCGAGCCGGGGGCGTGCACACCCCTGTAACCATAGCTTGGGGCTCGTTCTGTTGAACTTGCGAACTGGTCTGCAGGCCGGGGGTTGTGACAAACCCTTGTAACCTAATGTCATAGGGGCCAGAGCGTGGAAGTACGGTAATTCCATGAGACCTCCTCGAGGAATCGGGGAGGCCGCACAATCCCTGCCCAGGGAGCGTGCAAAACGGCCGCCACTGCGGAGGTTCCTGGTACAACTGGAATCAGGTCCTACGCGGAGGTCGGGCGGTCGGGTGTCAACCCGGCACTTGGCAATGCGATTGAAGCAGGAAAGCGTGTCGAGATCGATCAACTATGACTTTCTTTGGCTGGGGGAAGTAACGCACCCCTGTAATCCAGCGTGAGAGGAGGCCGGCGAGTCAAGTTGCGAAAGTAGCAAGTGCCGCAAGCGTACAGTCGTTGTATTGGGAATACCGATTAAAATCGGGAAACCGTTACGTGCCGAGGGACTGGTGACCCTTGTAACCGCAAGCTTTGGCGGGGCAGCGACCTGATCGCTATAAGACGGGGGGAGTGACATACCCCTTTAACCAAATGTCATGGGGGCTAGATGTACAGTCCGTATGAGGCCGGGGGGGGGGGGGTCGCGCCCCCCTGTAACCTTGCTGCGAGGGGCCTATAGACTGATCTTCTCTGGCTGCCACGGGACGTGCTACCACGAGCTACTTGGTGTTCCGCACGGGGAAAACGAGGAAAGGTGAGGTTAGTACACCGACCGAGGAAACTCTCCTGGCTTAGTAACGGCTAGTAGGCCCGGACCGATCTCCTCCGCCGAGCCGCCCAACCCAGCGGCAATGCAACAAGACTCTTGTTCCATTGAGCGAAAGAGTAGGCACAGAGGAGGACATAAGAAAAGGGCTCGCAGAACAGCCCTGTGGGACCCTTGCGAACGTGGTTGGCTTGCCAACATGGATTTCAGTTAACGTTCGCATACAAACTTCCGGTGTCCAGAGACCGTGAAAAGCAGGTGTTGCAAGTACCCGTGTATAGTGGAAAGCTTCACTGGCGATTCATCAGTACCTTGTGCGGGACAGTTGATCGAGGACGTTAGTACGCATAGGCCGCAGAGCTGGCGGTCGGGAGGGGGGGGGGGGGGGCGACCGTCGCCACTAAATAAAGTACTTCCTGTTTCCGACAGTTGGGGCCCAGTTATCGGACCCTATGGGTGAGCGGTAACCCGTGGCAGGGGCCGCATATTTGGCAATTGGCACTGTCTGATGCCCTCGCTGAGCAATCAGTCTTGGAAGAGAGTCAGACAAAAGGATTGGAGTAAAATTGCTTCCCTCATTCCCACCCTTTTTCCCATAACCCATCCCGATGTCCAAGTTCCCGTTCCCAGCAACCCACCCTATCCGGCTTTTTCCTAGGGGGTTCAACAGGGGTCCCCCCGGGCTCGTCCCCCTGGCGGTGGGTCGCAAGAAAGTCTTTCCCGTTAATTTCTCTCCACCTTCGTGTGGACAAAATTCTCTTTGCCGGTTGGCCTGTTTTTGTACTGTTGCAATTATGTATAACCGGTTGTACTTCGTGTGGTACCGGGGAGCTATTGAAAGCTCCATTTACTCGATGTCTCTCTCTTTCTCTCTTGATGCATAGTTGAGGAACAAATGACCCAGACAAATTTTTGAGACAGAAGCTATACCTTTTTTCTCATTTTGGTTCCCTTGTAATATTTGTAATGAAAAAGGGTATTGACGAGAAGAGTCGACAGAATGTTTTTGCTACCGGTGGGGGCCAGGTGCGGATATCACCTGCCTATGGCGTTTCATCATAGGCAGGTTCGTAATAGGCCGTTTGGTCACATAGGGTCATTCGTCGCGGCCGGTTCGACAAATGGGAAAGTTCATCATAGGTGCAAAAAACGAATGTTACACGTGCTTTTTTTTACGCATGTGGGTCTCAGTGAAGTAGGTAGGATGGTTCGACTCAAAAGAGAGAAGGGTGGCACATGACTTTTTCCTCTTTTTTCGGCCGTACATCTCGAAAAGTTCGGCAAAGAATGCAGGGCAGAGTGTGCAAGCAGGGTGACCTTGGTTGACCAAGAATATCGATACTAGTTCACCAACCCTAGACAGAAACTTGAGGCAGTGACGTAGCGTAATAAAGTTCTTGGAAAACGGGCTACAAAGAACTCGCGCCCCCCTTTTAGATGTTGAGGCTGGCTTGGGCACGGACTCGTCACAGCCGACACGTCATGGGAAAACTGGTCAAATATACATCTTGTTCAAAGTGGTCCCGTAATAAGGAAAGTGGTAGCACCGATCTTCTCGTTCTTGGAAATTTCGTCTGGAAGTTTTATTTTGGGCGGATGTCGAGAAGGATGGGGGGTGTAAGTGGCTTCAACTCTGATCATTTGTACCAGGTTGACCCTTTCGCAGTTGGTGGGTTGGCCTTCCGTTTTGATTTTTTGCAGGTGGTGGTCGAAATTTTTTTTTTGTTTAACGCGCTGTCTCTTTCTTATCTTACTTCTCCTTCCAAAAGAAATGTGACACACGGGTTGGGGAATATATAATAGAAAACTTCTTAACTTCACGTTGCCAAAAAATGATTGCGGGAATCACGTAGTTTGTGAGAACAACGTGTGCAAATTAGTTATAATTACACTTTCTTACTCAGCAACCATTATGCAACATGTACAAATTATAATAAGTGATGCCTTATCACCCCTTACGCCTAAGAACACACCACAGATTTTGTTTCCTGTACCGTTTTGTACCGTTCCTGTGACGAACTATCCTGTGACAAAATGTCCTATGGCGAATGATCGTATGTGACCAAACGGCCTATTACGAACCGGCCTATGACGAAACGCCATGTGACGACTGGGCCTACACCCGGATATCACGTGAACGAACCACTGTCCAAGCGGTTAAAATAAGGTTACACATTTGGTGCATTTTCAAAAACAAAACAAAATATCCTCGCCTGCTCCGATACCATTTAAAAAAATATTAGTAAGCGCGCGCACTGCCAACAGCCGTGGGTATGGCTGATACTTCGCGCAGCAGATGGGGCTACCGCTAGACAGATGGAGTCATCAATGGCGGAAGAAGACAACGGTAGCGCTTGCCTTTAGATCAAGAAGAGGTTTATCCTTAGGAAACGCGTTATATGCAACTTGTCTCTTAGGAGCAGTGCGCAACTGTCACGCGATTCATACGCACAGTTCGTGTCACCAAACAAGTTCTACAAGAGGTCCGCGGTGTCGCCCGCGCCGCGAGGGGGTTACAAAAAAATAGGCTGCGACATTTTGTGGAGTATCTCATGCACTCGTGTATTGTATTTGAGCCATCTCAGTCGGATGACACAGATTCAACTAAGCACTCTTGAGCGCCTAACTGACGAAGCAAAGAACGTAATAACCGGGCTTCTAAGAAATACGGAGAAGCTGCTCTCAGAAACTGCAGCCCTCCAAGTGATGTCGCTAACCACGTACTAACTCATGAACTCACGCATGTGGCGTGATTAAATGGGACACTTCAGTGAATTGTAAACTTTGCCTGACTACTTCATCAGATTAAAGTCTACAGTGCATACGCCATGCGTTATTTTTCTCCCGGAGGTTTATGTGCATTTTAAAGGAGACAACTTCTTTCAACATCGCAGCTTCTCTCGCACGATTATTCACACCGATTCACTGATGTCGCTTGAGACGACACACAAGTAATTCCCCAGGGCTAATTTTAACAAATTGCTGGCATATGTCTAACCTGTTTAACTCGTTCACGAACAAAAACATGTCTAAGTAATCATAAAATGGCAAAAATGGAAATTTTGAAAACTGAGATCACTGTAAGACTAGGATCTGCAACCCATGTGGCACCCGAACCAACCTTGAAGGGACAGACAGCCGATTTTTGTGAAGTGCATGCCCTCTAACTGATATGAAAGTAGGCGTTTTAAGTGGTGCGGTAACCGCAAGAAATTTATAAATAAATTGGAGAAAACAATTCTAATTTGGCACTAAACTTCCCAAAGGCCTGAAAGCTGGCGTCATGCAGTGCCGAAACGTTTCACTACAGTAGTTGTCCCAGTCACGTTACGTGAAACCTTGCAGCTACTTCAATGTTTATTCACTCATTGAAAATCTTTTAGTAAAAGCTTATCTATAAGTTTAGATTGGTATCATCTGTTTGCCATTTCGAAGAGCTTCGCAAAACCTTAACCGCGTGCAACCAACTGCACAGTTTTGGTTTCGGAAACCTTGATTGGGTATTAATGTCACGGGTGTTTATAACGTGAAAAAAGAGCTTGCAATGCGGGATTGGAAAAAAAAAATGCGTCAAAGAATTTATTAGCTTAGCAATTTATCATTTTTTAGCTTGAAAATAGTTTTTAAACACCGCTTATCATCTCGCATACATAGAAAAGTTATCTTGCCGCGCTGCTCTACGTCATGGTGGCCAGCATTAGTTTCGGCAGGACACGTAAGGCTCTTATATCCAAAAATTGCGATTTAAAAAGTTTTAGGGGACTATCAGCAAAATCGTTTGAAGTTAAGGTGTTGTATGCGATGCCCTTTCGTTTGGTATATAGAACATATACTTTACAAAAATCAGTTAAACACGTGTTCGCTTCACTTGGCTTCCAGAGGTTGGGCCCTGGCTTCGCATCCGAGGGACATCAGCCCAAATTTACTCCGGCGCAGGGCAATACCTGCTCTGCGTACGAATGCAGCGGTCACCACGAGTTGTGGTTCCCCCTGGACAAGTTTATGGACAATCCAGAAGAACTTCCTCTCGTTCCCGGCTTGAACTTCACTGACTCGCTGCGAAAAACAGAGCTTATCAAGATCGAGTGCAAGGGTCAAACACGATAACTTCATGTCATTTATCGTTTCATTTATTGCATCCTTAAAAGCCCGAGGGCAATACATAAGGGAGGAGGGGCAACAAATACTCAGGGAGAGTGTACAATTTGATGTAGACAAACAATACACACTATACAATAGTAAACTCGCGTGAAAACAAAACAATGTATGAACACTTGCACTGGGAATTAGATTCGAGAACAGGAACAATTTGGTAAAACTAATTACACACTGTACGCTGATGCACTATCGCTATAGTGTTTGGTTATTGAATGGAATGAAAGTGGGTTTCCAACTTTTATCGGAATGATGTCCGGTCAATTGTAACAGCAATTTTGTCGGGGAGGCGATTCCACAGTTTAATTGCATGGGGGAAATAGGCGTAGTTCATCGCGGATGTACGGCAGTGAATTCGTGCAATGGGGTTTGATTGATTAGTGCGGGAAGAAGCTGTGTTCGGTGACTTTAAAAGTCCGTGCCTTGACTGTGGGCGGAAAAAGAACGTGTGCAGGAGGCATAAACGTGAGATGATGAGGCGTGACGCGAGAGATGGCAGGTTGAGTGACTGCTTTAAAGCGCTGACACTGGTTTCTCTACAAACCTGTGAGGCTATAAAGCGAGTGGCGCGGTTCTGTACTGATTCTAGTTCGTTGATGATATGTGCCTGAGATGGATTCCAAATAGACGAAGCATATTTGAGCTTTGGGCGCACGTATGTTAGGTATTCTAGTTTTTTAATGTCGCGAGATGCAGATTTTAGATTTCGACGAAGGAGTCCAAGTGTGCGCAGAGCGTCTGAGCAGAATGATAGAGACGGGTAGAGACGGGTAGAGAATGATAGAGACGTGCGGCGCGAATGATAGAGACGGGTACATGTGCACTCCGAGATACTTGCACCACGTGGCCGTGTCAAGAGGAAGCGAATTGATGAAGTAGCTGTGGCGAAAAGTGGCGCGTTTACGGGAAAATGACATTGATTTACATTCTTTTTATTTTTCTATTTGCTATAACAAACCGTTGTTCATCATCATTTACTATTTGCTCTACTATCTACTATTTACTTCTTCTTATTTTTCTATTTTTATTCTCATTTCTCACATATGCCTCACAATGACGTGAAAACATTAAGGGAACCCAGTAAACAGCCACAACAACAGCAACAGTAGTTGTATACGTAGCCCGTCGAACGGGGAAAACACATGTGATGAATATGGTCTTGATGATGATTATGAATAAAAATAACCTTGGGATTGGATTGTAGGGTGGCTTGTGAATTAGTGTGACTCTACCTGCTGCATACTTTGCGGCGTATGCATTGAAAATATGGGGTTGAAGCGCTGGCAATTTTTCGCAGCAATTGTAAATTGTCATTAAAGCATTTGTTCTCTTAGCAAGACACACTTATTATATTTACCCTTTTGGGAGCTGTTTATTAAGGCAGCAAATTCAATTCTTGACATTTTTTTTGCCCCTCTTGGGGTGATGAGCATAGTTGGTATCTTAATTATTCAAGTCTAATTCTTTCGGTAGCATAAAACCTTGGCAAACCTGAAGAACCACTGATGGTTTTCTCCAAGGCTTCCGGTATCGGCAATAAATACATTTTCAATTTAAGAGGTCGCGGGTTTGGTAAACGTAAAAACGAGCATCAAGTCAGCTTCAAGCGGGAAAAAAATGCAAGTTTATCTTCTGCCCTGTTATAGGTTTTCAGTCTGCTGTGCCGTTCTTTTTCTTCCCAGTACTCCAGAAAAAAGAAACTGAAAGCCCCAATTCATGCTTTCTCAACAAGTATAACTGTAGTGAAGAGCCAGGGCAGTGTGGTGGCCAATCCGCCGAACCGTTGGAGAACCTCTAGCCGAAGAGAAAGGGCCAGCAAGAAAAAAAAGAGAGAGAGACAACCTTTAATAGAAAAGGATGACCACTGGTGACGATGGGGGAAAGGAATTGGGAGGGAGGGTAAAAAAAATGAACAAATTAATGCTGGTCGTTCTCAGTAGACTCAATAAATGGGCCAGTTCTTGGAACCTGCAATTCATGGGCCAGTTCATGATGATCGCAATAGGGTTTGTGCACGTTCACCAGTTCGTTGGGGGGAGGACCCGCTCAAACAACCCGTGCTAGACCGCTTTTAATTGAATAAACCGCTATTTCATATAATAGTTGTTCGAAAGCCTTTTTTTTCGAAAGCCTTTTTTGTCAGCCCAAGTTACGTGCCAGCCATATGTTGGACATACTGCCCTAACCTTATACTACTGCCGTTTGAAGTTTACATTGTATAAGCTGAGTTGGCAGAGAAAACATATCCAACGTTAGGCCGATTCCTCTATTCTGTTCAGACGGTGAAAGGGTACGCTTCTAATTTTTCCTGTCACCTCATCCTGGCTGCCCATGACTTCATGGAGCGAAAACAACCGCCTAGCATCGATTAAATAGCGACAACCGGCTCTCCATTGCGGAAGCCTGTTCCGGCAAAAGCCGTAAATGCCCCGAGTGCTGCGAGTGGGGTGGTCATCCTGTCAACACTGGAAGGGGGACACGATCTTTGGACGGAAGGAAGATAGGGGTTACTGAACATAAGCGAGCATTCTAAAACCGCACTTCAAGAGTAGGCAGTGCCTACTGGAGGTAAGTTACAGTGCGCTAAGTTACAGTGTGAATGTACGGATTTGTTTATTATTGACTGTACAAAAAAAAACATGCTAGAGCAATGAATCAGGATTTGATTATCCTAAAGCTGTAACCACGTCTGAGCCAAGAGCAGTTTGCGTTTTTAATTAGGCATGACAATGTGGACAGATTGCCACGTGAGGACTGTTTCGTGCATGTGCTGTACGGTCTAATTTACTCGAAAGTATTTTCGTAATTCAATGTGGACCGCAAATCTAGAAACACGGACCACAATACAAAGGAAAGAACGGAACCCGCGATATTTATATTGGTTTTCATTATGCATTTCAACCAACTAATTCGTCCATCAGTATTTTGAGAGAACTTCCTCAGGATTACTTGATAAAGTACGACAAAAGAAAGCAAAAATAAGAACGCCAATTACATAAGCACAAAAATATACAAATATAGGAACGGCGACAACGTTGGTGAATGAGTGAAACACAATATTGATTTGATTGATTGTAGCGTTTAACGCGCCGACGCAACGCAGGCGATGAGGCGCGCCGTAGTGGAGGGCTCCAGATTAATTTTGACCACATCTGGATCTTTAACGGGCGCCGAAATCTCGCACACACGGACGTTTTTGTTTTTCACCTCCATCAGAAAAGCGGCCGCCGTGGCCGGGAATCGAACCCGCGTCCTCGTGCTCAGCAGCACAATGCCTTAGCCACTGAGACACTGCGGCGGATGAAACACATTATTAGGCCCTGGGGTCCAGTAAGGATGGACTGGGCATTTTCGATGCCACAGACTGAGTACTGTGTACCTTTTGTGTATAGGAACCAAGGACTGGAGCTGTGGAAACTTTAGTTCAGAGGTTCGTTGGTACGAAAAGTGCAGATGAATCAACAATTCCCCTCCTCTCCCCACTCCTACCCTACCAAACCCAGGCTACTTGGCAAAGAATGCTAAGCACGAAACAAAACGAGCCATTTCTGGATCTACAAAAACTTTCACGAACAACAACGGTTGGTTTAAGATAATTTTCTTATGATTTCCTGATTTTATTCGACAGGTCGAGGTACCTGAAAACGCTACATTACGCGGCTCAAGGAAACGGACGAAACGACATTGGTTGTCTAATGCTACTTACTACAGCACTTTCAGCGGAAGTAATTTAACTTCTACTAAAGAATAAGGTTATTTTTTGCCTCAACACTTTTGTATCCCGTCCCGAAGAAAGTAGGGAGCCTTAAGAAAGCTGTTAGAAACACCCCGGTCAGTGCGTGTGAGCACGATTATGGTAAACTCCACATGACAAGCTGCCTCGGTTCGGGTCCTTCGTGTCCTTTTTGTGTTTGTCTGTACTCGAAAAGATACGCTGTTGAACTTCCGCGCGACACAACATCAAATTCGTGAAATTTGAACGTGAACTGCTGGTGTTTGTCCTTTGAATTTGTGGAGTGTAATTATATTCTCAGAATTGAAAGACTACCTGACAGAGTCGATAATATCTTACTCAATACGCACTTTTTGTGTTCTCCCGGAAGCGTTTTCCCCTCTCATTTGCACGCCATTTGGAACATCAGAGCGCAGTAAATTTTGTTGAGCATATATTTTTGCACGGTTACTTAAAGGACAGTATGAACACTAAGGGTAGCTATGCCTATTTATTCCGGAGAAGTTGAAGAGACCACGATTCGGATGGAGGCGACTACTCAAATGTTCAAAACTGCCGGAGCTGTACTTCTACTTACAACAACGAATCAGAACAGAAAAGAGTAAATGGAAACAATGTATTTTAGCCGAAACGTTAGCAAAGCGGCTCAAAAAGCGTTGAATCGGCTGCTCTTCATAACTAAGTTAAAACAAATCAATTCCAGGAGTCTGTAGAAGGAAACTGCAAATTGTGAGACTTTGAGCAAGAAGTGCAGCTTACAAACAAATTCGTGGGAGTTGACTTAAAACGAAGGAACTTACAGTAAAAAAATTTTTGATGTGCGTGGTTTTGCCGTGTTGTTATAAAAAATATAAAAGTATATTTTGCTCTAACCACCCCCTCATTCATCTTCAAAATTTTCTGAGATCCCACAATTTGTGGTCGATTTTATGTAACACAAGTTGGGAAATTAATTAATTTTTTTTTTTACTATTGGGCAGCTTCAAGAACAACAATGACTACACATTTTGAGTCAGTGGCGTTATTCATCGCATTGACTGAAATGCTTCCGCCAACCACCGGACTTGCCCGAGGCATTTTGAACAAATATGATCGAATTCCAGTGTTTGTGCGAATGTTCATAATGGTGCTCCAGGCGGTATGAAACGTAAGGGGAAGAAAGCATTTATCTAATTTTAGCTCTCTTGGATAAAAGCGCGGACTACTAGGTGTCTCCTATTGTTGTCGCTTAAAACTTGGGATTTCTGAAATTACTATAAACCGTTCCCGAGAACATTACTTCTTGGTAAGTAACAGAGCCTTCGGAATTCTTGATCATCAAAATAAATCAAACGCGTAAAACATTTAAGTAAACAATTAGATTGAAGTCTCCGGTCTACTTTTTATATATCGTTTGCAAAATACTATCGTCATGAATATGCAGAAATCAATCGGGGCCTTGATCTCATTCATCATGTCATGCAAAACGCTGACAAAAAAAAAGACGCAATTTTCTTCTCTTCTTGGTTTTTCCACTTGTCGACAAAACTAAAGCTGTGGGAATGTGTTTCCTCACCCCTTCACGAATCCCTACAAAACTAATTTTCTAAGTCGCACCGGAAGGCTGGGAAAAGATTTTATTTCTTTCGTAACGACATGTTGAGTATAGTGTGGGTGGGTGCATACTTATTTTACGTGCTAAAGAGCAATTGATAACGGAGGGAGGATCAAGCGCCAACTGTAAGTTTAATCCCAGCCAATTATGTACTTGACAAACCCTTAACGTATCCACCGGTAGTTCATTCCGTGAAATTTCTGTGAGCAATATCAATCGCAGTAATCAAACAAGCTCCTGGGGCCAAGCGAATCAGTATTGCGACAGGTGCAGCTGCTTAGAATGTTTTGGAAACTTTCCCTTGGTGGGGAAAACTTTCGTGAGCATTATAAAAAGGCTCAAAATGGGGTTCTCGTTTAAGGAACGCCTCTAACCACCAATGAAGATGGTACTAGGGTTAAGTGCTCTTTCACGTACCCCGCACCACATATGTTTACGTTAAAGGCCGGTATAAGGGCGATCTTGAGACAGCTGGCATCCTTAAAACGGCGGAAATTAGAACGGCGGAGCCTCTTAGTGCCGGAGGGAGGGTGACACTGTCATCGTAAACACTCTTAGTCTGCTGGCACTGCTCCGTCAAAGAAGGCTTGTGTAGGTCCTCGACAAAGCTTTCGACCATCGCTGCTTTTACCCTGCAAAGTCAACAGGGGAGGGGGGTGGTCAACTTGGGCAAAGGTCATGTTGGTAGACAGGCGAGGTGCCACCGGCAACATCCGCACAGCAGGTTTGTAGAGAAAAGGCTGAGGCCATTCTACCGCTGAAAGGTTACTTGCGCTGGCGTACATATCACGCATGATAACCATTCGCACGGCCGACAGTTTTTCTGAACCGCCGATATCTGACAGTTTGAATGCGTTTACTCAAACGGGAGTGAGAATAAACGAGCTCGCGCAGTATGCTGGCAACGCTGGCGCATGTACGCTTGCGTCAGCCTGTATGACCCGAAGGCGTCGAAGAATGGCCACTCGGCAAGCGCACCTTCCAGTGGCGCGAACTCCACGGCGCTTGCAATACCGCGCAGCAACGGTTCCGACAGTTATATTTATGTAAAGCGATTCTCTCTGCAGGCTACAGGTTATAGTAAAATTTATTATAAAGTTTACATTGAAATTTATACTTAAAGATTAGCGCGAACTGTGTCACTAGATGAGATACAGAGTACCGTCACTGCGGAAGACAAGTGAGCAATAGCGGACATTTTGGTGTTTATCAGTGCTACCAGATTTCCGTATCTGCGGCCTCACCGCTAACTTTGCCGAGGTCATCTGTAAACAACAGCGCCGAAGACGCAGCAAAACAACTTCTTTGGGCACACTTCTGCTGTTAAAAAACTGTTACATCGGTCAACGTTGATCCGCGTTCGGTACAATGTCAGTCGCACGCCGCCGCATAGCAGAAAGTGCAAGCTAAGTTTACCAAAGCTGACCGACAAAAACGCATAAACCACAAAATGGCGATGCTCATGAACCGACGCTATGTAAACAAATGTCACGATATGCGAACTGACCAATGATCACGCCGGCGGACGGAACAATAGGGCCGATACTCTGTACCCTTATGCAGTGACACTACCGCGAACGATGCATTCGGTTTGTTTATGTATGGGTTTTGTATCAATGCGTACCATTCTTTGCCGAGTACCCAACAACCAGGACCATGTAACGCCCTGCATTTCCACAAATATGCAGATATCGAGGAATTTCCACCTGTAATCGCTATAATGGCGTAAATGGAGATAAGGGGTAGCAGGAAATTTTGGACAAATAAAAATAAAAAAATGTAAAAAAATACGGAAAATGGCGAAACGAATGGCCACTGTGGGGTACTCGGCAACGAATGCAGATGTGCAGATATCGCCGAAGTTCCACCTGCAATCGCTATAATAGCGTAAATGGAGATAACTGGTAGCACAAATATTTGAAACAATAAAAAATAAGAAAAATATAAAAAATTGCGGAAAATGGCCAAACTTGTAACGCCCTGCATTTCCACAGTAATTGAGATATCGCACAAGTTCCACCTGCAATTCTTATGATACCGTAAATGGAGATAACTGGTCGCACAAAATTTTTAAAAACTAAAAAATCAGAAAAATATAAAAAAATTGCGGAAAATGGCAAAACGTATAACGCATGGTATTTTCACGATACTGCAGATTTCGCGAAAGCTCCACCTGCAATCGTTACAATAGCGTAACTGGAGATACTTGGTCAAACAAAGTTTTGAAAAACTAAGAAGTAAGAAAAATGTAAGACAATCACGGCAACTGGCGAGCCACAATAATGCAGATTTAAGAAAAGTTCCAAATGTAATCATTGTATTAACGTAAATGGAGATAATTGGTCGAACGAAATTTTCGAACTCATAAATAAGAAAAATATTTAAAAATTACGGAAAATGGCAAACGTATAACGCATGGCATTTTCACAGTGATGCAGATTTCACAAAAGTTCCACCTGTAATCCTTATCGCAGCGTAAATGGAAATAATTGGTTGAAGGAAATTTTCAAAAGCTAAAAAAATAAGAAAAATAAAACAATTACAGGAAATGGCGAACCGTTTAACACCCTGGATTTCCACAATAATGCATACTTTGCGAAAGTTTCATTTTTGGTCGTCATAATAGCGGAAATGTCGATAATTGGTCGGAAAGTATTTAGAAAAATAAAAAGAAATTTGGCCAGAAAACACTCACACTAAAGAAAAGCGGCATAACAATGTCACCCATTAGTAGACAATTCCCTGAATTTCTGCAGAATTTTCAGCGCTCGGCCGCACCCGGATGTGTTATCTGTGTGCCAGGCGAAGCGAGTGTTCCATTCTCTCTTTTTGATGCCGCACAGATAATCTCATTTGACAGGCAGAGTGGTTTGTCCTGTCGTTACTGGACTGTAATATTCTTTTGTGACCCCTGGTGTTCTCGATGTACAGTGATGGACAAGTGGAATGCGAGCACAACAATATAAACCGGAACACGCAAAATCGAAAAAATACTGTTCGTAGAGGTTCAATGATGGTGCGGTGTTGGTGTATTTGGAAAGCCGTATTTCCCAACTTTAAGTGCAGCCCACTTTACGGGCTTGCCTTGTCGTCGTAGCTCGCTCGCTGGACCCAAGTAGAGCCCCACGGTGTTCCGTCGTAGCGGCTGTCGTCCCGGCGTTCCACAGAGGCTTAGAAAGCGAAGCGGTTTATATAGTTATGAGCGTTCGAAACTCGTGAACCGCTGGCGCTTGTCATACAAATCCCCGTTTGTTAGCGCAAAGGAAAGTGCTGGTACAGCCACGATCAAAAGTTTACGGACCAGGGAAATGGCAACTTTAGGCTATTTCTCTTCCTGTAGCGGCCCGACAAACTCTCCTATGCGTGCGAGATGTCGCATAAGTACTGAACTAATGAAAACTACCGCACGTAGTACTCCGGGCTGCCGTGAGGCAGAGAAATAACTCAACATTGCTGCTTTCGTGGTCCGTAAACTTCTGCTCTTGCGTGTACATTTGCGGCAAAATATACGTAATTAACCGGCGGCGCCTGCGCTTATTTAGTTCGGAAGGCTCGTTGGGTTGTTTTTTACGATAGTAAGCGAAAAAAAGTGGCAGTGCAACGCCGGCACGTGCGGGAGGAAAAGCAAGCACAAAAACAACAGAACTACCGCTGGCGCAGTTTCAGGAAGGGGGCGTGCGAGCACTGCGAAGGCGGGAAATTTGAAATGCGTTGGATAAACCTCCGTTGAATTCATCAGGAGAGAATAAGACAGGACGGCGAAGAGCATGGTGGGTGGTAAGAGTGAGCGGATAACGGCGCCACAGCCTACTATGGCGAATCACTGCTCTGCCCTTCCGAAAGCTTTTACATTGAGTGGAACGGCTTTAATTTTTGTGTAATTAAGCGACGTGTCATTTTGACTTCCATGGAAAGTAATAGCACTATTAGCGTGTTCTGGTTCCTATTTTCGTGTTGGCGTTTCATTTGTTCGTAACTGTACTTTGACGATTCGAGAAACAATCACGACAAAAAATAAGTGCTCGCCTAGCCGTGACCGCGGCATTCGATTCGCCGACACTCGTTTGCACACGTGACTTTGTTGGCTGCTGCTTCGCCACCTGTGTATTCTTTTAGTTGTTAGGGGAACACAAGTTCGCTCCAGTTAACTTGTTCAGTAAACTTCTTCAAAACAGCTGCGTCTGCGTTGTCTTTGGCTACGTGCATTTGTTGGAGGGGCGGGGTACATGCAATCTCGATCTTCTGCAAGTCGCCAAGCAAGCCCAACTCGTACCAGCCTTCGACAGTAAGCCCTCCTATGCGAGTTTGGTCTATCAATGCAGAAAATGAAGGGTGAAGACGTCGCGACTAGCACCATGGTCAACCAAGCCAAATTTTCCGTCATTCTGCAGCTTTCTTTATACATAAATATATTTATATAAATATATTTATGTATTTATATCTGTTGGTATCAAGCAGCCAAACATTTGTTTTCAAGGTTTGTATTGGTCAAAGCTTATTTTCCTGACGGAAGAACAGGAAAGGGTTGGGCACTTTCATTGATGTCTATCTTTTTATTTTGTATTCAGTTAATACGAATGTCAAGCAATTATTCAGCATTGCCTCATTCTCCTAAATTATTCTGACCTATTAGAGTCATGATCAAAAATGATCTCATTATTACTATAACTGTTATCATTTAATTCCATAAGTTGTAATGACACTGGCGGTGACATGACCAGCAGCCGACATCTTCCTACACTCATGACGCTGCATGAATTTTGAATGCATCACGCTCGCTAGATTATTGTCAACATATAATTTCTTCTCGTTTTCCACGCTGTACTTGCTCGGGTAGGTAAAAGGAGTTCTCCTTCTTGGGTCTCAAAGCTCTAGTTTTCTCGACAAAGCCCCGGAGTCAGGCAGACGGAGGAAAATATTTTCCTAGGGGGTCCCTAGCTCGTCCCCCGTTTTAGAAATCCGCGGCAATCTTCCGCGGCGAGCGGGGAAGCTGGTAGGGAGAGTTCTCTCCACTGTGCTCAAACTTTTTCCAATTAACAGCCTGCGGGCGAAGGCGGGGCTCCATCCTCCCGGAACCACCGGGGATGCCCTCTTTCCTACTTGAGCCTAGCGAACGCAGTGGATTTGAACTCCGAAAGGTCTCTGGGCGTATTTGCCTCTCCACTTGCAACTATGCTGAACCCGAGTTCCCTGAACGGTTTTTGACCCCCGAAAATTTATTCGCTCCTGTACCCATTACCACGAAACATACAATTCCTGGTCACCACGGTACGCCTGGAATTTAATCGGCCATCCTATGATCATGCTGCAGAGTCTGTTTTCGAACGCATACGGGAATGGTTCTTGCGGGATGCTATCTCTCGCCCACTTGTTCCCCTCCCGACGCCTAGAATCTTTGAAATCATTTAGTACACCACTGAAAATGATTATTTGTTTTAAGTATGGTCCAAGTTTTATGTCTTCAACAATAAAATAGCGGGTTCAACAGGACAGGAAGACACAGACTAAACGCGATATATTTTCTCGCGCTTTTCTTATTTCAATAAGGTGCAAGGGCAATCCACGCCGAGAAGGACAAGTAAACCTTAGTACGCTCAAAGAAGTCAAGCTTGACAATACTGGACCAATAATTTTTGCGTCCTACGCTCCGTTGTTACCTTTTGAGCCTCTAAGTCATCAAATAATCCCGTTGTTCACTCTTCATTTTGCACGTAAACAGCAAATAAAAGTTGTAATGGTTTTCATTTGGCTTTGCATGTTTCGCGAACGAATTTCGCGAGAACGGAGTAAAGTGACCGTACCTACATACATAAACAAAGTGGGGTCGAGCACAATCGGGTCACTCCAGCAAGACAAACTGTTTAGGCTTAGGCCCGACCGCTGGTATTAGATGCGTTGACGGGAATTCAGTTCAACACGAATCTGTCACACCACCAGAGTCGTACTGCACCACCAGAGTCGTACTGCACCACCATCTGTCACACCACCAGAGTCGTCCCTGAGTCAAATCGGAGTGATGATGAGGACGTACAGGAGGGGAAGTAACGCTGGTGATAATGATTGGTTTTTTGATTGATTGATTGATTGATTGATTGATTGATTGATTGATTGATTGATTGATTGATTGATTGATTGATTGATTTAAATAAGGAAGGAAGGGAGGAAGGTAGGAAGGAAGGAAGGAAGGAAGGAAGGAAGGAAGGAAGGATCCTCCGTGAAGTGTTTCTTTGACGCCTGTTAATAGAGGGGCGTCTGACAGAAGTTCGTAGCATCAGACTTTGTTGCCCGCTAGGGGGTCGCGCCAAGCGTTCGCGCTTCACAACCGCTCCGTATTTTACTTGCTTTAAGTGCGGTACGCCCTGACCATCGACCGTGAAGCGCGCCACAGGGTCACCGGAAGCACCCAGGAACCCAGGGTAACAATTTTTATGGTCATCCACCCCGCCAGCTCGAAACTGCAAGCCTTGGAAGATCGGACCACGCCGCTCGCACTGCTAGGCCTAACCAGGCCTAACACTGCGGCGGTACTCGCCCCCAGCACGCCAGGCGGCCAGCTGCTCCCTGATGCTCGTCGCCCGCCCCGCCGCTATGGAAAGCGAAGTTGTCGGTGAACCCATCCCCCGGATGGACTGCTTCAACCTGGCTGGAAAACTATACGAAGCAAGCAGCAAGCTTTCCGTTGTACCGAGAGACAATCCCAACAGGCAAGTCTCCCAGCAACCTCTACAAGGTCTCTATGCATAGGCCGCAAAAAGCCCCTGCGTCGAATAACTCCAGTTGAACCCCTCCCTGCGACCGACGTCAAGATTGTTTTGCGTCCGAGAGGCGGACTAGCCCTCGCCAAGCTCTCTCTTGCGGTTCTGGCGGATGCAATTCAACAGCACGCAAATGTTGAGCCCAATGGTGAGGATCAAATACGCATTCAAGCCAAATCCAACTTCATCGTAATAAGTACCCCCTCGGAGGCACCTGCAATGAATTATGCTAGAATCTCCTCCCTGCTCATTGGAGAACATCGGTATGACGTCGCGGCTCACGTTCTGGCCCCGGCATATACCTTTTTGGACATAATCTTCAATAACCCAGAAACGGACACTCCTGAACAAATAGCTCACAGCATCGTCAATTATAACCCCCATTTGAAAATCTTCGACGTCCGCCGACTGAACAGCTCCAATATGGCCCCAATACTTTTCGACGGACCTCACGTCCCTTATTGGGTTCGGTACCGGGCCGCCACCTATCGCTGCCGACACTTCCGGCGCAAAACCGAAGCCTGCATCAGCTGTTGGAAAACGGGTCATCGCCAGGACGTGTGCCCTACCCAACAAACTGTACCCTGCTGTTCTCGCTGTGGCGCTACCAACGCTCATGAAAATCACCCCTGCAACCCACGCTGCATAGTGTGTGAAGGAAGCCACCTTACAGGCATAGGTCGGCAAAACAAAACGAACTCACTCGAACTCAATCACATTTTTTTTATTTACGCTGTACTCAATCAAACTCAGACTCAAAAAGTTCGTTTGTTCCCAAAATCACTCGTACTCACTCATCAAATACTCATTTGTAATCGTACTCACTTGTATTCAAACTCATTTGTCCTCACGAGTATTCGTACTCAATCTGTACTCATGAGTACTGAATCTGTACTCATGAGTACTCACTCTGTACTCATGAGTACTCAATGAGTACTACTGCTCATGAGTACTACTCGTGAGTACTACTCATGAGTACTACTCATTCTGCACTCGCGAGTACTACTCATTCTGCACTCACGAGTACTACTCATTCTGCACTCATGAGTACTACTCATTCTGCACTCATGAGTACTCAATCAGTACTCATGAGTGCTCAATTTGTATTACTCACGAATATTTAACTTATCTGCACTGTTAGCTAGGTCGTAGCTCGAATGAAAGACTAAGTAGAAAAAATAAATTGTTTATTCGATTAGAAAAACACAGGTTACATATAAATCAGGACCCAATAAGAAAACATCTGACGCGGTGCACTGTCGTTGGGCGACTTACTGTGCGAAGGCAAGTACACTGTACATGTGAGAAAGCGAAACAGAACGCAAGTATGGCGTTGCGCCTGGCGTCTCGTCTTGTTCTCAGGCCGGGTCGGGCTCAGGGGAGCTCGGGGCTTGGCGGTGCGCGGCCGTGGCCGTAAACTGCGTTTTTCTGCGTGTCTTCGGCTGGCAGTTTTTGTCGTCCGTTTTCGTTTCCGAGCTAGCTGATACGTAACCTAATCGTGCTCTGAATCCAAAATGCGCCTGCCCCCAGGCACAATGAAGCGTTCGCGTAGATTGACGTCCGTTCGTATCCAGATCACTGTCCGCTTGTTCACAGATGCTCGATGCTGGCGTTTGTTTTTTGTTGTTCCAGATACTAGAAACTTCGTTAAGAGGGTGTTCGTGTCGTTGAGTGTTGGTGAATTTCAAATCTGCTTGATTTTATTGTGGGTGTACCGTGGGATTCACTTCGTCAGACCTGACCTTGACAGTGTTTACGGCGTTGCATTGGTTGCGCCGCTTACGTCGGCGATTGTGTTCGTGTAGCTCGTCGCGTGCTTGATGCAAGTGGGGGCGTAGACATCTGGTTTGTCCGGTCGCGAGCTGCGCTGTGTAGGGATGGCATAGTTCGGCGCGTTGAGGACGGTGCTTGATTGACGCGTGCGTTGCGTATGGTGCGGGAGGAGTTTGGCTTTTCGTTTAGTGTGCGGTAGCGGGCCGTTTTCGTAGGGTGGCATGGCTGATCGGTCAAAGTCGTTGCGGCTCTGTGCTCGCAGTCGCCGTGGTTGTTTCGGAAGTGAAACCGTTGTGGTGGGGAAGCGGGCGTAGTTGGTGCCGTCCGTTCGGTCCCACATTCCTCGGCGTCGGAAGCGTGACTTCATCGTCAGGGCATTCGATGCTTCGTCTGGATCGGGTTCATTCGTTGCCGTTCTTGCCGTGTCCGTGTAGTCGCTCAAGACCTCGTCTTTTGCCCGTTGTTTCGAGAATGCTCTAATCACTATCTCTCCCATACGAGCAGGATCCGTTTATCGCGAGTCCGCTTGCTCGCGGTTGCGTCCTCTTGTACGAAATGGTGTTTGTCGTGTGAGTCTCGATCGGAGCGTGGGTGCCGGTGATCTTGTTAATTCTTGCTCAGACATGCCACATGCGCTGGCCGTGTCGTTGCTCGTTGATGGACCTACTTCCACGAATGTCATGTCGTTCGTCCGCTGGACTCGGGCGGGAGCAGCGGGTGTCGGAGAGCTCGTACTTTCCGGTAGGGTTGAACCACGTGCACTGGGTCTTTTGTTGCTTGTGGCCAGGTGATTTCTGCGGTTGTAACATTCGCTGGCCAAGTCCGGATAGCACCTGCAGTGGGAGCGGAGGATGTCGCGAACAGCAGTTTCCTCCGTGTGTGCTGCGGCTTGGTGGCGTTCCGTGCGTTGTGCAATTCGTTCTCCGTGGTCAGCTCCACTGGTTCAAGTTGGATGTCGTTCGTCACTTCTGGTGCATTTCGTGCGCTGTGCGTCTCGTTTTATCTAGGAACCTCCCCTATAATTGGGGTGCGGTCGTTCGCCACGTATGGTGCATTTCGGGCACCGTGCGTCTTGCTCGCTTGTCTTGGCCATATCCACCAATCCGGATGCGATGTCGTTGGTTGCGTGGACCCGCGCCGGGACAGCACGTGCGGAAAATGTACGTACCGGCTCCGTTGCGTTCCGTGCTCTCAGCGTTGCGTTCGTGTACGTCTGTAGCGGAAGAGCGGGTGCCAGGAACGTGGTGCCTTCTGGCTCGTGCGCGCTGCGTGCGTTGCGCGTCTCGTAGCTCGTTGCTGGAATGACCTGCGCGTGGGCGATGTAGCTCGTGGGCGATGTAGCAGAGCAACGTGTGTTCGTGATCTCGCGAGAAATGCACTGACCTTCGATGCGTCTCCATAATCGTGGCGATTACCTGGGAAAGGTCCGGTGAGCACGCAATCACAATTTTGCATGCGTCGTCTCGTTCATGTGCGTGCCGTCGTGCATTCTGCCTGTGCTCGGATCTCGTGCAGTCCAGGCACCGTGGAAAACGTGCGGCCGACTCTTGCCAGTTGTCTGAGAAAACTTTCTCGTTCATCACGCAGCCTTCTGCTCTCAAACAGCGCCGCTTGCAGGGTCCTCTGCCGTTTGTTGTCGGATGCAGCCTGAAGTAGCGTTGGCACATTCAATCGTTTGGAGAGATGGCGACGTTCTTCGTTGTCCTCTAGAAGACGCAAGATGATGTCGTCCTTACGGCCAGAGCAGGGTAGCCCTCGTAATCGTAGTGCGCTCACGAACTGCTGTTTCTTCGTAGAGCATAGGACGTAGCGTTCCGTTGAAGTCAGCACTGTGTCGACCACCGCTGGCGTGGAGTGCGTCGGTGCCCCATGTCTGCGTGCTGCACTTTCGTAGTCATGGTGCGGTCCATCCAGGTTGTTCGTCCGTTCGTCCTCCCGTGGCCTTAAATCATGATCCTGTCGACTGCAACATCTTAGCTAGGTCGTGGATCGAATGAAAGGGTAAAGAGAAAAAAATAAAATGTTTAACTAATTAGAAATACTGAGATTACACATACATCAGGACAGAGGAGCCCGAGAAGAAAACGTCTTACACGGTGCATTGTCGTAGGGCTTCCCACTGCGCGAAGGCACGTACACGGGAGAGAGCGAAACGGACGTACGCACTCGCGTTTTGAATCGCGGGCTGAATCGCGGGGCAGTTGGCCAGTTGTAAAGAGGGCGCATTATGTACATGAAGCTACTTAACGGCGACCCCAGTAGCTCCCATGTGTACAGCGCGGCGTGATATTAAGTTGCAATAATGAATTATCTTTGTGACGGACACAGACAGACAGACTGACAGGCCAACATTGTCGCGCTCAAGTGGCCAAAGAAAGACTATCGTCTTTAAAACCATCTGGAAAGAAACGCTGCCGCCGCTGTTCCGAATTCTGCGAACATTGTGCAACCGTACACCTCGCAACCGCCGCCAGCCCGCAAAGTAAGAGAAAACAGAAAGACGAAAACCGGCTAGCGCGCGAAAAGCCAAAGAGGGAGGTCCCGCCACGAAAAAGGGACAGGATGGGCGCTACGCGTCGTTGTGTCTATTTCCCTTAACAGCTAGGCCAAAACCCACACGGGTCTGATCTTACTAGTTTTTCTATGCGTGTGTGTGCGGTTAACCAGAGCACCCGACACAAATTTGCTGCACCTGGCGACGCGCCGAGGGTGGGCCCGATTCGCGTCTCGGTCAGCCAGCCCGCGGCAAACGTGCCGCAACTGGCGGCACACGGCGCCACCGAGTCTACTCTCCTTTTCCCATCGCGACGGCCGCAACAAATCATGCTTGGGACGACCGGCCCGCAAAAGACACGCCGCGACGAGTAGACTCTGGAGACGGCGCCGCTGAGTCGCCTCCCCTTTCCCATTCGTGACTCGGCTGACGCAATCACTTCGCCTGCATTCGCCGGATTCAAACTGCGGCCAGTGATAGTCCTGATTGGAAAGATTCGAACTGCACGCGGTTGCGGCGGAACCCCGGGGGTATAAATTCAGCCCTGAAGCAGTGGCTGTGCGCCGGCATTTCATCGGAGGCACTGAGTTGAGAAGTGCTTTGTGCGAGCCATGTAACGCTCTTGCTACCTTTGTATATATTGTATATTTAAAATCAGCGTCGGCTCGACTACTTCATCGCTCTCCTCTCCACCGCGTCGATGGCGGACTGAGCAGGGCAACGTCGCAACATCTATGCATCTGTATCTATGCATCTGTATCTATGCATATATGCATCTGTATCTATGCATCTATGCATCTGCACCTGTGGCTTTTGTATCTATGTTGTACAACGCGCCCCTTATGTAACACCCCCCTGTGGGGTCTTTAAGGAAATAAAGTGAAGTGAATCGAACCGTGGTGACTGAGCTAGAATGGCCCAGTCCCAACAGTGTGTGTGTGTGTGTTCGGGGAGGGGGGGGAAGCGTGGAGAGGGTATCGGTCGCAGTCGAGGGACGCAGGGCACCCAGTTGCTGCCGGTACTTGGCAGCCATTACAGCAGCGTAGAACTGCTCTTCCGTGCTTTGTGTACTCGAGAACAAAGTTTGTAGAGGCGTTTTTTGGAGGCGTGATAGCTTGCACTGACGTCACTGTATTGCCGTGTTGGTGGGTTGGTTGCACAGTGGAAATCTGCAGCTCTTATCTCGAGCAACGCGTATGAAGCTGACAGCGATCGATCAAAAAGTGCGGTGACGTCGTTATGTGCAATCCACATGTTTTACGAGACGTTCCAAGATGCGAGCTTAAGCGACAATCCCGGCGTCTGGCGTTGGCGTTCATCAATTCAAAACAATTCCTTAACGAGGCCTTTACAGTGTGAGCTTAAACTCGGCGGTATAGTTGCTAGCGAGGCGTGGTCGCCCCGCTTTTAAACAGTAGTGAAGGTAGGGGAATAACAACCACCGAAATTCACCATCATCGTCAGCGCCCTCATTACACGGTGGCATAAACGAGAAGCGGCGAATCGGGTTGCCACTCGAAAGTAAAGCCATTCGAAAGCAAAACGCTCCTCCATCGGCAAGATGACAGAGCTCTTCGACAAAATATGCGAGGCTAAACAAGGCGCCGCAAGCGTTGAACTGGATATTATGATGTCCAATTCACAACTAACAAACGTGCTTAGGTGTACTCGGATATTTTATTGCCATTGCTGGGGCAAATTCCACCGCCGCGCCTGCACGCCGTAGAGCACGGTAGGGCTATATGCTCACTGGTAAATGGCACTACACGACACCATATTACTAGCGAACCTGAGCAAAATGTTTCAAAACGGGAACCTAATAAAACCATATGGGCGCACGTACATCAGCCAAATTGTCGCTTGAATACGCACAGCGAACGTTACAAACCACGCAGTCGGTTTGACGCGAGTTAGGTAAATTAACTGCGACTGTTGAAATGAGCGGGTCGGCTCACGAAACGACTACAGCGTGACATGAGTCTACGGAAACTTCTGAAGACTGAAAAAGAGGGACTTCAGTACGCCTAGTTCATATGTTGTTAGCAGCCTCCACCACCTCTCCCCTAAAACAATACGAAGGGAGCAAGCGCAATGAAGCGGCCACGCGTTCACAGGCCGCATCCACAAAAATAACTGCGGCAGTAAACAAGTCCCATCAGAGAAGAGCAACTGCGGCCGCGTTTCCCGCCGGGCCCTCACCCGCTCCTTTTTCCCTCTTCACCGTGACTCCTTTGCGAGCGACCGCCTAAAAACGCTTACAGTGCCAAACAGGGACAGGGAAAGGAGGGAGGTGCAGTTTTCGTTGCCTAATTTTACCATCCTTGACAGTTAAGCTGCACAGCGGCACCGCTAAATGTTTGCGACTCGTACACGCGCGTCCGGACTCGAGCTCATGACAAAACTTGTTTGCACTACTGTACTCAGGAGTGCATATACTCATGAATACACAGTACTCATGAGTACACAGTATGTACGAGTATTGTACTCATGAGTGCTGTGTACTCATGAGTACAGTATACTCATGAGTACACAGTATTTATGAGTATTGTACTCATGAGTGCTGTGTACTCATGAGTACTGTATACTCATGAGTACTGTGTACTCATGAATACTGTGTATTCATGAGTACTGTGTACTCATGAGTACTCATACTCAGTAGTACTCAAACTCTTGAGTACTCATACTCATAAATACTGTACTCATGAGTACTCATACTCATGAGTAGTGTACTCATGAGTACTGTACTCACGAGCAGTAGACTTACCTCTGTACTCACTCATCATCGTACTCACTGTTTTTTTCTGGGTGTGTGATCACTCATCATCGTACTCACTCGTGAGTTTGAGTACAAATCAGTACAAATGAGTGTACTCACGAGTGAGTACGCCGACCTATGCTTACAGGTTCGGCGGACTGCCGGCGCCGCTACCAGCCCAAACCACGGACGCTCTCCTACGCACAAGCCGCATCCCAACGCCACCCTCCACTACTTGATTCCTTCCCCCCACTACAAGCCCAAGACCGCAAGTCCGCAACGCACAAGTCAACAGGCAGCAAGAGTCCCTCTGATCCCCAGCGCCAACTCCTCAAGTCATCGCCTGGCTCGCAGTCCCATCAGGTGAGCAGCCCAAGCGCCCCTCCCAGCTCCCAGCCCCCACACTCTTCCCAAAACCCCCTTGTAGGTACATCCATAGCAGACGTACATAGAAAACTGCAGACAATCCCCGCTGAAATCACATCTCTCAGAGAGGAAAACGCTGCTCTCAAGCGCGAAAACTTTTTGCTAAAACCTCAATGTCCCTCAACTCCCCTTTCCCAGCAGGAGAACTCAACCTCCCCACCACAAAAACCGAAAGCCGGCTCCGTCTCCCAAGATGAACTTCAGGACCAGCCTCCTCAGCAGCTAGAGGAACGTCTCGGGAGGCTAGAACATACCCTGGAAGAAAAGAAAGCGGAGTACACTAATCTCCACCAATCCTTGCTTAGCAACCAGGCGGCCATTCAGGGAACCATAGAGGCAATAAGAGCGGAAATGCATAGCTACCTCCAGCGAATAATTACCACCATCAACGTTCCGGTAGCCCCAGTATTAGATGTCCCCATTACAGATGCCCCCATCCCATAAAGAATTCTTAGTCTGGCAGTGAAATTGTCGCGGCCTCCAACGGAAACGCGCCAACTTACAGATGCTAACTGCCTCGTCCGACCAACCCCCCTCAATATTAGCCCTACAAGAACGTGGTCCCCATGCCAAACAAGGTGGCTACAAATCCTTCCAAGACCCGCGTAACCCATACACCACAATCTTAGTGCACCGTAACGTCCCAGCCGAGCGAGAGCACTTTGACAGCGTTCTTATCCCTCACGACATGGTCGTCATTTACTCCAAAACTCCGTCCTCCCCCGACTACACGTGCTCAACATATACAGCGGCCCCAAAGAATACACGCACACTTCCAACAAACTTTTTCGCTAGCCAAGAGAGAGGCACAAAGCCACCCCCTCATAGTAGTAGGCGACTTTAACGCCCAACATAGAGCTTGGGATTATCCTACAATATCGAAAAAAGGCCGCCTACTTTGGGAACACCTTCACTCGCACAGGCTCACACTATAAACCCCTCCTGACATACCAACCAGACTTGGCAATAGTGTAGTGCGCAACGAGACAACACCAGATCTCACTCTTACCCATCGCATATCCAATGCACACTGGCACAACAGGGACCTCACTCTTGGATGTGACCATTGCATCATCCAGCTCACCATCCCCCTTCAAGGGACTTATGTCCCCCAACACAAACAACAGTACATAACAGACTGGCACACCTTCAGGACCACTCGCAACGAACAACTGACTGAATCTTCTACAGTACAGTCCCTAGATACATGGGTAGCCGACCTCATTCGAGACAAAAAAGCCCGCGACCAACCGCTTGACCCTGAAATCCCGGCTGAAATGGTAGACTCCCGTCTCAAAAATATGTGGACTGCACTAAGCAACCTTCGGCGAAAATGGCGGACAAATAAACATAATAAGCGCCGCAGGAAGAAAATTCCAGAGCTAAGCCACAAAACGGAAAAGTACGCAGCAGAACTAGCCGCAGCTCGATGGGGAGAAATCTGTGACAAGCTCAGAAGTACCCTTACCATGAAGCTCACCTGGTCCCTCCTCCATCACCTCATCGATCCCCATAAATCCAAAACTGCTCAGACCAACCGCATGGCCCAGCTTGTCCACTCCTACCCAGGTACCCCACAACAACTCCTCTCTTCGCTTCAAGAAAAATACATCCCTACTGGCGACCGTAACCCCCTACCAGACTACCAAGGAACACCCAACACACTCCTCGACGCGGATATAACTGAAGCAGAGGTCTGAGCCACTCTTCTCACTCTCAAAACCAGTTCGGCTCCTGGGAAAGACGGAGTAACTAACAAAATATTACGCAACCTTGATGACAACCCCATTACAACACTCACACACTTCTACAACAAACACTGGAAAGAAGGCACACTACCAGCGTTATGGACACATGCGAACATTTCACTCATCCCCAAGCACGGAAAATCGTTGAGCTTAGATCACCTCCGGCCAATTTCTCTCACCTCCTGCATGGAAAAGTGCTTGAACATATCATACATGCCAGACTCACCAAACACATAAACCAAACCAACGCCCTACCTCCCACCATGTTCGGTTTCCGGGCCGGACTCTCGACAAATGATGGACATCTCCAACTCTACCACGACATCATTTCTTCTCCCTAACAGTCTTACACAGTAGCGATTTTAGCACTACCTCAATCGCCTTTCCTCTATCTCCTCTGGTTTACGAACGTACAATTACGTTAAAGCTTTCCTTTCCTCGCGGACTGCAACCCTCCGATTAGGCACCTTAGAATCATGCGAGCTTCACATACCCCCAGTAGGCACTCCGCAAGAAGCTGTGCTATCCCCTCAACTTTTCAATATATGCCTTTTTCATATTCCAAAGGCTCTAGATTGCATTCCCAACCTACACTTTAGCCTCTATGCAGACGACATCACACTTTGGACAAGCGGAGGTAGTGAAGCACAAGTATAGGAGACTCTCCAAGCAGCAGCGTCAGCCGTGGTTGAGGGAGCCACTATAGCCGGCCTACAATGCTCCCCATCTAAATCAGAACTACTTTTCCTCAATCCGAAGCGCGCAAACCGCACAACTCCCAACATCCAAATTTACATAAATTCAAAGCCTGTGCCAGTTGTTCCACAAATCAAAATCCTCGGCCTAGTCATAAACCGTAATAATTCAAACACAGAGTACATCAAGCGCCTTTCTTGACATGTTTCCCAAACCATCGGACTCCTTCGCCGCATCGCTTCCAAAAACATGGGCTTAAGGAAGCAGATAGGCTCCGCCTTGTTCAAGCATTCGTTGTTAGCCGGATCATCTATGCTCTCCCATACCTCCTCCCCTCTAATTCAGAACTGTCCAAAATCAATTGCCTTATCCGCACAATATACAAAGCTGCTCTGCAACTCCCACCCGGCACCTCCACTGCCAGACTAGAAGGAACAGGGGTGTACAACACGGCCAAAGAGGTGATAGAGGCGCACCGGATGAGCCAACTAAGCCGCCTAGCCAAAGCTAACCCCGGCAAACACCTCCTTCAACGCCGACACCTAAATGCGCCTATTATTAGAGATCCTAAACTCCTCATGCCCTTTGAAACCCACTCCTGCCTCAAAGTACGTCCCCTACCCCGCAATATGCTTCCTCATATTCACCAGCGCCGCAGAGAGCAACGAGCTAGAGCCTTAGCAGAACGCTACCCCATACGGCCTGCCACGGTGTACGTAGATGCCGCCGAGTACCGGCACAAGACCTCTTTCACACTGGCGATCATTATTGCCCCCAACGCCCCCTTCCCCCCCTTCCCAATCAACTCCCTTACAATTCGTACCTCGGAACCTGCGACGGCGGAAGAGGCGGCAATCGCACTAGCCCTGTCGCACCGGCCAACCCCTGAATTCATATTATCCGATTCGAAAACGGCCATTCGAAATTTTGCTGCGGGCGCCATCTCACCCCAGGCCCTAAAACTTCTTATGCAAAATCCACCCACCACCCAAGTAGAACTGATCTGGACTCCAGCCCACACTGGGCTTGGAGGCAATGAGGCGGCTCATGCAACAGCCCGAGCGCTCACCTCCCGGGCATACCCCAGCCCCATTGCTTCCCACGGAGCCAGGTCAGCTCGCGACAGCCTCTTGGGCTACCACGACATCACCACGTATTACCGCCTCTCTCGCCTCCGATACCCCCCCCCCCCCCCCCCCCCCCGCCATGCTCACCCTTCCCTCAGCTACACGGAAGAACGACTCTGGGGACTCCTACAAACAGAATCTTTACCCAACAGAGCTCTCCTTCACCGTATTCACCCCTCCCTATTCTCCTCTCCCAACTGCACATCATGCGGCGCGAAGGCCACTGTGCAGCACCACATGTGGGCCTGTTCCGACGACCCCCTACCCCTAATCACCACCCCGGAGGTGTGGGAGGCGGCGCTGGGCTGCTCTGACCTGACGACGCAACAAGCCCTGACGGACAGAGCAGCCAAGGTCGCTGAGCAGCTGCGGCTGCTGGCCACCCGCCCCGCCTAACAGGGCCCGATTTTAATAAAGTGTTTCTCTCTCTCTCTCTTGAGAGCGAAGTAACACGTGCACTGTCTTGCCATTGCTTTTGCAACCGCAATTCCCAAAGCTGCACGTCTGTATTTCACTGCTCGAAGTTATAGCATATGGTTCGACGAACCTTTTGTAGGTTCAACCTGAAACATACTTTGAATCGGACGCACTCGCCGAACTTTTTGAATATCAATTGTAACTCTTTCAGGAGCATCAAATACCGAGCTCCAGATTGCACCGTGTAGTACATTCAAACTGCAGCTTCCTTTTTTCTATTACTACCAGACTCTTCTGCACGAGGCTCCAACTCTCGCCAGTAGAAATGGGCTGAGTAGAACTGCGAGAGCGACAGACAAGAACGGCAATGAACGTCGCCGGGGCGCAGTAAGTTTTGTTCGCTTGAAGAAGCAGACTCCTGCGACGGCATTCTTCTGGCGACTGTCCGAATTTTAATTTCAAGCAGCTGGTCCAATGGCTCCAAGCTCTGTCGCAACACGGCGTTCGCGAATCGTACAAAAATAGCTTGCTCGCAAACTGGTAGTTCTACTGCCCCGAAATATGCGCGAGGTTACTGTTTTTTGTTGTTGTTGTTCCTTTCAACCGACAAGGCCTTTTTCTCGCTCTCTCATTTTTTAGTGACTTTTGCAATATTTGGTAGCAATAAAAGGACGGCC
This sequence comes from Haemaphysalis longicornis, assembly GCF_048455015.1. Taxonomy (NCBI): domain Eukaryota; kingdom Metazoa; phylum Arthropoda; class Arachnida; order Ixodida; family Ixodidae; genus Haemaphysalis; species Haemaphysalis longicornis. The sequence continues at coordinate 273,210,792 of NW_027526295.1, read as the reverse complement.
TGACGCATACTGAAGTTGTGTTAAATTCATGCTTCGCACACGCGAGACGAAACATGTGCAGATGGAACGCTATATTGTTCTTTTTCCGCAACCCAGGGTATACACTACCGCTTTCCGCTGTCTAACTCGTTTCTTTTTATGGTTTTCTGAACTTTACCCTGGGCTTCTCACGGAAGCTTCGCTGGGACTCATTTAAGGGACAGGAGAGATTTGTCTCAGCTTTTCATGCGCTACTTTGTTTATTTCGGTCTAGGCGGATCTACCTGCCTTTCCGTCGTTTTAGAGTAACGCACCTGCCTTGCCCAAGCCTAAATGGGCCGAGTCGCCTGGGCCGTAGCGATAGGCTGTTCTTCCGAATGGTGAAGCACGACCTTTTACTCTTCTGCTGAAGAAATGTTCTTAGTTTCGCCGAAAGGCAGAAGAAACAGCAAAGATTTTATTGCGTCGGTCAAGACAAATCTACTACGGATGTTGCCGCCACGGCGATTCTGAGTGGAAAAAAGCTGGTGTACTGATCCTATTATGTGACATGGCGAACTGTTAAGAGACCGAAGAAAGTTTCGAGGGCAGTGGTAAAAGTGGAAATGTGCTTGGTTTATCGTACGCAACTACTCTCAGCGCGGAGGATCGCCGTGGTGAATGGCTGCGAATTCAATTATACAACCCGGGTACTTTTAATGGCACCGTAATCTCATTCGAAACGTTTTTTCTCTCCTTCGTCATAAATATTGCCTCGAAGGCGGGTGTCCAACCGGCGGTCGTACGAGTTCTACGACTACATCGGTGAGCCGTTGCGGAGAACAGTTTATTGAAAAGAACAGGGGCGAGTATGAAACATTTGTGTTGTTCAGCATTGCGTACGGTATCTTACATTATCGGCAACACAGCAAACGACAAAAGGGCCCAATGAAGTGTGAGCGTACTCCCCAAAGTTCGAATATTGCGACTAGGTTACCAAGTGAAATATGCTCCCAGCGAAATAGCCAAAGAAGCCTGACTCGCAGCGTATTATTTGAGGAAAAAATTACGAAAACTCTCTATTTCAGGAAAACATCTATAGATTCTTCTCCAACGAGCTCTCACTGCTCACCATTTCTGTGACGTCACAAACCATAGTGCCCAAAAGCGTACAGGGCATGGTCGCCTGTTTTCACGTTTCTGGCGTTTTCTCCTTGATTAAAAAAAACCGCTCGTTACGAGAATGATGTATTTAGATTCTAGGCGCCGTAATCCATCGATGCAGGCCAACTTGTTTCCACACTGAAGTGGCCCTTTAAACTTCAAGAGGAAAAATGAAAAATTACTCACAAAATGGCACGGCTTGCTAGCTTGATAGCTTGGTTTCAGAATTACAACGTAACTATTCAATCAAAAGTTAAACTTCCTTCCTCGCTCAGGGCTGTTGCCAGCGAGGCGAGTTCACATCCGGCTGACTGCCTTAATTTAGATTGGGCTTAGGATATCCTTAAATTGAGTTCGAGGGAAGAAGGGATGCATGCTGACGTTCGCTGCAGGAGTAAGTCTATAGCGGCTTAAAATATTGCCCTAACGTTCGAGTACGTCGGAGACGTTAAGGCGGGGGAACATTAAATTTTAAGTAATATCCTTCCTGGCTCATCATGAGCCGGTAGTTGTCATCTTTTTTCTGTCAAACTTATTGTAGTCCTTTGTTATCGCAGAAAAAAAAGAGAAGGCAATTTCCTCTGGTGCACTTAGCAACAGGAAACACTGGTATAAGCTCAATGTTCCCGCACAGCGCTCGGAGTAAAAAGGTCTCCATAACACTGGTGAGGAGAAGTATGTTTTTTTTTTTTTTTTTTTTTTTTTTTTTTTACGCTGGGATTAAGAAAAGACGACCGTAACTGCGCCCATAAATAATTTCTGAGAAGTCCATTAGGCTTCACCGGTTGGTTCTAGTCCAAGGCCACAGTCAGAAAGCCAGGCGGCATATTTTCGTCTTTATGAATAGGTGAGTAACCCGTAGCTTTTACGATTAATGCGAGACAAAGAGCTTAACTACAAAGGCGATACTTAGATGTACATTTTCAGCTCGCAAAGAAAAGAATTTGCTGTGGCCTAACTCAGTTATTCGTGGGTGTGCGTAGTCAGAGGTACGGTTAATGTTATTGTTTAGCATGGTTCTCTGTATCGTTACGACTCTTCTCGATGCGTGGGGCCCGTTCTTCCTCCATCTCCTCGGGTCGCTGCCTTCTTTTGGTTTCGTTCCGACGACGAAGCCTGACGACGTATCCCACGCAGCCGAACCGATGTGTGCGATTTTTCTACTTTTATTTTTATTTTTACTTTTATTTTTAGTTGTTTTTCTACTAATTGTTTCTATGTTTTATTTTTTATTTATTTTTTGGCGCGGCGAGCAGCGCTGCCCACTGCGGCGGCTAGGGAATCACTTGGTACCCTAGCCGCCGCAAGTTCAATAGGAACCGCTGCCAGCTAGAGAACCGAGGTGCGGTTACCGGCCACTACGAAACGGCGAGAATACGGCTATTGTAGCTCTCGCTACAAAATAATTACGCAGCCTTAGAAACTGTACAAGAAATTAGAGAAAAGAAAAAAAAACTGCAAGCAAAAAACGTAGTGAAGTTACCCTTCTCGCCACGACTAGCAGATCCCGCCTCCGCTGCCTCGAGTCGATGACGAAGAGCTGATGCAAGTCTACCATGCTGAGGATGACTTTGCGTCCACCACTTGCCGCGGAGAGGACGATGACCTCTTCGATGAATACAACGACGACGATGAGTAGCACCGCAACTATAAATAAACTATGATACTGGAACTAAACTACGTGTCACTCACTGCTCACCTGGAAGAGCTTCACCGCTCAAGTCTTACGCGAGAGTGCAGGCTTCCCTAAATTAATTTCGTTATTTATTACTTCTTTTAAATGCACCCAAGTCACGTCAAGGGTATAATACAAACCGTTGTCCTATCTCCGGCTGATGAAAAAACGAAAAATAAACATCAAGGGTAAACAGGACCTCTGCTACCGGTGACCATTCCAAATCAGTTTCTGGCGACTTATAGACTTCGGTGGATAAACTGATGCTCTGTGTGGAAAATTTCCTCACAGTAAGGGCATGCGGGTGAGCGCGCCGCAGCGTCGTCAGCCGAAATGAAGCTTTTTTTGTTGTCTCTCTCGCTCTCCCTGTCTGCATGTTTATCCTGGAAGGATCGAAATGGAGGGAAAGAGCATAAGAGGTGGGCGGGGACAAAAGAGCGGCATTTACACGGCAGAGGCGGCGGCACAGTATCGTCTTTCAACGGCAAGTGCAGCAAAGCGAGCAGATACGCGGTCATTTTTTGCCTTGAGGGGCGAATTCAGAGTCTCGTTCTACGTTCCGCCGCACGCTGCCTCGTGCGTTGCGCCTTTTCCCCCCTCCAGGCGCCGCCCTCGTTCAACGCTCGATTCCTCCCGCAGCTCGGCGGCCTCCGAGTTAACCTAGCTTATTTCACACATGTGGCTCTTTGTCTTAGGTGTAACAATCTATTACAGAGTCCCTGGACATCCCCCTCCAAGGCTCGTCCCACTCGCTAGCGGTCGCAAGGAGCCCCCTATTCGCCCCGGTCGATGCCTGCACCTCTCAAAGAAGTTGGTGTCGCGTAGGCGGCAGCGCCCTCCCTTCCTTTGGTGCTGCCGTTTTCCTTTCCCGGTGCGCACAGCGTCGCTCTTTCTCAGAGCCCTCCTCCAGCCCTTGTTCCGCATCGCTGCTTCCCTTTTCTGCTGGGTTATTAGCGACCCACGCTTCCCGGCTAGAATGAATGAATGAATTTATTGTAAGCAAGGAAAGGAAAGACCACCAGCAGGCGTAGTTTGTCTCACCTAAGGGTGGACACCGGAACGCCTGCTGGTGTGGGGGGTGTGGGGAATGGGAAAACAGTTGTACAGGGAAGGGAGGATAGAGAGGAGGAGAGGTTACATACATACAAATATACAGGTCTAACAGGAAATATATGTACAATATATACAAGGTAAACACTAAAACACGAAGACAAACAAAAAACAGAAGAGAAGAAAAAAAAACAAAGCACCCACACACACACCGTTTAGTTCACAACACGTGTCCTTGAAACGACTTTTAACACTTTCGCCTCAAAAATAAGATGGAGGCAACGATACGAAGGCAGTGTTGTATGTGGCTTGCGTTGGCGGGAGGGTCGAGCAGGTGGACCGAACGTGGCGGACTTCAACCACGTGTCTGAGAATGACCAATGAATGCCGTCGCACAACGCAGCGGCGGAGATAGAAGAAAGGACGGTACTTTCTAAGTTCCGAGAATTTTAAGGTGACGTCACACGCAGTACTGCCCAGAACAATGCGAATTTGTTGTGATGGGGGACTTCCTTTAACTAACCCGTATTTGTCTCGGGTGCTTCACTCGCCTGCACACAGAGAGTACTTTCAGCAGAAGCCGTGAAGCAGCGTAGGGGATTTAGAAAATCGCTTCGGGTTTCGCCCACATGCAGAATTGGTTGGAGCCCTGCACCGTTTTTTGACGCCCCTAGGCTCGCCACCAAAACATTGGTTTGGGCGGAAGGGTCGGATTTAGAAGACCGTTTGCATCGCTGTTCAGACATTTATACGCTTTTCACGTAATATTCATTAGCAGTGTTTCTTCTTTTTCATGCGTGCGTAGTATATTTTTTTGGAGCCCCTCCGTTTTAGGGAGCGCAATCAGTGTGCTGAGTGCGGCTTCAGCCGTGTAACACAGTACTCGCTGAGGCCAGTAGGGAACGTAGATTATCAATATTCAGGCTACGCGTTTGTTGTTTTTATCATTTTAAAGGCGAAACTGAAGGCTGAAAGGCTTTTTGTCATAACTGGAACATTCCACCTTGGTAGCTATATTAGTTTATTATGTGTTTGTGGCGTTTCTTTGTTGCGAACGGTCCTTTGTTTCATAATATATGTATAAAATGACCATGAATTCTTTTACTAGGAAAAGGAGGACCGAACATCGCTGGTGGGGTATTATTAAATAAAACTGACCATCTCGCTCTCTCGTTTATGCTTAAAGGAGTACTGAAACTAAATAATCATGTCACTTTTTTTGCTGCTATGGATGCCTACCAGCCCAGTAATCGTACAATGGCAGATTAGACGGTCTATCGCAGAATAAATAGTTATTTACAGCATCGTTTAACTATGTCAGTTTCGATTTTGACAGAACTAAAACCGCGGCGGCCGTCATGATAGGAGGGCGCTCGTGGAGCCACCATTCTTACCCGGCATTCGTGGCGTGATGCTAACCCGCTGTGAGATTTCTCGTGCACACACAGATGAAAATGTATTTACAGTATATAATACTCAATGGTTACCGTTGAAACTTGCTGGAAGATATCGTGTTATAGCAAGCAAGTCTTTTATATAGTTATCTCAGCTTTGAAATTTCGTGTCACTACTTTTTTAGAGTGCATTCGGCAGGCATTCCCAGGTAAGAAATGGCAAACAATTTGTCCCTGAAGAAGAAAGTGTATGACGGCTGCATCTTACAAGTACTCACCTAGGGGCCAGAAACATGGAGGCTCACTAAGGGGGTTCAACTTAAATGAGGACGACTCAGCGATAAATGGAACGGAATATGATAGGTTTAACATTAAAAGACAAGAAGAGAGCGGACTGTGTCAGGGAAGAAACGCTTGTTAAGGACATATTAGTAGAAATTAAGACGAACAAATGGGAGTGGGAAGGGCATGTAATGCAAATGCAAGATAACCGTTGGCAACATAAAATGGCGAACCGTGTACGCCTATATTTCCACAAAAGTGCACACTTCGCGGAAGTTTCACCTTTGTTTTTTATAATCGCGTGAATGGAGATACACGGTATAACAGAATCTTGGCAAAACTATTAATAGAACACACATAAAAAGATTTCCAAAACCTCGAATCATGTAACGCCCTGCGTCTCCACAATTTTGCAGATTCGCGGAAGTTCCACCTTCATTCGCCGTAATAGCGTCAATGAAGATAATTCGTGGAATAGAATTTGAAAAACGTAAACCTAAGAAAAAATTGCGCCCACCTCCCCGCGAGGGGAACCCTGTGTAGATGCGACGCATCGTGGGGTTCACTTGGTGTTTCCGTTGGATTGATTCTGAAATTGCGTGAAACGTGTAGGGAACGCGTATGATTATTATGTTTTATGATTATTATTATGTTTTATTGGCCAATATTGGTCAATCTCCCTAAGTGGTATGCCTGGGGCTTCGCTGTCGTAACGACCTTTACTCCATCATTGTTGCTGTAATTGGGAGCTTCTTTTATTGCAAGTGTTAATCATTGCCCCATCATGCATTGTATCAGTAGCTTCTTGACGTAGTTTGAACGAGTCAAGGGTATAAGGCGCGTTCGTAGCATTTGGTTCTGTCTCGATTTTGGTACCGCAGTGGGAAGAGCACCATGTACCTCGCGTTCCGCCCACAGGGTCGTGGGATCGAAACCGGGCGCCGCTAACTATTATTTTTTTTATAGTGTAGGGGGAGGGGTGTGGACGGACAACAACGCCGTAAGGAGGGACAAGGCGAGTGAATGAGATGCAGTCGCATCTAAAAATATAAAAAAGATAGTGAAAAGGGTGAACCATGTAATGGTGTGCATTTCCGCAATGATGCAACTTTCGTGAAAGTTCCACCTTTATTCGTTATAACAGCGTAAATGGACAAAACTAATCAAACATTAATTTCAAAAACTTAAAAATAAGAGAAATATAAGAATAACGAAAATAGGCAACCCTGTAGCGTCGCGCGTTTTCACAAAAGTGCCTGCTTCGTGGGAGTTCCACCTAATCGTCATAATAGCGTAAATGGGGCTAATTTCTCGGACAGAATTTTGAAAACCTAAAAAACAAGAAAAATATTCACAATAGCGAAAATGGCGATTCATGTAACGCCCTGCATTTCCAAATTGCGCGGAAGTTCCACCTTTAGTCGTTATAATACGTAAACAGAGGTAATTCGTCGAACAGAATTTTGGAAAACATAAACATAGGAGAAATATAAAAAAATTCGCGAACCCTGTAATGCCCTGCACTACCGCAATAATGTAAATTTCGCGTAAGTTCCACCTTCATTCCTTATACTAGCGTTAATGAAGATAATTGGTGGAACAAAATTTTTAAAAGCGGACAATATAGAAAATAGCGCAAATGGCGAACCATGTAACGCTCTGCATTTTCACAAAAATGCACACCTCGCGGAACTTCCACCTTTCTTCGTTGTAACGTAACTGGAGATAATTGGTTGGACAAAACTTTGGAAGCAGCTTAAAATAAGAGAAATATAGAAAATAGGGAAAATGGCTAACCTTTATATCCCCTGAGTAAATTTCAATTCAAGTCTTCTCCTTATCCAGGAATGCGCCGCAGTGTCTCGTGTCGCCGTGAGGGACGAGGCACGCTCCGCTACCCAAACTATGTACCGTTTATGTACAAGAATATTTACAGGACATACACAAGGGAGCAGAACTAGCCCGCAGTGGGGCTTAGAAGCTTGCCGGGGTCTATCTGGCGCAGGCGGGACTCTATCCACAACCTGCAGCAAGTTCGAAAGCAAAAGACACTTCCTCTCGCCGGTCTCGACATAAATACCCTCGATGAGGGGAGGGGAAAGGTTAAAGAAAACAAGAACCGTCAAGGCATGCATTGTGCGCTAGCCGATCTCAGTGACGTATACGCACGGGAAGTATGCCACCTAAGGTGGTGAAAGCTCGCCGCATCCTTTTATCCCCGTCCCTGAGGCATCTAGAGCGCTTCCGCGGCTCCCCCTGCATCCGGCAGCCAAATTGCCAGCGGTGCCTTTAGGAGGATAACTATTTCTCCAATCGGCGTCGCGGGGTGTTCAGGCACGAGGCGACGTCTACGCTCGGACACCACACCATCCACACCAGATGGGTTTGTCCGTGCGCCGCTCTGCTTGTTCCCGCTCGCACCTTGCGTACAGGTTTAATTGCAGGCAGCCCATCCTCGGATATGCGCCGGGGAAGTGGGGGGGTGGCGCTGCGGTCCGATGACTTTCGCCCTGCATTCCCACAATAAGGCAGATTTCACAGAAGGTGCATTCCTATTCGTTTTAATAGCTTCAATAAAGATAACTGGTCGAAAAAAAGTTTGGAAAACCTAAAATTTAAACCTACAATGAAATACTGAAAATGACCAACCGGGTCAAGCCCTGTTTTCCAGAAAGATGCAGATTTAGCGGAAGTTCCACCTTTCATCGATATAATGGCGTAAGTGGATATAACTGGTCGAACAAAATTTGGAAAAGCAAAAAAAAGCAACAATATAGAAAATAGCGATAATGGCGAACCATGTTCCGCCATGGATTTCCGTAACAATGCACATTTCGCGGAAGTTCCACCCTTATTTGTTATAATAGCTTCAATGGAGATAATTGGTCGAACAGAATTTCGGAAAACCAAATTATAAAAACCAGAAAAGGAATACTGAACATGGCGAATTGTGTAACGCCCCGCATTTCCACAAAAAGACAGATTTCACGAAGTTCCACCTTTATTCGTTAAAATAGCGTAAAGTTAGACAATTGGTCGAAACAAATCTCGAAACAAAGAAAAATAGCGACAATGGCAAACCTTGAACCGCCCTTCATTTACTCAAAAATGTAAATTTCACGCAAGCAACCCCTGCAGTCCTTGTAAATAATAGGGTTAGTGGATGTAAATCGTAGGGCATAATTGAAAACACGAACAACTTTGGATGTAATGAACTCACACTCTATACAATCGGTATCACAAAGCTATAGTATACGTATTAGTAGACCATTCTCAGAATTTTTGCACATTTTGTACTTGTTACTTTGTTGCGAGCACCTCTGATGGCGCCAGCCCACGCGCAAGTCTGGACGACGCCGGGCACTCCTCATGAAGCGAACGCTGGCGTGCGCTGGGCTGGGCTGAGTTTTCTTTTAACACTCGACGGCGGAACTAGAAGCTTAGAACACTCTGCTGTCAGAAGGTCTAGGTTGCAGGCAAAAAGAAAGCTTTTGCAGGGAAAATGTGTTGTATTACATCTAGAAAACTACACCAATAACAAGTTTCGGGCACGGTGGTATGTAAAGCATGAAGACGTCCTAACAAGAACGATCACAAGTAAAGAAAAAGAAAATTAAAGAAATAGAGATGTTAAATACTGCCGCATGGCGTATTTGGCATGAATACCTCCAACGCCCACTCATCCGGTGTAGTGTATAAGTTACTCCTGTCCGGCTGCGTGGCCTAGTTGACTAAGTCATGCGTCCAGACAGGAGCTGTGGCAGAAAATATGTATTGAAGTGTAAATCCTGCAGTACTTTGCAAAACGGGGCATTTCCTGGTAGCATGTGTCCGAATTCCTAGCCGTGCAAGTGATCGTGACCGCATTTTGCGCTTTTCGATTTGCTTACGCTACGGACTATTGTCCGGACTGATGTTCAGTAAAGGCTCACAAACGTAATTTTTTTCCCATAAAGAACAAGCAACTCCTCACCTAGTTGCGACGGGAGGCTGGGTGATCGGACAGCTCATTTGTTTCGACACAATTAAGCGACGAATAAGTATATTGCTAGTGTTAACTACATCTTTTAACTGCTCCTGGTATCGTATGTGATAGCGGTCCTCTGCGTGAGTGTCAGAATAGAAAAACAGACTATATTTTTGTGATTGGACGAAACAAAGTTCGACGTTTCACAGCTTCAATTCTTCCAGTAAGTGTTGCTAGACCATGGGGACTGTGAAAGGCAGCCGGGTTTTACCGCAGCTGCCGCATTAGCTTTTGTACGCAATGCAGTCTTGTACCGAGTGTAAAAGCGAACTGCAAGACGCTTAGCTGCAGCCCGCATTTTGAATTTGCTGTTATTGCCATCAGCTGCTAATGCGTTTGTCCGGACTGTTAAACATATACACATTAGTTAGAGGCAACGGTTCCTATTTTCACTAATGCCAGTTTCATTGTTCACGTGGATGAAATCTTTCATTGGCAACACGGCGTTTTAACACAACTTCACAGAGAAGCGTTTATCCATCCCGCTTCGCCGCTCCCTGCTGTTACCAGCTGCTTGTTTTCGCCTGGGCACCTTTATTAAAATTATGATAGCTTCTCCCATGGCACTATATAGAAGACCCACTGATGGCAGTCACTTGAGATTTGGACATTTGAAACTGCCCTCAGACACATGAGCAAAATAGCAACTATGACGTCACTAGAGGAGATTAATTGCACAGCAACGACACTAAATGTTTCTTTTCGGCTTCCCGTCTCTTCATTGGTCGGCGGAGATGGACATTTAGTCCGAATTTGCGCACACGGCTCACGCACTGCCACAGTTACTGCACTTGAAGCTGAACAGTGCCCGCGAAGACTAACGGCTGTATTGGTGTCAATTTTGCTCCGTTTTGGCTAAGAGTGTATCAGGCATAAAATATTGTGTTCTTTTTACAAACGGTTGCTCCATTGACCTCACTCCAAGTTCTTGCTTTCAGAAGGGATCGTAACTGCGAAAGTTTTGACGCAGCGAACCGGTCTCGCCGGTCAACCAGAGCAGTTTCACAAGGGAGTAGGTACTTCAAGGGGCAGTGAACGGAAGTAGCAAAACACTTATTTGTGACTCCATTGTGTTGCCCAACTCCCGTGATTCGTCCTTTGGAAATTTAGCCGAATACTAGTTGTCACAAACTCCAGCATACAGCGTCTACTATTGTTGCAGAAATTCTTAGCATGATTATACAGAATCTAGTAATTATTGCATGGGGTTTTTTTTTATGTAGTACAGACGGTCTGCCCATAGAACTTTCCTTTTCTATTCTCCCGTCGAACCTCCGGGAAGTTTCTGATACAGAGCGTCTATGAAGCTGACCGCAAGACGCTTAGCTCTGGTTCGGCCGCCGGCGTGAAACAACAAAAATATCTACGGGCCCCGCCTCATCACCATGAGAAGCCGAGTAGTGTTACAAGCATCGAACCGCGCCGAACCTTCGACCGAGGGATAGTCCAGGCGACGACGCTGCGCACTCTGTGTGTTGTCCTTTTTTTTTTTTTTTTGCCGCGTTAGGGCAGGTATAAAAGATGCGGCTATACCAAGACGAAACAGTTACGTTCGGGGACGGGATGTAACAAATGCCTCTGCCCGTGTGTACATCACCTTCGGCGATCAGTGCCCTGGAGGTCTTCAAAGTGCTCCCGCGTCTTTAATCCCCGTGTCTGTCACCGGTCGGCCTGGCCGAAGTCGAAACTTCGCCGCACAGGTAGAGAGATGATCACCCACCGGACAGCGGTGCGTCATCCGGCCCGGTCGGTGAATATTGTGGGACTTTGACTTACATATGCACCGAACTGTTTCCGTATACTTTGTTATATTCATTGTTACGCTCGTTGTTTGTATCCTCCGTGACATTTACCTCTCGCCTTTGTACTGTTTGCTTTGTTACCTCCCACTAATATTAATCCTCTCATGCTTGTACAGTTATTCGCCTGTGATAATGTAAGCGTCCCTTGGTGGTTGCCCAATTAAAGGCTCTGCCTCGTTCTTTCTGCTCTGTTCGGCGAAAGCCTAGCATCAGACGGCCACGCCCTCGTCACAGGTTCCCTGTAGATTGGGCGGGCTTATTTGCTCGCCTGAGTTGACTCCCCATATCTTCTTAACAGCAACCGCCTTAAAGGGACCCTGCAACACTTTTTTCAACTTTTTCGAAATCTTCAATGCTTGCAGAACGTAGTCACCCAACATAACCAGTACTTAGATTTGGGGGTCGCAAAGTACCTCAGCCAAAAAGCCCTGCTCTATGCCCATCAGATAACCTGAAAACTCGCTCGAAAGATTTTTCTTTCTTTCCCGGTCTTGACATTCTTCGACATCCCGAATTACGTCCCCAAGGCCATGTGGCGGCTGTTGGCCGGTTTTACTTTAACGATTTTCGATACCAACTTTCAAAATAAAAGTACAAAAACAATTAAAGCAGAAACGGAAGGCATATGTGGTGCGACGAGCCAATCGCGCAGTGCCGCTCAGTGCTGGCGATACCTGTGGCTTTCGCAGAGCTTCCAGACGCGAAGGAAAGAGTGAAAGAGTTTTTCGAAAGTGTTGTATGGTCCCTTCAACGAAACAGTGACACGTGAATTAGTTCGGTTTAGTAGAGCCCAAATGTAGAGCTAAAACTAGGCGACCGTTGCGACCTCCTCAAGGCCTACCACAAAGTTGTCACACTCGTTTTCAACATAGCTTGAAGAAATTAGTCATAAGAATTTTTATTTTAACCTCGCTGCTGTTTTAAGGGTTATACGAATATATTTTTATACTGTTTTTTAACTGACTCTGTGCCATTTTAAGAAAACGACCTGACCAAAGAGCTATCCGCACAGAACTTCACGTTTTGGAGCGACGTCACGACCTTCCTACGCATTGTAAACATCGTTAGTTCTGTTTGTGTGTTTGCGATAAAAAAACAGTGAAGAATTTTTCACTTCAACACTTTTTGACAATTTGAGCACGAATACTCCACTCCTTTTAGAAATCCAGGCTTTGAAACGCAGAGTGGATTCTCGATGTCAATACAAAGCAGGCTTATTGTCTGCTCAGTGCGACGCAACGCCGGCAAACACTTGCTGAGTAGAACGAACCGAACCCGAATAGCAACTACTTGAAAAAGTAAAAACGCCGAGCACTCATTCTTTCTTGTCGTTGGAAAATAAAAAGAAATCAAGAAGTGTATTATACGTCAGCATTTCTTGACACTTAAAATCCACTGAGCCAACCCCATGGGACAAGAAAGTGATGCCTAGATGGACTGGGATATTTTGCTGTACGGTTTAAGGTTCGAACATCTAAGAAGGTGGAACTTTCTTTGCGCTGACAATCGGAAGTTAGGATAGTTTTGGCCATTTTGATGCCAGGACATTTCTTTATGCGGACTTTCTGCTTCCGGACATTTCGGAGCGTGGGAGCTTAACATCGTCAACTTGTTAGCGGAGTCACCAAACTACGCACCCGCAATCACTATAATCGCTATAACGAGGGTGTACAGTTACTTTATCATTTTAAGCGAAGCGCTCCAGGTACAAACCCCGGAAACGTCTGATAGCGCCCTTTGACGTTCAAGCTTACTTATTAAGGTCAAACAAAGACCTCGTGCGGTGCCACAGTGCTAACGGATGTGCCACCGATCGCGTTGGAGCCACTGACCCAACCAACTCGCGCCGCCGACGGAAGTGTCTCGGTACAGTGCGAGAGCATCGCGTCTTGTTTGTCCGCGGAAAGAACAACATCGAAAAGCACTTTGTGAGGGACCCATTCGGAATGGCGTACATTTTTTTCTCGTCAAGACTCTGTTGTGAATGACCCGCCGCGGGGGCTCAGTGGCTTAGGCGTTGCGCTGCTGAGTACGAGGTCGCGGGTTCGATTCCCGACCACGGCGGCTGCTTTTCTTATGGAGGCCTAAAGCAAAAACGGCCGTGTGTACGAGATTTCGGCGCACGTTAAAGATCCCCAGGTGGTCAAAATTAATCCGGAGCCTTCCACTACGGCGCGACTCATCGCCTGCGTGGCGTCGGCGCGTTAAACCCTACAATCAATCATCTCTGTTGTTAATACGGTGTGCGGCGGCGGTCACCAATTGCGGTACTTTACAAGAGTCGTTTCATCACGTAAGCTCAAGCTACAACTTACGGCCTGCGAGATTAATAGGATAAAGCTCTGCCAAAGAAAGTCCTTTCGTTGTGGCGGATCTGAACCGTTTGAGATGTATAATGGACATACCATACTTCCCTAACTCATCCCATCTGACCTTGCTGCTGGGTGCCGACTTTCTCGGTGTTCGCCACCTTCCCGCATTCCTCCTTTTCACCAATCGATGATTCGAGTTGAGCCTGCTCCTTGTTTCGAAGTTTTCATCCAATCTGATTGATTGATTGATTGATTGATTGATTGATCGATTGATTGATTGATTGATTGATTGATTGATTGATTGATTGATTGATTGATTGATTGATTGATTGATTGATTGATTGTCAAGCTACAACTTACGGCCTGCGAGATTAATAGGATATAGCTCTGGCAAAGAAAGTCCTTTCGTTGTGGCGGATCTGAACCGTTTGAGATGTAAAATGGACATACCATACTTCCCTAACTCATCCCATCTGACCTTGCTGCTGGGTGCCGACTTTCTCGGTGTTCGCCACCTTCCCGCATTCCTCCTTTTCACCAATCGATGATTCGAGTTGAGCCTGCTCCTTGTTTCGAAGTTTTCATCCAATCTGATTGATTGATTGATTGATTGATTGATTGATTGATTGATTGATTGATTGATTGATTGATTGATTGATTGATTGATTGATTGATTGATTGATTGATTGATTGATTGATTGATTGATTGATTGATTGATTGTAGGGTTTAACCCGCCGACGCAACAGAGGCGATGAGGCGCGCTGCAGTGGAGGGCTCCGGATTAATTTTGACCACCTGGGGATCTTTAACGTGCGCCCAAATCTCGTACACACGGGCGTTTTTCTTTGCGCCCCCATCAGAAAAGCGGCCGCCGCGGTCGGGAATCGAACCCGCGTCCTCGTGCTCAGCAGCGCAATGCCTCAGCCACTGAGCCACCACGGCGGGTGTTTTCACCCAATATAAGCGGGCAAAAGCAAGCAGGGAGGAAGCAAGCTAGCGGGGAGGAAGAGGTTTTACTTTTGAAAAGGCGGTCCTTTCCAATTACGTGGTGATTGCTACGCAACTTTACAACTACAAATAGGCACACTTTTTGAAACCTCGGCCAAAAACTGCTCAAACTAAGGTATAGCGTCCGGAATTTAAACTGGAACGACAGTGACGTAGGGCAGAAATACGAGGCCATAAATGTTATCCTCAACCTTCCTCTAGAACAAGGAATGTTTGAACAACTATTCTTGAAGTACTTGACGTTATGCTCCCGATCTTGATTATAACACTCGGCATGTGTGGACAGCTACACTTCTCTGATATTCTTCAAACGTTTGCCCACATGGACGTTCTGTTTTGGTTTCTCTCTTTCATAACAAAATCGGTAGTCGCAAGCTCTCAGACCTACGGCGCCACGTTCCAAGAGCAAGTCTCCGCAGCCACGCAGTCGCCGCGGCTGGAGCATGGGTGATAAATGCACTGTGGTTACAGAGCTACCTAATGAAATTCAATGTCAGAATTTACTCTTCAGAAGCCGGGAGTATTTACTGAAACAAGTATGTGCGCTGTGTTCGAAACAAAAACAATTAAGAAATAAACAGAGTAACACTAAAATTTAGCAAATATTCTCTACAAGTTCCCCGGAAAAAGCCCAGAAAAAAGTGCGAACAAGTGTTTCGATAAAACTAAAAGCCAAAGAACCAGAACCGAACCTTTATAACAACGATACCTTCTTTTCAGCCCGCTTACCATATTAGCGCCAGGTAGCCACCCCAAATAAGCATTTATATGTTCTACCGTCAAGTTAACCTGTTTACATTGAACTGCTGCAGCCAGTAAAATGATCAAGGTTACTGAATATAAGTTATTAGGTACCATAATATGTCCCAGCAGTTTTCTGCAAGACCTGAAAATGGTACAATGTCAAGGGCCCATGCATAAGAATTTTGCTGCCCCGAAACCTCCCTGCGCCGAAATTTCCTTGCACTCAAAACTCCTTGCACAGAATGGTACTTCAACCAAATGATACTTGCATTGAATTAGACTTCCACCGAATTGTCATCGTAGCAATTCTAGCATCTAACTATGCCAGCACTAAAGTGTTGTAGAGCCGAATTGACCCTAGCACCGAAAGGTCCTGAACCCATATTACCTGATCCCTATGACGAGTGTAGGTGCATATCGACGAAAAACAGGCTCATCACCTATTCCAAGGTTTAATGCTTCAAAGAGTGTTGGGGCGCATTCCCCCCATAAGGGGGCAACATGTGCGATCGAGCGATGAAATATTAGGCACCATGGAAGGGAAACAATAAACTCTTCAAGCAACCGATAAATTTCATGCAGGCAATAAGATGCAACAACGAACGGCTATGCCCGGCTGTTACCTGCCACGAATAGAAAACGTCTAGACAGCAAAAACCCGGGCAAAATCGCAGAGATACTAGATCTCACGAGAAAATTTATGACATCAGCTCCACGACAACCTAAAAAAGGGGGAATTTGTTGTCTGGGAAAAAGGGATTAGGACGCGTTTCTTTTTTTTTTTTGAGTGCCTAGGGGTGTTCGCGTGCTTCGAAGTCTGGTAAATTAGCAACGCAACGCGCGCTCTAGGAGCGAGGTTGTTACCGTTATCGACGTTTTCGATGCGGAACAAAGGGGGGATTAGAACTTTTCTACGCAGGGCTTAAGCAACAAACTGCGCTGAGTTGGAAAGAGGAGCTAGTGAGCTCAGCCTAAAGGCTCGTTTCGGGGGGGAGACGACGGATGGTGAGTCTGCCTTGGCCACAACCTTTCTCAGTTTCCATGGTTGTTATGCACACGCTTTTTTTCTTTCGTTATCGTCTTTCCCCCCTTCGGAGGCCGGGTATTCGGAAAGATTTGATGGTATCCCAATTTGTTACGGTATACTCATTCAGGTTTTCCTACTAACTTGCCGCAGAATACCGTTATTTGCAGCAAAAGAAAACGCAGATAGAGGCAAGTAGTTTGCAACAACAATAAAACTCGGAGTGTGATTGTTCAGGAGTTCAGATCGGATAGTTGTGCATCCTTTATAAAGGCTCAAGAAAACTCTTAGTGCAAGATGAGTGCAAAGACGAACCCGAAACAGGGCCACGCACAGCGTCTGTGTACATTCGTTAGTATTTGCATAATCTTATCTGTGTAGCCTGCGTCCCCGAAAGGGAAACTATATATCTACCGTGGTAGCAAACAATGATGTGCATCCAATATCATGGGGCTCAAGTTTTACTGGGAGCGCTGCTAACTTGATATGGAATCATCCAAGCAGTGGAGGAAAAACCCCTACGAAGGCGCATTTTCCCTATCGGGTCATTCAACAAGGTTCTCTCTGCTCTATCTTTCACTATCCAAGGGGGACGGAAAAGGTGAAAACACGGATTTAAGTATTCTTTTTCCACCAAGAGCACAGCTGTAGGATGCGCAGCGTGTAGAAAATGGGAAAGGGAAGCGTTACTTGTGGTATGAAGTGCAGCGTTGCATTTTCATTTTTGGTTGTTTTTCGTTGGACGGTAGAGGAAAGTCTATTAGTTGAAATTAAAGTAGGACGTTGAAAGTAAGAGTGTGAGCTGGGACAAGGGATGACAATAAAAAAATCGGCAGAAATAAAGAGAACTGTCTCCGAATACACAGTATTCTTATGTCGCTTGTTTTGATAGTAAGTTCTTTACCGCCTAATTTTTTGGTTTTACTAAATAATATCCGGCCAATTATCACCATTTGCGCAATACACCGATTAAGAGTGTTACTTGCGTTAAATCTACATTTGTTTTTCTAAACGAAGACCGTGGCATGGTTTGTCATTTCCTGTATTTCATAAAAAAATATCGTTTTTTAATTTTTTCAGAAATTTGTTGGACCAATCACCCCCATTTACGCTACTATAACAACTACAGGTGGAACTTCTGCTAAATCTTCATTATTGTGGAAATGCAGGGCGTTTCACGGTTCGCTATTTGCTGTAATTTTGTTATATATTTATTATTTTCTTGTTTTTTATAAATTTTGTTTTACCAATTATATCAATTTACGGTACTCTAAACGTTACCGGCGGAACTTTTCCGAACTTTTCATTGCTATGGAAATGCAGGGGTTACACAGTTCGCCCTTTGCATATTTTTTATAGTTTTCTATTTCTTTAATTTTTCAAAATTTTCCTCGACCGCTATCTCCGTTTACGCTATTTTAACGATTACGGGTGGAACTTCAGCGAAATCTGCATTTCTGTTGGAATAAAACGCGTTACGCAGTCCAGGCAGTGGGGTACTCGGCAAAAAATGCTACGCCTTAAAATTAGAACAAGCGCCACGGTGTGTCGTTCTCGTTTCTCGTCTCCGTTTCGGCCCTTCAGTGGTTGTCCTGTAATGACTACGTTTCTTGAAGACAATCTTAGTTTAATGATCTTTCTGTTTAGTGCGCTTTTCAAAATAAGCGTGTATTCATATATTACTGATTCACGTGCTTCCACTCGTTTCTTCCCAACACTGCCGGCCATTGAAATATTACCTAAAGCAATGCAATCAGAATAGATGCTCACGGCCCACTTTTTTAGGGTTAGCGCAATGCTCGATGGGTTTACATGCGTTCCACTGTTCCGAGAATGACTTAACGGCGTCGCCGTGGTTTCCATAAACCTGTGTGTGAGTGGCTCAAACTTGGAACTTTCTTGAAACCCATGAGCATTCAGCCTAGCCCCCTTTGAACAGTGTAAATAAGAACGTGCTCCTAATCAACCGAACGCACTATCTAAATAAATACAGTCAGATTCGCCAAAATGCCTTCGAGCAAACAATCAGCGCTGCCAATAAAGCAAATTTTATGGAGAACAGCAACGTGGATTCGATCTGCCTCAAAGATGTGAACTGTGCTGTGCCACTGTGCAACGCAGAATATCATACTTGCATTGCGGGATGCCTCAGCGCAGACGGAAATTTTGAATAAATTGTATGCTGGACATCGTCATTCACCGAAAATTGATTGTTGGACGCATTGAATGGTCAATCGCGAAAAATGTGGTGGAGCTGAACGACAGGATGTTCTTATAGAGCATCGAGAGTATACTTGCTTACGTTAGCAGGCTAAAGACCACAGAGCTCGACTTCCCACCCTTGTGCAGTGTACAGTCGTGGTCCTGCGGCAAGGGGTCGTACACATTCGCTATATCTTTGTTTCTGAATCCCTCGCTATGAACTATGCCAGTGGTATTGTAACGATAGAATAGCGCTAACACAGACGATCTCGACGAAGAGAGTATAGACACACATATAGCACCCTCGTGCGTCCCCCTTGTATTCTACGCGCTTCGTCGCGTATGTGTTAGGACTATTTTAACCTTCTGAACCCTGCTGAGGCCCCACCATGCTGCCCCACCTACGCTCGCAAGCTCCATTTTTTTGTTTGAGGGGGGTGGGGGGTGGAAGGAGTTGACGCTGCGGATCTCCACCTAGGCTGTGACGGTCACCGTAGTAGAGGGCTCCGGATTAATTTTGACCCACAGGACATCGTTAACTAGAGCAAACTCGCAAGCTTATATGGTGTTTTTTATTAGCATGACGCAGCTATCGAGTTCAGTAAAGTTCGAATTAGTGTTTTACTGGCCGAAGCTACCCTTAAGATTTTTTGGACGAAGTATTGACACGTAAAGCATTTGAGGCTATTGCGAGACTGCAAGGACTATAAGGGCGGTAGAAGGGCTGCGCTGCAAAATCTTGGGGAAATCAGGGCACGTAAGCCGGAACCAGGCTTTACATACGCCAACCTCCTCTATTGACAGGCGCTCTCTGTGCATCCTGAGCAGCTACTGCGCTCTCCTTTTGCGCATACAGCAGCCACTGTGGCTGACATGGTCACTGAATCGGCCGCTTTTTGTTCTTAGGTAGTCGTGGAGCTTGGCAGAGGACTAACGACGGAGTGTAGAAAGGGAGCCAACGACGCCCATGGAACGCTTCCGCCAGAAGCGCGGTCGGACGCCGCGTAGTACGCTCACTTTGCTCGAGCGGCATTGTTTTACTCTGTGACCTTCATTGACCTTAAGTGACACTCCGGCAAGCGGGATTTTTTGAAGTTGGGCGCCTAACGCTCTCGCGCTAAACACACTGTGTCATGAACCCACTGATGAAAATTCGAACGCCCTAAATCACATATTACTAGCCAAATAATGCTATACTCCCTGAAAAGAAAAGAGCACGGCCGAGACCGGCGTTTATGAAAGGGCCCATTCATTCAAAGAACAACGTACGGTTTCATGCATCTGCCATCGCATATGAAACACTGCGCGCATTTGTCTCTCAACCGGTCACTCACCGTCAATATTGTTAAGATTTGAACCCGTCATATTTCTTCTTGTTTGGTGCCTTGAACATCTCGTTCCACCCGAGAATACGTTCGTCAATAGAAAATGCAATCATCTCTGTCAATGCGCATTTTGCTGCCCTTGACGATTTCTATTTTCGTGACGGGATAAAAAAAATGGAAGCTGAGTGGACCAGCAATGCATCCCTGAAGGAATATTGTCTTGAGAAGAAAAACGAAAAATTGTTCAAATTGCATTTCACTGTACGCATCAAGCAATCTTGAAAAATGAAATCCTAACGTTCACACCCGTACGAGCTACGGCCAAATCTAAAAAAAAAAAAAACATTAAATTGAATGGGTTCCCAAGAAACACAAAATCTTCATCTTTAGAGCAGTCAGTAAAGAGAAGGGCGATGAAACATTTTACAAAATTTAAAATCAGAGGCTCCTAGAATTACTGTAGAATAGGACCCAGAAAGTAAAACTACAGCGCTGTAGTTTGTCACGTCTTTCGTCCTCGTCTTTTCGATGTTTTTTAAAAGAGTTAAATATGCGTGCCCTACTGGCTCAAGGTCAAGCCTTAGTAAGGCAAGACGGTCTTCCATTGTCACCGAGGACGAGGGACAAACGCTTCCAGTGCGATATGAAATTGAATTAGGCGAATTTATGCTCCTAAGCAAACTTTGAATGATCCAAACGGCGCCGAAGCAGCAGCGAAACAAAAATAAATACATAAATCAGAAATGTGCATATGTGTCAGGCAGTCGGCGAAGTGAACATCTCGGCGTTTGGCCATCCGGCTACAGCTCCGCCTTTTCCAGAAATATTCAATCAGGTCGGGAAGAGAGTCCGGAAATGGAGAATGGCAGCTGCAAACGGGAAGCGTAACACGATGTTCGCATACTTCCCTTACATGCAGTATAAGATAGTCATAGCTGATCACACGTGTAAGAACACGAAACAAAATTAGCCTAGCTTTCTCGGTGGCAGTATGGGACATCGCATTAAAGTTTAAAATACTGCAACTCGTCGTCGCACTTGATGTACTAAACATTGTGCACTATATATCTCTTTCTTGCGTAAGGGTTCGTAATTTCTTCACAGAAATTTGAAATGATTAAGTTTAAGGTCACGGAAAGCTGTTGCACTAGACAGCGCGTTTTGCGCTGCCGTTGTCATGCCAGCGGGAAATGCTTCATGGTTCATTAAAGAACGCAGCCACATCCTCGTCTGCAGAAACCAGTGCTGAGCAAGCATCGCGTCCTTTAGTTTCAAGGCGGGTTTAGCAACATCTCGGGCCGACTGTCGTAGTTTGAGCTATAGCTTCCGACTGCCCGTGTTTTTACGCTGCAAGGAATCAGATATCACGCCGCACCATTACTCACTTTAATATATCCTGTCATATAGACTCTCCTTCATCGTCGGTTTATCCAAGATTTTTTACTTCTCAGTCTCTCCTCCATTTGCTACTTCTTTAGCGTACTCGGAATACGGCTTTCATCCACATACGTTGCGTAACCAGAGGCTAGTCCTTTTTACGCGCCAGGATCTTTTTCCGTGTCATTGTTAAAGGGCAAAGTGGGTTTTTTTTTTTGCTGAAAT
The DNA here is from genome assembly GCF_048455015.1 of Haemaphysalis longicornis. Classification (NCBI taxonomy): domain Eukaryota; kingdom Metazoa; phylum Arthropoda; class Arachnida; order Ixodida; family Ixodidae; genus Haemaphysalis; species Haemaphysalis longicornis. Next base: position 273,189,222 of record NW_027526295.1, on the reverse strand, counting down.
TACACGGTAGCCGTAGATTTGTTTCAGAAACGTTGTCGGCCCACCTAATTAAAACCTCGTTTTCTCTATTGCACGACTGTCTTTCTTTATGTGCGTTCTTTCGTTTTATCGGGAACGAAGCAGGCGTCCACTTTTATGGCTTTCTCATCATCACAATGTTCATCGACCGCTCTCTGGTCTTGGATCTCTCGCTTATCTGCGCTGCATGTCCCAAGAGAAAAGAGGCCTTTCGTCGCTCCCTGCCTCTTCTCACGATGATTCCCCGGCTCCGACGGGAGTTATTTTGAGCTTTCGCTTCTCCGCCCCAGTAGTGGACCCCGTATTTTATAATGTTGGGTGTTATTTTTGGCCTTTAGAACTTTTCGAGGAGGCCTCGGAAATTTTGATGGCCATAAAATAGCGTGTGTGTTTTTGTGCGTGTACATACATGAGTGTTCGTATCTGTTTGTGCTTGTGGCGTTGTGTGTGCTTAATAGAGACAATCTAGGTGCTAATTGCCGGCCAACACCATCCCCAAACGTTTTTTTTTTTCTTATAGCGAAGTGAAATCTCCGAAGAGTGCCCGGGTGGCGGTATAAATCGTAAATGGCCCACAGGGAGGCCCCAGTTTTAGAATGAATAAATGAATAACCTTTATTGATTCCGTGTCGAAATGACACGCCGCCCTTAGTTCAGGGGCGCCGACTCGTAAAAGCAGCCTCGAGGGTGAAGCGGTCATCGAGAGTGCAGAGCGCACTATCAAAACCAGACGTCGTCATTCACGCAGCGCGAAACTGCGGGTGCCGTCCACAGAGAGACTATGGACCCTCCATGGCTCTGGGCCGGCATAAAGACACACAGGATTCTTGAGTAATTCGCCGAAGAGCGGGAAAACATCAGGCGGGAGTTGTGACCTACACGTTTTTTTTCGCGACACATTTATTTAAATAGTTTTGAAAATCGGGGAATGGTTGGCTGAAGTTGAATCGTTAGACAACTACTCCTGTTGCAGGGTGGAGAAGAGGGGAGGGGAGCAAAATTATTTCGGGTGGTGTTTTATCATAAGAACGACGCACTTAGCGCGCTGATAACACCACTTTGTCACTAAATCCGGCACGGGCCGCCTTGAGTAATCTTGGTGGCGGTATTGGCCACACCCCGTACCCCGAGCCCCCAAACAAGCTGGATCAAACCGTGGCGATGTGGCTTCAGATGGAGAGTTAAAAACCACAAACGGTGGTCGTCGGAGCCAAGGTCAAGTTCCGGCGGATGGTCCCCCTGTCTGTTTACCAGGCAGGGAGCTCCGGGTCCTCTTCAGCTACCAGGGTAAGGCTGATGAAGAAAGTACTCCCGTTCCCTGCTTTTTTCTATGTCATATGAATAATTCAAACCCCGCACCCTCCCAGAACGTGATCGGTCCCTGAAAAGGGGCCGAACCGAAGTCTCCTTTCCTCCCTTGCCTGAATTGACATTTCCAAAACCCGACAATTTCTTCCGCGTTCTAATAATGGCATCTCTTGACCATTCAAAACACGTCACTGCACAGTGTTTTTCTCATCTCAAGGTACCTTTAGGGCATTGTCGGAAAGTCCTAAAAAGCCAAAAAACTCAAAAACAGGAGAAATCCTGGTCGAAGTTAAAACAGGCAGAAATCTACTAACCTCCTTTCACAAAACCCGCATGGTAGATACAGGCATAAAGATTACGCCCGACCGCACGCTGAACAGCTCCCAGGGCGTGATCTTGGGTCCTGAACTAATGAACAAAACGAAAACATATCTCCTCGAGGGCCTTCGAGACCTAACCGTGACGGCAGTGCGAAGAATAACTGTGCGACGAAATGACATTGAAATACGTACCAAACACTTGATCTTGACATTTCACCACTCGACGCTCCCTGAGTCGGTGAATGCAGGTTTTATCAGATGCCCAGTCCGACCTTCCATACCGAACCCGCGCCGCTGCTTCAAGTGCCAGCTGTTCGGGCACGGTGCAGCCTCTTGCCGCGGCAAAACGACCTGTGCGAAATGCTGTGCCGCACAAGACCATCCGACTGAAAACTGCGATTCCACCACCTTCACCTGTGCAAAGTGCCAGGGACCGCACGTGACATGGTCCCGCAGCTGTGAGAAGTTCCAGCAGGAAAAGAAAATTATCACTGTTAAGGTCACAAAGAAAATCGCCTTCCCAGAGGCGCGAAAGCGGTTCGCCTCTTTCCTTCTAGGGAAGTACGCCGGCGCAGCTCACCGGGGGGCGGAGCGCCGTTTGGTTTCGGCAAGGACCCAGCACCAAAAGTCGGACTTTGTTCCTAAATCTCCCTAATGGGAAGAGAAAATATTATTCAATGGAACTGTAGATGCCTCCTTAAAAATCTTGATCATGTCTATGAGATATTGCATGCGAACCAGCCCATTGTGATGTGTCTTCAGAAAACACAGTTAAACTCTAGATACACAAATTTCTTGAACGGCTACATGGTATTTAGAAAGGACAGGATGGGGGTGGTACGTCTTGAGGTGGTGTGGCCATCATTACCCGGAAATCTTTAGCCTGTCACCCTATCCATCTGAGCACTGTCCTTGAGGCTGTCGCCATTCGCACAAATATATTCAACACGTTAATAACAGTATGCTCCCTTTACATTCGTCCTGATCGCGTGATATCGAACTCCGAGTTTGCGGCTCTGATAGACCAGATACCAGAACCATTTCTTTTATTAGGAGACCTGAATGCTCATAACCCCTCTGGGGTTCTTCTCGCACGGATGTTCGAGGACGCCTCATTAAGAAGTTTCTAACATCATCGGGAACATGCCTTTCCAACAAAAACAGCCTACATACCATAATCTAGAACACAACACATATTCATACCTTGAGTTAGCACTCGGTTCTGCAGTTCTCTTTCCATCACTCGAGTGGGACGTGTGCACACACCTATATGGCAGCAACCACTTCCCTACCACATTAACATAATAGGTAAAGGACCCAACAGTTCATCTTCCCATAGCACGTCTAACGAAGCAAAAGCTAACTGGAGCTAACTGGACACATCTAAACTACAGCCCACAAGCACACACGTAGAGGAAGCCGCCCAACTCCTCATGGCGCACATCCTTGATGCTACCAGAAAGTCCATTCCCCAGGTGTCCGGTGCCCCGCGCAACCCAAATAGGCCCTGGAGGAACGAGGACTGCAGGCGAGCACGAGAAGCCCAGAACAAGGCGTGAGGTGTCCTTTGCCGGTACCCCATGTCGGATAACCTAATCTCCTCTAAACGGGAAAAACAGTTGGGAAGCGTGAGCGCCGTGAGGCGAAAAATTAGAATTGGCGCACCTTCCTCACATCCATAAATTCATAGACCGACAACCAAAAAGTCAAGACACACATACGAGAACTCAAAGGACAACAAACACACAGCCTGCGTCGGGTTAGTACAACAGGGGACGCACTTGCTAACACACTTGCACAACACTTCCAACATGTGTCTAGTTCAGCACACTACACAAACAGTTTCATTCGACACAGAATGTTTTGCAAAAAGAAGTCCCTGCGTGATAGCAACAAGTAGCACACATACCACAATTCTCTTTCTTATATTCATGAGCTGAATGCTGCTCTGACCGCATGTGAACCTTCAGCTCCCAGTGAAGATAAGATTTCATACACCATAATACAACACCTACACACAGACACTCCTGAAACACTCATACAAGTATAAAATAAAATAAGGCTTTCGGGGCACATTCCACGCTCTTGGAGGGAGGCCATAGTAGTGGCTTTCCTGAAGAAAGGGAGGGACCCTTCCTTCCCTGCCGGTTATCGTCCCGTTTCCCTGACCAGCTACCTGTGTAAGCTCTTCGAGAAGATGATAAATAGGGGACTCGTGTACTTCTTACAGTACAATGGTCTTATCGAGGGCTGGGAGGCAGGCTTCAGGGCGGGAAGAGCTACCAACGATCAACTCGTTGAATTCGAGTCATATATAAAAGATGGCTTCCTCCACAAGCAGTACTGTATGACAGTATTCTTTGATCTTGAAAAGGCGTATGATACTGCTCGGCGGTATGGTATCCTCAGCGATTTGAAGTCCTTTGGCATGTCTGGTAAAATGATGAACACGCTTTCCAGTAACATGTCTGAAAGATCGTTTCGCGTGCGAGTTGGAACTGCACTCTCCAGGGTTTATGCGCAGGAAAATGGCATGCCGCAAGGCGGAGTTTTCAGTCGCACTCTGTTTATTGTAAAAATGTATTTACTCAGAAAGGCATTGCCACCATCAATTTCCTGCTAAATTTATGTAGACGACGTACAATTATCCTTTAATTCTTTTAACCTGTCTTTCTGCCAGCGCCAAGTACAGCTTGTTGTTAACAAGCTAGCTGTCCGGGGAGATAGCAACGGTTTTAAGTTTAATCCAGGAAAGTAAACTTGTGTTTTGTTTTCGAAGAGACGTGTCATTCGGCCGGATCTACACACCAAACTCACGGTGTCTCAATTTCAGTCAGAAATGAACAAGTTTTTAGGTGTAGTGCTTGACGAAAAGCTCACATTCTTTCCATATACAAAACAACTTAAACATAAATGCTTAAAGGAGCCATGAAGAGAAAATACAACTTCGTTTAATATGAAAGAACTAGGATTCAGTATCTCACTCAGCTCCATTACAGCCCCAAAAGATGTTTTTTAACGAAAAAAAAAGCAAGAAGTATTTAAAAACTTTCAAATTTTGCGCCACAGTGACGTGTTATGAGCAAGCATGACGTCATACGGGCCAACAGTAAAACATAATTTTCAGTGCTTTAACTGCACGTTAGCATTCAAGTGATGCGGTCAAATGAAACTAGAGGCCCCATTACAGACGTCCAGTCATGTGTCATCGCGACAGCTCAGTTAGGCGGCCGCCAATAGCGCGAACAAGGTTCCGTGACGTCATAGAAAAGTTGCGGGAAATTGGCTAGGGGGTCGCGACTGCTTCACAAGTTTTCTTTAATATCTCCGTTATTTGTTCGAAGATTGCGATGATATTGGTATCATTGTTATCGGGACTAAGCAGTCTTTCTAATAAGCCCAACTTGTATTTTGTCTTCATGGCTCCTTTAAAGGCAATGACTATACTCAAGGTTCTCTCCCACACTTTATATGGTGCTGGCAAACAACTTGTTTTACCTGTTTTCACGAACCTGATAGGTTCACGATTGGACTATGGAAGTGTGGTTTATGGGTCAGCAAGCAAAACAACCCTCAAAATGCTGGACCCCCTGTTTCATCTGGGGCTTCGCCTGGCATGTGGCGCCTTCCGCACAAGCCTGGTCGAAAGTCTCTATGTGGAGTGTAATAAATTGGAACCTACAACGCCAGCGAGCATACACAGATCTCCTTTATGCTTTTCAAATTCCATCCATGCCTCACCATCCTTTTAAATCAGGTTTTTATGATACATTCATCACGTAACTCCTTCTAAATCGACCACCGTTCTTTGCGCCCTTCTCTTACAGAGTTAGAGAGGAAGCATCAGAGCCTGCTGTCTCCTCTTTAGATACCATCCAAACTTCTGTAACAGATTTTATAGCACCACGGCATCTCCACCCTGTATCATGCGACGCATCTATCACACATATAGATAAAAACCGAACTCCCATATGTGCAATTCTGCAGAACTTCTTGTATTCGGAGCAGAGGTATCAGTGTTCTGAATTTTATACGGACGCCTCTAAAACTGCCACCTCTGTGTCCTGCGCTGCGCATGGACCATAACTTATTAATGTCACTAAAACTCTCAATAGTAATACTAGTATCTTTACGGCAGAGGCCTATGGTGTACTCCTTGTTGTTAACCATATACTTAAAAGCCCCATTCCATTATCAATGATCTATACAGATTCCCTCAGTGTTGTGCGGGCATTGCCGTTAACAAAGACTTCCAAGAACCACGTTGTCAATCTGATCGTCAAGGATATTATGTCTGTATATATCTACAAATTTGAACTGGTCTTTGTTGGGTTCCTGGCCACTGTGGTATACCCGGGAGCGAAGCAGCGGATCGAATGGCTGCTGCTGCTACACTCTTGAATACAGTAGACATAACCCCATTAACCTACACCGAGCTGAAGCCACACATCAGACAACAACTTCGCAAAACATGGCAAACACACTGGAGTGAACAAACAGACAACAAGTTACACGTAATAAAATCCCACTTGGGACCACACACCCCCGACACACGAAACACAGAAGTCGCCTTGGCCAGATTACGGATAGGGCACAAACATGCAACGCACTCGCACCTTCTCACTGGATCTCCATAACCTCTGTGCAGCAGGTGCGGAGAGGACCTATCCGTGATCCACACCCTCAGACAACATAAGGCACTAGAAACGACACGACACAAACACTTCGAACAACTATCTCCATTTACGTTATTTTAACGACTACATTTGGAACTTTCGCGAAATCTGCATTATTGTAGAAATGCAGGACGTTACATGTTTAGCCATTTTCCGTGAATATTTTTTATTTTTCTGTTTTTTTAGTTTCTCAAAATTTCATTCGACCAATTATCTTTATTTACTCTACTATAAGGATTACAGCAGAAACTTTCGCGATATCTGCCTTGTTGTGGATATGCAGGGCGTTACACGTGTCGTCATTTCCCGTAATTATTACGTTCTTCTTATTCTTTAGTGTTACAAATTTGAGTGTGGCCAGTTATTTCCATTTACGCCATTCTAGCCATTACAGGTTCAACTTCCGCGATATCTGCATTTTCGTGGAAATGCAGGGCGTTTCACGGTACTGGATATGGGGGTACTCGTCAAACAATGCTACGCATTGAAAAACAAAGCGTTAAAATGGCGTTGAAGGCGCATAAACACGAACACTGCACAGAATATATCAGCTCGTTCTGCTTTAGGGAAAACATAAAAAAACCGGTAAAAAAACTACGCGCGCTGTATCGGCAGATTGCGCGCAAGCAGTGCTGACGCAGGAAAATCGTACTGAACCTAACAAGCCGTCCATTGCACTTCTTATGGGAGGAGCACGAGGGCAGGGGAAAAGTGCGAAAGGAAGGAGGGGGAGAGAGGAAAGGGAGTTACGGGGCAGGAACAACAAAAGATTATCGCCTTTCGGCGTTTGCAGGCAAGCTAGCTGATATGTGGCCAAATATTTATTCTTTCCTTGCTATCTCAAGCAAACACCCCGTGAGTACCCACGGGGGTGTGTAGGCCGCTCTCTGGGCGCATATCAGAAAACAGCCGCGAAGAGCCCCTCCCGAAAATTCTCCCCTGCACTTCGCATACGCAGTAGATTCCCACGGTTGCTTCGCTTGTGCAATGAAAGCACACAGCGCAACGCGGGCGGACCAACCCATCGATCAATTCGCAGCACTGTGTGCCTAGCGACACCATTTGCGGTGCCGTATACAGGACAGATAGCGGCGTCGTGTGAAGATGAAAAGGGAGGGCTGCGCCGGTTGCCCTGTTTTTCGTATATGGAGGGCACTTCGGCAGCGTCGGTGTCCGCTGGCGTCGTCTAGTTCTAGTTCGTTTCCTCCGCTGCGGCACAATGAAACCCTGCAATGTGGCCCCCGCAGGCGGATGCACAGTGCCGCAGAACTACACTAGAAAGCCTGACATCTAAACGGCTTGGGAGGACAATAATTATGCGGTTGCAAATGTAACAAGCACAGAGTTGGTTAGTTTAAAACACTCCCTTTAATAACCGAATTTTCAGAGGACGTAACTTGGCTATCTAGGTGTGTATGCAGCAGCCTGCGTGCGGTTTGCCGTAGCACTCGGGGCTGCATGTTGTGAATAAAGAATTCAGGGAAGCTTGCATTCCTGCCCAACTCTTGAATGGCGAAGCTGTTGTAGGTGAGCAATGAGGGAAACCTAGTTAAGTTTGAGTATCGCTTTTTATTAGATGCGACGCATCTCTTGCTCTGAGGCATGTCCCTCCTGCGTCGGCGTAGTCCGGCGTCCGCACGCCAGCTGCGCATGCGCGACTGCCCTCCCGTCTTCTCTCCGACAGCTGTGCGCGCAACGATCTCACTCCGTCTCAGTATCATAAACAACAGCTGTGTGCGCGCGCTTCGCTATCTTCGCTCCGCTTCCGTCGCGCAAGCGTGCGCATGCGCGACTCTCCTCCGTTGTCTTCTCTCCTTGAGGCGCTGTGAATATAAAGCGGGTATCGCGCTGCGACGGTTCAGTCAGTGCTCGCTCTCGTTCGACTTCGCGTCACTTTGCTTGACGACTGCGTGCTTGACTTGATTCTTCCGATGAAGACGTGATGGAAGCGACGGTCCCTTCATGAAAAGTAAAATTACGCCCATTATCCTGCGTATGAGAACACCCGCATTTGATGGAATGCATCATACGCGTTCACAACACGTTTTACCCGATTTAGAGAATCAACCCAATGGAAACGCCAATTGAACCCCCCGATGCGTCGCATCACACCAGGGTTCCCTCGCGGAAAGATGGGTGAAATTTTTCTTTCTATTCTTTGCTAAGGCCACAGCGCGAGTCGGGGACTTGGCGGTCGTGGTTTTCGCTGTTGTTCCTTTGTTTGTAGCGCATACCCACTTGGGGGATTGGCCAGGATCGGGAGCTTTATTGGGTCTAATGTGCCCGATTTACGAAAATAAGTTTTGGAGAAAAAAAGTTGATTAGAATAATCGCACAACGAATACAGGAATTCCTGCATAGTGGTCGCGGGTCCGATTCCCGGCCGCGGCGGCCGCTTTTCCGATGGAGGCGAAAAGCAAAAACGCCCGGGTGTACGAGATTTCGGCGCACGTTAAAGATACCCAGGTGGTCAAAATTAATCCGGAGCCCTCCACTACGGCGCGCCTCATCGCCTGCGTTGCGTCGGCGCGTTAAACCCCACAATCAATCAATTCCTGCACAGTGCACATTTGTCTTGGCGGTCGACGCGAAGCACGTGCTAACGCGCGCTCGGCCTTTCCTCGCTACTCGCGGTCTTTACCAGTTTTTTGCTTTTGCTAAAGCCACTGCGCGTGCCGGCGACGCTAGCGGTGGCCGCTCGGCACACGCTCATGAGCCCTCGCAACTTTCTTGGTATGCTTTCTCGTAACGGTGAACTTACGGCCAGTAAAAAAAGCTCCACTGTTAAACTTGAACTCCCCCCCCCCCCCCGCCTCTGTAGAAGCGAAGTTAGACAAAGGTCTGCCCCAGAGTAAAAGATGCTTGTTTTGTGTATAAAAGACGTACCGTTGAAAAGAAATGCGCAAACAACTATTCAATTTCTGTCTTCTGCTGCGGGAAACCTACGGCAACCGCTTGATTTAGGGCAATGCGAGTTTTTAATCCTGTCGTGAGTTCTCTAAAGAAAAACGTTTGGTCAATATAAGGCACTGAAAACAAACAACTTCAATATCCTTCGACAGACGCATACAAGCAGCCAGAATCTCCGCCCTGCCGGAGTAAACAAGTGGCGCAGCCGAAATGGCTCATAACACGATAATGCGCTACATAAGACTCCTCGAATGAGTCCGAGAAATTAAACACTTGCGAGACTTGGGTGGCTCAATCCGTTAATCTTTTACTTTACGAGGCTATTTAAGGAAACGTGTGGTATGCACTAAAAAAGGTTGCTTGGTTAATTGCCTGCTCGGGGTTCTAAAACGACGTTGAAAGATCAACATGTTTTTGGGCAGAGCGCTGATCGTAATTCGAATCCAGGGACACCGGGCGCAAAAACATGTTTTCGGTTTGAGGCAGCGGCCGTATGGAACAGAACCTTTCATCCGTAAGAAGAGAAAAGTGCCCTTAAGAGGCTGGCAAATAATTCTTCGAAGCTAGAACTGCGTGCAGATTGGGAATAAGCTGCACCTAAGTGTGCTGAACTGCTTCGTTTAGCTCTTTTTTTCGGGAAAAAAAACGGATGTCGGACGCTCACGAAGCTGGCGGGCGTGACGTGTTTAGGCGAAAATGTCCGCCTGATTACTGTTAAATGCACGCGAAAATGTCGAAGAGGACAAAAGACAGAATTTCGTTGAGTGCAGCATAACGGACATTTGGGCTCGTTGTAAGTGCTCGTTTTGGTATAAAAAGCGCTCAAACAACTCCAACGAACAAATATATTGCAAGCAGCGCGCTAACGTACCATTTCAAGTTGATTGAAAGACAAAAAAAAATGCATCGGGTTCCGAATGGAAGGAATACGGTTCCTCTCTCCTGGATGACATACATTTAACGACTTTTCGCAGTGAAACAATTGCGCAGGCCAATGCTCCAAACAATGATAAGCATCGCTTGCACAGCGAGTGGCGCCAATAAGGGTATTCTATCTAGGCTATCATAATAGAACAGGCACGAACAAGTCGATCACGGCATCTTACCGAAATCTCTAGTGGTTCTGTCTCCATGCCTAAATAAAATGGACGCATCACCTAAAACTTGCAGCCACGCATGTAGCAATGATGCGTGAAGTGGAAGCCTTTTCTTGTACCTACAGCTCTCCTAAGCTCCTGCAATTGTGTATTTACGCATTCTCCTCTTTGGCCTACGTATATATGGCCACAAGACCGCGGTAACGGTAAAGAAAACAGTTTTCGCATCGGTCAAAAGCCTTGTTGCAAATCACCTCCATTTTCTCTTGAGTGTTTTGTGATACTTGATAACATTCGGTCAGTATTGCCTCAAACATTGCTGTTTGCTGTTGGGGTAGGTCGAAGGGAGGTTCACATTTCACGTGGAACTGTTTTACGTGTTTACTGTTTTACTAAACATCTGATAGAGGACTTCCAAATTTAGAGTTGCGGTTTCGGATGCGCCTCCTGCAACATCATAACCGAAACAAGTACTATTATCTGAGTCACTCACTTCAGAATCAGTCTTCGATGCCTGCCCGGAGGCAAACTTCATAAAAAAAAACAAAGAAGAAATTGCAACTAGAAATATTCTGCCCGTTCTTATTTTGTGCCTATTGGAGACGTAGCTACAAGAAATGATAATTGAGATATTATTCAACTTATTTTTTGTTTTGTTTTGCCGCAAAGATGAAGAAATGCATTTGCAGTTGTCATAGAATCTAATTTGCCGCTGGGGCGCTTTCTAGTAATAGTACTTGTAATTTCACACTTTCTGCTGTCGTTTTTACGCGTCGTTTCGTTATTTTCCTAGCGATGACCGTACACAGCACCGGGAGGCGCAAATTAGGCGTTTATGATTATGACCGAGCTGAATCGCTCACAACTTGAGTACATTGTCATTTTGAGCTTCTCTCTCTTTTCTCAAAACTCTCCCTTCAGAATGATCACGCAAATGTGACCTTATGCTTAAATGAAAGTTAGAACAAATTTTTACGCGATGGAATACTTGGTAGAACGAGTAACGTTTTTTTGAACACGAGAGTGTTTTATTCCGGGATTCACGAATATTTCACTTAAGTCATATCCGTCACGGAAATGGCGCCAGTACAACGAAGCAAGCGACTTCTTTAAGGGTGCAATCCTGCACCAGGATCTTTTTGCGGGGAAGCATCATTTAGTACTACAGAGTACGTTAACTTAGGGTTAGTCGTTTTCGGGATTTATATTTTAGCACGAAAGCGTTTTATGCAGGGATACACTAAGACTCCACTGACGTCATATCCTTCACAAAAATGACGTTAGTACACCTTTGCCGAAGCGACCAGCCAGCAGGACACCGCTCACCAAGCACACCCACAAGACAGCCGCCGACCAGAAAATCGTGCTCAGCTGTAGATTTTGCTCCACCTTTCCCTTTCGTGTTTTACCGATTTCCATGACGGAGAAATCAATCACATTTTTTTATTATATGAAACCAGTCTGTAGTGTTCCGTTTCCTTTTGGCGCAAAGAATACCAAGAAAGTGAAAGACCAGCAAAACTACAGAACCAACAATTAGTCTTTGCTTTTTTACGTGGCTATGCAGAGAAGATACAACATTGTCGAATTTTCAAAATTCTGTGCGAACAATTATCTCTAATAAGGTGTTATCACGATGAAAGGTGTTAGTCCCACCAAAACTGTGTTTTTGTGGAAATGCAGGGCGTTACACGGTACTGATTGTGGGAATACGCTGCAAAGAAGCTACGCATGAAAACATAGTTATTAGTATGTGAACTTCAAGTTAGCTTTGAATAAATACAATCAGGCGAAACTACAGAGTTCACTACAATATCTCTATCTATCTATCCATTCATCCAAAATCATGTAACTTTACTCTGATGAAGGCAAGTCCCGTTGCCGCTACGTAAGTAAACATTGTTTGTTATTGTTCTTGCTGTGTATCCGACTCTTTACTTATACTATATATATATATACATATATATATATATATATATATATATATATATATATATATATATATATATATATATATATATATATATATATACACAGAAAGAAACGCCGGCAGTCTACAACGCCAATGAAGGCATAGGGGAATGGTTAGACTCTTTTTACCGTTAGTGACGTTACAATATTATTTTTTTATTAATTACGTGAGAAAGAAAGAAATTGGTCTCGAATGCCTTACCGGAATTGGTAAGGCATTCAAGATCTAATCGAAAGGCGTGGGTTCGGTCCCCACTCAGGGCGCGTGTTTTTCTTTCTTTCTTTCTCACGTAATTAATAAAACAATAATATGGTAACGTCACTAACGGTAAAAAGAGTCTAACCATTCCCCTATGCCTTCATTGGCGTTGTAGACTGCCGGCGTTTCTTTCTGTATTTCCTAACGAGCCCCTCATTTCCAAACCATATATATATATATATATATATATATATATATATATATATATATATATATATATATATATATATATATACGAGATGATTCCCTACACGTAGTGGTTATCCCACCAGACCGGTATTCTGGAGGTCGTGGGTTCAGATCCCACCCGGCGGGCATTGGCATTTTTTAACCACTTTCTTTCTGACTCAAAATTCTTCATCTGTTTCTATGACCCACCACAACCTCCCCTTTGCTTTCCGGGGTTTTCTTGACTGTCAACCCTTATTTTCTGTCTTATTTCACCGAGCCCCTCATTTCCCATCTTTTTATTCGCTACATGCTTAGCGAGGGCCTGTGTTCTGGCAGTCTTGGTGCCAAAGGTAGCTTAAAAGGGTTCAACGCTGGTCGATCGCTCTCGACATGCCGTAGACACCCGGCGGGTATTTTTCACGACTTTCTTTCTGACTCAAAAAATTCTTCATATTTTTCTATGACCCACCACAACCTCCCCTTTGCTTTCCGAGGTTTTCTTTACTGCCAACCCTTATTTTATGTCTCTAATTTCACCGAGCCCCTCATTTCCCATTTTCTGATTTATATATATATATATATATATATGTGTGTGTGTGTGTGTGTGTGTGTGTGTGTGTGTGTGTGTGTGTGTGTGTGTGTGTGTGTGTGTGTGTGTGTGTGTGTGTGTGTGTGTGTGTGTGTGCGTGCGTGTGTGCGTGTGTGCGTGTGTGTGTGTGTGTGTGTGCGAAACTAATGGTTGGCAGTCAAGCAAACCTCGGAAAGCAAAGGGGAGAAGGTGGTAGCTCATTGAAACATAAGCAATTTGGAAAAACCGAAAGAAAGTAGGAAAGAATTGGTTTTATCCGAACCCACAACCTCCAGAATACGCGTCTGGTGCGATGACCACTACGCTACCGGCGGGGCTATTTTCCTCTCCACTTTCTGGGGTATTTATGTTAAGGTATTTATCGGGAAGAAAAAAGCGCCCCCACAATGTGTGTCACGCTGGTACACAAATCACTGGCAGCCATTCAGCACGACTCAACGCACTGCAACAACGACAGACAAGAACATGTCACCGTAGAAGTACACCCGGGATTTTCAGATCGCCATGTAATCCTAGTTAACGCATACTGGCTCCCAGGAGGATCGCATCGCAGCCCCAAGAATTGGCTTCATGGGTTGCTACAGAAGCATAGAGACAAAGACGTAGTCATTGCAGGAGATTTTAACAGCCCGCACGTAGCATGGGGCTACACCTCAACATCAAAATCCGGGCGACTCTTGGAACATGCCATGGAACAGCACCAAATGACTCTTACAAATGACCTAATGCTGCCCACCCGGTACGGGAACAGTGTACAGAGAGACTCTAATCCCGATCTTACCTGGCACAAGGGACAAGGAGAAATCTCATGGAGCAACACTTTAGAAACTTTAGGCAGCGATCATTGCGTACTTCTTGCGGATTTAGACCTGGGAACGACAGCAAAGAGGAATACGGCCAAAATAAAACACACTGACTGGGATAAATTCCGAGAGGCCATAGGAAACGCACAGACAGTGAACATTCCCTTGTGCGACTGGACCCAACTGGTCCTAGAGGCTCAAGAAAAGCACACTACGACTTGCCCTGCTGAATTCAAGGAGGCCGTTCCAGACCGGCACTTGTTAAACCTTCTCGCAAAGCAAAAGAAACTAAAGAAGAAGTGGAGCAGGAATAAAAGAGACAAACAACTAAAAAAGATCGTGCAAAACATTACAGAGGATATGGTGCGCTACGCAAATGAACTGGCCTCGAAACAGTGGATGGATTTCTGCCACACTAAAATCAACAGATCACTAGACACGAAGCAAGCGTGGCAAATCCTGCGTAGCTTGCTGGGACAAGCCAGGCCTAGGCACACAACGAAGAAGATCCAGATGGCCATGGGTCTTTCCGACGAAGACTTCGCTAAGGAGTTCCACCGAACGATACACCCCGACAGCTACAAGCCAGAAACTCTAGCCGATTACATTCCTGGTCCTGGGGAATCATTGGAGGAAGGTATCAACGCACCATTCTCCAGGCAAGAATTGGACAACTGTTTAAGTAATATAAAGAAAAACACGGCACCGGGAAAGGACCGAATCACATACAAACTTATCAAAAATTTGCCAGAAAACGCTATGAATGAACTACTTCGGTACATAAACGAAGCGTGGATATCCGGCGTTCTTCCCAAAGAATGGAAAGAGACAATAATGACACCCATACCAAAACCCGGGAAACCACCCAATCGCCTTGAGCATCTCCGCCCAATATCACTAACGTCATGCTGTGGCAAACTCGCGGAGATGATGATTCTAGAGCGCCTTACGTGGATGATAAACATCAAGGCAGTGCTGCACCAAGACATGACAGGATTTAGGCGGCACGTGTCGACTCAAGACTGCATGCTCCGCCTCAAGCACGATATTTACGACTCCCCCAGCAGTGCACAACTAAGGACAATTGTAGCGCTCGATATCTACAAGGCATTCGACAACGCAAGTCATAAAGCCATCTTAGAAAAGCTCCAAAGTATACAATGCGGTGAGCGATTATATAATTACATACGGAACTTTTTAAGCGACAGAACAACGGAGGTCCTTGTAGACGGCCGCTTGGTAGGCCCTTTCAAACCAAGTAAAGGAGTGCCGCAAGGCTCTATTCTTTCCCCAACTCTTTTTAACATAGTCCTCAAAGACCTGCCCGCCAAACTAGACCTTATCACCGACGTCCACTTCAACATATATGCTGATGATCTGACTTTGTGGTGCTGTCAGGGTTCCCCCGGGCACCAGGAGCACCAACTACAGCAAGCGATTGATGTCGTCACCGCATACATGAAAGACGTTGGTCTCAGCTGCTCCCCCTCTAAGACCGAATACATCGTCGTGGAGGATGGTCCAGCCGGCCGCTCTGACCATAACCGCAATTTAATCAAATTAACACTAGACGGCACAAACATAACAAGGAAAGAAGAAATTCGAGTGCTCGGCTTTTGGCTTCACCAACAAGGCAAAGCGGACACTTGGGTTAAAAAAATCACGACACAGATCAATCAGATCACGCACATGATGAAACGGATTTCAAGGAAGCGACATGGGGTAAAAGAACATGAACTACTACGAATTTTCGAGGCGTTCATCATTCCGCGCATCATGTACGCAGCCCCTTACATGCGGCTAACACGCACTCAGATAGAAAAATTAGAAACGCAACTGCGCAAACCTATTCGTGTTGCCTTGGGACTCCCGAATTACACCCCACTACATGAGATTCGACGAATGGGAGTTCACACTCCAATATCACACCGCATAGACATCCACAAAGAAGCGCAAGAGTCTCGGCTGCGCGCCTCTAGACAGGGACGAGCTATACTCCGTTCCCTAGGGGCACAAATCGAGGAACCAGAAGGCTACATTACAGAACGCCCTCCTTGGGAACACCTGCCAAGGCTGACTGCACATCCTATCCCCCGCCACATGAGTGTGGGAAACGACCACGAGCGCAGAGCCCACAGAGCGCGTGCCACCCGTCATTTAGTGGCGCAGAAGATAGACCAGGGTTACACTCCGGTCTACACCGACGCCGCCGTATCAGACGATGGTATAGTTGCTACCGCCGCGTACTACGGGAACGGACAAAGTACTCGTCGCTTCCTAGGAATTAGTGATCCCGGTCATGCCGAAGCGTTAGCCATAGCAGATGCCATCACGAACTTCACCGGCCGACGGAAACTGCTTATACTGACTGACAGCCAGGATGCGATCCGCCTCTTCTGCCGCAATAAAATAGCCACGCACATTCGCAACATTCTCGAAGTGCATCTAACCTCCCAACCAGAGCTTTCGGTTGAACTCCGGTGGATCCCAGGTCATCAAGGGATACCAGGAAATGTGGCGGCTCACCAACTCGCGCGCGAAACTCTCTTCCGCGAGTCTGAGCCTCCAATTGCGCTGCCGGAGGAATACGACCGCCACACCAGCCGCGTCGAAGAAAGACAAGCCAGGCACCAAAAGTTGGTAGACCTTCGCACCGATCAAGACACACACTGCGTTCCTCCCATCTCTTGGCCGCGATCGAAGACAAGTTGCATCCGCCGAGCTCAAGCAGGTGTCCTACGCACCCCACATATCATGCACTACATAGAAAATAAACCTGGCCACCCTAGCTGCCCACGCTGCGGTCACGGGTACCCTAACAACCAGCACTACATGTGGGACTGCTTAGAGATTATACAGACAAGAAACATATACACAGACTCCCTTTCCCCTACCCCTGGCACTTGGGCGGAGTGGCTTGACCCCCCAGAGGATCCCCAAAAACAACTCAAACTCGCTCTCCGCAAGCGGACGAAAAGCGCCGGCCGGTACGCGCCCTCAGTCCGACAATTGACCACCTCCTCATTACGACTGACAGAAGAAGAGCACTGGGAGGCCCTCCTCCAACACATTGAGGCAGTTCTTGGGGGCGACTGGTAACAGCAGCTCCTTCCCCCAGCAACGCAGAAGCCTTTATAGAAGGGCAAATAAAGATGTTTCTCTCTCTCTCTCTCTCTCTCCTCCCCTTGGGGGTGGTAGCCAGTGCCACTCGGACTTCTCGGAGTGAAGGGGACCTTCTTTTTAACCCCCGGGCCGTGATTCGAGTGTCTACGACATGTCCAGAGTGGTCGACCGGCGTTGAACACTCTTAAGCTCCCTATGGCACCAAGACTGCCAGAACAGAGCAGAGGCCCACGTTATGCATTTAGCGAATCAGAATGGGAAATGAGGCGCTCGTTGAAGTAAGGCAGAAATAAGGGTTGGCAGACAAGAGAACCTCGGAAAGCCAAGGGCAGAATGTGGTAGTTTATTGAAACACATAAAGAATTTAGAAAGACATAAAGAAAGTGGAGGTCGTGTGTTCCGAGGTCGTGGTTTCGAATCCCACCGAGCGGGCATTTTTTCTCCACTTTCCTTCTGTCTTTCCAAATTCTTTATCATTGCACATATATTCTCTCTCTCTTTATATCTATATATATATATATATATACGTATATTCGACCTTATTGTTGTCCTTTGTTCTCAAAGAAACACGCGGGCGTTGAAAAGTTGTGTTCGCACCATCCCTGTATGGCAGAGCGTCGCAGTTACACTAAAAAGCAAGCAAAGTATCAAAGTAGGTCAGCATGTTTGAATTCAGCGGACAAGATCAACTGCCTGCACCACGACCGTTACGCGTTCCATAAAGGCACCCACTCAGAAAGATACAAAAGACAGCACCGCTTATGGAAGCCTTGGCGAAGAAAAGAAGCTTGAAATCTTTGCTACTGTTGTCGCTCAGCTGCTTTATCAATTTTTTTTTATTCTTGCCTCTTTTTTGTATCGTATGCAGGCGGCTCCTATTATTTCAAACTCTACGTCAAAGTTAATTCTACATCCACTGCTGCTGGAAGTGTCCTTGGGGAGCCTGCTGAAACTTTTCTTTTCCTTTCTTCGCATCTTTGCCCGTCCATTTTTCTTCCCTTCTTCTAGCTGGCTTCCCCGCGAGCAGCCGTCCCGGAGATAGTAGGATAGCGCGAGTGTCATCACCCGGAATAACCGCGCTCTTCCGCGCAGTGGAAGCCGAATACCCCTCGTCTCCCGAGACCGCGAGCTCCGCCCGCCTCTCAACGACCGCGAGGAACAGCGCGGATGTGGGATCAAGTCTGATCTCGGCAAAAGAGGGCGCCAGTGAGCCTATACTTCGCTGAATTTCTTTCCCGTCCCCGAGGCGCCCGCAGAGCGCGGGAAGCTTGTTTTTGTTCGTATCGGCTGCTAGCAAAGAGGGAACGTCTGTGGCAGGATTCCTGGTCGCTCCAGCACCCGCCGGTCTGCGTGTGCTGCTTGTGTGCGTGTATGTAAGGGGGTGTGGGTGTGTGCGTCGGGAAGTAGGAAGCAGAAAACACGTCTGTGTGGACGAGATTTCGGAGCGCTTGAACCTGCCCAGGTGCCCTAATTTCATCGAAAGCCGCTCAGTTGCGCGGGTACTAGTCGCGGAAGTTTCGCTTTGGCGCGTTGGATCCCCTATTCCTATTTTAACTCTGTAAATTATGTTTGATACTTTGTTATTCTTAAGTCTGCTCCCATTCATGTTGTGTGGCGTTGTTTCATTTTTAGACATTGTATGTAGTCATGGGCTTTACATGAAGTACTGTGCAGTATGATTGTGGCTCAACGGGGTCAGGAATATCTACAATCACCCACAGCAGTGTAATGAGAAAAACAGCTGGAGTGCTCGAGTAATGGCTGTTGGGTGAGTGCAATATTGCGTGCTATGAACCTGATGACACGCCGCTGAAATATTATGTTGGGTGGCTTTTGTTCCTTGTTGGGATGTATGCTTCTTGAAAGTCCAGCCTATAGCAGGACATGACTCTTGAGCTTTACTCATATAACCCTGTGGCCTAATTACGGAAAGAGCAGAGCTGGCCGTCGCATGTACAGGTGGCGTGCCAAGTAATTGGCACAAGGATTTAGAAATATGACAAAATATTTTCTGCTACTTGCTTTATGTCAGCCATTACGGGTTTACAGGAAGCCTTTCCTATTAGGGAGGACTCCGGAAAGCGGAACTACAGGGTGTGGATAGAGGGGAATGGCATACTGGGAGTACTACAAAATAGATCCAGACGTTACAGGCGCTTAGAGGACGACGTATTTCTCCTAACCCAAGGTATCGAGGTGTCAATGGCTCAAAAGCGACCCCTAGGATATCATTTCTTTATCTAAAGGGAGCCTACGGTAATGTAGATAGAGAACTTCGATGGAGCCTACTTGAGCGGGAGGGGATTAGGCCAGAACTTCATACAGCTGGTGCAGAAAATTTCCAATGGGAGCGAGGTAATTTCCTGGGGGGACTTAAAGTGCAACGAACCGGTATTCGCAAATAGAGGTTTAAAGCACGGTTGTCCTCTGTCGGCGTTGCTGTTCATGCTGTGCAAGGCAAAACTAGAAAGAAAGCTTGAAGACAGTAAGATAGCTTTAAATCTGTGTTATAGCCGCAAAGGGCAGGAAGTGGAACAACATATCCTTGGACTGATATATGCAGATGACATAGTACTACTAGCAGATAGCGAAAAGTGTCTGCAACAGCTCACAAACATGCGGGGAAGAAGCCACTGAACTGGGGTTAGAGTTTAGCAACAATATCATGGGTAACAAAATAAAAATATTTGGGCCTATGGATAAACAAAGGTCAGGCTTATCTAAAAATTCATGAGGAGCATTTAAGAATGAAAGGCAAAAGAAACGCCGCTACCATGAAGCACAGAGCACTATGGGGATATAACAAATACGAAGTAGTGAGAGGAATCTGGAAGGGTGTAATGATACCGGCACTCACCTTTTCAAACACAGTAGTGTGCGTCAGATCAGAGAGATTTAATCCGGGCTAGAAGTAAATCGAAGGGCGGTAGGTCGATTGGCATTAGGAGCACATAGTAAAACAACAAATGAGGCAGTGCAGGGAGACGTGGGATGGGTTTTCTTTACGGTGAGAGCAGCTCAGAGCAAAATAAAGTTTCAAGAACGATTCAGAAATATTGATTAACAGAGAGGCGCGGCCAGAGAGAGAGAGAGAGAGAGGGAGAAGAAACTTTATTTGAGCCCAAACTGGTCAAAGGAAGGGGGTTAAAGGGAGGAAGTCACCTGGCCTTCGCCGTTAGATGGCGGCCATGAGCCGATGGGCCCTACCGGCATCTTCCGCCACGTGGACGAGTAGTTGTGAGTCGGGGTGAGAGGTGAGCAAGGAGGTGTTACGGTATCTTTACACGAAAAGCGTGGACAAACAGTGGAGGAAAAGAACCAGAAGGGTCAGGACAAAGTATATGAAACATGGAAGCGCAGGGAAAGCGACCAAGGTAATAAAAAATGTAGTAAAAGAATCAGAGACAATGACCTGGAAAAAGAGGATTGATGCAAAGAAGTCTTTAGATATATACAGAATCGGGAAGCGGGAGATCACGCGGCAAACGTTTTTTGATAATACCAAAGGTTGTGCATGGCTTTTTGAAGCCCGGGCGGGTTGCTTGCGGACAAAAACTCTTATCCGAGAGCCGGTACAGGAACAACTGTGCACAGGTTGCGGGCAGGGAGCCAGAAACCGTGCGACATATTGTAACAAAGTGAAAAGGTATCCGTCCAGTCCTCAATGAGGAAGACATCCAGCTTCTGGAAACCCTTGGCTTTGAGGTAAGTGGAAAACTGAATTGGACAGCAGTAGAGGTTAATAAGTAGAAGAAGGTTAGAATGTTCCTGGGAAAAGAGCAGATTACAGTCTGAGAAGAAATACGAACATAGAAGTCAGACTAGCACAAAAATTCCATGAAGTGTTTTTTTTTTTTGTCAAGGTGATTGTACAGTGGCGTTACGGCTAAGGTGGCTGTGCAACGCCACCTCGTTACAAAGGTGAAGCCGCTAAGCATCATCATCATCACCGAACAGGAACCCATGCAAAGATCTATCAGCCGCAAAAAGAGAATGAAGGAGAATCTGCAAGGAATTCTTGAGAAACCTGCCGGAAAATGTGCTAGAAATCAGGAATGTCGGAACTTACAAATCAGAATTGTTCTCCTCAGAACGCAACATCACTGGCATTAGCTTGTGCCTCTATAAGTAAAAGGATTCGGGCTTTAACATGTTTTTATGGGACGGCTATAATGCACAAATAAAACGTCTTCCTTCCAATACAGTTTTCTATAGTAATGAAGCCGAGTTTAAAGGGCTCATGTATTGCCCTCAGGCACACTCACTTGGTATTCTTGAAGTTGGCTTTTTTATACTGATTTTAGGTCCCGCAGTGAAGTTTACCTAGAAAATAAAAAGACACTGTCTCGGGAAAAAACAGCCTCGAAGAGGGGCGATATAATGGTGGAACAAAAACAAAAGTAATGTCTCACATAAAGACTCACAACAGCAAATAAGCCGCGTAAGAATGCTTAGGAGGGACGTAAATAAGTGGCGCAGCAAGAATGCTTGCCCATTGTGAGAGAATTCATAAAATGAGTTTCCTTGGTATTTTTATAAACAATAGAACGTCTCCGAAAAGCACTTCACGTTTTTTTTTATTAGTTAAATGTTGTTTGAACTCAACATTCTCCGTAATTTCAGGTATAGGAACTCCGAAATGTTTTTTTTTTAAATTGTCGCGTTATAAATTTCGAAAATGGGTTCTTGATGTATCCTCGCTTAGGAAAGTTCACTATCTGAATGTGTAAAGAAGAAGAAATTATAACTGATATAAATAAAGACATCCGCTTTAACCGATGCGACTGTGATATCCGTTATGAAAGAAAAGGCCTTTGGTGATGTTTCGATAACTGTCTTTACATTGGTAAAAATATTTTGGGGTCTGTTCACGGCTACAATCGAGGAGAAGCTCCTCCTGGAGGAGGTAACGCCAGTGTCCCTACCACGTACGACTTAAAGTTTGTTTGCGGTTGAAAAGTTAAAAACGTCGGTGAAGTAACAAGATTTCTGAGTGATCCAGGATATTGCAATAAATAGACCAGATGGCTATTTCAGTTACGGCAGCAAATTTCTTTTTTAGGGAAGCGTTCCAATGATTTAGTAATAACGACAGATAAAACCCCACACTTCCTCTCTGGTTCTGGTTCGTGAAATCAAAAGTATGGCGCTGTTGCGCATGTTTCCGATTATCAAGTGTACAATGGCTCGCTAATAACCGCGCTCTAAAGTCTAAAGTGAGGGTGTGAAACGTAATCTGTAATTTATCGATTTTTTGTTCCTACGAAGTGCAACTTAAGCCTAAAAAAGACAAGGCGGAGACACTTACGCGAGATAATAAGATGTTTGTATCCGAGCGCCTGCGCTGAACACTTTCACGAAGTTTCTTATCGCTCAAGAGAGCTTATGTTGTCTGCCCTCAGATTTTTATTGCCGCTTCTCAAGCTCCCTTCCGAATAAAGGTTGTGTCGTTCAAGTGTGAGACTAAGCGGAAATTTTCTTTTTTTTCCAGTGTTTTGTCGCAGGAAGCAGCTGTCCGTTCCGCCTTGTCACGTTCTGGACCATGAACTCACTATCTTCAGCCGCTTTTAACTTTTGTTGCTTCGTCGAACTCCAGTACCCATATGCACGGTGGTTTCAACACGCAAATACTTCTCAGAATCTGTCAGATTCCTCAGGAAGGCAGACTAGGTGATACGTCGTGCTTCGTTAACGGAGGAATATGTGAAAAGGGAACGAAAAGGCCGGGAGATTAACTAGGTGCTGAGGGAGCTATATACACCGGTAAAATTAGGGTAGAAGAAATGGGGGAGATAGGAAAGGAGGGAACAATTCAAGTTAGCTGATTAACCTTCGGCAACACATTTTCATGTGCTACAGCAATAGTACGGAATTCGGAATCTGGACTATGGATGTGCCTTTCAGGAGAGTGTATGGCTTGTTGAACTTGGTAGTCACGTGAATGGATGGTGAGGTTGTCTTGACCAGCTCAGAAAGATGGACGCAGGAAAGCCGTTGACATGTTATCACAACACACACATAATGCACACGAAAAAAACCCTTAAGCAAACCACCTACTAAATCAATTGCACTTAACCAATAAACACTCAATTCCCTAAGTAAACATTCCAAAATACAATTCAAATCAAATTTTAAAAGTATCTACGACAAAGTTATACACAACTAGTCCAAATTTACTTATTACATCAACTCCCAGTTAATTCCATTCGCACCACAACTCCCTAGTTGTGTCCTACGACTGCGTCCCTAATGGACTGGCCTACCCCGGTCGTCGGCGCTGACTTGTCGCACCCGTTGCGTGGCCACGACTCGGTGGTAGCCGTCGTCGTCTCACGTCGATGCCGGTGTTCGGGCTCCGCGCGTCCTGACGTTTCCTCTGTGGCTACCCCTGGTAGCCACTGCCGCTGGAGGTCCACGGTAGTCTCGGCACGAACGTTGTCTTTCGGGGCCGTCGAAACGAACGTCGATGAAGCTTGGACGTTGGTCGCAGGTGCCCGACCGCCGCCGGTGGGGCCACGAAGACACACGTTCGTGGGGCGCCTAGGATGCCGCAGCCGATGAGAAGTCGGCCCGCTCCCGCCCAGGCTTGGCAGGCATAGTTGGTGGTCTGGCCGCGTCCCCCTGGCTCGTTCTTTGAAGCTCACATGCTCCTCACGCCTGCGGATTTCTTGTCTGCCCCTTCTCTTTGTGCGCCCGGCTCTTAACCCCTCTGGGCTTGATTCCGGCGCACTCCCATTGGCTGCTTGCCTTTTCATGTCCATATATGGTCGTCACGCTACTGGTCTCCTGCGCGGCGTTCTTTAATTGGCCGACCAGTGCGCTGCCATATTTGACCATAATGCCCCGGGGTTTTGGCGCTGGTGTTCGTTCATTGGTGCGCTCCTGGCGCCTGTTGAAATTGGCGTTTCTTTGTTCCTTTTTTTTCCTTTCTTTCGGGGGGTTTTGATGCATCCCCTGTCAGGGGGTGCCCTTGACACATGACACTTGATAGTCAATCTTGGCAACGCTTTTCCTCAGTGACCCGATGTGGAGTTCTTGGTCATCTTGACGTCTCGGAATATAATAAAACTTTCGGTATACAAATTACCCTACTCTTCAATGCTCACGCTGTATCTTGAAGAGACGCCCGTACTGCAGCTGCAGATACTGCAGCTTTCCACAACGCAATGTTAGCAGAGCCAGCATTGTGGTTCCGCTATATAGACTGTATTCCACCGCTGTTGCTTTATGTGGTAACCAGAAATGTCCTGGCGTTTAGGAATGATCCCCCAAGTCGCCCCATTACATCCCTGCAAAATCAAGCCTGATGCGCCCAACGACTACGATTGCATGTGCCAGTTGAATCGACCTTTGCGCAAAGCCTTTGCCCGAAGTACTCGAATCAATAACACAAGTCCAGCGCACGAAAGTATGCAGCAACATCAAGAGGAATACGGAAAATAAAAAGATAAATACTCCCAATATAGGATTGTTTTTGCACTGTAAGAGCGGACAGTTGATTGTTTCGCATGTTCTCCGCACTGCCGCGGCTGCCACTGAGTGCGCAATTTTTTCTGCTCACTATGCACCCCGAAACAAGACTCAAGTTGGCCCAGAGAGTGGCGGAAAGTCCTTCATGGGCCTACCGGACGGGTAAGCCTAGTACAGGCCAGTGTAATTAGGCTCAGTGGGTCCGCTATCGCGCTTCATGCAACGCTAACCAACAGCGGCCACCATCTCGTATCTGGCGGCCCAAGGTTACCGAGGCATTACGTGGCATCCTAACAGGGCTTGTCGCTGGACAAAACTCGGTAACCGTGCTTAGAATCGATGGGCTTCAATATCGACTGGCCCTCGTTAGACAGGTGGACCGGCTCTCAGATGTGCTTTACGCAGCTCAATGTGGCTTTGGCGTAAGCTAAAGCTTTGCATGCCTTCAACGAATTTAAGAGTGGGTGGGCTGAATCATCGCTTGTGAAGCGGAGTGTGTGGTGCATGAAATGAACCGCGCGCTATACTTAAAGTTTCTGGATTATGCTGATGATGACGTCACCGGTTATCATTTTATAAGTCCTGTTCTCTTAGTAAGCGCATGTCGGTACGCACGTATGAACGTTCGTACCTTCTTCAGCCGTGACATGCTCATCGTCTGCATAGTCACCATCATGACCTCTTCCTAACTTGAGCTGGAGCAGGACCCCAAACGTGACTATCGAATAGGACAGCAAGCTCGGTATTCTACTTCACGTAAGAGGTGTAATAAGCATCCCCGTTTCCTGCTTCCTATATGTATTCACGCGTGAACAACTCGTTTGATGAGCGCATGCATGCGTACGTGCTTGTGTCCCTTTGTGTGTGTGTGTGTGTGCATACGTGCGCGCGTGCGTACATACACCTGTGTGTACCTCAGGGAAGGGGTGCGCTCTACCTGCGCATTAATTAATGGTTCGCTTTGTTAGTTCCGCCACTTCAAAAGCAGGTATGAGCCCGTTCCCAATGCTTGTCCAACAATGTGGCCAAGTTTCCAGATATTTGCGAACAAACAAGCCGCAACCTTGTGCATCCACGGCTTTTAACTGCCCCTTCGTGTGCCGGTACGATTAATTCACATTTAGCAAACAGGCAGTGACATGCGCAGCAAGTAACACTTCCACCAGTCGAATGCAACGCACGTCGCAGAGGGAGCGTAGCGGGACATATTTATTGTATTTCTTTTTATTGCGGGTTGGTGATTGCTAGAGGTATTGCTTTGCCAGCCAATCAACAATGGGACACCTCTAAGATGAAGCTTACAGGCAAACACGTGCCGGGCTGCGTTTTCGGGAATCAAGTACGGGGTATACAGAGTGGACCACTAAGCTACGTGTGCGGGGAAGCTCTGTTATAGTTGCGTAAAAATTCGACTGCCATTTCTGTAAAAACAAAACAGTTAAACTTGGATTTGAACCCCACGCATCAATATAACCTCTGCCTGGCAAGCTTAGTGTACCAGCGGCGAATTTTAGCAAACATGTCGAATCGATTCAGCAAGATTTAGAAGCGTCTGTACCGTTTGAAATTATAAAGCCTGTATGCCGCGTCCGCATTTGAAGTGTGACTTCGTGAAATATTGTATTTACGTGTTTTAACTACAATTTGAAGTATCTTACCAATGCCTGTAATCTCGCCACTTCTTTGTGTATTGAACTGCGGGATATTCCTGCCAATGTATTTTTTCTTATGCCATAAAACTCCTTTTTCGTCCTTGACATGAATGTCGGTACCACTTTATTCTGCTGGTGTAAACACTCACTCGGCACCGGTATTGCACGTGCAGCACGTCGCAGAGGCTGCCTGGTCGCCCTCCTCGTTCTGATCGGTGATGTCCACTTGTGAGTCATCGCCACGAGCTCTTTTGGATGCAGCGTGTGCTCGCCACTTTGCCAGAACATCTTCCGTAAGGGCAGCACCTTTCCTAGCCTTGTATATTAGCACTTCCGCACCGCGCGGAAGCCCTTTGGGAAGTGGGTGGGGATTGTGCGGCACCTTCGCCCTCAGTTCTCGTTTGGCTTGCACCTTCATCCGCTCGCGTTCATCGTCCGGGTCAAAGAGCAGCGGAGCCTGAGGGACTGTGTGGCAATAATAAAGTTTTGTATGTGACCTGCCTTGAAGGGAGTACTTAAATAATGGAGAGACCGCATAGTTAGGTTACGGCGAAAGTGGTGGTGGTACTAATCAGTTGACTGCGCATTTCGCACGTTCCCTGATTCTACTAAATCAACACCTACTTTCTTTCTGGGGTCATAGTGAGAGGCTCAGCACTTAGCGCACATAACTAAGCTCATCCAGACATTTTATATTCTTGTTCCTAAGCTTGTCGTGGCTTCGTTGCTTTATGCTTCTTCAGACATCTTTGAAGGGATTTTAAATCCTGCCGTGAAGGTTGCTATGAAGCAATTAATAATTTTGTTTCCGTCATTTATTTGTTGACTTTGCTCTTCATTTTTGTCGGTGTCTATATCATTACTTATATCTTTTTTGAAGCGGATGTAGTACGATGGCATCCGTTCATATCTTGTTTCCATCTTTGTCGAAACACCGCAACAAGGGAGATAATATTACACGGGCGTTCTAAGCCACGTTTTCCAATTTCCTGCTTTAGTACAGCTTTAGCATCGCTGTGCATGCACTTCTAGCAATAAATTGATCAACTAACGTCATTTTTTCGATATTCGAAAGAAAGAAGGGAACAGAATATAAAAAGGCAACACGGGAAAAAAAGTGGGCAATGCTACTAGCAAACAGCGTGCATACAGAAGCTCAGTTTTTCCTGAAAAAAAAAAAAAAAAAACTACCGGCACCGGATTCCGTGCATCGTCCTTACAACACCTAAAACTATTATCTCCGGCCCCAAAGAGGGTGCAACATAGAGACAGGGTACGCGACAGACCAACCCAGGAGTAAAAGCGAAGCTGCTTCTTTGTTATTTTTTGCACACAAGCACATATCCGGCGGCGTTAAAAAAATCACTTCAAATACGGCAATAAAGTCGTCTTTTTTTGTAAAAAAAAGCTAGAGAAACTCTCCTTTAAAACCTTTATGAGGCCTCCGACAAAAACATTCGCTTGAAACAAAGTTTTCGATTGGAAGCTGCGGGAATGCGTTACTTTGTCTTCCCACAAAAAAGTACTTTCCTAGAGGAGAAAGCCATTGCGTTAGCGGGAGCTTTCGTGAGCACTGCGACACATTAAAGAACGCCCCCACATCTTGCTTATCGGCGTGTTGCACGGAATGTGACTCTGCTCCAAGCTTTTATAACAGGAAAATATTGCTTGGGAATAAAGATAAATTATCAAGAAGCAGAGGACGAGCAGAGTGAGACGTGCGTCGGCTGCGCGTCACTTGCACAACTTCATGCAGAGTTGACCTTTCAGATACGACGTAAAGCATTTCTTTACGTCTCCGTCCAGGTTATACATAGACACGTTTTATAGAGGCGCCCGTGTCTTTCTTCTGTACCGAGCGCATCCGCCCCCTCATAAATTCCCAATTTCTAATATTTTTTTACTGTTAGCAAGCGCCTGTGTCGGCTCGTTTTTCTCCCCACCTTTTCGCTGAGTTGTTATACATTGAAAGTGTACCATGCGGCTCAGTGCTTTCTGCTTCCGCCATTGCTCAACACGAAATGATATCATTTATTGCCTGCGAAAACCTCGGGTAGTGGTTCTGGCGTGTACGCGGAAGAATAAAAGGCCGTCCGACTTTATTGGAGTTTTTCTTTTTGCATAGTGTCGGGCAGAACTAACTTAACCCAAGTGATATGGTTCCAGGGACACTTTCGTTCTATTTTTCTTTTTTAGCGCAGACTAATTCTGGGTATATCACTTTGGACTCAATTAAAAAAATGATAGCTACGCCACGTGCTGCTTCCTGCTCCCAAGCTATTTTGGGGAGCTAACCCGCCGCGAGGGACTTCGCCCGAGCTTCTGCCGAAATGAAGACACGCTGGTGATTATATTTATCGTAGGTCGTATAAGGTTGCGGTTAGATTGATTCTGACAGCTGTGTGCTGTTCGGAGTCGCATAAGCTGGCGCAAGGCGCAGGTTATTAAAAGGAGCGTGCAGGAGACACTCGCATTTACAATATATTTTTTATTACGTGCAGGCGTCAGGCGTTTCTTCGGAATGCATGAGGCTTTAACGTTTTCATACTTTAGCTAATTAGCCGACCAGAGCACACACTAATGTTATCATATTCATACACTAATTGTATAAGCCTTCTACGGGTTGTAGATTGCGTAAATGTATGACATTCTCCGTGCGTGTACGCGTTTAGGCGACCCTACTTCATTGTGTTTGCTTCGTTCTGAACGGTGGAGTGAGCTCCTCTAGCCCAACACTCAAAATTTTACTGAATAGTCGCTCTTTTACGACATATTGTGCCCCTTGGCCAAAAACGTATTATGTGACAGCAGAATAACTGATTTGGAAGCCCTGCAAAACCGTGCTGCGCACTTCATTTATTCGGATTATTCACGTCACACCAGTATAACAGAATTAAAAAATCGCGCCGGGCTTGAAGCCTTGTTCCATCGCCGTTGTGTATCTCGTAGAACACTCTTTCACAAACTTTACTATCATGCGTCTCTTCATAATGATTTAATGTGTGAACCTCCAGCCATCTTCCCGCGTCGAGATCATCCACACAGGGGTCAAACGCATCACGTGTCGTCGTTCACTCGCATTTGCTCAATCATTCATACCTCGAACAGCGATGGGATGGAATCATCTGCCATTGCACATTGTCATAGAAACAAATGTCTCGAAATTTACAGATGCTCTAAACAGAAGCTTGCAGACCTAACACCATTTCACTGCCAAAATTTGTTCATTTGTTTTCCTTTTTATTGCTTATCTTTTATTCCGCAGGTTAGTAAACGTGCGTGTGACGTTGCATCAATTTGGATACGGTGCTCCCAGAACTACTTTTTTGTCTTCTCTGCGAATGTTCTTTTCGTTACGCGATGCACTGTCTTTTTTTGCCTTTTTTGTGCTTGTGTTTCGTTTTAATGAAATTTTGATTTATCGTTTTACCATCGCGTTTTGATGTATACCCTATGTAATACCCTCCGTCGGCGGGCCGTTAGGGTTCTTTCGAAATAAATAAATAAATAAACCATGGATAGCTTGCCCAGACGTTTATAGTGAAAAGCAGTAGTATGTTCTAATGCCTCCCATCGAGATGCCAATCCCACCAGACGAAACCTACTATGCACACACAGTAAAGCTTCGGCGGCCTGTATTTGCGCATTGCAGCATTATTCCTTCCTACTGACACAAAATGCCAACGTGAAAGAAGTTCTCGGCGAACAGTTCTAGCAATTCTCTCAGAGTGTCTCTGCTGGACAAAAGCACTGACCCGCCTATTCAGGCGAACAAGCACAGCGATTCAGTGATGCCGTTGCACGCGAGTGGACACACTCAATAACGCACCAGAAAGGTGAACATGAAGCGACGAGGGTAGCGTATAGCGCAGTAAGAGCGGTGTTGCTAAAGTGCAGCTAGACTGGATGCCTGTTGCGCATGCTCCGATCGCTACCCGAATTCCACTTTCCTGCACCTGGTGTGCTTGGAGCAAACAAAATGACGCCTAGTAGTTTCGTATAAACGGAAACGTGCTGAATGAAAAAAAGATTGGACTCCCAGCAGCTCGTAAATAGAAATAATTTCGGCACGCCAGCTTCTCCATACTGCGACGAACTGATATTTATCGGGACAAAATAGTGATCAGCTTGGAACATACAGCTTTACACTGGCATGTGTCAAAGATGCCTGAGACTCGTCTAAAGCGCGCAGATTCCCGGCCCATCTCGCTAACCAGCATTTCTTAGCATACACTACGGCGTATAGACAGCTTTCCATCAAATCCTCGACATGACCACAGCGTATACCACATTCAAACCCCCGCTGGACTTCTTAAATCTAATTCCTTTTTTGAATGCTAACATTTTTTAGTAGATATTGCGCTAGCGAAACGCAGCTTGCGTTCTATGCACACAAGCTGTATTGTATCATTTATACCTCATCTGCCTCTGACAATTAAGTTAGGCTAAATGACCTTAATTGTGAATACAAGCTTTTACTGCCTTAAGTTTTTCTTTATAAAGCTTTTTCCTTCTAACCGCTTTAAGCTGGTTTTAGGAAACGATAGCCACTCACCACGCTCGAATGTCTCTTCTTGTACTCCACAAGGATCTGTTTTGCACCGCTTGCTTTTAAGTATCTACATTAACGACTTACCTGCGCGCATATCTCGTGACGTTCGTATGTTCGTCGATGATTGTGGCCTTTTGTGCGACATATCTAAAGACAACGAACTACCCATACTTCCAACCGATTGCACTGCAGGTGGGGCCTGGTGTAAAATGGGGCTAATGGACCGTATCACTAGCAACCTTAGATTTTTCGTATCTATAATTAATCATTCCTTGCCTATCTGTTGCATGAATGATTTACACATGACATTCATCAGCTCCTAGAAGTATCACTCTGTACGCAATACTGCGGATCCTACTTGGTCCGGGCACCCTGCCTACGCCACCAACAATGTTAACGGAATGTTTGGCCACGTGCATGGGAAGTTTCCATAGGCCACCCCCCATGGTCACTACAATGCTCTTAGCAGCAGCTTTTACTTAGCAGCTGCAAAGTAAAACATGGTACTTGAGTTTTGGATTTTAACTTACAACGTATAAACAACACACCTACGATTTTTTCAAAATAAATCTGCATGTTTTATACAAATAGAATGCTTACATAGCCACTATGACATCCAGCCTCGACCCATCTTTGTTAACAACTATTCGAACAATCATTCACTTCAGTATCTTTCGTGAGCTATCTTGTCACAGCTAGGTACTCATTTGTCCTCCCCAGTACTTGCCAGCTAGAATTTGTTATGTTTTAAATATCTGTTTGCCATCACACAGGACTAGACCTTTGTCTCAGTCTTTCATACCACGTGCATCGGAAAAGTGGAATCACCTACCGGGGATTACAGCTACAAATACATACCACCAATCCTATTAGAACCAAAGGAGCTAATATTGTATAACTAGAAGCATGTGGACTCACTCGTTTTGTTTTGTGTTGTCCTTCCTTTTTTGCAGTGTTTTGTATTTTGCTGCAAGCAGATAATAAACGTAGCAGAACGATTCTATACCAGGCTGCACGCCAGCAACGTTATACAAGGAGAAACTATGAGCTTATAAGCATATAGCTTGTGTTGCGCCACTAGTAACTAAAGAGGACGTAGAAAAGGCTCTCAGGGGAATGAAGAGAGAAAAAGCGACAGGTGATTACGGCATAACCGTAGACCTTTGAAAGCCAGGAGGAGATATTGTGCGGAAAATGCTTGCTGCCCTATTTGCAGAATGCTTACGGACTCAAAAAGTGTCCATAGCCTATAAAAATGCCAACATTATTTTAAATTCACATGAAGAAAGATGGCAAAGATTTTACATTACAGACCCATCAGCCTACTCTCAGTTGTTTAGAACATGTTTACCAAAGGAACAGTTACCTGCATAAGTGAAAGCCTAGATTCTCGACAAACCGGAGAGCAGGCTGGGTTTACGAAAAGGTACACAACAATGCATCGCGTCCATGCTGTCAATCAAAGAAAACAAAAATATGTAGAGTACACTAAACCCTTCTTTGTGGCATTTATATACTATGAGAAAGTGTTTGACTCAGTACACACCCCAGCCATGATATAAGCATTAAAGTACTAGAGAATAGACGATAGATATATAAGACTTCTAGACGACATATATAAGGGATGTACCAGCAGTATAATCCTTCACAAGCAAACCGACAAATTCCCGATCCCAAAGGGAGTAAGACAGAGAGACACTATTGTGCCAAAACTGTTCACAGCATGTCTGGAGGTGTGGTCAGAAAGGTGGACTGGGAAGACACAGAATTAGGGATAAACGGAGACTACTTGAGGCATTTAAGGTTTGCAGATGACATAGTCTTGCTGAGTCAGACTGCAGAGCTCCTGCAAAAAATTCTTAAGGAACAACAATCAGAAAGCAGGGCAGTGGACTAAAAATAAATATGAATAAAACTGAAGTAGTGTGGAATAAACAGGAACGAGCACTACTCAGCTTTGGCAACGAAGCGCTACACGTACAAGAATATAACTACCTCGGACAGATGGTTAGTGCTGAACCCAACCACGAAAGATAAATCCGGCGCAGAATAGGTATCAGGTAGGGAGCACTGGGGAAGCACTTCCAAATAATGAAAAGTAACCTACATCTATCTCTCAAAAGAAAATAATAAATACAAAAAAGAAGTAAAATTTACTAATATACAATAATAAACACTAGACGAAAGAAAAATATGCAATCTTATTGCATTTTTTAATCAAATGCCTTCTGCGACAACTATCAGCTTTGCTTTAGGAAGAATCACTCATGTGAAGCCCAACTCCAACTGTGAATATCTATTTCTGTCACAGGCCGCGACTCCATCATGAACTGTATGTTCCTCGACCTCCAACTAGCCTTTTAGCCTTTGATGCCGTCTCGAACCGTCTTCTGTTATTAAAATTAAGCAGCCTAATATTGATTATACCATTCGCAAGTGGACTGAACACTTCCTGCTTAATCGAACCCAATGCGTTTCTACTAACTACAACTCAAAGGCATGCTCTGTACCTTCCGGTCCACCAGACGGCCTGTATTAATTCCCTTTCTTTTGCTGCTATACATTACCGATATACCTAACGACATCACTTCCTCAACTGAACTATTCGCTAGAGATCGCGTAATTTAGCGAAAAATAACTAATCCGAATGACTGCTCAACACTTCAAACTGATCAACGCAACGTTTCCTCTTGGTGTAAAGAATGGTTAATTACATTGAATCTGTATAAATGCAACGCTATGAGAACTCACCTAACCACAACAACAGCATTATCTACCCTTACGTTCTAAAAAACAGCTCTCTTGACGCTGTTAACACGTACAAATACTTTGCTGTTCACTTGAGCAATAACCTTTCATGGCAAAAAAAATGGTGGTTACGTAACCATAGTGGAAACCGCATGCTCGGCGTCATGCGTCGTAACTTTTTTCTAGCCCGTATTTCTTTAAACAACTTGTATAAAACCCTCTTAGATCTAAACCAGGCAATGCGTCTTCTATTTGGGCCCACCCTTTATTATTCCTTTCTAACTCCGTTGAATCTACCGTACGCAACTACTCTCGAACACCCAGTGTACGTTCAATCGCTCACTCGAGATGCATTTACACCTTCATCACGTGTTATCAAGAAGAATGGGAAGCTTGTGTCTTTTCCATTATATTTAAATACTTAACTAACCCTGAGATCAAGCGCGACCTTTTTTTTTAGTTCCTTGACATGTTTTATCACGCATTGATCCCATATTCAAGGTCGAAGTTCCATCCTGCAGCAAACAATTTTGCTTGAATTCCTTCGTATCAAAACTGCGTCAAAATGGAACCGCCTCCCCGTCCCGATCACCAGCATCACTGATCTTTCATCATCCATGACGGCCATATCAAATAGTTTTTGAAAACTTGTATCAGCCACTCGTCTCTGCAACAGCCCAGCGGCCCTGAGAGTATTGGTATATATAAATAAATAAACCAATGCATACCGCAGGTGATGACATATGGAGCTGCAACTTGGCGCCTTACTAAACAACAACAAAGAAAAATTAGGAGGGCTCAACGGGCCTTGGAACGAATAATGATACGGGTAACACCTAGGGGCAGGAAGCGAGCTTCTTGGATGACTGAACAAACCCGAGTAGATGATTTCCTAGTTCAAATAAAGACAAAGATACGGACTTGGGCTGGTCATATAGTTAGAAAAAGTGATAATCGGGGGACCATAAGGAAACAAAGTGGATACCTAGAGGTGGGTCTAGAAAAAGGGGACGGTCAGTAACACGATGGAGAGATGAAGTAAGGAAATTGGAGGCAAACAGTGGACTCGAGCAGCGCGATACAGGAGCCATTGGAGGTAAATGAGACACCTTCGTCCTGCAGTGAACCTGGGTAGGCTGTTATTGTTGATGATGATGATTGTTAACCCCCTCTCTTCCTTAGTGCAATTCTCAATAAGCTCACTAAACTGAACGGATGAACTAAAAAATTACGCCCACCTCCCCTCGCGGGAACCCTGGTGTGATGCGATGCTGAGGGGGTTGATGCGCAAGCGGAGAGCAACCGTCGACCGAAAGGCCGCCGGAGAGCGG
Organism: Haemaphysalis longicornis; assembly: GCF_048455015.1. Lineage (NCBI taxonomy): Eukaryota > Metazoa > Arthropoda > Arachnida > Ixodida > Ixodidae > Haemaphysalis > Haemaphysalis longicornis. Next base: position 273,154,224 of record NW_027526295.1, on the reverse strand, counting down.
CACACTGGTTATATGCGCAGCGCGCCCGAAGGAGAGGAGGCCGCGGAGAGAGAGAGTACTGCACATGCGCAGCCCCGCGCGCAGCGCCGCCCACCGGCGGAGTGAGAGCGCGCTGGGCCGCACACGCTCTCACCTGGGCACGCGCCGGCACCCGTGCGTCTGCCGCGTCTATGACGCAACAGAATCCAACACAATCCACTTTAATCCAATCCAATCCAAATCCAATCCAATCCAATCCAATTCAATACAATCCAATCCAATCCAATCCAATCCAAGCCAAGCCAAGCCAAGCCAAGCCAAGCCAATCCAATCGAATCCAATCCAATGCCCCTCGTGAGAGAGTGTTCGCTATCGGAGAGGAGAGCGGGAGAGTGGCTGCGGACGACAACGGACGCACGCGGACAACAACGGACGCACGCAGGAAGGACAGGGCCGCCGACAAGAGATGCTCTGATCGTCGCATCTAATAAGTAAATTAATGTATACATAATAAATAAATAAATACACAATAAAAATAGGAAATAAAATGTGTGCGCACAAAAAATAAATCAGTCATGTCCTTCTCAACCGTAATTGTCTCTGAAATCGCTCAGTTAGGATTGTTAAAGGCTTCAGTTCGTTAGTCTCTTGACAGCTTCCGGGTACTTTTCACAGCAAAGCTGTATACCTGTACCCCCCCCCCTCGCGCCCCTAACGGTTTCATTTCCGTGGGCGAAAACGCATGCTAAAAGAACACACCGGGCCACTCGTTTTTCAACGCCTCGCGCTAGAACGATTCGTGGTTCAAAGACACGAGACTTTTACAGCAAAGCTATATACCTCGCCAGAGAAGCGAGCTTCTGTGGCGAGGTCTGATCTGCTGACACTATGCTCAGCTGAGCATAGTGTCAGCATTAGAGTATTAGAGTAGCATTAGGTATTAGAGTACCACCCCTGAGGCACGCAAGTCATCAACGGCGGTCATTTTGGCGTTTCTCAGTGTTGCGAGACGGCGGCACCTACGGCAGGATCGTTTGTTAAAAACACTACAGAAGATTCCGAAAAACGGCATCTTTGGGCACACTTCTGCTGCTGAAATGCTGTTACACGCGTTATCTTTGGCATTCCGAACGTCGTCAGTCACGCGCAGCCGCACAGGAGGGAGGACAAACTACGCCTACCAGAGCTGACGTACTAAAACGTATAATCGTAGTGTAAACTAATGTCACGTAATGGGAACTGACCAATGATCATGGCGGCGGCACGGAACAGTAGGAGAAAAGAGTGCCGATACTCTGTAACCTTATCTACTGACACTTGCCGAGGCCAAGCGACAAGCCCGCCTAGACGACGAAGAACATTTCATACCCTCCTCTATAACCACTTGTAGTGGTTTACAACAGCTTTGTTAGACATCCACTTTCGCAGGGTAGGGCGGCGACAAATTTTTGTGGTGTTGACGTGCTCGTCCTCATTCACGTTGCTGACACTTTGACACTCCCCATTAATACACTCCTACACCCGCTTTTCAAGTACTTTGCCTATGTGTTATCCAAATAGGTAAATGCACTGAACACAGTTTTTTCTATTTTTTAAAATCCCCTTTTGGTCACTCTCAGTGTCGAAACTTGCGCTATAAGGCTTCCGCATTTCAAGGTACTGTGAAATTGCCAGGGTGCAACGAATATTTTACTTTGTTTCAAATCTTAAGGTTTCGCGGGTCGTAATAGAATGTCCAACTAAGCTAAAACAACGAGGGCAAAGACAGTGACGGGACCTAATGGGGCGGTACAGGACAGGCAGCTGTTGCTCTGCTCGTCTTCGCTACTGCGCGTTCTACAATCGTGAACTGATTCAGCCAACAAGCTTTACCTGACACAGGAATTGGCGTGTTCTTCTTTCTGTGCATGTTATTTTATGCTGCTGCAGTAAGAGTTTGATTGGATTCCCCACAATATAGTGATTACTAGTCTTCTCGGAACAGCGCAGCGCAAAGGGACGAGGACGCTGTGTCCTGTCTACGCCTCGTCTTCGTCCCTTTGCGCTGTTCCGAGAATGCTATACCAACACGTCAAAGCTTATACCTTGATTACTAGTGTTGTGAAAGAACAGGTTCCCCGACTTCAGCGCATGGCAACATTATCATCACAATAATCAAAATGAAATCCAAGGCTCCCTCTGCACGTCTCGTCCATTTGTCTTCTCGTTTTCCACAAGAAATAGTTTGAACGATGCAAAGAACGTGGACAAATATCTATAAGATGAAGGTGCCAATGTAATAAGCGTAAATGGAACAAGTGGGTCGAATTGTCAATTCTATTTGCTTGAATTCTTCAAGTGCTCAATGATGCTGACAAATCTCCGTTCTCTGTAAGTGTGCAGTGATTGGCCATTTCAGCTTAATTTACGAAGTAACCAGAGGCGGACATTTGCCTGTTTATACGTAATACCGAAAAAAGAAATCAGCCGGCATATTTCGACGCTAGCTCAAGACATCAGTTCGTGAGGTGATGAATTCTCTGAAGGGATTAGCCTGCCTTGGCTCGAATGAAGTGCGCTGGTACGGCGTAATAATTGGTAGTTGAGTTGCGCAAACTAGTTACCGCTGTTTTGTGTGAGCATTCCTTGAGAAAGTCAGGGCTCACGGTGAAACAGAAAGTGGTTTCGAGACTGCTACTGAATCTCTTTGTAAAGCATGAAGCTCAGTGAAATCTTTCCTGAATGAAATCTTTCCTGACTGAATGTCCCCGCCAGCGCAGCTGCTATGCAATGTGCTTGAGAGTACCAACTACATTTGAACAATAAATGGGACAAATTTCCAGAACCATGCGCACCAATATTTTCATTTTGATGGTTGGAAGGCTACTGAGTGATGCAATGTCATTTTTAAGTAGCATGGTTTAAATAGCGGTCAAGTTATTTAAAATCACGGTTTCCACTGTTGGCAAATATGTCTAAGCAGACGCGTTCTCGGCTTTGCATTCTTCCCTCTGCTCTGGACACCTCGTTTTCTGAATGTTTTTAAAGACGACAGTGTTTCTTAAGTTACTCAAGCACGAAAATTTTGGCCTGTCTGTCGGTATGTTTGTCTGCCTGTCCATCGCTTCAGCCGACAGACCGAAGTTGAAAAAAATCTTGTGCGAGACGTTTATTTAAGAAAAACCTTTGCAACCTAATAAATCTAGAAAGGCGCTCCATATTTATCAACATCATTCAGCAAAATGGTAATATTAGGCTTATTTGAGGAAGAACTTCATTATTACACATTGGCCAGGAGCTGTTCTGCTAAGTAGGAGTGGTGGTGCGCTCAATTCTTCCGGGAGCAAGTTGAAAGAAAATGCGCTGAAAACAACGTTTTAACCGCAAACTAGAAACAAGACTGACTGATGCCCGCGACTCGCGCTAGTGGTTCGAGTGCCAAGTTCCAACTGTCTCAACACATGGCGCGCAAATGTTGCGAACGCAGAAAAATTTAACTCCGCTTGAACCGGAACAGGATACGAGAGGGGGGTGGCGTAAGTGGTGGGCAGACGAGACAGGACACGTAGTTTGGTGGCAGCGTCCTTTGTCGACATTTCCAGTGACGCGAGTAAATGCATGGTCAATTTTCCACATGGGAACGGAAGTTATGGTCTCGCAAGTGGCACCAACAAACACGACACAACGGTACGTGGTGAGCGAGCGACCAAGTTTATTTCATCTTGGTTACGGCATTTTGAACGCCGAGCTAGTTCAAGCAGTCTTCGGGAGAGCCTTCAGTAAAGTGAACCTCGTATGCCGGAAAAGCAGAGAAACCTGGGGCTAGCTTCTTTCGTACTTTAGAATCAAGAAATTTCTGCTCACATAATAACGCTTTCTGCTAGTGCGCCAAGCTTCATACGTGTAAAAATCTTAGCCTGTAATTTAGCCCACAAATTAGGCACACTATTCCCACCTCCCGCTTAACAGAGACGATTGTTAGATACGTGTTGTTAGCACGACTAGTCATTAGTCTAGCTGTCAGAAATTTTAAGGGCGAAATAGGTTAACCGTACAAAAGCGATACCTGGGGCTGAATTCACTCATGTACGGGCGTCGTTTTGAAGCGACGCGATACTGGCATGCCAATGCATGTTTTCCAGGGTTAGGGCGTCGCTTTGAGGAGCTGGAAAAAGGGGAAAGTTCACCGGGAGCACCCCAGTAACATGGGCGCAAAGCGACGCGCACTGCCTCTTGTCGTTTTGCTCCTCGATTACCACTCTTGTAACAGGGCTCCTCCCCGCAAGTTTTCCCCATTTCTCGCTCGTCAAAGTGACGTCCTAGCACAAGAATACATGCATTTACATGCCGGTACCACGCCGTTTTAAAACGACGCCCATTTTTTTTAAGCATTCGGCCCCTGGAGTATAGATTAGCAGGAGTGGGAGGAGGGTGACTCACAGCTGGCTGGCTGAATGCAATTTGAGGGGGTTAGACGCGGATATGAGGAATGTGGCATGCAGAAAAAGAAAAAAAGAAAAAAAAAAGAAATAAAAAATGAGGGAAGTTTGCACTCACGCGCAAGACTTGAGTGGCGAAGCTGCTGTAGGTGCGCATTGCCGGACACATAGTTAAGTTTTAGTATCCTTGTTTATTTGCATAGGTCCGGCGCTGGTAATCGTCGTCTTATCCATAGGAGGGGCCGTCGCCTTCTTCTCGGCAAGTGGTGAATGCAAAGTCATCCTCAGAATTGTAGACTTCCACCAGCTTTTTGTCATCGACTCGAGGCAGCGGGAGCAGGATCTGCAAGTCGTCTCGGGAAGGAATGGTGCAGTCATAGCTATGTCTCCAATTATCCATAATGGCTTCTAGAGAATGCGGCAGCCGCGGTGACCTTTCCCAAGCAGGGGGTCTTTACATGTTTAGCAATCGCTCTGGAATTTTATTTCGATGCGCGGTAGCGCTTGACGACAGGGATAGTGTTTTTTTTTTCTTGCTAAAGTCACTGCGTGAGCCGGGGACTTGGCGGTCTTCGCGAGGCACGCACTCCCGAGCGCTCGGCATTTTCTTGGTATTTTTTTTCGGCAACGGCGAACTTATGGCCACTAACAACAGCTCCGTTGTTAAAAGAATACAAAATAGAGGACAAGGAATCGACTTTATTTTGTTCGCCCTCGTCCGTACCTGCAGCCCTCAAGACGGCTGGTCATGCGCGAGCGGCAGGGGCCTATCCTGCTTTACTCTGCGGTTATCCCATTTGCGGCGCGCGCTGCGTCCCCCTTTCTCGGAGCCTGCCCCGACCATCCTTTAGCCGTTTTGTTTTTCTTTCCTTGCACGCGGTCACCAGCTGGCGCAAGTTCAGCTTTTTTGGACCGCCTATTTTCTGTACCTCCCAACGCGCGTGCTTGAAACAGATACTGAACGCTTTCGCCCTAATAGTATCGGGAAACTGAAAGAAGCCTGGAAAGGGCGGTGCACTGTGCGGCGTATTTGTGAGCTTTCTGCTGTCTGCGAAAAAGCGATATGCGGCTCACATTTGCTTTACCAGGGAACGTAACGCTTGTGCCAGTATATATGCCATGCTAGAAAGGTGTTTAGGGGTTCCTATATAGGTTGTAAAATTTCAATTCAGTACCAGTGTCCTACGCAGTGTGTGTTCCGACAGGGTTATGCTCGATGTTTAAAAACTGCAACTAGTCATTTTTAAATAACTTCAACGAGCCACGTGGAATATTAGGTTGCAAGCACTCTCGTTGCGTCCATGATAATGCTTTCACAGAAGCAACAATTAAAAATGTGGACCACTCCAGATATTTTGCCATCCGTCTTTATTACCCAAAAGCACAGAATCATGCATTAGGTGGCCCTGATGTATACTTCAGCTTCGTCTCAGAGACAGAAATATTGCTGTCCACACCACCTTCTACTTTGGTGAAGCCTGATATTGTGAAACCGCAGTGGGTGGCGTGAAGATGTACCATATCCTTCAGGCCGTGGTTGTAGAAATTGCAAACGCCTTCGCAAGCAGTCTCTACATTAGCCCCTCTCAAAAACCACGTCCTTACATACCCGGTCAACGTTACTGTTGCTGTCCACGAAGCCACCTTAACGAGAAAAGGTAGAAATATTTTGCGCAATGCATTCGTTATCTCAAACACACAGCCAAAACTAAAGAGCCAAAGCATGCTGCTGTCTGGCAGAGCAGCCGTTTAAACTGAAAAACGTGTTATTTATATTGAGCAAATTTTGACTACCAATGAAGATTGACTACCTGGTCCTGTGTTTTTTTACAGCGCTCGTTTTCTGTGTGACTATGAACCAACACGCCCAAACCTTTTCCCTTCCGATAAAGATTAGACCGTAATCCCCGCTAACGCTGTTTCTTGCCATGTGAGTATTACAACCACGCTGAAACAAAACGAGAAAAAGTCAGAAGGGCCAGATGTAGTCGGTAACCGCGCTTATCACTGTACGTGCCCCATTGCTGCCCGTTTACTACTTTGCATCAGCCGTACAAAGCAGAGAAATTTTATTTATTCACTGGTTGATAAAGTCAGGGAGGCCTCAACTCGAGCAAAACATTTATTTATTTATTTATTTATTTATTTATTTAGTACGGGGTGTTACATGAGGGGTGGGCTGTGGTACAGATGTGGTTACAGATTTCATTAAATGTGGGTTTTGAACAGAATGGGACTTAACTCTTTCGTTACCGCGGGAAATTGACCAATTTTGAGAGGTCTAACAAAATATTTTTTTTGTGCTATACATATTGGCTAGGCATACATTGCAGTGACATAAAATGCAGATTATTCCACGCGCTTTCTAACGACACCAGTTTCAATAATGTTTGCCTTAATAATAATTGTGAAAAAAATTATTCAATTCGACATTTTTGTCCACGCGTGGAAGAAAATAAGAAAAAAAGTAAGTTGTGTATAATAAACGACCAGGAGTACAAAAAATTTAGAATATAAATTTTGTAGGTAGACATTTCAAAAACCCGTCCTAGAAAAAAAATTTAGTGGCACAGTGCAATTTGTCAGATATAAAAGAAAATGTTAGCCCGCGTGGTGCCCGTGCCATGTGGTGAAGCCCAACCACTATTTCAAATTTTGCTATTTTGGATGGTTCTCTAGAAGAAATGTGGTGGTTTCACATTATTAAAGGCCCAAATTAGCCTCCACGTGATGTAAAAACACCTTGTCAATGATTATGACCGGCACAATATTGAAGGCAAGCAAGCGATGTGAAAAAATCCGCTTGGAGTTGAGATCCAAACTCTTTGGTGGATGCTTGTTGACGTTCTTATGATCACTTATCAGTCAGAACTTTCATTTGCGGTTTATTATCATGCTCTGACTCACTATGATAGCCCTGCTTGCAGGAATAAGGTGCGATGCGCTCGAATCATGCCCAGCAAGCTTTAACCAAGCCGCCGTCGGGCTGTGAAGCAAGTTCAGCATTACGAGCCTACTACATGGCAGCGCCACCTAACAATTTTGGAAAGAAACAAATACAAGGCTGTTGGAGACTTCGTCAGAATAGACAGTACCACAAAGAAGCGACACTAGACCTCCGGAAATACCCTCGTGTGAAACCGAAACTGGCCGGTGAACAGCTGGCGGTGTTCAAGGCCAATTGGAAGCGTTCTCCTCGTCTGAACCGATACCCGAAGACTTGGTGTTATCGTTTGACTTTCAGCGGAAACTCTTATCGCATAAGCAAGGCGTAGATACAGTGGAAGCGCGAGCGGAATGCTTGTTTTGAGGAGCAGTAGCGGGCAACGGAGGCGCCATGGCAAATGAGCTTGTAGTTGGGTAACTGCGTAGTAGCGTCAAACATGAATTTCGCAATGCAAAAACGAAACAGAAACTGCTGGAAACTGGTTGAAAATGGCAGGCACACTTGCTAGACATGCTGGGGACCATCAGAAATAAGCTTTGGGAGAATAAAGCTGCCCTTTGCCCGAACCAAAGATCATTAGTGAATAGCTGTGGCCATTTTCAAGTAATTATCACCTCTCAACGCTGTCGGATTACAAAGCTGACCGCATTATTTGGTAGTTGACTTGCCAGGAGCCTTTTGACAAAAAACATATTATGGCAATGCAGCCTAACCACGATCTGCATCCTTTTTTCTCAAGTGCAGCAGCCACGCCCCCTTCCTCAAAAACACACGCATCTAGGCTCACAGAAAACGCCGTCAAAAATCTGAATGTCGCCGGAGCGGGAAAATTTCAACTGATATTAAAAGGGCAGTGCCTAGACTAACCACTGGCCGCATTAGGTGTATGAGAAACGACTACAACATGTTGGAAATAGGCAATATAAATCATCGATCACCGGTGATCGATTTGAATAGGCGTGGTAACGAAATAGTTTTAAGGGGTGCACAACGTCGGGTGGAAGATCATTCCAATCCTTTGCTGTTGAACAAAGATTAGCGAAGGTGGGCAGTTGTACGGGCATGCTCAGGATAAACGGTGTTGTGGTTTCTAGTTCGAGAGGAGATTCGATGTGCGGGCATGATACTGGATGCGCCAGACAATGAATGAAATAATTTGGGGAAAAGGGTTAGTCTAGCGGCCTTGCGTCGCAATTCCAGGTTCTGAAGTTGGGCTTGGTTTTTCAGATGAGTGACACTTGAGTAATGTGAATATTCACAGTAAATAAACCTTGCTGCCCTATTCGGAATAGATTCCAACATTTTAGATAGATTAGATTGGTGGGGGTCCCAGACGGCGCAAGCGTATTCGAGTTTCGGGCGTACTAATGTTAGGGAAGGTAATTATTTTACAGGAGGAGGGGCAAGGCGTACGCTTCGTCTGAGGTAGCCAAGAAGTTTATTTGCTTTGTTACAGATATTATGTGGGGTGTCAAATTAAGATCGGGTGTTATGTTTATACCTAAATACCTATAGGAATCCACGGGGGATAACGTAGAGCCCAAAATAAAGTATGTTGCGGCCGGGTAATATATCCTACGATGAAAAAAAAACGATGGACGTTTTGTTAATGTTTAGAGTCATTAGCCAATTTCTGCACCATGTTTCACTTGTTGATACATCGTTTTGGAGAATGCAAGAGTTATTAGGGTCATTATTTGGGCGGATATTTTAAACGGATATTTTACGGATATTTTACGGATATTTTACGAAATAAACGGATATTTTACGATATATTATTAGGCATGTCGTTTATACCTATAAAAAGAAAGAAGTGCCCAAATGACTGACTGACTGACTGACTGACTGACTGACTGACTGACTGACTGACTGACTGACTGACTGACTGACTGACTGACTGACTGACTGACTGACTGACTGACTGACTGACTGACTGACTGGCTGACTGACTGACTGACTGACCGACTGACTCATCAACGCCCAGCCAAAACTGTTAGATCGAGAGACTTGAAATTTCGCTAGTTTATTTGCGTAATTGAGTAGGTGCTCACTAAGGTGGGTGTTTCGGAAATTTCACTCCTAACCGCACAAAAGGGCGAAATTTTGGTTTCGCGAATTCGTGATTTTCTCGGTCACTCATTCACATATCGAAGCGCTTTTTGCTGGTATATGTAGCCCTTAAGAATATCTAACAAGTAGTTTTTGGATTTCGCCCAAACCTACACTGGAGAGGTGATTCGCCATTCCGGAAATAAAAAGTGTTCCTAAAGATTTTCAAATGAATCTTTCCCCGATTCAGTTACCCAACTGATTTTTTCTAGCATATATTACTCCAACAAATGCACAGAACCATTTTTAAGGATTTCGCCCTGCGACACCACTAAAAGGGTCAAATTGTTTTTTAGAAATGACACGGCTGACGAGCCAAAACGGCCTAACGCGTTATGTACACGTCTAACCAAACTGCTCTTTCAAACAGCTACAGATTTCCCCGCACGGGGCACCTTGAGCAATCTTGGTGACGGTACTGGCGATACCGCGGACCCCGAGCCCCCAAACATACGCTGGATCCAACCGTGGCAATGTGTTTATAGGTGGAGGGTTAGAAACCACGAACGGTGGCCGTCGGAGCCCAGGTCAAGCTCCGGCGGATGGGCTCCCTGTCTGTTTACCAGGCAGGGAGCTCCGGGACCTCCTCAGCTATCAGGGTAAGGTTGTGGAAGAAAGTACCCCCGTCCCCTGCTTCTATACATGCTTTATGGTATTATCAAACCCCCCCTCCAAACGTGATCGGTCCCTGAAAAGGGGCCGCCCCGAAGTATCATTTCCGTCCTTACCAACGACCTCAACCCCAAAGCCAGCCAACTATCCCCGCTTCCTGATCATTCAATCCGTTGAAAAAGAAAAGCCTGTTGCCTCTCTGTCCGTCTTCTTGGTCACAAAGTTCATAGAAGGTATAATAGGAAAATCCTACAAAGCAAAGAAACAGAGAACGGGAGAACTGTTGGTCGAAGTCAATAACCAGCAGCAGGCAACAAATCTCCTGAGCCAGACACGCATTGCAGATCTTGACATCACGGTCACGCCCCACCGAAGCCTTAACAGCTCACAGGGCGTGATCTCAGATCCTGACCTCATGACTGAAACTGAAACCGATCTGCTGGAGGGCCTGAAAAGTCAGGGCGTAGCAGCAGTGAGGCGCATAACGATACGCAGAGAAGACAAAGAAATTCCTACTAAACATCTCATCTTAACATTTGATCGATCAACATTACCAGAATTCATTAACGCAGGATACATTCGATGTTCGGTTCGGCCATACATTCCTAACCCCCGCCGCTGCTTTAAGTGCCAGCGGTTCGGGCACAGCACCAACTCTTGCCGCGGCCGTCTGACCTGCGCAAAGTGCTCCCAGCATGATCACCCATCGGACAATTGTCCATCATCAACCCTCACCTGCGCCAACTGCCAGGGGCCCCATGCCGCCTACTCTCGAAAATGTGAAAAGTTTCAACTAGAAAAGAAAATCATCAACATCAAAGTCACTGAAAACATCACCTTCCCAGAGGCGCGAAAGAGGTTCGCCTCTTTCCCCCTGGGGAGGTACGCCGACGCGGCTCGCCGGGGGGCGGAGCGGCGTCTGGTGTCCACAGGGACCCAGTTCAGCGAGTCTGATCTGGTCCCTCCCCTGCCCCCCCCCCCCCTGGGGTGCCTCAGGCATCCCAATCCGTTGCCACGCCGCTTGCTGAGGCAGCAGCGGTTGTGGTGACAACCTCTTCTGTGGGGACCGGTGCCGCTCCCGCCTCTGCCTCCCCGTCCTCCAGTGCGTTGGAGGTTGCCGACCGGATGGACACCAGGGGCCCCGCATCGGCTCCCGCCGCCACCGCCCCTGCCGTGCCACCTCTGGTGCCCCGGACACCCTCGGCGGTGGCAGCTCAAACGAAGGGCTCCCGAAAGGGGGCCAAGTCCCGGGGGGCCTGGTCCGCCGGGCACCCTTCTGGCATTCGACGAGGAGATGGATGTCACGCCGTTCCTGCCTGCTACGTAGCGCAAGTAGCGGCCTCCGATGTCCAAGCCTACAGAAAAGCCTAAAAATCCTAGAATAACAGCCCCGAAAGACGACACATGAACAAACACACACACTCCAGTTATTCTTAAACTTAAATAATGGGAACAGAAAACATCATCCAATGGAACTGCAGAGGCCTCCTTAAAAATCTTGACGATGTATATGAGATTCTGCAGGCCAGTCAGCCAAGTATCATGTGTCTCCAGGAAACCCACCTCAATTCTAAACAAACAAATTTCTTAAATAGGTACATGGTATTCAGAAAGGACAGGGTTGGCTGCACACACTCTTCAGGAGGTGTGGCAATTGTCGCCCGGAAGTCATTAGCCTGCCATCCTGTCACTTTAAACACTATCCTCGAGGCTGTAGCAATCCGTACAATAATATTTAATAGGTTGGTAACGGTATGCTCCATTTACATTCCTCCTGATTTTGCACTTCTGAGCTCTGATTTCGAGGCGCTGGTCGACCAGCTGCCCGAACCATATATTCTAACAGGCGACCTGAATGCGCACAACTCTCTTTGGCGCTCCACCAGAACGGATGCGCGAGGTCGCCTGATAGAGAAATTCCTTACATCTTCAGGAGCATGCCTTTTCAACAAATAACAGCCTACATACCATAACTTAGGACACAATACATACTCACATCTTGACTTGGCTATTGGTTCCGCAATTCTCTTTCCATGTCTTGAGTGGGGCGTGAGCACGGACCCATATGGTAGTGACCACTTCCCCACTTCCCTAACTTACATAGGTAAAGGCCCATGCAGTCCATCTTCCCATAACAGGTTTAATGAATCAAAAGCAAACTGGAGTACATTCACAGAAACATCTAAACTACACCACACAACCATAAAACACCTACACGTGGAGGAAGCAGCCCAACTCGTCAGAGCACACATACTCGACGCCGCCGAAAAGTCCATGCCCCAGGCCTCCAGTGCGTCCCGCAACCCAAGGAGGCCCTGGTGGAACGAGGACTGTAGACGGGCGCGAGAGGCCCAGAACAAGGCGTGGGGTGTCCTTCGCCGGTACCCCACGCCAGATAATCTCATTTCCTTTAAACGGGCAAAGGCTCTTGGGAAGCGTGTGCGTCGTGAGGCGAAAAGGGAGAGTTGGCACACCTTCCTCACTTCCATCAACTCATACACCGACACTCACAAAGTCTGGACACGAATACGTAACCTTAAAGGAGGACAGACACACAGCCTGCCCCTGGTCAGTACAACAGGGGACACACTAGAAGACCAGGCTAACACACTTGCACAATACTTTCAACACGTTTCCAGCTCTGCACACTACACAAACACTTTCCTAAAACATAAAAATACTTGTGAAAAGAAGTCCCTACATGACACTAACAGGTCAAAATCTGGTTACAATTCTGAATTTACACTCTATGAGTTGAGGGTTGCCCTGAGCACATGTAAACCTTCAGCTCCAGGGGCAGATAAGATTACATACACCATGATACAACACCTACACCCAGACACTCTTGAAACACTCCTACACCTATACATAAAATATGGCTTTCGGGGCAGATTCCACACTCTTGGAGGGAGGCCATAGTAGTGGCGTTCCTGAAGGAAGGGAAGGGCCCTTCCTCTCCCGCCAGTTATCGTCCCATCGCCCTGACAAGCTGCCTGTGCAAGCTGCTCGAGAAGATGATAAATCGCAGGCTCGTGTACTTCCTTGAGTACAACGGTCTTCTCGAGAGCTGCCAGGCAGGCTTTAGGGTGGGGCGATCCACCAACGATCATCTTGTTGCGTTGGAATCCTTCATAAAAGATGCATTTGCTCATAAGCAGTTCTGCCTTACGGTATTCTTTGATCTTGAAAAGGCTTACGACACAGCCTGGCGATACGGCATCCTTAGTGACCTGAAGTCCTTTGGTGTGTCAGGTAACATGTTAAATACCATTTCTAGCTACATGTCCACGAGGACATTTCGTGTTAAGGTTGGGTCATCCCTGTCCGGGATACATGTGCAGGAAAATGGTGTGCCGCAAGGTGGAGTTTTAAGCTGCACATTGTTTATAGTTAAGATGAACTCCCTCCGAAAGGCATTGCCACCAACCATTTCCTGTTCCATCTATGTAGACGATGTTCAAATATCTTTTAAATCCTGTAACCTGATAATTTGCGAACGTCAAGTACATCTCGGTGTTAAGAAGCTTGCTGGATGGGTGGACCTTAACGGTTTTAAACTGAACCCGGGCAAAAGTACTTGTGTTCTGTTCTCCCGCAAGCGCGGGCTTAGTGCGGACCCTGAGATTGCTCTTGGCCGTGCATCTATTCCTGTTAAAAGGGAGCACAAGTTTTTAGGTGTCATATTTGATAACAAGCTCACGTTCATACCTCACGTCAAAGCACTGAAGCATAAATGCCTAAAAACACTAAACATTCTCAAGGTGCTCTCCCACCAATCCTATGGTGCAGACAAGGAGCTACGTCTCCGGGTCTTTACCGCCTTAGTCGGGTCCCGGTTAGACTACGGCAGCGTCGTGTATGGTTCGGCATCAAAAACCGCACTAAAAATGCTTGACCCAGTACTCCACTTGGGCCTCCGCCTTGCGTCGGGTGCGTTCCGCACTAGCCCGGCAAAGAGTCTATACGTTAATGTAACAAACGATGCCTTGAGGACCAACGAACGTACATGGACTTGCTCTACGCTTTCAAAATTTCATCGATGAATAACCATCCTTTTAAACCTGTTTTTAATGATGCATCCACATCAATAGTGTTTGTAAATCGACCGTCCGTTCCTTTGCCATTCTCACTTAGAGTGAAACAGGAAGCTTCGGATTTCAACATCTCCTTTTCGACATTTACACATCTTCCTTTACTGATGTTTTACCACCCTGGCAGCTTCAACCTGTGTGTTGTGACTTGTCTTTCATAAATATTGATAAAACCAGGGTACCACAAACTGCAATTTTGCAGCACTTCTTCTCCCTGCAGTACAAGTATCAATGTGCAGAGTTTTATAGTGACGCATCAAAAACTGGAACCATAGTGTCTTGCGCTGCTCATGGACCAAACTTTGATGCATGCAGAACCATGAGCACATACACCACGATTTACTCAGCTGAAGCATATGGCATCTTACTCATTGCACAACACATTCTTGAACACAAAATCTCGAAGTCCATCATATATACAGATTCCTTGAGCGTTGTGCGCGCATTGGCATCATACAAGCCATGCAAAAAAAGAATTGTCCATATGGTTTTCAACACTATCATGTCTATATATGCGCAAAAACTTGTTCTGGTGTTGTGCTGGGTTCCAGGCTATGCTGGAATTGCTGGCAATGAGGTTGCGGATCAGAAGGCCGCATTTGCTGCACTCAGGAACACAGTAGATATAACCATACTACCACAGAGTGACCTTAAGCCACAAATTCGACAATACCTCCGTAGGAAATGGCAAACACACTGGGACGAACAGACAGACAACAAACTACATGTAATATAGCCACACTTGGGACGGTACAGATCTGACTCACACAACAGACACACGGAAGTCGCCTTGGGTAGGCTGCGGATAGGGCACACCCATGCGACGCACTCGTATCTGCTGACGGGGTCTTCTAGACCGCAGTGCAGCAGGTGCGGAGAGGCCCTATCCGTAGTGCACATACTAATCACATGCAATGCACTTCACACAACGCGACACAAACACTTCAGAGAACTCTACAGACAACATATTCCGCTACATCCATCGTTTTTTCTAGGTGACGAAGCCATTGTTTCCGTGAAACGTGTGTTTGAGTATTTGTTAGACGTCAAGTTTTTAAACCTCATTTCCTATCACGCATCATGAAATCTGGCCCTCTACACCAGCCATGCTCATTGTCGTCTTGTGATTTTACTTTGTTTTTGCTGACTTAGTTATTGTTTAAGGTTTCACCCCTCATATATGACTTTTTTTTGGCGCTCTTTGCCCCAGTTGGCCTTGCGCCATAAACATCCAACCATCATCATCATCAGCTACAGATTTCAAGGGCACATTCTGATTACGGTGCTGCAGGTCAATATTTCTGAAAATTTTAAACGTTTCCACCATGGGGAGAGGGAAAAACGGTAAAATAGTTTTTGAGATATTAATTTTTTTATCGCCCGCCATTTGAGATATTGAATTGGTTTTTGTTGAGATAGGTAACTTAGTCACGTATCTAAACACTGTTCTACAACATTTTCAATGACACTCTCCCAATAGAGGCAAGCAGGATTTCGAGAAAACACTGTGTTTTTACAAATTCGTAAAACACCACACAGCCAGTTGATAGCTCCCCTTCGGTTTTTCTTGAAAATGCTGCCCATTTAATTGCCCCAAAACCAATTTCAGGATTTTTTCCTAACATGTGGATAACAAGGACAGCGAGATTTTTTAAACTGCATCCCTTTACACGAAAAATTCAGTTGGTTTTCCCGCGTTCTCTTAGCGGTCGCCATCTGTTGACACCTTCGGCAACTACGCGTCTCCCGTAGGACCCGGTGTCATATACCATAAATGTAAAAGAGAATATGTACCAGTAAAAAGCACAAAGGTTAGCCCTCGGCATCTGTTGGGACTTCCTGCAACCCCGTGCCTCCCGTAAGGACCCCATATACTTTGATAAAACATTACCGATGAGCATCGTTGATATCTTCTGAGATAGCACCCCCTACGAGGAAGAATACCCCTCACCCAGCCGACCTCCATCCTGTGTTCCCAGTGCAATCTCCTGCCGAATTCAAGTTGTGTTTACAACCTTGCACTCTTCCTCATATCATATTACGAGTGCAAGCAAACCAAGCTCCTCCTTCTTACAGAAGTACGAATGCTGGAAAAACAAATTCAGCATACCTTTGCTGCGTTTATCATGGGAGATCTGAGAGAGGTGTTCGACATCGTAAGAAGTGGACGGGGAAGACTGAAGCAACTACGTGGCACTGTCTGCAGAAGACTACCGTCATTCGATGATATTTGCAGCGAAGAGAGCAGATACCCAGCCAATTTTTTATATTGTTACAGCGTGTCCGTAAGAATATTTTCTTTTTGTTGGGCCTGGTATAAAATTAGCACGCGCCTATAGAGACAGTAGGTTATTTAAAACTCAACCTACATTTTTTGCGCCCCTAGTGCATGTCGGCATACTCTCATGCCATGACAACGTAAAGTGGTTTGATACAATACCTTCGAGCATTCGGAAAGGTTGCAAAAACGGTTTTACCTTACATACGTTTACCGGGAATCGTAATGCCTTCTCCCAAAGCCCACAGCCTTGAAGGCCTCGAAATTTGTTTTGGTCTTGCATTTTCACTGTTGCCGGTTATTAGACTGTGGCTGTTCCCTTTGTTCGAAAGATCGTTTGATACAGAAGCTGACACCTAGCTCCGACTCATGCCGTATGGCACAGGACCGGCTTCGCAGGAATGGCGCGACGCCGGCAATGTTTCTTCAGGAGCAGTACCAAAAAACGGCCTGAATACCCTACATGGCAATTTAGTTCATATAATGTTGAATGTCGCAAACCCTCCATGAGGCTGTGGCCTGGCCGAGGGTGATGTTTGGTGCTCTGTTAGTTTATGCTAATAATTACAATTTATTGATATTGTTGATCCAAACAAAGTCGTTTCTGAAAACACACTGATTTATGTACACTTGAACAAATACCCGCATACTTTTTATAGCACTATTTTGCCAAAGGGCATATGAGGCGTGAAGAGATCATGTACAAATCAGTAGATATCCAGAGGAATGGAATGGATGACTTTATAGGAGGAGGCCAATAGACCCTGTTGTGGGACACGGGGAAAAGGGGAGGGGAAGATTGTTCATATAAAGTCTGCACTGCACTGTGAGCGTTCACTTAGCACGATATGCACAGCTGAAGTTGTGACGAGGACACTCTAATACGCCCATGATTGGGGTATCCAAAAGGAGCCGTTTGGGAGCCACAAAGGGTGTGTTTGGGGGGACATCTAGAGAGTGGGTGAACGATCCGCCATCATACTACTTTATAGAGACCCGTTTTGAGACCGAATTCTGTAATTTTCTGTAAAATTTGGGGGTTGTTTGAAATGACATTTTTACTGACGCATCCATGAACGGAACAACAGCAGCGGTGGCCTGGACCTGCCCTGACATCCCCCAGCTTAATGGCTCTCGCAATATAACAAACACAAACGGTCTCACTGATGAAGCCGAACTTTTCTGAATCCTCGGCGCCATTCAGACCATACAAAGTGCGACCTCATTTATCACCACAACAAGATCCGTGTCATATCCAGAGGAAACAGAAAGAAATGTAGGAAACCCAAGCGATATGAGGCGTATGGCTTTGTGTACTTAGATGACGCAGAGTCCTTGAGTGTTTTCCAAGAAATCTCCCAGGCTGAGTGCACTGCTCCGCAGATGGTTTCCCAACTCCTTAATTTTGTCGTCCTTGACGTACCACTTCCGTTGTTGTTTTCGTGCCTAACCACCGTTCAACAGTTGCAGCAGCGATACGCCGAGGTCAAGAAAGGCAAGTATGTTGGGTTGTGCCTTTCCAGCCAAACAAAGAAACAAACCAATTATTCCTTTCTTTTGATGCAGTCATAATTCTGCTCTTACATTGCCTCTAGGACAGCTTACTGGTCCCAAGCCTCCTTTAGGTTGATGGTCCGGGCTCTGCGCTTTTCGTGATGGTTCCACTGAAGAATGTCTATATGGCCTATCATCCAGGTGTTCTCAAAATAAAAGATCAAACGGGTAATATCTACCGTGATGCCGCGGCCAGTTTCAGGCTGCCCCAAGCTACGCGCACGAAGCCAGAAGGGACCAAGGTGGGGCTAATCATTTTCCTTAAAAATTCCGCATCGGAATGGTTGAAGCGATATGCTGTCGAACGTCCCAGCTCTTTAACATTGCACCGAACCGCTTCAAAAATGAAAATGTCAGCCACGATGACGGCTTCCTGGGAAAACGAAAAGTAGCGCCTGAAGAAGCGCTGTCTCAAAATCCGTCTGCACCAGTTCAAACGAAAGCGACAAGCTTAGGCCTGCTACGGCATTCCTGAAATGCCCCAAACCCTCGATGTAATCATATCGGCTTTTCCCACGAAGTAAAAAATAAGCACCGTTAAAACTTGAAGCGTGTTTGACGATGCTGACTGTTAACATCTGGTAGAACACTAATGGGCAGGAAAACAAAGTCCCGTCAACAAGTGCCTCAATGGCTTCTGAGAATTCGGCAAGAGCATCCCTTGTGCTGAAACATGTAATGCGGTCAGCTGCAGTTGCTATATCGACGAGCACAAAGCTGCGACCATCCAGGCTTGGGCGGCAGGCACCAGCTAAATTTACGTAAGAGGTGCTCGCAGGTAGTGCAGGGTGTTTCTTTCTTTTCGCCCAGCAATATGTGCTGCGGAGTGTTTGAGACGTCGGGAGTTGGGCAAACCAGTCTTGCTCAACCTATACAAAAATAAGAGAAATTACCTTTATCAGGAATGCGGTGAGCAGTGGACGAATTGCGAAAACGTAACTCTGGCTGATTTCACTTGCCTGTCTCGTCGTGCTTGTGATTTGCTGAACGTGCATTTGGGAAGCAAGGGCATTCGGTTCGGCAGGCGCTCTGTTTTTCAGGGCTGTCTTGATGCGTGCGATGTCCAAGGTTGCGTCGTTCCGCGCATGTGAGTGGTCCCCTTAAAATGAAAGCAGGCAGTAAGGTAAAGGAATTCGCACAATTTTATGACTTTCACATAGACAGTATCCAAGCTTTTGTAGTGGCCGTGTCCAGTGATACGATAAAACCCATTTTCTTATGGGAGGGTAGGTTGTCGCCTTGTAAAACAGGTTGCCCAAGCACACCTGTCACATTTTTTAGTTACAGGATTTTTGTCACTTGCATAGTTGGAGAGGGCTCAATAAAATGGAAAATACCACCGCTCCCGCAAAATTTACGCTAGTGCCTCTCGATGCTCAAAAAAAAAACTGCGTGATGTAGAAGACGACACGAAAACGACAATTAAAACGACTTTTTCATTACCAGCGGCTTAGAATACTACAGGCCGTTTTTAGCCTCCATACTTGGGTCGTCTTGATTAGCGCTTTATTTTCCAAAAAATGATCCACAACTTCATTAGTCAGTAATGATGAACCTTCTTTCGGTAAAATATGATTTAATTATTGTAAAAAAATTTTTTTCAACAACCAGAACGTACCGTTAGACCGTTAAATTCACAGAAACATAATCTTCTCTTGGCGTTTACTAGAACGCCATTTGCTACTTTTGGAGCAAGGTACGTATAATGTCAGGTGAGAGAAAAAAAACTAGTAATAAACAAGCGCCTTGAAGATTTACACAAAGCACATCTTAACTATCGCTTACCTGGGCTGCGAAGCACGCTTCCTCCTTCCGTCACTTCTGCCACAACGCAGTTCCAAGGTCTGTACTTCTGGCAGCGCCAAAAGACGGTTTCACCCATGTTACGACGTTGCAGCGCATACTTATAGCCGTCCATAAAGAGTTCATCCTGTCCTTTTTGGGCCTGGAGGATTCCCATTGAAAAGTAGGTGGCTCCGTGTTGTTGACACCGGATTAGGGGACCCTCAGTTTAACCTCAACACCGAAGCACCTGAGCGTTCCACGCTTCTACTTTAGGCGAAGGAACGACGATTGGCGAAACACTGACTACAATGGAGCTGTGCGGACATTCAAGACAGCAGCCGATCGCTAGAAATCTTTTCTGGTGTATGTCGGGCCCATTTGGCTGGAAGTTTGCTTCCCTGAGTGATCGGACCGCGTTTCAGTGGAATTCGGATTCACCGTCCACGGAGCAGAGGCCTGACGGCCGCCAGGCCCACGCCTGTGGACTGTGGCTGAGCCATTTTTTTTCCCCGAGCCAGCCGCGTGATCCCGGCATCGTCTCAAATAAAGCGACAACGTGGGCCGCGAATCTCTTCGTGGACATTCTGTGAGACGGACTCGAGTGACAGACGCTTAACGGCTTCCATCCTCCATGGGCGTGTTTGTCATCATCATCATCATCAGCCTATCTACGCCCACTGCAGGGCAAAGGCCTCTCCCATTGTTCTCCAATTACCTCGGTCCTGTGCCAACTGTGACCAATTTATCCCCGCAAACTTCTTGATCTCATCTGCCCATCTAACTTTCTGCCGCCCCCTGCAACGGTTGCCTTCTCTAGGGATCCACTCGGTTACCCTTAATCACCAGCGGTTATCTTGCCTTCGCATTACATGCCCTGCCCACGTCCATTTCTTCTTCTTAATTTCTACTTGTTTGTGTTTGTGTTTTCGTCTGAATGTCTGTCCACTCCCCCCCCCCCCCCCCCTGTGTTTAACCAACCCGCATCGTGTACATAGCGGTGTGTTCTACCTCTTCATTCACAATAAACGGCAGTACTCCGGATCTTTTCAGGCCACGGTGCTTGAAATACCAGTTCACTCTAAATGAATGGAGGGCCGCTACCACGGAAGACGCAACAGGCCTGAGCGTTGCACTCAGTCGACCCTCTGTGGCCCCACCGAGGTGCCACCCTCAGAGACCACGGAGTCGACTCGTAATTTGCGCCGGTTCTCATTATGCGGTCACCACTTAAAGGGGTCGTGCATACAAATACATGTGTTTTATTCGACAGATTTGGTGTTTTATGATGTCCCCAGCATTTGTCCGAAAGCAAACTATGGTTGATTCACTGAAACATTTATCAATTGCAGAGAAAGTTTTGATTCTCCCGCCAAATCATGTGTTTTTGTGATGTCTGCAATGACGTCACAAGAACAGGTCTTCAGGCGAAAGCTAGTGCGCCATAGGCTCTGACGCCAGCTGCGAATCTTGCTTACCGCCAGTCGTCCCAGATGGCGCCGCCATACAGCACGGGGATGGTTTCCGCTTTGCTTTGTTTGTGACCGTATTATCAGCTGGTTTGTTTTTGTTAAGGTAGAAAGTGATCGTTTCGTGAAATATGGTGTTTGCTCGAAAAATATGTTACGTAAGACTCTAGCTTACATCAATCGGCCAGTGTCGCCTGAAAACCCCAAAGTGCCACGTTTCTGTGCAGCTAAAACAAGCATAGTGCGCGTACTACCAACAGCAGTACGCATATGTAGTTCTACGTTTCTGTGTACTGTATTAACTTTCACTGTTTACCCCATCAATCTTACTGCTAAAAAAGAATGTGCCCTACATTTCGGCGCAAACAACTCGTTCGGCAAGGTTATTAGCACTGCCTAATTTACGTTTGCTTTTGCCGGCCTCAGCCAATCACACAGCTGGGCATTTGACATCTAGGGGCTGTTGCGGGAAATGAGCTAGTGGGTCGCATGGCTATCCCTTTTCTTCCTAATTATATAGGTTGTTGTTTTTGAAGTTTACGTTAAAAGTACAGTGTCAGTATGATTATAACGAGGCAATCTTTCGAATGAACCAAGCTTGTGTTTTATTTGCATGGAAGCGAAGCACATAGCGTTCACCACCATCGTACCTTGAAAACGCAACTATCAATGAAACAAACAAACAGCTTTATTTTCTTTGAAAAGGAGGAGTACGGGACTAAAAGCTGGAGCAGCTTGACGAGGTCCCGACCCCATTACAAGTCAGCAAAAGAGCAGCATGATGATCAATCAGGAACAATAAATGCAAATAAATTGACAAATGTTACATAATATCGAGTAATACAAAACTTTTGTGACATAACGCAACAACAGTGCAGAAAAGTTCATAGGCATAGTCATGAAGTGACGTGAACACTAAAAGCAGCAATCTAAAAGAAAAGGGAATAAAGTTCAATGCTTGTACTATTCCCAGGATGAAATGAGCTGGGCGAAGCGTTTGATGAGATAATGTGGATTATATGACGGATCAAAATCTTCATGGTTTAATAAATTGAGCAAGGAAGGTAGTTTGTAAGACAGAGTTGTTCATCATAAGTTGTTCTAGGTGTGGGTACAGCAAACATTTCTTTGTGCCTTGTTATGCGAACACTTGTGTTGCCTTTTAGCTTAGCAAGTTTTATTATGGTATCGGCACCATACTTAACGAAAGCTTTGTAGCACAACATTAAGCGATAATCATACAAATAAAACACAGGAAGAATTTCGTACAGTGGAAACAGGTGTTTTGTTGAAGAAGTATAATGCACGGTAGCAATATGACGTATGGCTCTTTTCTGCAGTAAATACAGCTTGCGTAAATTTGTGACACCAGTAGTACACCACACTATGCTGCAGTAATGCAGCAGAGATTATACCAATGCATTGTAAATCATGATTTTTACCTTTGTAGGCAGAATGCGTCGCATACGTGCAAGGACTCCAATTGC
This sequence comes from Haemaphysalis longicornis, assembly GCF_048455015.1. NCBI lineage: Eukaryota > Metazoa > Arthropoda > Arachnida > Ixodida > Ixodidae > Haemaphysalis > Haemaphysalis longicornis. The sequence goes on along the minus strand of NW_027526295.1, from coordinate 273,131,498 downwards.
GGATGACAACTTTGAATGGAGGTTATTAACATGTTCATTCCATGCAAGGTGCTTCGAGAAATGTACGCCAAGAGTATTAACTGAATCCGCCATCTGTAACTGCTGAGAGGCCAGAAATAAATTGTTTTTTTGCGGCTGTTTCTTTAGTCGTGTACAAGATAACTTGCGTTTTTGAAGGGTTAATTTTTAAAGAATTTACCGAGGCCCAGGCATCTACGTTAGACAGCGTTTTGTTGGCCTTCACTTTTATCTCTGTTTCCGAATTCCCTGTAATAAAAACTGTCGTGTCATCTGCATATGAAACAAATGTGGCGTTGTCTGTGCAATGTACAATGTCATTTATGTAAATTAAAAACAAAATTGGTCCTAGAATGCTTCCTTGTGGCACACCTTGAACAACCGGCGTCCTCGAAGATGTTACATTGTTACTATCTACGAATTGTGTTCTGTTTGAAAGATATGATTTTAGAAGCGCATGCGCTGTTCCACGCACACCATAGTTTTCTAATTTGCCAAGAAGAATAGAATGATTGATTAAGTCAAATGCTTTGGAGAAATCTACGTATATACCTAAAGCCATTTGTTGGCGATGGAAAGCATCTATAATTATTTCTTTTTTGAGTCAAGAGGACTGTTTCAGTAGAGCGATGCTTCCTAAACCCATGTTGGAAGTATTGTAATAAATTGTGGCGGTTAAAAAATGATAGCAGTCTGACTTGAATTAATTTTTCGATACCCTTCGAAAACACTGGAATGATAGAAATAGGTCGATAATTGTTCAGTGCCCGTTTATCACCGTGCTTGGAGACAGGAACAACACGCGACGTCTGCATTTGTTTGGGAAACATGCCAGTGGATAATACTAGGTTATAAATATGGGTGAGGACAGGGCATATAATATCAAGCACATACTTTACGGGGCGAATCTGGATACCACCGGCGTCCAGAGACCGGCTATTAGATATATCGCTAAAGGTAGAAAAAACTTCTAAGGGGCTAGTCGGGGTAAGAAATAGAGTGTTATTAAACGTGTTTGCCGGAAGGAAGTGAGCATAGCTGTTTAGTGCGTCATGATAACTAGACGAAGGTTTTAATGAGAAGATTTCATTAAATGCGTAAGATATAGTATTTCCGGATAGTTTCTGTCCATTATGGTACAGAACATCCGGAATAGCTGAATTAGAAGTTGGCTTTAATAGGCCATTCAATTTTCGCCAGACTACCTCACTTCTTTGATTGGCTGGGTCACTAAACAGTCCCATAAAATAAGTATCCTTAGCAGCCCTAAGCTGATTTGTTACACTGTTTCTATGTTGCTTAAACTGCTTTAGCAGAGCTGAACCTCTTGATTTCACAAATTTGGCATATAAGGCATGTTTCTGTTTCACCATTTCAAGAAACTCAGGGGTAAGCCAAGGTTTTCGTGCTTTGGATGACCTTGTTATTTTTTTGTTGGGAAAGTGTTTTTGGTAAAACGTTTTGAAAGTGCTCATGAAAGCAGTGTACGCAGAGTCACTATCTTTTGCCCGGAAAACGCTGTCCCAGGTTTCTTGAGCAATAGCTCGGCGAAATGCTTCGAGACTATTTGTAGTAATTGACTGAGAGAAAACTGTTTTTTTAGTTCTCCTAGCTACGCAGTGGATTCTATTCACTAGTAATATGACACCCAGATGATCACTAATATCAGTGCACACTACGTCACCTTCTAATGAATCAATATTAATATTTAAGATGAATACATCCAATAGGGATGCGCCTTCAACAGTCACGCGAGTCGCAGTAGATATTGTGTTTGAAAAACCATAAGATGTGATCAGAGATTGGAAATCCTTTTGTAGCGGGGAAGACGAAAGCATATTTATATTGACGTCACCACCTAAGATTAGATTGATGTTTTCTACTAAAACATGGTTAAAAAGCTTTTCAAGAAACTCGAGAAATTTGGTTGCGTCACCTGATGGTGGCCTATACACGACGGGAAACACGTTTTTCTGGCTCTGAATTGTTAACGCCTCGTAGTCGGAAGTTATATTGGTGAATTCGTCTACGGGCTCAGCGGCGATATCATCTTTGAGCAATAGCGCGACACCGCCCCCACGTTTGTCTTGACGAATACAGAAAAACGATTCATAGCCAGGAATCTTAAACGTGTGCGTTGTGGGCGTCAACCAAGTTTCAGTTAACATAATTGCTGAAAACGGCACTCCGAGACTGTCGATTAGCAAGGTCAAGTCGTCTATTTTGTTTGGTAGCGATGTAACATTTTGATGGAAAAACGACATTTCAGGCTTCTTAGCCGACACTAATGGTTTTATTTCAGAAGGCGTTTAACCCATTATCAAGTTGAGGCAGTCATGTTTTGACCCATTTAGCAAATTTTAGGCAGGTCCCTTGCGCTTCCGATGACACACACCCGGCTGTCCTCTCTTTCCCTAGCCTTGATGCGGCAACCATCGGTCCAAAGAAACTAAAATAGTGCAGCTAAGGGAACAAGGCATGCTGTCGCAGTGCTAGTTCGGGTAAGCGGTAGACACTATCATGTTCTTGAGAGGGTCGTCAAAACTACACTTACTTTAATTACTAAACATTCTAGGCATTGAAAAGAAACTGACTCGCCGTAATAACGCCCCAGGATAACGGTTCGGGGAAAATGGCATCGAGGGTTTTGGCACTGGGCTACTGCTCGCAGTGCATTTTAGACACGGGGCTAACGTCACCACGTTTTTGCTACAGGGCTTGTTCACGCAGGGCAATCGCGATACACCGGAGAAGAACTTATCCTCCCCCATACCCCGCATTGTCTAACTACGAATCATACATCTACCAGACTGCAAGCTGAAATTTTTTTACACAATACCTTCCTCGCACACACATCACCATCCATATACCCCTACAACTTCCCGCACCGCGACACTCCTCTCACAGCTATTACTTCGTCTACTCCTGCCCAAGCAAGCCGCACCCTTTCCTTATATCTTCCCCTGAACAGTGAGTCAGCGCTGAGTAGCTCGGCACCAGAGCGTCAAGAAGCAATGAATAGATGTCCGCTTGGCGCATAGCGAAATTTTAAAACCACTCCAACGTTGTAAGGAAAGGTTGACGAGACTTACCCGGTTCGACGAGACCTGCGGCAAAAATAAATTACCGTAAGCAATGTTTCCCATCACTCACATACTATCTGTCAACAACGAAGCGTAAGTTCAAAAATTGAAAAAACTGAATACTTACTTGTATTGCGAAATGTATTCGAGAGAACGTACCAACACTAACCATTTTATGGGAATCTTTTGCTACGTCATATCTGAATGGCAAATCGCGTTGTCCAGGCGCGCCAACTTTGCCGAGCGATGAAGTCAGATATCCAATTTGACTCACAAACGTGGGCTGTGCTCCGACATCAGGTAGTGCCAATTGTCGGGATCTTATCGCATAGTGTTGCAGAGCAGGATATTTGTTTGGAGTAACATCATATGATTAACCTTGGCAATGACTGATCTTGCTTTTTTTTTTACTACCGTGATAGGTCAATTTGGCTGATTGGAGATGGAGGACAACCACGGGCTTTCTGAAGTTTAAATCGTTGATTAATAAACCATGCTTTAAGCACCCTTTTGGACATCAAGGTGCCATTTCATTATGTATAATAATAAAAAGAAATGTACATTTAATTAGTGGGGATAGTCACTAAATATTGGTAATTATAGATTTTTGAAATATGGACAAGCGTAGTAGAATATGGGTAAGAGTATACAAAACAAATTTATCAAAACCAATCAGACGACAAGGACTTGATGATGTGCGTAAGGAAATACTTCCTCGGTGGTATAAAACGGCACAAAGTGTCTATGACTTTACTGTTGCTAAGTTACCGTACGTTCAAACGCGGAGCAATAAGTGAACATTCAAACTAACAGTTGAAGTCTGCGTTTTCTAAGAAGTACAGGTGTTTATTATATCACACTTGCTACGTTCGGCTTTTTTCCGCTGCTTCCTTGTTGTTAGAAAATAATGGTTGCAAGACTTAAAAGTTTACTAAAAACAACCGTCGTCGTCAATAAATTTTCCAAACACTGAATATTTTTACACCTTAAGCACCGCTGCGAATAGAAAATACCGATGTAAAAGCGGCTTGCGTACATTGAAGAAACAAAGTAAATTATGGCTGGAACAGTCAGTGACGTTGTTATCTTCCCGATAAGAGCACGATTTGCGCTAAATAATGTATCTTAATTAAAGCCGGCGCTGTGTGACATCTTATGTGTGTAAAAAAGACATCTCTCTCCCCTAAGCAAGGAAATACGTAGTTGTCCGTACACAATTACAACCCACTCAGACCGGAGTGATTTGCTTATGCACAATCTAATAAATTTTGGTTTCGCACACAAACACGTCTTTTTCTTTTCTTCGGGGCTGCATCACCATTTTAAAGAAACGAGAGTGCCACACCGAAGAGTGTGAAATCAGAAAAAAAGCTATATTTTCTGCCGTGCAGCCAGTCCTCGTGTGTGGGTAAAATATAAAAAGGTCCCAAGTGGGCTATACCTCGGAGCATGTTGAGAGTATACACAGCCGGCATTACCTAACGCTTTAGCCTACGGCTGCGGCTACGTCCAGAAGCCTAAGTGTGTCTTGATCCCGGGAAACCCACATTTGAATTTGAGAGTAGAAAAGAAAGAATTCTCAAACAATTCAGCTTACGTGGACACAAAGCACCAATATAAACATTATTTTTCTTCAGCTAAATCGTTTCATTCCCGACAAAAACACAGTAGAACCTAGATCTGTTGCGCAGTTCTGAGAAGTGTTGAGTCCTCGTTAAAAAATGTTTGAAATGTCATCAATGCCGCAAGACAAGAATAGTATCGTATTTCTTGACACCGGAAAACAAAGTACAAACATACTGTTTACGTGTCAAGTAGGCCAGTAGCCACAGGGGCGCCCGGTGTGAGAACACCCCTGGAAATTTTCTAGGGGCCGCATCTCCGCCTCCATGTACATTCGGCCCCTTTTTTAGGCGTGCTATTTGCACACCACATCGATATACTCAGATGTAAAGACGCAAATAAGAAGATTGTGGGTTGGTGTACAAAAACAGCACTTGTTTTAAAAACAATATCACGTTTCTTTTTTGTACGAGAGTTTTTTGTGTCTGTGAGAAACTGGTGCTTCTTACGAAATAGAGTCGACGGAGTCCGGTCTGTAGTGCTATTGTTATGAGGGATTGCAGGGAATGAAACCATTAATCCTTTGGCTTAACAGAAGCAGACTAATGACTAAAGTATTGTTTGTGCACAAGCTCTCTGCCTTTTTATTTTTTGACTAGCGGCGTATAACACCACCAGAAATATATATCTGGCTACACCACTGGGGTCAAGACAGAACTATTCTATGCAAACTGCAAACGCAGTTGCCAGGCGGGAAATATTCAAATTTTCGCATCTGGTACACAGCCAACGTTATCATGAAGTAATCTAGGAAACGTGCTTTTGTTTCTTCTCCAAAGAGGACATGCGTAAAATGAGCCGCATTTTTATATAACAATGAACGCTGAACTCTGGGCTAGAATTAAAATACCGCATAAAGTGGATTTGAGGCACTGACATTGTCTTGTTTTATTTTTAACACAGCACAAAAATTTCGGACAAGATGTATTTGTTTTTTTTAATATGAAAATGATTGGAACCATTGTTATCCTCTACATGACAATGTGAATATATATACAGACATCTTGACAAGCATCTCTCGGGTGTCATATGTTGTTCCGAAATTCAATATGAAGGAACAGCTTTCTGGGATGACATCTGTGCTTTCTTAAACTTGTGGATTGCTCATATTGACGCAACATTCACTTTTTTACATTTCTTTTGCTCCAAAAGAGCTGTGAAAAATGTATGATTCTTATAAAATTTAGTGCGAAAAAAACAAGACACATGAAAAACAGACAGGACCAGCGCTCTGTATGCTTTTTACGTGTATGGTTCTCAGACCAAAACAGAGCTGTGGGTTAACAGTCTTCATGATAGCGACCATAGTAGTCAGCGCTATAACACACAAACACAAGAAAGCGTCACGGAAAAGGAAGTCGTATTTTATGACTCGTTTTGTTTCCCTTTTTGATTACTTGTGGATTTCGAAAAAAACAAAACGTGCAGAGCTGTACCTGCCTGCGCCTGCAGATATCATTGTGGAAGTTTAGCGTCGCGCTTAAGAAAATTACTCACCAAGAGCGGGATTACACTTGGTTGCGTTGATCATATGTTGGCAGCGAAATTGTGGCATCATAGGATATCTGTCATGGATAATTGTGTACATTTACCTCCGCCTCTTCCTATAATCCATAATGATGGCAATAAAGAAAACCCAACAAATGCTGGGTATTTCCGCTAATTTATATATTCGGACGGTGTGCGCCGTGTAGAACGAACCTGACAAACTTATGCAAAGGTCTAGTGTGGGTTCAGGTGTCACCCTTCCCAACCTTCTTACTTGTGAAAGTGTGTACTGCCGCTCCATCTGTTGAAGGGCTGGCTAGCAACCAAGGACAAAAAAAGATAAAGGTATTCTTTGACATTATCCTCAAGTGCCTTAATAGGGAAGTACCCTTTTAGGTAGTTTATGCGTTTCTTGAAAAAGCAAAATCGACCACAGAGAAGAGTTGACGATTGAGCGATTAGGTTATTCAGCGTTGCATTAAAGTTCACTTAGTTTCCTGCCATTGGCCTTCGCAATCCTTAGCCGGCGTGTCACCGGTCTGTCCCTGGATTACTAAGTGCCACAGTGCCGCAACCACGAGTGTCTCATCCTCCTCAGTTAGCTGGATGTGAAGTCGGCACGCCTTCTTTTTATTGTTCGGGAGCGGTGTGTTAGGGGGCATAATACTACGATGAAACCATAGATTCAATGCGAAAGCGCTCAATCGGTCATAGAACGAGAAAACCACCACCCTATCGAAACGGGGCAACCAAATTTCTATAAACTGCGACGCCATTCTTGTTGTTGTTGTTGTTGCTGCTACTGCTTCTACTGTTGTTGATGCCGTCATCGTTGTTGATGTTCCTTTCTTCGTGACACGTACCCACTTGGGGATGGGCTAGGAATCGGGAGCCTTATAATATGTTAGCGTCACAAAACACTGCGACTCTGACACATGGCGCGTGCTTCCGAAATAAAACAATGAACTTAAGGGCGCCGCGTGGCCCCAAAAGAGCTCGGCACTCTGGCGGCTTCTGCTCCTGTCGCCCAGCGGCGTACTAATTACCAGCCCTCCAGTGCAACTCTGCGGGACGATAAACATCCAGTGGAGTTTATTTGGAAACTCAGCGGCGTTCAGTTGGATATTAAGGATAACGCACTCACTCTAAGGGTTTATTGCTCCGAGCTTTATTGAGGCAGGACGACTATTCTACCTCGGCTGATTTTACGAATGTAGCAAAAACTTCATTCAGTGAAACCTCCCGTATTTTCCCGTTCATAACTCCTTTTCGCAAAGTTTGATGCGCCGCAGAGGGGGTGGCGACGTGGGTATGGGCGGAATGGACGTAAGGCAGAACGTCGGGCTTTCAGTCCGCGGTCCCAGTTAAATCCATGTATTGTTGCAGACATAGAACTGGTTTGGTTTGGTTTGGTTTAATGAGAGGCGCTGTAGAGAAGGGCTACATATAATTTCGGCCAACAGGATTTCTTTCATATGCACTGGTATTACGCAGCACGTCGCTGTCTGCATTTTGCCTCCGAGGAACTTTGTTCACAGCAACTCGATTTTGATCCTGCGACTTTGGTATCGATGTGTGTTGAGTTTTTTTTCATATTTATGAATATCGAGCATCGTCGAGATGGTTCAAGCAGTCTCCCAGCCAGCTGGTCGCGCACTCAGCACAATCGCCCTACCCTCTGGCCGAGTCCTGGACTAGTCGCACTCCAATCCGCTATATTATAAAGGATATGCCATTGCTTGCGCGGCCTTCCTCGCTAGTCATTTGGGGATAGCGGCCGTTCCCTTTGTTGCAACCTGCTACGTATCCTGCTTTCTGGTACGACCCGCACTTTCTCGAAATTGGCGTACATGAGTAATGAAGCTGTGGTCACCAGTTGCATGGTGCACAATTGTGGAACAGCTTCTCCCGTCTTGAGGTCCACAACTTCTGCATTCTTTTTGTTACTATCCTCGCAAACACTGCCTAGCCAAACACCGCGGATTGAAAAATCACCAATATGTTTAATAATGCTTAATAGTGCTTAATAATGCAAGCAATGCCTTATATATAAACAAACACTAGCATTTTGGAGTGAACGCATTCTGATTTCTTTTCCTATTTACGATATTTGTTGTCGGTTTTCGTGAGTTCGTTGATCACATTCGAGGTCGCATCGAGAAATCTGCGAGCGTCTTCGAGCTAGACTGAGCATATCCCACTCTGATAAAAAAGATTAAGGAAGCTTCCACTCACGCTCAAGGCTTCAATGGCGAAGCTATTCTAGGTGAACATTTCCGGACACCGTTAAGTTTGAATATCATTGCTTATTTCATAGTCGCGATGCTAGTACCCGTCGTCATATGCACCAAAGAAATCGGCATCATCTTCGCGGCGAGTGGCGGATGGAAAGTCATCCTCAGCATTGTATTCTTCCGCCGTCTCTTCGTCATCTACTGGAGTCAGTGGTGGCGAGATGTGCAAGTCGTCGCGGGAAGGATTCGCACACTCGTAGCCATGACTCAAATTGTCCATAAGGGCTTCCAGAGGATGTGGCGGTCGCGGTGACCTCTCCCAAGTAGGGTGTCTTTTCAACTTGAGCATTAGATCGTTAGCATTAGTGCTGCAGTTTTTCTAAGATGCGGGGTAGCGGTTGACGACAGCGCTGGAGTTCTGTTTCTTTTTCTTTTTTCTCTAAAGCCGCTGCACGTTCTGGGGACTCGGAGGTCTCCGCAAGGCCCCCGCTCACGAGCGCTCGGCAGTTGTTGCTCTTCCCAGTTTTTGACAGGTTTTTTTTTTTATTTTTGCTAAATACACTGCGCGTGACGGGGACGCTCGGCGGTAACCGCGAGGCGCGCGCCCATGAGCGCTAGAAATTTTCTTTGTATTTTTTTTCTCCAAGGGCGTACTTACGGCAGTAGCGACAGCTCCGCTGTCAAAAAAGCGGGACCGGTCGGCATATCAGGTCATATGGCCATCGGCTTTAGAGAGCACACGCAGAAAATAGAGCATTGTTATTTGACCCCCCTTTACTTTTAGGGTGCGGGAAGTCCTCAGAAACGTCAGAAACGCACCAGGAATTGACGTGGCCCGCCAGGGTGGCTCAGTGGTTAGGGTGCTTGGATATACTGAGCCGGGATACCAATTTTCTATCCCAGAATCAGGTGCCGCTTTTCAAGAGAGGCTAAATAGAAGAACGCATGTTTGCTGCACGGTATGAGTGCACGGCAAAGAGCCTCAGGTCGTTATCCGGAACCATTCTCTACAGCGTCACCGTAGCAAGAGTCGCTTACCGGCGTTAAACCCTCTAACCCCCAGACAAACCATTCCTGAAATTTCTTCAACAATACATGCATTTAACTGGGACCGCGTACCTGAAAAGTTGGAAGCGCTCAGTTGTATACGCAGAAACTACACAACGTGGCGCAGTGAGAGAAGTGCGCTTTTTTGCAGCGCCGTCGCGTCGCGCTAAGGCGCTACAAGCATGCCGAGTGAGACTGCAAGCATGCTTCCAGCAAAGAGAGCACGGCGTGCTGCCGCGCTACAAGACGGCACGAAGCACCGCCTCTAAGCCCCTATGCGCCAGCGTCGCTTAGCTTCGATGCGCGGCCGCGGCTTGTGCGCTGGCGCTCCGCTCCGCGCAGCCACGCTGCGCCGTGTTCGCACCTAATAAGGACGGCCCTGTACATATGTACTTTTACGACAAACAGCGCGCTTTTCAACAGTTCCTAAATGCAAAGCATTTCTTTAACTCACGATGTCACCCGGCGTTGTCGGCGTTGGCGTGCCTCGGCCTCCGCAACAGCCATTCCAGGTGCGCCCTCTCCCCCACTCCTCCTCTCCCGCATCACGCACCACTCCCCCTACACTATATAAAAAAATAATACTTACCGGCGCCTGGTTTCGATCCCACGACCCTGCGGGCGGAACGCAAGGTACATAGTGCTCTACCCACTGCGCCACAAAGCCTTTTTAAGTGCGAATGCACTTTATAAGCGACCCCAAACCATCCACCGCCGGCGGCGGCGGCGGCGGCGTCCGCAGTGCTCCTCTATATTGAAAAAAGAAACAGCATCCGGCGCCAGGTTTCGATCCGAGGACTTTGCGGCCGCAGCGCGACGCTCTACCGACCAAGCCACGGACGCGACGCTGATATCAGTGTTAGAGACGCGCCTTATATCTTTAACGCATTGAAACTACGTCGTCAGCGGCGTGCGTTGGCGACTCAGCAGCGTTATAGCGGCTTGATAACTGCGTGGTGTACACGTGATACTACAAACCCGATGGAAGAGATGGAAGAGAAGGCGGCGAGGCGGTGGGCTGCGGGGGCCGAGCGCAAGCGCCGCAAGCGGGCCGACAACCGTGCATTCGCACTTTCACATTCTCCCCCTCGGGGAAATGCGGGGAAATTTTTTCTTTCTTTATTGCCGGTCTTCGACAGTGCAACACAACATAAAGGTACCACAGAAAACACACAATCTAAAAACAGGCCGCCGTGCTATGGTGGACTGGCGTTGTCATTTAATATTCCCTAAGCATGGCGAGGGGTTCCACCCTTGGCAACCACTCAGGAACAGAAAACTTCGCTCTCTGAATTTCAATGAACTTGGAAACAGTTTCGCGGAAATATTGTCGCGTCGGCCGCGCGTCTACATCACAGTTGAGCCATGCCATGCGCGACCGCCAAATACTGTGCAGGCCCAACAACATGATGAGATTGACACAGAATGGAAGGCTAGGAACGCGCCTTATATCCTTGACTCATTCAAACTACGTCACGAAGCTGCTGATACAACGCATTCACTACCTGTGGGCGGTACGCGAGGTACATGGTGCTCTTCTCACTGCGCCACAAAACCGACACAGAATGAAAGGCTACGAACGCGCCTTATATCCTAGACTCATTCAAACTACGTCAAGAAGCTGGTGATACAACGCATTCATTACCACCAACTCCCCAAACACTAAACGTTAACGCAATACACCCACCCCCTATGCGACGCATTTACTCGAGTCCCCCTCGCGGGGAGATGGGCCCTTTTATTTTTCTTCGCTTCGTCCGTACGAAAATTTATCAGCCAAACGTGGGGCATCTAGGAGGCCCCTATGCCACAAACGTCCCTTATCACTCCAGCGTCTTTCAACGACTGCTAATTCTGTACGGTCGACCGGCGACGTCGCAATACAGAACATTCACTCGATTCATCGCTTATCCAGTGGCCCGGGGGGGGGGGGGTGGGGGGGGGGGTGGCACAACACGATAATTCTTGCGCAACGAAGAAACCGATTCACCGCAGCCGGAATCGGCCGCTAACTCAGCTCGCTCGGAGGCAACCATCCTGCGTCTTCTCCTGCCAACCGTCGAAACCGGAACCCGATTGCGTAATCCCGACATTGCCGAAGCGGTGTAGATTTCTGACTTTGACTTTCACTCAGGTTGCAAAAGAGAAAGCTTCGAGTTATAACTACCTTTTTTTTAAGAAAGAGGCTTTGACTTCTTTGTGGTTACAACGCGGCTGACTGCTGCAATGTCCTTTTTGATTAGCACGCCATTTAGAATTATGATCTCCCATGCTGGCAATTAAGTCTAAGCTGAGGCCTTTCTGGTCTTGGCGCCCCGCCCCTCGCCCTAATGCCCCTTTTCAAGTATATCTTGACGTAGAAATGGCTGTTACTAAAGTTCTGCAAGTGGCCCCAACAAACACTGTACCACGCTAACGTGGTGAGTGGTCGACCATCTTTATTGGTATATTAAGTTACGCTCGCTTCAACGCCAAGCATGAATGAACGGAGTGCGTGTGGGGCCTTCAATGAAATCAGCCTCATATTTCATTTAAAAAATGCAAGTTAGGGCACACTTATTTTGTATTTAAGTTAACCTGATTTCTGCCCGCACAATAACGTTTTCAACAAATGTGCGCCAAGTTTTATTTCTGCTGAAATTTCTAATGCGAACAGCTTGAAAATGAGCTAGCTAGTTATGCCTTTAGTTCACAGACACCCATGTTGGATAAGCATTCTTTTAGAATTAAATGTTGTAAGCCAGGCTCTTCGCGATTTCATGGCGTCGAAATATGTGGAGAGGAGGCGAGGAAGTGCATAGGGGAAAGGCTCGCCACTGGTTGGCTGAGTGGTGAAGGCGGAGGTTCGCACACGCATTTGAAAACTGTAGCTCTAGGGGGAAAATAAAAACGAAATGTAGAGGCAGCAAGAGAAAGGAAGATAGATGAGGAAGAATAAACTTCATTCAGAAGAACGGTGTGAAATTTGAAGCCGTTGCTAGAGTCGGTTATGTACCTCAGTCTAGGTGCCCCTGTGACCTGTCCGTGGTCTGCTTTCGAGAAACCACTGTCTCCTGGTCCTCCACCAGGCACCTTATCAATAGAGAGTTTTAGCAGTCCGTCTGTTCCGTCGTTTACGTAGTAACCGTGCTGACCGGGGCCCGTCTGCGCATGCGCGCGCGTAAGGGCGAGGAGGAAGGCCGAGGAGGCTCACCCCACCGTGGCGTATGCACGGGCATGGCGATGGCCGGCACGTGGAACTAATCCCCCCTACTGCGACGAATGCGCAAGTGCCCCGACAAGTCCCGGTCGACACGGTAACCACGTACAGCACAGAACATACGGAGTGCTGAAACTCTGTAATGTGGCCTGCCACTGTTTAAGGTGGCGGTAAGGATGGGATGAGTGATAGGGGTGTTTGTGCATTCCCACATTACGTGGTACCAGATGACTTTTGTGTCGCAGTAGGCACCTATAGAATTGATTCGGTAACATGAGGTGAAGGCGTGTCCGTGGGAAAATGTGTTAGCTTGTACGGGGCGCAGAGTCCTCTGCATTCCTTGGTCAGACTGGGGTAGGGGAGCGTGCACCGTGAGAGGGAGCGATAGTATAGATGGCATGGCAACGTGAGAAGATAGGTTGTAGCGCCTGGCCTGGGACGATGTCTTGACGTGTGAGCCTCCTCATTACTCTTCAAAGCACGGGGAACGAGGTTCGAACCATTCCCCGTTTTAACGATGGGCTCGAACGATGCGAATCTCTGGGAATGGCTGAAGATTTTATTTCCAATGAACAGGTCTCTGGCCTTCCAAGCAAAAGCTTTTTTTTTTCTTTGACCGTGTGGTTTGTAACGTGCTGGAAACGCGCTGGCTGGCGATGATGACTGGCCTGACACTGCACACTTTTCGTACAATTTCTGATTTACACCGTTTCCTCGTTGTTACATCTCTCCGGAAGAGAGCGAATCTCTGGGAATGGCTGAAGCTTTTATTTCCAATGAACAGGTCTCTGGCCTTCCAAGCAAAAGCTTTTTTTTTCTTTGACCGTGTGGTTTGTAACGTGCTGGAAACGCGCTGGCTGGCGATGATGACTGGCCTGACACTGCGCACTTTTCGTACAATTTCTGATTTACACCGTTTTCTCGTTGTTACATCTCTCCGGAAGAGAGCTAAGGATTGGTTTAGTATGTCGATATAAGACACTCAATGATGGCGAGCACATGCCCGACCTATATTTACACGCAGCGACAAGAACAAGAGGCGATACTCTCCTGACTGAACTGAACCGACGGTGGAGCGATTCACCCAAATCTGCTTCGACAACGCCAGCGGGAAGTAGTGGAGCACTTTGCGAACTTTAGTGTAATCTGAAGTGTACTGAAGTGAACTCTCTCAAATTGTGAGTTGCTACGCAGAGTTCAACGCAATAACACCCTAATCACTGACGACACTCACAACACATGCATACGTAACACTATGGCGAAGCAGTAGTCTGAACAGCGAAACATCTCGCAGTGAAGGTCTCCCGTACGAATCATCCAAGTTATTGTGTGGATGAGTTAGGTTTTTATCACAGCGAAAATCATATTCACATTTCAGCAATAGAAGAACGTTATGGTCAAAAATAAAGGTTATAGCTGAGTTACAAACAGCGCAGGAACAGGACGATAGGAGTATCACACAAACACCGCGCTGACTTACTGATGTTTATTGTTGCGGACAGGCAATGAATATGAAAAGACAGAAAGCACGTGACATACTAAGCTAGGAATGACAAATACAAGGACAATATTAATATTAAAAAACTAGAAAAACTAGAAGCTAAAAAAACTATGGCGCAGTAATCTGTACTACTGTTAAATCTGCAGTAACCAGCAGGTTACTCTGCCATGAAGGCTTTTTTTGTTTCTGTTTTTATTATTGTCTTTGTATCTGTCATTCCTAGATTAGTATGGCACGTGCTTTCGGTCTTTTAATATTTGTTGCCTGTTCGCGACAATACACATCAGTTGTTAGTCAGCGCCGCGTTGTGTCCTATCGTCCTGTTCCTGGGATGTTTCTAACTCACTTTTGTATCAACTGGCCCGCCTACAATGCGTGTTGCGGCCAAAGTTTATAGGTTTTTCTACCCGACATCAAGCCATATCACACAAAAACAACCCGAAGCTTGCTCTTGTATATAATTTAAAAGATGGAAAAATATTCCCGCTCATAATCGAACAGAAAATGGTTGGGGGTAAGTTAAACTAGGCAGAAAATAAATTCATTATAATTAATTGGTATGCGCTTCTCAGAGGCAAGTTGAAAACAAGTTAAACAGATTAGAACTTTTTTCCAAGATTTTTCGACAGACAACCCAATATTACTCGGCGGCTTCAAGGCCAAGCACAGTGTGTGACAAGGAAATATTACCGATTTATGAGGGGGGGGGTGATTTACTCGACCTTTGTCTTAGACATGATGTTTCAGCTATAAATAACCCTGACTCCCCTCCGACATTCGAAGACAGCATAAGTTGGAGTTGGATCGGCGTAACCATTCGGGCAATATTTGTTACCAGAAATTATTTACTGGGAACTATTGGAAGGTTACAATAGCAGCGACCATAAATTAATTAGTTTACTGTTATACCATAGCGTTAACAAACACAAGTGCCGTCTTCCTCTTAAAGGCGAACAACACGTCTTAGAAGAATTAAAAGAAGACCGTTGGTTTGAAACCGCGAGAAACCGCATTAAAACAGCAGAAGAAATCGAAAATAATGTGAACACCTCGTATGATAAAATAGAAAAAAAAGTAAATAACATAGAAAAAAGTTAAACCATCTCACAAGCAACCGACACCATGCTGGACAGTTCAACTAGAAATCGAGAGCAAGCGAGTAAGAGCACTAAGAAGAAAATATGAAACACCACGTGGAGGCATCAGGGAAAGCGAAAGTACTATAATGAACACAAAGTTTATAATGATACCTTAGCCACAGCAAAAAGAAAAAAATTGGGGACAAATTTTTTCGCAAGTTGGCAGAAATTCCTTAAGGTTACCGTATAAATTAGCCAGAGGAACAGTAAACCAACCAATCATCATTTCAAGTTTAGGAAAAGAAAGTGGAGGAAAAACCTAGTGAACCGAAGAAACAGTTTTACGTCTAATGAGAGAGTTGAACGAGTTGGGCAAGTTTTGTGACGAGGACGAAATTTTCCCTATGAAAACGATAACCATTAAGCTGTTATAAATGAAAATAAAATTAACGCCGTGGTTTCTGACTTGCAGAGAAATGTAGCCCCTGGACCAGACGGGCCACGAGCCACGTTTGTAGAATGTCTATAAAGTATTCTGAATGAATCAATTAAATGTCATAAATTATTCCTTCTTGATCTTTACAACGTATGTATGAAAACAGGATACATTGTGTCACGGTGAAAGGAATCAAACGTAATCCTAATAGTAGCAAAATTCGAAAAAAAAATCAAGGAGACAACAAATATAGACCCACAGCACTCAACTGCATATTAGGAAAGATACTGGAAAAAACAATAAAGCACTGAATATGTTACTTCTGAACAAACGAAAAGCTCCATAGCACAAAACAATCTGGATTTAGTCATTAAAATTCGGCGACAATTTCTTTGACTAAGCAAGATTACATAAAGAGGTATGTATAGTTATCTCTCCGGATATAAACAACGCATTCAGCTGCATCAAATCATCCGTCATCGTAAACTTTCAAAAAGCATCAGGCTGTCCAGGAAATCGAATCATTCCGGCTTATAATTTTTTTAATATAAAAGTTACCTATACCACAGGGAAATTTAGAATTCAGTTAGATCTTAAGTCAGGTTCTCCAAAGAGGCCTTCTTTGAGTCCGTTATTTTGCAACATAAAATTTTAAATCTAAACAGCGATTTCCCAAGCGATGCTAATATCCTGGTTTTGTTTGACAACGTAACTTTGGCCATCGAAAAAAAACTCAAGAGGAATCAGTGAGAAAATGGCAACCCAAGTCCTCAAAATAGTAGAAAACTCTGCAATAGACAAAGAACTTACATTTAACACAACAAAATCAAAGAGTACGTGATAGGTGACAAGCACATTAAAAGATCGCCCATAAAAGACCGCCGACAAAAGACCACACTCGGCAAGAAAAACCTCAAATCCTGTAAAGAAATCGAAATGTTAGGCATCTATACAGACAACCAGTTCAGTTTTATCCCTCATATTAACTATTAAAGCAAAACGTAAGCCAAATAACAAAGAGCCTAGAAAAGTTTACAGCGTACAAATGGGGGCTTACCAGCAAACACCACCAAAACTTTATTTCAGGGCTAGAGAAAGAATTATAGTTCGTGCCGTTCCAGTTTGTTATCAGAAACAGGTCGTAATGAGGGGAAAAAATGAGAAGTGTCCAAAGAACAAGTTTCATAAAAATGACAAAGCAATTAAAACAGTATCGAACCCGGCCTTAAACTTTATAGTAAATATCCCACAAATTCATTTGTAGATGAAAAAAGAAATCGAGGAGCTTGATAGCTTGATATGATTTTTGCCGGAAAAATAGTCTCCTCGAAATACCACACTTCTAGAGGGCACCAAATCAATCACGTGGGTACAAGCCAGCAGCATCCAGAAGGTAACAAATCTCACATGTATCTTACTCAAACAATTTCGCAAACAGATTTGACAGTTTTTACAGATGCCTGGCCAGATAAAACAGACATAAAAGCAGCGTTTATAATTTTAGATAAAGGCGGCAAAATAATAGACAACAAAGAATACAAACTTCCGATGTACAGCAATAACTTTGAGCAGAGGGAATCGCTACTTTAAAAGAAATTGAATGTCTCCAAACTAGCTACACAGAAGGGAGCGTACAGTTGTATACTGATAGCCTATCAACCTTAAAAGCAATTACCAATCCAAATAATCAAAACCGAGATATACTTGCAAAATACAAAACCAGGTGAAAATACCATTCACTTACATTAAAGGTCACAGTGGCGATGTCAGCAACGAAATGGCCGATGAAATGGCTAAGAAAGCAGCAAAATATGGCGAAAAAAAACAGTGGGCTGTTTGGCTACAATTTATTTAAAACAGCTCGATATTAACGAAAGAAAAAAACTGTAATGTTCGATGGCAACAACGAGAAAATAGAAGTTACACATTCCAACAGATAAAAAATGTTCACAACACTCCGGCCCACTTTCCAAGAAAATATAACACCTCGCAGGTTATTAATGGACCCGGTAGGTTTCCAATTTACCATCACGGGCTTGCCATTGCAAATAACAACAAATGTAAATGTAACCCGCCAGCAGACAGCTTCGACCACTATTTACAGAACTGCCGAATAGGAAGGCAACACAGAGAACAACTTTTCACCGTCTATATAAATAATCTCACAAGAAGGAAACCTGAGCTAATAAAAATACTGAAACGTGAAAATTTCAGAAGGAATGACAATCCTAACTAACGGCAATATTCAACAATACTAACCTACAAAATATTTCGGCGCAAAAATTTATACACAAAGACACAAAATCAGCTGCGAAATGCGCGAACAACGTTCACATCTTGCGTAATTATCTGGTTTTCTATTGAGCTATTCTCTGGTCTAATATTCTAGTTCAGTTATCTCTTTACATTTCTTTTTTATTAAAACTTCCAAAATACAACGTTAATGTATTTTTTGCCGGTAAACCTTGGTGGTACGGGAAACGTGTCTATGCATAAGCCCATTTCATAAGGAAGATGTTTCAGTGATGCTGCTTAGGGTAATGGTGCCGTCTGTTGCACGCGCAACGAAGTTCTACCATTACCGAGGCTGGAGATCGCATTTCGCGGTCATCATCACCAGATTGCGTACACGTGCAATGATCTTCTTTGGTGACCCTAAATCTAGCCAATAACACGAATCAATAATATTTTTCTGCAGTTTCTAAAGAACCCACATTCACTTCTTGAGCTACCTTTCCTTCTATCTTTTCATTTCCCCCTCTTTCCTTTTTTTATTAGCACAACCTCAGGTGATTTTTTTTATCAACGCGTTGCAGTCAATCAATTATACTTGGCTGAACTTCCTAAACCAGACTGTTTCCTGTGCCTCGCTCCACTGCCACAGTAAGGACGGAGCATAGGATGCATTCATGAACGCCGCCAACTCATGAGGTCTCCGAAACTGTTCCGGACACGTACAGCAAGAACAAAGGTCGCGCCAGTAGCGAGCACTTTGCTTGTTTGCTTGTTTGGTTGTATTAAATATGTATTTTTATACCCTCCGCTGTGCATTTGAAGCCGAGGAAAGTAGGGCCGTTCACACCCACCCCCACCCCCGGTCCCCCCCTCACAGCAAGCCTTCCGATTTAGAAACGTCAACACAAAACACGCTCTTATGACCGGCAAACGCGCGGCGCACCTCAGCAACTTTTAATTTTTTTCCCAGCGTGTGCACGAGACCTTACTACGAAACGTCTGATAGTATGAGCTAAGGAAAGGATAACGCCAATAAACACGACAGCGCGTAAGCGTGCTGCGCGCGATGCGTATACAACCATATAATGCAAAGTGCCGGCGTCTACAGAAAGCGCACTATGCAAATATGCGCTCGGCCACTAGCAAAAAAAAAAAAAAAAAGGGTGACCAATAGCGCAGAGGACCTACAAACGCTTCAATAATGCATTTCAGCACCTTAACAATGACCGGAATTCAGACAGGCTAACGAAAGAATCGGCACACTTTGCCAAGTTTGCAAGATTGCTTTATGTGCTGCGTGTAACAAACAGCAACTGGTCAATTGGGGCTACCTAACCGAGCAGCATTTCACAGTTATTTCTAACAACTCCAGTTGCGCACAATTTTTGTGGTGGATGTGGGCTGAAATAAAAAAAAAACACAGTGCACTGAGCAAAATTGGCTATTATTATTTAATACCGCAAAAAGGAGGAATTATGGTATACTTGGTCTTGATCTATACTTCAGTGGCCGTTCAGTGACAGCAATATTACTGTCCACGCCACCTTCTACTTTGGTAGTGCCTGACACCGTCACACCGCAGTGGGTCGCATTCAGCTGTACGAGGTCCTTCATGCCGTAGTTGTAGAAATTGCAAATGTGCTCGCACGCATACTCTCTCTGGCCGTTCCTCTTTTTAAACCACACTTTTACGAACCCATCCAAAGTTACGGTTGCTGTCCAGGAGACCATCTTGATGACAAAAGAAAAAAAAAACATTTCGTGAAGCGATTCGTTTTGAACCCAGTAAAGAGCAACTGAATTTGAGAAATTTGTAATTTGTACATAAAGGATACTTGGACCATGAATATTCCAAGAGATATAAAATTACTTGATATTTATGGTTCTTTAAACATTTGTGTCGGGACAAGGGTGTTTTCCTAGAAACAAAATCAAACGCTTCCCTCTGTCGACAAACCATGTAGACAAAATCATTTGAACAAAAACTAAATTAACCTTTCACGTTGCCTCTTCTCTTGAGCTCCTCCCTATTGTGACGGTTGCAACCTCACCGAGTTAACATCCACTGCGAAAACAAATGCTGGTAGAAGGCAAGCCACACGCCAGCCGCAAGGCCAGCACCAGCCAGACGTAATACGGAAATCCCATAATGGCTTTGACGAGAAAGTAAGTCAGATTGGACAAAGTCGCCACCCTAACGTAAACGTATATCCCTTCGTAAAAGGGAACAGCAAGCACGCTATTTTGCCATAAACGTACCATTTTCGACTCGACAATCACCCATAAAACGTGCACAGACTTCTGAGGCTTCACTGTGAACGTGTCTTGCACTTTGAACGTCTCCGATTCGCTTGTCGTCTTTGTTGTCCTTGTACGAATATCGATCACGATATCAAGTCCTGTGCCTGCCTTGATTGCCACGCCCAACCCTTCTGAGGCGGGTATTTGAGCCGAAACATGACCTTTCAACGTTGTACGCACACCCTTGAGAACTTGTGTGGTGACAGTAGTCGTACGCTCCGTTTCTTGAGACAGCTGCACATGCAGCGACTCTTTCTTCTGGCCATTGTGGTACCATTCGTCTAGTGCGGTCGCTCCGTTCTGTTCCACAGAAGTGCCTCCCTGGAAGGCCACTCGTGTGTCATACATCTTGACAGGAGGGCTGCATGAAAAAAAAATACGGCTCAGAGAATGCGAGTCAGATAGAGACAAATATTTCTGCTGCAAAGAAAGTTTTCGGCATTGAATATATAGTGTTAGTTATCCGAGCTACAGGCTCGAAAACTTCGTTTTTGTATCCGATGCGATGCGGCGAAATTTTATGCACTATTCTCTCAAATCTTAGAGTGATGCTGTATGCAGCTGCCCAAAAATGGCTCAATCATGCCCGGTAAGCGCACGTGAAAACGCCATGAGAGAAGGCAACTTTTCCGAGATTGCCCTAAAGCTAGCAACAGTGCATTTGAGAAAAATATTCAGAATGCTTGATCCACTATAGAGACGATCGAAAAAAAAAATAACATTGCTCCAATTCACACTGTGAAAGTGGTTGGAAAGCAAAGCTGTAAACGACACCCAGAACAATTTCCCATGCGACGTCACTTGAATTCACACAGGTGGCTTTATAAGGAGTTATACCAGAGATTCTGCCTTCCGTTACCTAGCATTCGGCGGGGCGGTGCCCCGAACGCAGAAGCGTCGGCAACGGCCGGGCTAGAGTGGCGGACGCCGCCGCTGTAGCCCGGCCGCGCGAAGGCGAAAAGAAAACGGCGAGGAGCGTCATTCGAAGGGTGAGACAGCGGAACCTAGCCATCCTGCTGAGCTAGCTCGGGGCTACACCAACGCGCTACACAAGCACGGACACCGACATAATTCGGCATGTGAGCTTAGGGATTCACATCTTATACCGATTTAAACTAGTTAGTTTAGTAAGTTTGATAATTGCGAGAAAGCTGTGGGGACTCATATAATCGCTATTCATCAGAACCAATTTCTCCTTTCGCCTTTTATATTACCTGTTAAACACAACCGAATTGGTATTAAACAATTGAGAAAACGGAGTCCCATTCGTGGCAGGCAGTGCGTTTGTGGGAAGCAGTGCGTGGCAAGCAGTGGTTGTGCTTGTTTCGCGGCGAGTTCTCTGTATGTGGTCTCTATACATTTTGTTTTCGTACCCTGCAAACCAATCTTGAACCTATCTCTGCCCTATGACCACTTAATTCCTTCGTGTCCGGGTTACCCAGGAGGTGCTGTCGAACAATTTAATCAAGCCGTGCGGAGGAAGCGAGCAATGAACGCGAAGCTGTGCCTGAACAGTCCCAAAACAACCGTCGCTAAAGCAGACGACAATGGCGAGTCGCGCCGATGCGCCCGCCCGCACGAGCGCGCGGGGAACGCTGGGTAAATTCGCCACGCCATCTACACTGTGCTCCGCGAGTGAAAACCTCCCTTCCCTCTGCAGCCGCGTTGGAAGTTTCTTGTCTCGCATGCCACTAAAGAACCGTTGGCTGGTAGAGGTAGACAGCTTTGATTTAAAATCATGTGACAGATGGCCGCCGAGAGGACTCTATCGTAACGTCCACATTCATTTACTCCCGATAGTCCAATTAATTACCCTTGAAGTTACAAACAGTTCCTTGCCCATGGTTACAAAAGTGGCTGTACTTCGCGTTTTATCGGAACTATGCCGAAAAAAAATCGTATAATTTTGGACGGTTCGAACAACTCGACAAACGAGGGAGGTTTTATTTCTGGAGATCGAAACTTCAAATAAATTTTTTGTGGCACATACGTCTGCTTACCTCCTTTCAATGCGAAAGCATGAGGGGTTCCCCAGGCATATCTTATAAAGCGCTTCTTTCGTTCTACTTATTGTTTACGGCTCTTCCTTCGGTTCCCCTACTTGGTGTTCTGGCCCTCCTCGCTGCATTCATCGCGTCGTGTGATTCGGCATTGTCGGCATATTCCCGTGGTCGGCCGCGAATAAACGCTGGAAAAGCTTGTGGTACATCGGCGGTAGAAGCATTTTCGTTCCCAAGCACGGTGGGAATCACTTGTAGCAAGGCCCCGAAAAACAACCCATAGAAAACCGGGGCTTGTGAATGGGGGCGGACAACATGATGGCCAGCGCGCCCTAGGCGGGCCATGTAGATAGGTCTAACTGCACACCCGGTCAGAGCTCTTCAAGGCTTGCTCCAAATGCGAGAGGAGCGAGAAGGGGGAAAGTAATTGTGGGGACACTCGCCGAGGGAATAGTGGGTACCTTGTTCGAGGCCAGGAAGGCACAGAGATTTAGCAAGGGGTTGGTGCCGTAACGGATAGTTTGGAGGAAGGTGGTGTGAGTTTGGAGCAGGCACCAGTGACAAGCGGCCTCGTGGGTGAGCGTAGGAAGAGGGTGAAGATATACCGTGCAGAGAAGGCGAAGTGTTGGGTACAAGAATAGAGCACCTGAAAAGTGGGAATCCCAGGGATAGAACGAAAGATGGGCCTGCTCGGGGGACAAGAGCCCGAAGTGAATACTTTGCAGCTTCATTGGCTTCTCTGCCTATCTGGGCCGCGGTCGAAAGCAGGGTGGGAGGATGCTTATGGGAAATATTTTTAGTGGCGTTTGCGGAAAGTATCCCCACAGACAACTCGCGAATCACTGATTAAAAGCCCGAAAAGATGACTCTGTGTTTTGGGAACTGTACTAAGGCAACGGCGATGGCCTCCTCCACCGTAGTGGTTGCTGATGTGCATAGAAGTGTGAGTGCGTCTAGAGGGGGCCGTCGCGCGACAAGACTATGGTTGTGAGGAAGGCTGGTTTATTGCGGTTCTTCGCCGCGTGCAGATGAAGCGAGTAAGGAGTGAATGTGCGCAGACTTGGATAGGCAGAAGGGTGGCACTTTACGCAACTGCTTGTCCCCAGGGTCCTCTGTGGCTGGGGTGCACCTATTCTTCTCACGTGTACCATCCCGTGCTCCTGTTACCCATTGGCTGCAGTGGTGTGCGCCCCATGACACATGCCCTAAAGCCTCCTTTAGTTAGCCAGCGATGGGAACAGCCATGGCGTAACGCTAAAGCATTCGTCACGCACTCGGGAGGCCAGGATTCTAATCCTACTCAGGCCAAAATATACCATATTTTGCTTTAAAAGTGGTGGATTTATTTTCTTTACAGTAAACTTCATGGGAAGTTTGACATCAATCACAGTGTTTTTGATGTGTTTTTACTAGTGTCAAGAAGAAGGCACCATGCCTTCTTCTTGACACTTTCTTGGCTAAGACGGGGCCCGAAGTTTTTCTTGAATGAGACTGTCTTTTGAATGAGGCAGTGAAGTTGCTCCACGAGTGAGCGTGGATAAATCGTATTCGAAATTGAGCCTGGATCTTCTGGTCAGTAGTTCCCTTTTCTCTTCCTGTTTGCTTTCGAAGTTTCATTCTGGGTACGGGCTCAGTATTTCCCACTCGCGTCGGAACCGTTGTCACGGAACTGGAGTTTCTTGCTTGTAGTCGAACGGACGCTTCCCCTTCACGTGCTTGAATTTGCGTGTTCCGAGATTTGTTTGCGAGCCACTCGTTTTGTAACTGCGATGCACGAATGAATGCCTTGCTGCCGTTGCACGCGGGATCACTTCTAGGTTGTTCATCTGTTGTCTTTATCTGAGTGTTGCCCATACGGGTTGGCTTCTTGGGTTTGGCAGCGGGCGCACCCGAGTCTGAGATGGTATCGGCATCGCTTCGGCGAAATGCCCCGGCGCCGGCTGCTTGGTCGAACTTGGCCTTGCTGCTAAATCCCGCGGCCTGGTTCACCGACGGCGTTGCAAATGTAGGGGCGCTGTGCTGCTCCGTGTTTTCTTCCACTGAACACGACAAACTCGCGGTTTCGGAAGCAGCCCTTGTTGCGAATGGGAGTGCTACAATGGCCGCGTCCCTTTTCAGGGAGGTGCCCCCTCTGAAAAGATCCTGCGTCAGTTCCCCGCACGGGGCACCTTGAGTATTCATGGTGACGGTGAGCAGCGACACCGCGGACCCCGAGCTCCCAACATAAGCCGTGTCCAACCGTGGCGAGGTGTTTAAAGGTGAAGGGTAGAAGCCGTAAACGGTGGCCGTCGGAGCCTTGGTCAAGCTTCTGGCCGATGGGCTCCCTGTCTGTTCACCAGGCAGGGAGCTCCGGGACCTCTTTGACTACCAGGGTAAGGTCAAAGGAGAAAGTACCCCCGTCTCCCTGCTTTCCAATGTATCATATGGCATTTTCCACCCCCCCCCCAAACGTGATCGGCCCCCGAAAAGGGGCCGCACCGAAGTTTCCTTTCCTCCGTTGCCGTCGTTAACCTTTCCTGAACCGAACCATTTTTCTCGATTTCTTGTGATGGAATCCCTCAATTCAACCCACCCTCTTGCATCTCAGTCAGTCTTCTTGATCGCCAAGTATCTTGAAGCCATAGTAGGAAAAACGTATAAATGCAAAAAACAAAGGTCTGGTGAACTCCTCATTGAAATAAATGACAAGCAGCAGTCTGCAAAGCTTCTAGCTCAGACTAGACTGGCTGATCTTGACATCCGGGTCACACCCCATCGGAGCCTCAACAGCTCGGAGGGTGTGATATCCGAGACAGACCTCCTGAACGAAACCGATGCGGATCTCCTTGCCGGCTTGAAGGATCAGGGCGTCACTGCCGTGAGACGCATCACTATCCGTAGAGACGACAAGGAGATTCCCACCAAGCACATCATCTTGACCTTTGACCGCGCAGTTCTCCCACAACATATATATGCAGGTTTTATCCGGTGCTCAATACGTCCGTACATCCCGAACCCGCGGCGCTGTTTTAAGTGCCAGCGGTTCGGGCACGGTACGAACTCTTGCCGTGGCCGAACGACGTGTGCGAAATGCTCGGCGCCCGATCATCCTAGTGACAACTGCCAATCCGATACCCTCACTTGTGTAAACTGCGGGGGACCGCATGCAGCGTACTCCCGCAAGTGCGAAAAGTTCCAACTGGAAGAAAAGATAATCAACATCAAGGTAACCGAGAACATCACCTTCCCGGAGGCGAGAAAGAGGTTCGCCTCTTTCCCTCTGGGGAGGTACGCTGACGCGGCTCGCCGGGGGGCGGAGCGGCGTCTGGTGTCCACAGGGACCCAGTTCAGCGAGTCTGACCTGGTCCCGCCCCCGCCCCCCGCTGGGTTGCCTCACGCAGCCCAACCCGGCACCACGCCGCTTGCTGAGGCAGCAGCGGTTGTGGTGCAAACCACTCCTGTCGGGACCGGTGCCGCTCCCGCCTCTGTCTCCCCGTCCTCCAGTGCGTTGGAGGGTACCGAGGTGATGGACACCACGGGCCCCGCACCGGCTCCCACCGCCACCGCGCCGCCTGTGCCACCTCTGGCGCCCCCGACGGTGGCGGCTCAAACGAAGGGCTCCCGAAGGGGGGCCAAGTCCGGGGGGCCCGGTCCGTCGGGCACCCCTCGGACATCCGACGACGAGATGGATGTTGGGCCGTTCCTGCCTGCAACGCAGCGCAAGGAGCGGCCACCGACTTCCAAGCCTGCAGAAAGGCCCGAAAAGCCCAATCCAAGAGTAACAGCCCCGAAAGACGACACATGAACACACACGAACACACACATTCCAGTCATTCTTAAGTTTAAATAATGGGAACAGAAAATATCATCCAATGGAACTGCAGAGGCCTCCTTAAAAATCTTGACGATGTGTATGAGATTCTGCATGCCAGTCAGCCAAGTATTATGTGTCTCCAGGAAACCCACCTCAACTCTAAACAAACAAATTTCTTAAATAGGTACATGGTATTCAGAAAGGACAGGGTTGGCTGCACCCACTCTTCAGGAGGTGTGGCCATTATCGCCCGTAAATCATTAGCATGCCGCCCTGTCACTTTAAACACTGTCCTCGAGGCTGTAGCGATCCGTACCATAATATTTAATAGGTTGATAACAGTATGCTCGATTTACATCTCTCCTGATTTTGCACTTCTGAGCTCTGATTTCGAGGCACTGGTTGACCAGCTGCCCGAACCATACATACTAACAGGCGACCTTAATGCGCACAACTCTCTTTGGGGCTCCACCAGAACGGATGCCCGAGGTCGCCTGATAGAGAAGTTCCTTACATCCTCCGGAGCATGCCTTTTCAACAAAAAACAGCCTACATACCATAACTTAGGACACAATACATACTCGCATCTTGACTTGGCTATTGGTTCCGCAGTTCTCTTTCCATGTCTTGATTGGGGTGTGGGCACAGACCCATATGGTAGTGACCATTTCCCCACTTCATTAACGTATATAGGTATAGGCCCGAGCAGTCCATCTTCCCATAAAAGGTTTAATGAATCACAAGCAAACTGGAGCACATTCACACAAACATCTCAACTACACCACACATCCATAAAACACCTACACGTGGAGGAAGCCGCCCAACTCGTCACGGCGCACATCCTCGACGCCGCCGAAAAGTCCATTTCCCAGGCCTCCAGTGGGTCTCGCTGACCAAGGAGGCCCTGTTGGAACGAGGACTGCAGGCGGGCGCGAGAGGCCCAGAACAAGGCGTGGGGTGTCCTTCGCCGGTACCCCACGTCAGACAACCTCATTTCTTTTAAACGGGCAAAGGTTTTTGGGAAGCGAGTGCGCCGTGAGGCGAAAAGGGAGAGTTGGCGCACCTTCCTCACTTCCATCAATTCATACACTGATACACACAAAGTCTGGACACGAATGCGAAAACTAAAAGGACAACAGACACACAGCCTGCCCCTGGTTAGTACAACAGGGGACACACTGGAAGACCAGGCTAACACACTTGCACAACACTTCGAACACGTGTCCAGTTCAGCACACTACACAAACACTTTCATGAAACACAAAACATCTGTGGAAAAGAAGTCCCTGCGTGATAACAACAAGTCGCACACTTCTTACAATTCTTGTTTTTCAACTCATGAGCTGAAGGTTGCTCTGAGCACATGTAAGACGTCAGCTCCAGGTGCAGACAAAATCACGTACACCATGATACAACACCTACACCCAGACACTCTTGAAACACTCTTACACCTATACAATAAAATATGGCTTTCGGGGCACATTCCTCGCTCTTGGAGGGAGGCCATAGTAGTGGCTGTCCTAAAGGAAGGGAAGGACCCTTCCTCTCCTGCCAGTTATCGCCCCATTGCCCCGACACGCTGCCTATGTAAACTCTTCGAGAAGATGATAAACAGGAGACTTGTGTACTTCTTATAGTACAATGGTCTTCTCGAGAGCTGCCAGGCGGGCTTCAGGGCGGGGCGATCTACCAACGATCAACTCGTTGCGTTAGAGTCTTATATTAAAGATGCTTTCCTCCACAAGCAGTACTGCATGACGGTCTTCTTTGATCTTGAAAAGGCGTACGATACTGCTTGGCGGTACGGCATCCTCAGCGATTTGAAGTCCTTTGGAATGTCGGGTAACATGGTGAATACACTTGTTAGTTACCTGTCTTTCTAGGGTTCATGTGCACTTTCTAGGGTTCATGTGCACTTTCTAGGGTTCACTGCACTTTCTAGGGTTCATGCGCAGGAAAACGGTGTACCGCAAGGTGGAGTTTTAAGTTGCACTTTGTTTATTGTGAAAATGAATTCTCTTCGGAAGGCATTGCCACCGTCGATTTCATGTTCAATTTATGTAGACGACGTACAATTATCTTTTAAGTCTTGTAACTTGTCTGTCTGCGAGCGCCAAGTGCAGCTTGGTGTGAACAAGCTAGCCGGCTGGGCAGATAGCAATGGTTTTAAATTTAATCCAGGAAAGTGCGCTTGTGTTCTGTTTTCTAAGAGGCGTGGCATTCGGCCGGATCCAGACATTCGACTCCACGGTGCCTCTATTCCTGTCAAAAAGGAACACAAGTTTTTAGGTATAATCTTTGACGGAAAGCTCACATTCAACCCCCACATAAAACAACTAAAACATAAATGCTTAAAAACAATGAATATCCTGAAGGTTCTGTCGCACATCTCTTTTGGTGCTGACAAACAACTTCTTTTACGTGTTTTTACCAGCTTGATAGGCTCACGACTGGATTATGGTAGCGTTGTTTATGGGTCAGCCACTAAAACATCCCTCAGAATGCTGGACCCTGTGCTTCATCAAGGGCTCCGCTTGTCATGTGGTGCCTTTCGGACTAGTCCAGTCGAAAGTCTGTATGTAGAGGGCAACAAATGGAGCCTAGAACGTCAGCGAACCTACACAGGCTTGCTTTATGCTTTTAAAATCTCATCAATGCCTCACCATCCTTTTACATCAGTTTTTTATGACACATCCTTATCTCAACTTCTTACTAATCGTCCATCAGTCTCTGCTCCCTTCGCTTTCAGAGTAAGAGAAGAAGCGTCGCAACTTGATGTCATGTTCTCAGACACCATCAAAACCTTCGCTACTGAACTTCTAGTACCGTGGCAGCTTCGCCCGATATCATGCGATGTATCTTTTATAAGTATTGAGAAAAACATTTCTTGTCCCTGCAGCACAAATATAAGTGTGCTGAATTTTACACGGATGCTTCAAAAACTGCCACAACTGTTTCCTGTGCTGCGCATGGTGGCACCTTTAATGTCTGTAGAACTATGAATAGAAATACAAGTATCTTTACGGCAGAGGCCTATGGCATACTTCTTGTAGTTCAACATATTGTTCTAAGTCGAATTCCGAAATCTGTAATTTATACTGATTCTTTAAGTGTTGTGCGTACATTATCCTCACAGAAGTCTAAAAACCATGTGGTCAATGCTCTCATTAGTACTCTTATGTCTGTGCTTGCGTTAAACTTTGAGATGACCGTGTGCTGGGTGCCAGGGCACTCTGGAATTCCAGGTAATGAGACCGCAGACCGAATGGCGGCCGCTGCTGCCCTTACAACTACCGTTGACATAACAACAGTACCCTACACCGACCTCAAATCACACATCAGACAACACCTTCGCACAACATGGCAAGCACACTGGAATCAACAGACTGACAACAAACTACACATTATAAAGCCACTCTTGGGAGCATACACCACTGATACTCACAACAGACACAACGAAGTTACCCTGGCTCGATTGCGGATAGGCCACACGCATGCAACACATTCCCACCTGCTCACGGGATCTCCTAGACCTCTGTGTAGCAGGTGCGGGGAGGGCCTATCCGTAGTCCACATACTAATAACATGCAAGGCACTTCACACAACACGACACAAACACTTCAGAGAACTCTACAGACAACATATCCCACTACATCCATCGCTGTTTCTAGGGGACGATGCCAGTGTTTCTATGAAACGTGTTTTTGATTATTTGTCAGATGTTAAGTTTTTAAACCTTATCTCATATCACGCATAATCAAATCTGGCCCTATACACCAGCCATCACCATTGCTTTTAATTGATTTTACTATGTCCGATTTACATGTTTTTATACCTGCCTTTTTGTGGTGATCACCTCGCTTCATTATATAACTTCTTTTCTGGCGCTCTTTGCCCTCGTTGGCCTTGCGCCATGAAACACCAACCATCATCATCATCATCCTGCGTCAGTTGAGGTGGCGACAAAGTCTTCGTCGCGGTGAACGACGTCCTCAACGTTGCCTGAGAAATTCGTTCCCTTAACGAAATCTTCGTGCGACTTATCGCGTGTGAATACTCTTCGCCTTCTTCTAAGTCTGCCACAAAACAAAACTGTCAAAGTCGAGAAGGCTCTGGATATGACCATCCAGCTTTCGAAGTTCGTCTTGTTTTTGTTCTGCCATACGGTGCAAATCGATGAGCGTACTTATATTCGATGGTTACGATCCCAAGACCCGAATAGTGGTGTTGGCTAGTTCCGTTATGTCCGCCCGGAGGATGACCCGCGAACTGATAAGTTGGTCCACGACCTGCCTGTCATCTAAACCAGAGAGCGGAGCGAAGCAAGGGTCGGGACTGTCCGATGGGTGGGGTTCATCTCCGGGTTCAAGGTGGGGGTCTGTGTCCAGCCCGCAGCCATGGCAGGCACCATTCAAAGTTGAGGCCTCCGAAATGAGAAGATCCAACGTACCTGAGGCCACGCACTACCTTGAAGGCGCCACGCCGTGAAGTCCGCTGGTCCGTCGTTCCTTGTTTCACGGCACCAGAAATGTTATGGAACGGGACGCAGACGCGAGGCCTTGGCTGACCCGGACCGAGGTTTATTAGCTCCCTTCCCGTCCCTCATCGCGATGATAGTACGCGGTCGTCTTCCTCTTCTTCCATAACTCCGCAACAGCCACCGCGGTGACTGGTCGGGTTATTCCGCAACCAAGAGCCACTTGGCGATGTTTACTCTCGTTCCTTGGCAGTATCCTCTGCTGCACCAGAATCGTGAGGAAGCGCCATGCAATGCTACGCTAACATTTAACAGTACTCAAAAAGAGGTGATTAGCTTTACGAAAGCTCTGATTCAAGACAAAATTGCAGCGGAAATTCGAATCAGTGTGAGTGTGTTTTTTTTGTATTATGGCGGGGAGGCGACAGAGCCATGCTCCAATCGTGGAATTCTCGCACCTACCTTCCAGTTCGTTGATTTCTGGATGACATTCCAGATGCTCTTTTTGACGTTGCTGAGTTAGGCGCACAACTGGAGCGTCTGCAGCTGAGGCAATACTGGATTCCTTATTTCAGAATCAGCTCGATGTTGCATCGGTTCGGGGCAATTATACGATGGAACATCATCGATGTCTTCAGCGCGCGTTGGCCCGCAGCGACGCATTCGAGAGAAGTCACCTTCAGCACGGTACGCGCATTGTCACTATCATCGACTTAACTTTTGTGTTGCTGCAGTGTGTCGACTTTTAAGTACAAGAGCTACCTTTGAAAATATCAACGAGGTGTTTCTCTTTTTCGACGCTTTGCCGAAACGTACTGCCTTCTCGCTATTCCAGTAGGGCGAAGTAACAAACAAGAGGGCTAAGAGGCTTCTCAAAACAAGATATTTGGAAGAATACGCTGCTCTCACAGCCTTCCATTCGCTTCTTGTGCCCCTTGTGGACTGCCTTGACGTGATGGCAACACCAGAAGCTCATTGCTGTAACACGCAACTCTGGCAGTTCGACTCTAGCGCAATATCCAAAGCTTCGGCATGATCTTGCAGGTTACGAACGACGCACATGATTGTGACTTTCATAATCCCCACGAATATATTAAATTTTATTTGACCAATGATAACAAAACTTCACGAATAAGATAGAGACATTGTGGGCTCTTACAACATGATCAACGCAACTATCGCTCGTCTTAAGTCGGAGCACGAACACTTCGACACTGAGTTGGCTAGCTAGTTTCAGATTGCCGGGGAGGTTTCTAACACTTTCGGCACAGAGCTCACGAAGCCAGGATTGCGGGCTTTCAGCGTAACCGCGTCAACGTTCCATCGTTGAATACCAGCGAATACTACCACTGTAACGTTGCTATTCTCTTTCTCTATCATGCCATACAAGAGATAAAAACTCGCTTCCCCAAAAGCGACAGAGGGGGTTTGGCTACGGCTATTGACCTCTGCTTTTGGCTCAGCCGACGTAGAGAAGCTGAGAGAAGACTTGCTCTTTGGGAAATAGATCTGCCGTCATCATCGTCGCAAGATGGAGCTGAAGGAAAGGTGCCATTTTGGACGCGAGATGAATGCAATTACGTGCAGCAGAATATCGGCAGTTTTATCAAGTTCACTGATCAACATGTGTTTCCGAACATTGAGAACCTCTTAAGAACTGGTGGGAATTTACCGTGTAGAGGCGTCGAGGCTAAAAGAAGCTTTTCTGCATTAATTCACAATATGAATTTAACACGATCGACGATGACAGATGAACTTCGAGTGTCTCCGGCTGACCCACGTCCACCGAAGCATTGTTATTGAACCAGAAGAAACGTCAAGCAACTTCATCACAAAGCATCGCCGCAGGATGTTTGACATGTGTCTTACGATTCAGACATGATGACAACTGCCACTTCCAGTGGAACACATATATGTAATTGTGTGAAACGTAGGGGTGAAAACGAAAAAAAAATCTGTTGAAAAAGTCGCTATTTCATCTGTCTGTTTCCGTGTTGTGCAGTGAGTGTCGTTTTTCTCGGCCAATCAGGCTGGCAGGTATCGATGACTGTTCAAGCGATCTGGCTGCATTCTCTTCGATGTGACACATCCACGCACGCCTTCGCTTGCCTGTACACGTTTCATGTATGTGTAACAAATTCCTTTAATCATTTAATAATTTTAGCAATTTTGTTGTGATAATTTACAGTATGATTTTTGGCATTAATATTAAAGTAACCGTTTTACCCCCCTCTCCAGCACCGAACTGTAGCAACGGCTTTGTAAATATACTCTCTTGGTATCAGGTATGACTCGTATAAGACGTCCTACAAGCTGCACCCCCAAAGAAAGGTATTCTGTATCTGCCCCTGGGCCATCAGGCAAGGCCGCCTAAGTACGCGGAAAGGTTGGACGACGTCCCTTTCCTTTAAATTCCGAGAGACCGAAACCTGGCTTTGCTACTGGCATTCCAGAAGCCGTATAATAGGCGGATTTTTTCATGAGCGGGAACGGTGAAGGAAAAAGGCCACTATCCTCCTCTGCCGCCTCATCATCATCATCAATTATAGGAGCTGACCCGTCCCGAAGAAAAAACCTTGATTCGCCCTGGGGCAACGTGCTGCAACAGCGCGATGTCAACACAGTCCGTTCCTGGCGTAGAAACCTGGGTTCATTTTCCACACGAACCCAAGTGAGCTTTTTACTAAGTTGGGCTAGTTGGTAATTCAGTTATCAAACTTAGCGCAGCAGAAACACACGGGACGGAAAGAATACACATGGACGAGGGCACACTTACAACCATAGGTCGGCAAAACAGAAAGAACTCACTCAAACTCAATCACAATTTTTTTCATTCGCGCTGTACTCAATCAAGCTCGGACTCAAAAAGCTTGTCCACAAAATCACTCGTACTCACTCATCAAATACTCATTTGTATTCATACTCACTTGTACCCAAACTCATTTGTCCTCACGAGTACTCGTACTCAATCTGTACTCATGAGTACTGAATCTGTACTCATGAGTACTCACTCTGTACTCATGAGTACTCAATCTGTACTCATGACTACTCAATCTTCTGTACTCATGAGTACTACTCATTCTACGCTCATGAGTACTACTCATTCTGCCCTCATGAGTACTCAATCTGTACTCATGAGTATTCAGTTTGTATTACTCACGAATAATCAACTTATCTGCACTGTTAGCTAGGTCTTATCTCGAATGGAAGAATAAATAGAAAAAAAATAAAATGTTTAATTGATTAGAAAAACACAGGTTACATATATATAAGGACAGAGGAAGAAACGTCTGACGCGGTGCACTGTCGTAGGGCGACTTACTGCGCGAAGGCACGTACATGTGAGAGAGCTAAATGGAACGTAAGCACTCGCGTTGCGTCTGGCGTCTTCTCTTGTTTCCGGAATAAAACAACGAAGTCTAGGCCGGGTCGGGCTCAGGGGAGCTCGGGACTTGTCGGTGCGGCCGTGGCCGTAAACTGAGGTTTTGTGCGTGTCTTGGGGTGGCAGCTTTTGTAGTCCGTTTTCGTTTCGGGGCGCGCTGATACTCTCGTAATCGTGCTCCAAATCTGAATTGTGCCTGCCCGCAGGCAAAATGAAACGTTCGCGTAGATTGACGTCCGTTCGTATCCAGATCACTGTCCGCTTATTCACAGATGCTCGATGCAGGCGTTTGTTTTTTATTGTTCCGGATACTAGAAACTTCGTTAAGAGGGTGTTCATCTCGTTGAGTTTCGGTGAATTTCAAATCTGCTTGATTTTATTGTGTGTGTGCCGTGTGACTGCCTCCGTCACACCTGAACTTGACGGTGTTTACGGCGTTGCGTTAGCCGCGCCGCTTCCGTCGGCGATTGCGTTCGTGTAGCTCGTCGCGTGCTTGATGCATGTGGGGGCGTAGACGTCT
This sequence comes from Haemaphysalis longicornis, assembly GCF_048455015.1. Classification (NCBI taxonomy): domain Eukaryota; kingdom Metazoa; phylum Arthropoda; class Arachnida; order Ixodida; family Ixodidae; genus Haemaphysalis; species Haemaphysalis longicornis. The sequence continues at coordinate 273,097,082 of NW_027526295.1, read as the reverse complement.
GGTTTGTCCGGTGGCTAGTTGCGTTTGTGTAGGGATGGCATAGTTCGGCGCGTTGAGGACGTTGCTTGAATTGTCGTGTGCGTTGCGTATGGTGCGGGAGCCGTTTGGCTTTTCGTTTAGTGTGCGGTAGCATGGCGTTTTCGTAAGGTGGCATGGCTGATCAGTCAAGGTCGTTGCGGCTCCGTGCTCGCAGTCGCAGTGGTTGTTTCGGAAGTGAAACCGTTGTGGTGGGGAAGCAGGCGTGGTTCATGCCGTCCGTTCGGGCCCACATTCCTTGGCGTCGCAAGCGTGACTTCATGGTTAGGGCATTCGATGCCTTTGTCTGGATCGGGTTCATTTGTTTCCGTTCTTGCCGTGTCCGTGTCGTCGCTCAAGCCCTCGTCTTTTGCCCGTTGTTTCGAGAATGCTAGAATCGCTATCTCTCCCATACAAGCAAGCTCCGTTCGTCCCGAGTCCGCTTGCTCGCGGTTGCGTCCTCTTGTACGAAATGGTGTTTGTCGTGTGAGTCTCGGTCGGAGCGTGGGTGCCGGGGATCTTGTTCGTTCTAGCTCGGACATGCCGCATGCGCTGGACATGTCGTTGCTCGTTCACGGACATACCTACACGAGTGTTATGTCGTTCGTCCGCTGGACATCGGGCTGGAGCAGCGGGTGTAGAGAGCTCGTACGTTCCGGTAGGGTTCTGCGTGCGCTGGGTCTATTTTTGCTTGTGGCCAGGTGATTTCTGCGGTTGTTACATTCGCTGGGCAAGTCCGGATAGCAGCAGTGGGAGCGGAGGATGTCGCGAGTAGTAGTTTCCTCCGTGTTTGCTGGCTTGGTGGCGTTCCGTGCGCTGTGCATTTCGTTCGCCGTGGTCAGCTCCACTGGTTCAACTTGGATGTTGTTCGTCGCCTCTGGTGCGCACCGTGCGCTGTGCGTCTCGTTTTATCTAGGAAACTCCCCTATAATTGGTGTGTGGTTGTTCGCCACGTACGGTGCATTTCGGCCGCCGTGCGTCTTGTTCGCTGGTTGTGGCCATATCCACCAATCCAGATGTGATGTCGTTGGTTGCGTGGACCGGCGCCGAAACAGCACGAGCGAAAAATGTACGTACTGGCTCCGTTGCGTTCCGAGCTCTCAGCGTTCCGTTCGTGTACGTCTGTACCGGAATCGCGGGTGCCAGGAACGTGGTGCCTTCTGGCTCGTACACGCTGCGTACGTTGCGTGTCTCGTTGCTCGTTGCTGGAATGACCTGCGCGTGGGCGATATAGCGGGTGGGCGATGTAGCAGAGCAACGTGTGTTCGTTATTTCGCCAGAAATGCACTCACCTTCGATGCGTTTCCGTAATCGTGGCAATTACCTGGGAGAGGTCCGGTGAGCACGCAATCACAATTTTGCATGCGTCGTATCGTTCATGTGCGTGCCGTCGTGCATTCTGCCTATGTCCGGATCTCGTGCAGTCCAGGCGCCGTGGGAAACGTGCGGCCGGCTCTCGACAGTTGTCTCTGAAAACTTTCTCGTTCATCACGCACTCTTAACAACTGACCTGATCATATTCTCAAGTTTCTTGAGATCGTTTTGTCGTACCATGAGATAGGGCACTGCATATGGTATGCGGCTGATGAAGAAGACCTGCACTATAGGCGGAGCGTCTCGCATTCCTGGAGGCCCCCGTGTTTGCCTGAAACTCGACAGATCATTCGGCTGATTTGTCCCCACGTGGATTTAAGTTTGTTAAGGGCAATGGCGTTATTGCATTTGTTATTACTCCCTTCTAAAACGTCCAAAGAACGTTTAACACAGCTCGGGATGCACAATATGATCAGTGAGCTCGTAGAGAATCAGTACACGAGTCAAATCATGCGACTGTCAATGATAACTACTGGCAGGCAGGTCCTTGAAGATTTCCGCATCGCTCTAACCCCTACCACTGAAGACAGAGCGGACATCCCTCCCCTTGCGCGCCGCAAACTAATCGTTAAACCTCTGCCCCGTAATATGCATCCTGACCGAATCTCAGGAAGAAGGCAAGCCCGAGCAACAGCCATAACAAAACAATATGGCACCCGTAAAGGCGTCTATTATGTAGACGCAGCGGGGCCCACACCAGAGGGCATCTGTACGGTTGCCGTACTGCATGAGGGAATACAAGTGGATGGACTATCAATGAAAACAAGTAAAATTGAGTTTGCTGAAGAGACGGCTATAGATTTGGCTGCCACTCACTCTGACGAAAGGCACATAATGTCTGACTCGCAACAAGCTTGCCGAAATTTCATCAGGGGTCGGATAGCACTCCTAGCTAGAAAAAAATTCTCACAAATGCCAATCTAGAAATATCCGACACCATAAAAACTACTTCGATGGGTACCTGGCCACCAGGGAGTAGAGGGGAACGAGGCTGCGCACACAGCCGCCCGAGCGTCTCTCCCCCAGAGTTCCTCTGACTTCCCAGGCTCTGACGGTACACTTGTACCTTACCCGCTAACCACATTCTCTGAGGTCACAACATACCTGCGCCACGGTAGGCGGGCGTTCCCGGTGCCCGCCAAGGGCCTGGATAGAACTGAGGAGCGCCATCTTCGCCGGCTGCAGACGGGCTCATTCTACAGCCCCGCAATGCTCAAACACATCAACCCGTCCTTTTCGAGTTCGTGTAACTTCTGCCAACGAGGGAGGGCTAGGAGGCAGCCCTGTCCGGCTGCTCGGACCTAGAGTCTCAGCGGGCTCTCGTCCAGCGGGCACGGGTGGCGGCCTCGACCAATGGGATCCCGGACTGAGGAATACCACCCATGCAAGAAAGGCCTAGCCGCCTCTCCCTCTCTTTAACTCTGTCTTGTACATTAAGAAAGTTTTTCCTCCTCCTCCTCCTCCTTTTCCTCCTCACGCAGCCTCCTGCTCTCAAACAGCGCCGCTTGCAGGGTCCTCTGCCGTTTGGTGTCGGAGGCAGCCTTGAAGTAGCGTTGGTACATTCGTTCGTTTGGAGAGATGGCGACGTTCTCCGTTATCCTCTAGAAGACGCAAGACGATGTCGTCCTTACGGCCAGAGCAGGGTAGCCTTCGTAATCGTAGTGCGCTCACGAACTGCTGTTTCTTCGCAGAGCATAGGACGTAGCGTTCCGTTGAAGACAGCCGTGTGTCGACCACCACTGACATGGAGTCCGTCGGTGCCTCACGTCTGCGTGCCGCACTCTCGTAGTCGTGGTGCGGTTCGTCCACGTTGTTCGTCTCTTCGTCCGTTCGCCCTCTCATTGCCTCAAATCCTGATCCTGTCGAGTGCAACATCTTAGCTAGGTCGTGGCTCGAATGAAAGGCTAAGCAGAAAAAAATAGAATGTTTAACTAATTATGCAAGGCTAAACAAAATATGCGAGGCAAAACAAGGCGTCGCACGCGTTCAACTGGATATTATGAAGTCCGATTCACAACTCACAAACGTGCTTAGGTTGTGGGGATCACGACTTTCACGCGAACCCCTTCCTGGCTAGATTCCCATCGCGGCCGGCGCCCAACGCGCCTCGCTCACCGACGAGAACCATACGGGAGGGCGCCAGCGACCGGGCGGTTTGTTGTCGCCCTGGTGGAGGCGTTGACCCTTTTCCCCTCTGCCTTACCCGAGAACCAGTTCTTCCTCGATACTAGCGCCAGCAAAAGGCGAGGTCTGGTGGGTTGTCGGATGACGTGAGGACCCCCTCTTGTCTTGGGGATCCGGTAGCGCGCAGGCGTTTCGGGGCGCTGGTCGGTCCTGACCTGGGGAACGCGCCACAAATGACGCTTCCGGACGAGCTGGGAGACTGCAACCGTGCTCGCGCTCGTCAGCGCTCCGCTGCTCCGGTATGCCATCGGTGAGTCGAACCATCTCGAACTCTAGCGTTGTTTAATGTCTAGCTCCCAGTGTTACCGTTATGGCCTACGATTAGTCTGTATTCAGTATATTTGATTTCACCTTGCAATAAATGCTGTCATTGATCTTTTGCCCTCGCTGCATCCTGCCTTTGTCTGTCTTCGCCAACAACGGACCCGTCCGCAGTCGGCGCTCGCAAGGCATGTTTGCTGAGCGCGGATGGCTGCGGGGTGGGAAATAACTAGTGTGTGAAATGTAGAATCCCACAAGGTGTACTCAAATATTTTATTTCCATTGCTGGGGCAAATTCCACCGCCACGCCTGTACGGTGGGGCTATATGCTCACTTGTAAATGGCACTACGCGAGACCATATTACTAGCGAACCTGAGCAAAATGTTTCAAAACGGGAACCTAATAAAACCATATGGGCGCACGCACGTCAGCAATATTGTCGCTTGAATATGCACAGCGGAATGGTGCGGACAATTTCGGTGAGACAAACGTTACAAACCATGCAGTCGGTTTGACGCGAGTTACGTAAATTAACTGCGACTGTTGAAATGAGCGGTTCGGCTCACGAAACGACTGCACAGCGGGACATGTGTCTACGGAAACTTCTGAAGACAGAAAAAGAGGAACTTCAGTGTGCCTAGTACGTGCATTGTTAGCAGCCTCCACCGCCTCTCCCTTAAAACAACTGGAAGGGAGCAAGCGCAATGAAGCCGCCACGCGTTCACAGGCGGCGTCAACAAAAATAACTGCGGCAGTCAACAAGTGTCATAGGAGTAGAGCAACTGCAGCCGCGTTTCCCGCCGGGCCCCCACCCACTCGTTTTTCCCTCTTCACTGTGACCCTTTTGCGAGCGACCGCCGAGAAACGCTTACAGCGCCAAACAGAGACCGGGAAAGGGGGGAGGTGCAGTTTTCGTTGTCTAATTTTGCCATCCTTGACTGTTAAGCTGCACAGCGGCACCGCTAAATGTTGGCGACTCGTACACGCGCGTCTGAACTCGAGCTCGTGATAGTTTGCACTACTGTACTCACGAGTGCATATACTCAAGAGTGCAAGCACTCGCAAAACCAGTATTCATGAGTACGGTGTACTCACGAGTTCTGTGTACTCACGAGTACTGTGTACTCACGAGTACTGTGTACTCATGAGTACTCATACATATTAGTACCCAAACTCATGAGTACTCATACTCACGAGTACTGTGTACTCATGAGTACTCATACTCATTAGTACTCAAACTCATGAGTACTCATACTCATGAATACTGTACTCATGAATACTCATAATCATGATTAGTGTACTCATGAGTACTGTACTCACGACTAGTGGACTTACCCCTGTACTCACTCGTCATTATACTCACCATTTTTTTCTGGGTGTGTACTCAATCATCGTACTTATTCATGAGTTTGAGTACAAATGAGTACAAATGAGTGTACTCACGAGTGCGTACGCCGACCTATGCTTACAACTGATTCTTTATTCACATGATGGCAAATATATATGCTCAGCCTTAGCAAGAACAATAAAAAGAGGAAAAAACAAAACAACAAAAAATAAAAAATACAAAATACTGACAAAGAGCGAGTACACCCAACACGCGCCAAACATCTTCACAATCACAGTGACCTGTCGCATATGGCATCACATTGCAGGAAATGTAATTCACGGTCAGATAACACGACTGACGGTATGCGAACACAGCCGTTCCTTTCACGCGCCATCTGAGCTGCCTCACTGATTAAGCGCACTTGCTTGTCCTTAATTATCTCGACTACTGTTGTGCCAGGGAACTGCGCAGTGCAACCCCTACACGTGCTGACATGCTGTGACAAAAAACCTTCCTAGCCATTATGCACATTATTGGCATGCTCGCGTAGACGCTCATTGAAGCATCTACCCATCTGTCCTACGTAGCTCACGCCGCACGACAAAGGAATTCTATACACTACATTTTGAACACATTCTATGAACTGTGTTCTGTGTTTGACAGTGCATTGGACCTCACGTCGCTTTACAGGATAGTCACTGCCAGCCAGCTCGGACAACTTATTGGGAGTGCTGAAAACGACTTTCACGTTAACACGTTGTAACATTTTCTTAAGGCGATGGGACACGGAGTGCATATACGGAATCAGAGCCACTCTCTCTCGTGTTTCCGCTGTAGCTTGACCTTGTATGCCGCGGGCAGTGCCTCTGCATTTCTGTTTCCTTCGCATTGTCTCGGATACGGAGACAAGCAATGGGCGAGGGTACCCTGCTCTGTCTAGTCGCTCCGATTAATCCAGCAGACTGGCTAACAAGGCGTGGTGGCAAGACGTCTGCAAAGCGTTCGAAAAACATGTCGGCACAATCGTTCTCTTAACAAGTTTGCTGTGAGCTGATGTGAACGGCAGAATTAGCTTCTGCGCGAGAGGCTTGTAACACCAGCACGTGTGTGTCACGAGCTTTTTACTCGTTACAACGTAGACTATTTTCTGCTCCGTGTAACAACAATTACGGTTGTTGCCACAATGAAACACTTAAATCTGTCGCATTAAAGCCAAATAGGTCTCGGCTGGGTATCTACTGCCTAAAGAAAGGACTAGCGGTGGACGTAAAGGGTAAAAAGGGGCTATCGAAAGACTACACAAGTAATTGGGGAAGACAAATAAGTCAATGGAGAGAAGAATTAGCAAACAATGAACTGCAATAAACTTCGGCAACGCAGTACACAAACGGTTAGACGCCAGTGGAAAAAGCCTTCATCTTGTGGGGGTATTAGGATTATGATGATGATGATGAAGTTGACGACGCGGCTAACGTGCCGTTATCTTTTAGTGTCATAATGTAGGTGGATTCTTTCTTTGAGAAAAGGTTATAAGTTAGTACCAGATACTGCACGACATAGGAGTGCTCAAAATTGGCGAACCAGATTTACGTATTTTTGGTGCTTACGCAGCAATGGTGGAGTCAGCCTAACGAAAAGGGAGAGCCTCGTAAAGCCTAGTCAACCATGGTCCATATTCCCACGATCCATCCGGTGATTAAGAAATGCGCAGGGTATACTCAACGCCTATATATATATTCTTCATAAATTATGAGCAAGCAGTTGATTCGGTCAAAACGTCAGCAGTCATTTCGGAATTGCGGGATCAGGGTGTAGAGGAGCATTACGTTAGACTACTAGAGGGTATCTACAATGCGTCCATAGCTACCATCGCCCTCCCTAAGGAGAGCAGTAAAGTACCTATAAAGAAGGGCGTGAGACAAGGAGACACAATCTCTCCAATGTTATTCACAGCATGTTTACAGGAAGTATGAGAACATCGGACTGAGAATACGTAGGCGGAAGGGTTGATGGAGAATACCTCAGTAACCCAAGATTTGGTGATGACGTTGCCTTCCTAAGTAACTCGGGGGGGGGAATTGCAATGCATGCTTTCCCCACTGGACAAACAGAGTAGAACCGTGGGCTTAAAATTAATCTGCAGAAAACCAAAGTAATGATCAATAACCTCGGTACAGCATAGTGGTTTGAGATTGGTGGCGAGACAGTGGAAGTGGTAAGCGAATATATCTACTTAGGCCAAGTTGTGACCCCGGATCCCAAGCATGAGGCAGAGATAATTAGAAGGATAACAATAGGGTGGAGTGGATACGGCAGACATTCTCAGATAATGAATGGCAGCCTACCATTGTCCCTGAAGAGGAAAGTGTATGACAGCTGGATATTACCGGTACTCACTTACGGGGCAGAAATTTGGAGGCTCACTTAGAGGGTTCAATTTAAATTGAGAACGACTCAGCGGGCAATGTAGCGGAAGATGATAGGTGTAACATTAAGGGACAAGGAGATAGCGGAGTGGGTCAGAGAACAAACGCGTGTTAAGGACATATTAGCAGAAATTTAGATGAAGAAATGGCTGTGGGCAGGGCATGTAATTCGAAGGCACGGTAACCGTTGGTCATTAAGGGTAACAGAGTGGATCCCTAGAGAAGGCAAGCGTGGCAAGTGGCGCAAGAAAGTTAGATGGGCAGATTAGATCAAGAAGTCTGCGGAGATAGATTTGTCGCAGTGAGCACAGGACCAGGATAATTGCGAGTAATGGGAGAAGCCTTTGCCCTGCAGTGGGTGTAGATAGGCTGATAATGAAGATGATGATATACCTGTTCACGTTAGGACGAAGTGAAACATTTGAAGAGCATGTAATTGAACAGACTGACTCCCTCTGATGAAAATGCGTTTAGCCACAGAATGGGCAGTCATCATCATCATCACCAGCCTATCCACGCCCACTGCAGGGCAAAGGCCTCTCCCATTATTCTCCAATTACCTCGGTCCTGTGCCAACTGTGACCAATTTATCCCCGCAAACTTCTTGCTCTCATCTGCCCATCTAACTTTCTGCCGCCCCCTGCGACGCTTGCCTTCTCTAGGGATCCACTCTGTTACCCTTAATGACCAGTGGTTATCTTGCCTTCGCATTACATGCCCTGCCCACGTTCATTTCTTCTTCTTAATTTCTACCAATATGTCTTTAACACCAGTTTGCTCCCTGACGCACTCCGCTCTCTTACTGTCCCTTAATGTTACACCTATCATTTTCCGCTCCATTGCCCGCTGAGTCGTTTTCAATTTAAGTTGAACCCTCTTAGTGAGCCTCCAAGTTTCTGCCCCATAGGTGAGTACCGGTAAGATGCAGCTGTCATCCACTTTCTTCTTCAGCGACAATGGTAGGCTGCTATTCAATATCTGAGAATGTCTGCCATATGCACCCCACCCCATTCTGATCCTTCTAATTATCTCTGCCTCATGGTTGGGATCTGGGGTCACAGCTTGGCCTAAGTAGATATATTCGCTTGCCACTTCCACTGCCTCGCCACCTATCTCAAACTGCGGTGCTGTCCCGAGGTTATTAATCATTACTTTAGTTTTCTGCATATTAATTTTGAGGCCCACGGTTCTACTCTGTTCGCCCAGTGCGGAAAGCATTCTTTGCAATTCGTCACCAGAGTTACTTAGCAAGGCAACTTCATCAGCAAATCTTAGGTTACTGAGGTATTCTCCATTAACCCTTACTCCCACCTGTTCCCAATCCAACGTTCTGAATACTTCTTGTAAGCATGCTGTGAATAACATTGGAGAGATTGTGTCTCCTTGTCTGACCCCCTTCCTTATAGGTATTTTACTGCTCTCCCTATGGAGCATGAAGGTAGCTGTAGACCCATTGTAGATATCCTCTAGTATTCTTACAAAATGCTCATCTACCCCCTGGTTCTGTAATGCCTGAATGACTGCTAGGGTTTCGACCGAGTCAAATGCTTTCTCATAATCTATGAAGGCTATATATAGAGGTTCAGTATACTCAGCGCACTTCTCTATCACTTGATTGATCGTGTGAATATGGTCCATTGTTGAATAACCTTTACGGAACCCTGCTTGTTCTTTAGGTTGACTGAAATCTAAGGTTGCAGAGATTCGGTTATCGATTACCTTGGTGAATACCTTGTAGACGACTGACAGTAAGCTGATCGGCCTGTAATTTTTCAAGTCCTTCATGTTGCCTTTCTTATGGATTAGGATGATGTTCGCTTTCTTCCAAGATTCCGGTACCATTGCGGCCATTAGGCATTGCGTATACAGGTTTGCCAGTTTTGCAAGTACAATTTCTCCGCCATCCTTCAAGAGGTCTGCTGTTATTTGATCCTCACCAGGTGCTTTACCCCCTTACATTTCTTTCAAAGCCTTCCTTACTTCTTCGGTCGTTACTGGTGGGATGTCTATCTCCTCTGAACTACTGTCTCGTTCGGCATTATCCTGCATGTCCCAGCTGCTGTACAGATCGCTATAGAACTCCTCGGCCACTGTGACTATTTCATCCCTATTTGTGATGACATTGCCTTGCTTATCCTTAAGTGCATACATCTGATTTTTCCCCATGCCAAGACGTCTCTTCACTTCTTTCAGGCTACCTCCGTTCTTTAAAGCGTATTCGATCCTCTCCATATTATATTTCCGTATGTCACCTGTCTTACGCTTATTGATTAACTTTGAGAGCTCGGCTAGTTCTATTCTGTCAGCTGCGGTGGAAGTTCTCATGGTTTGCCGTTTCCTGATTAGATCTTTCGTCTCCTGTGAAAGTTTACCAGTATCCTCTCTAGCCATAGTGCCCCCGACTTCTAGTGCACACTCCGTGATAATGCGTGTAAGGTTGTCGCTGGCTTCCTGTGTCGTAGGCTCGGCTTCCTCGTTAAGGGCGGAATATTGGTTCTGCAGCGCGATCCTGAATTCTTCTACTTTACGTCTTACTGTTAGCTCATTTATCGGCTTCTTTCGTACTAGCTTGTTGCGGTCCCTCCTCAAATCTAGCCGAATTCGAGATCTTACCATGCGGTGGTCCCTACACCTTACCCTTCCGAGCACTTCCACATCCTGCACGACGTCAGGGTTATCGCATAATATCAGGTCTATTTCAACACGGAGAAAGTGTTCCTCCGAACACTTTTTCCGTTAGTATTTAATTTCTTAGCGCAGTGTAGCGTATTCTGGGGCACTATTTCTCCGAGTTCACAACATTTCCTAGGGCGATGGGGGTTACGGAGAAAAAAGGGGAAGGTAAAAGAATTTAGACGTGTCACTCTGCCGCACAGCTGAGCAAAGGTACAAGCTGCAGCAAAAGAAATATACCGACAAGGGTTGCTGTGTAGCGAACCCTGAACTCCACGCTAGTCAGCATTCCTAGTCGCTAAAACCAGCTATATATATATGTACATGCATATTTATATACACATATATATACACACACACACACACACACACACACATATATATATATATATATATATATATATATATATATATATATATATATATATATATATATATATATATATTTATATATATAGCAGAGAAGGAATTCTTGGCTACTGTTTAAATATTCAAAAACTTGGGTGCGACCACTTGGAAAACACTAACAAATACTTTATTTCGACAGTTTCGACCAGTGGTCTGGTCTGCTTCAGGGAAAATTACAAGTGACTGAATATGCTCTACGATACACACTTCACGAGAGAGGGGAATTTTGCCCTCTACCTCTCTTTCTTGCCAGAAAAGAAACCAAATAAATGAAAGCAAACATGTACAATAATCTCAGCGGCACATATACACGTCTCTCCCCAGGCGAGCGGCGATACAAAGCAAGGAGAGGGGAAAAGGAAAACAGGAGAAAAAAGGAGTATAAAGAAGGAGGCAATTAGAAATAGAGAAAGAGGGGAGAAAAGGAGAGGCAGAAGAAAGGGGGGTTCTCAGAAGCAGACACTGACGAATACGAAGGTCGAACAGCGGAAACTTGAAAGGTAGAGTGAGGGACCGCTCAGCGGCTCAGAATGACGTGACGTGCCGCATTCCGCGGACTGTAAAAAAGAGAGGAAAAAAACGGAAGAAAAACCCCTAGGAGTGAATTATGTTTGAAGAACGTTGTTGCGAATGTAGATAAGCGCCACATGGCCCCCAGTAGCTCACGAATGCCAATACAGGGTCTAAACACACATAGCGAGAGGAGCGGAGGAAACATGAGTACGGAGGCTGCGGCGTCGGGCAAGGTCCGCTCACTCAACATGGTCCGAAGTCGTGTTGTAATCGATAGCCCGAGTCGTCGCGGCGCGCCACGGAGATTTATTGGTGCAGAAGCGCTAGCGGAGCGCCGAAACGTCGCCGGAGGAGTCATTCCCGTGCGGAAACGCACCCCCCTAGCCCCCTCCCGTTTTCCCGAAGCTCGTAACCGTGTGGTCGCCAGGCGCGTGTTCTCTATTTTGTTAAAAATGGCAAAACGATAATGAGGAGAAAAGTAGGTCTGAACCGCAGATTTATTGCTAACAGCACTCGTTTGGCTCCCTCGCCGCACGCCCCCCGCCCCCTCCCCCCAAAAAATAATAATAATAATAATAATAAAAAAAAAGTTCACGTATGGTCTCGTAGGCAGCCCAATCTCCTTGCGCTCTCGTTTATACCCTCAGTAAGCGTCCGAAATTTATGTATAAAGAACGATTCTCTCTGTTCCCGCTCGTAAGTATTGCGGAAGCCGGACGGAATTAACACTACTTGTATTCTTTCGAAGGAGTGATCCGGGAGGCGGAGGTGCCTGGACAGTGGAAGACCGGGAAGTCCCTTTACATGCGACTTGTGATTGTTAAATCTGGTGCGGAAGGGCGTTGCGGTCTGTCCAATGTACTCCTGATTACAAACGAGGCAACGAAGTTTATAGATTACGTTTGAGGTGTCGCAATTTAAATTTTCTTTGATAGCATATTTAAAGGTTGACCTGCTGGCTTGGGCAATATTAGTCGTCTCGATGTGGGCGCAGACTTTACAGCGCGGCTTGCCGCATGGCCGGCCGCCTTGAGCTCGCTCAGGTGGCTCTGTTTTAGCGTTGACTAAGAGGTCCCTCAAGTTTTTGCCACGTCGGTACACAACACGAGGGGGCTGCTGGAAAATGGCCGACAACCGGTCGCTCTGTTTGATGATATTGAAATTTCTTCTCAAGATGTCATTTACTTTAGGAATTTTGGAAGAGTAGGTGAGAACCAAATTAGTCTCGGGGTGGTTTTCGTTTCGGCTTTTAGCTAGAATGTCCTCTCTTTCTAAGTTGCGAGCGCGCTCAATTGCATCGTCAACTATTCCTTCTGGGTATTTTTGGCCAATCAGGGAGGTCTTAAGTTCACGTGCATTTTTCTCGAAATCCTCCTGCCCAGAGCATATTCTACGGTACCTGTGTGCCTGTGAATACGGTATGCCTGTTTTACAATGGCGAGGGTGGCTGCTAAAGAAGTGGAGATACTGTTGGCGGTCAGTGGGCTTCTTGTACAATGTTGTTGAAATGTTCCCACTGTCCAGGAGCAGTGTGACATCTAAGAAATTAATGGTTTTGGTTGAGATCTGATGGGTTAGTTTTATTGAAGGATGCAGGGAGTTGATATCTGAAATGAATTCCGTGAGGCTCGCCTCATCGTTGTCCCAAATGAAGAAGATGTCATCCAGAAAGCGCTTGTAAATTACGGGTTTAGGGCAGCGTTTTCCAATGAATTCCGTTTCCAATGACGCCATGAAGATATTGGCATATGTTGGTGCCATTTTAGTCCCCATGGCTGTGCCGTTAATTTGAAGGTAGTGTTCACTGTCGAATTCAAAGTGATTGTATTCAAGGACTAGGCGGAGGAGGGTTTCTAATGTGCTAGGGCTGACATCTAAGCAAAAATTAGAGTCACCGTAAGATGAAATCGCGGCCAGTATGCCATCAGTATGAGGAATGTTTGTATAGAGCGACGTAACGTCCATGCTGACGAGAAAACTGCCAGGTGGGACAACTAGGTTCGAAACCTCGCGGAGGAAGTGACCCGTATCTTTTATGTATGAGGGGAACGTTGGAGGGATATCCTTAATTAGGTGGTCGATAAAACTGGATATTTTTTCTGTTGCCGTTCCATTGCTCGACACGATAGGGCGGCCAGGATTATTTTCTTTATGTATTTTGGGAAGAAGGTAGAACCGGCCAGGCTTAGAATTATGAGGTACCATTAATTTATACATTGCGTGGGTAATTTTCCCATCGTCCAGCAATGACTTGAGTGCGTCGCTAATTTCGGCTTCAAACTGTATTGTTGGGTCGGCAGCAAGCTTGCGGTAGAATGTCTTATCAGTTAGCTGTCGCTGCCCCTCTTTTAGGTAGTCATTTTTGTTCAGAATCACTACAGCCCCTCCCTTATCCGCCGGTTTTATTGCGATGCCAGATATTATATATATTATAATTACGATATTATAATTACGATATATATACATATATATATACATATGTGTGTGTTTATATATATATATTTTATATATAGGGTGCAATAAAACTTCGAAGATGTTAAAGTAAACAAGAAAAGAAAACTTTGAACACGGTATAAACCCCGATGGTTGCCAACGTTTTAGCAAAAAGAGTTGCCTGACGAAGGCAACTCTTTTGCTGAAATGTGGGCAACAATAGTGGTTTATGCCTTGTTCGAAGTTGTCTTATATATATTGTAGAAAACGTCCAGAGAGGTAAGGCAGGAGGCCGTCGTCAAAGAAAAGCAAATATATTTACATTATGTGCAGGGAACCGTTCGTCTATGCAGCCATCTCGTCGCCTCTTGCAGTCGTCTTCATCTACTTCGTCTGTGTGCCTGCTGAGCTGGGTGCGAGCTTCTTCGTCTTCCATGAATGTTCCAACACCTTTCCATCCCACAAGAGTTAATTTGAGCGGTGATGTTGTCGGTCAAGTTGCTGTTCGTGTCCAGCCGGTGTCCGATTTCGTTCTTTTTTCTTATCTTCGGTCTTCACTTTCTTCTACACTTTGCCTTTCTTCTAATCTTCGATCTGTGTTTTTCCATAATGGCTACGTCAAGGGATGAGTTAGGGGCATAACGTTTACGGTAGTCAAGAATGCGCACTGGCTTAAGGTGTAGTTTCAGTGACGTCTTGCATTTCCACCTAACACAATGTCCTCCAAGTTTCTTCCACAACGTACCACAACGTCTTCCAGGTTTTTTAAATTTCCGAATTCGTTTAGTGGCCTGGGGTATCGTCTACTTCATAATGATCATGGCAGCGTCCTTCTTTGATCTCTGTTCTGGAGATGTGCGGCATTTTACAGTCGCCCTTTGGCAGGTTCGAAGCGGCTTGATCGCCGTTGAGTGGTCCGAGGTATCACGAAGAGCGCGTTTAGGAAGTTCGTATCTTGTGGCACTTCGATCGTGTGGTTGTAGCTGCTGCACTTGTGTCTCGGTTGTAGGGCTTCCACAGTGGGCACTCCTTTCCCAGCCACACTCTTTCGAATCCTGGTCACGCCTGCCTCTTAATGATGATTGTGCATTATCCGCTGTAGTTGTCTCTACCTTTTTAAGTAGTCTGCCAGCATCCAGAGTCTCATGTTCTCTTTGGTGAATGTCCTTCTGCATAGTCTGCATCATACCTTGTGTCCACAGGGACGGTCGCAAGAACCTCTGATACGTTGGATTTGTGTTAATGCCTTCCGAAGCCAGACCGTCCTCGTCGTCCACGACATCCACTTTCGGTGCTGATGAAACCGATTTCGGTAGCTGGATGACTTTATGACTTTCTCTTCGTTGCGGATACAGTGAATGCAGTGCCATGGCATATCCAGGTCTGAGCGAAGGGGAAAAAGTTGTCTGGCGTATCTCTTGCGAATTCTCAAACAAGTCGTTCAGAAAGGCGCATGAGGTCGCTGGTGCAAGTGAAGCAATCATGTTTGGAGATCCTTGGTGTCTAACAACGGTGATTGGAATTCCCATTGATGACGAAGCAATTTGTCGATCAAGAGATCCGTTATTCTCCCCGTGTCCCTTGCGTTCCTTTGTACTCTCAGATTTATATATTGGTCGGCGTTGCTTTCTCTCTTCATTTTCTAGAAATGACTGCTGTGGGGGGCCTCCATTTCATCAATTAAGTCTTCGTTGAAGTGAGTCAATTATTCTCTGAGCTAGTTCGATAGATTCCAGAGCCTCATTGTGTTGGCCGTTAATTGTGGTTCCATAAGCCAGGGCTTCCATCTTCTCACTGATTCCAGCAAGTCGGTCGGCGCTATGCTGGAGCCTGGCAGACAAAACGGCGGCCTCGACGTCCTTGGTTTGCTCCAGAGTTGCCGTTATTTCGGTGATGAGCTTCCGGTTCAAGTCGAGAAGGCTTCTCTGAGCAATCTGCAGTCGGTTCATCTGCTTCGACACCTCCTCCTCGCTTCGGGGTGAGCAATGCGATCGAATAGTAGATTTCGGCTGCATGGCTATGTACACTATGTACACAGAATCTGGTGCTACGGAGCCATTTCGTCGCCTCGCCAAAATGGGAGTATTATTGGGAGATAGTGAGCATTGCAGTGAGGCCTCTGCATGGAAAGCTGAAGGCCGTAGAGACCAGACTAGGATGGACTGTTCAAGGCCCACTGCCTGTTGCAGCCGGCATCATTCAGTGTGCCAACGTTGTTGTTCTTCGAACATTCGTTGAAGATCGGGAGATCTGAAAACTTTTGACTCGGTTCTGGGACCTTGAAACGTCGGAGTCAAGGCCGAAGAAGAACGATCGATGAGCAACGATTCAGTGCTGATTAATTCCGAAGACAACATCTCGAAGAAGGGCCAGCGATACGAAGTGGCGTTACCATGTAAGGAGAGGGTTTATCTGTGTGATAATTACGCTGCTGCAAACAAGCATCTGCACAGTTTGATGAAGAATCTCAACAGAGACCCTCAGCTCTAGGAAAGATACGACTTGTATATTCCAGAATACCTCAAGCAGGGACCTGCGGAAACAGTACCACCAACAAAAGGACACTCTTCAGAAAGACTATGTTAAATGCCGCATCGAGCTGTAATACGTGAGAACCGAGCTACAACAAAAGTTCGCATCGTGTTTTGCACGTCGTCTCACGAATCGGGTGTGAAGTCGTTGAACGAGAACCGAGAAGCCGGCCCGAGTCTAATTCCCAACGTAGCAAGGCTATTGCTCCGTTTCCGAAGGTACACAACTGCGATGATTGCCGACATTGAAAAAGCGTTCCTCCAGATTGGCCTCCGGGAATCAGACAGAGATGCGCTTTGCTTCTTTTGGTTCAGGACATCACCGAAAGCAAGTCAACCACTACCAGAACTAGACGTCTGGAGAATGACTCGGGTGCCCTTTGTAGCCACTTTTAGCAGCCTACTGGCAGCTACATTGAAGCACCATTTTCGCTCCGTAGAGAACCGGTTCCCAGTGACAGCTCGACTTCTACAAGACTCGATGTACATGGACGATCTCCTGATTGGAGCCGATACGACTGAAAACGCGACCCAGATGCATAGGGAAAGCTTGGAAAGTTTCCGTGAAGCTTCCATGAACATTCGGAAATGGGCCAGCAACGACCCTGTTGTAGCTGCATAGTTCGAACAAGGAATGACTTCGGCGGAAAAATCCCCTTGACCACCCTTTGGGACTCTGAAAGTGTTGGGACTACATTGGAACAAGCAGTAGGACGCCTTTTCTTTCAAGCCGTAGAAAATCCTTCACTTCGTCAAGGAGCATCAATGCACCAAACAGTTCGTGCTTCAGGCGGTGGCAAGGCAAGGATCGACGATTCCTTGGGTTTTTGTCGCCGTTTTGAGTTCGGGCGAAAATCTTCCTACAAAATATTTGGAGGAAAACCTCGACTGGGATGACCCATTACCACCCAAGTTGTCTTCTGTCTGGCTGCAATGGAGCAAGGAGGGCCTTCAGATTCCTAGGTTGCTAGCAGCCGGCGGGGAAGGCCCTTATGAGAAATCAGACCTTCAAATTTTTTCGGACCCAAGTGAGTCGGCTTACGCGGCTGTAGCCTACCTCCGCACTGTCGACGCCAGCGGTACCGTCAGCAAAACCTTACTGTTCGCGAAGACGAGAGTTGCGCCGTTAAAGAAAGTCACCCTAGCGAGGTTGGAAATGATTTCGGCTTTTCTTGCGTCCTGAATGTACGACTACTTCGTCAAGAATTGTACCCTCGGCATTGTCGACACATTTTGGTCAGATTCCGAGATTACACTTGGCTGGATAAGCAAAGACTCCACCTCCTGGAAGGCGTTGGTGCGAAACCGCACGCAAGAAATCCACACGTTAACGGATAAAATGCGGTGGATATTCTCTCCTGGTAAAGAGAAGCCGGTGGAGTTGCTCACACGAGGTTTGTCAGCGCACAGACTGAGCCGGTCACAGTTATGTTGGCATGGACCTAGATGGCTTGCCAGTCCTTCAGATTTATGGCTGGAGTTTGGTGAGATGATAGACCTCGAAGTGTCAAGCTTGGATGAAATTGAGACGCGACCAGAAGTTAATGCCTACGCTGTTAATACCAGACCATCGGTGCCATCGCTGATTGATTGTAAACGGTTCAGCAGCCTCACATAGCTTCTACGTGTGATGGCACGGATCCAATGATATGTAAAGAAACTAAGGAAAGGAAGTGATAGAAGTGGGGACCTGTGTGCGGAAGAAGTTCAGCAAGCAGAGCGCTACTTGCTTCGCTTCGAGCAACGAACTCACTTCAATGCTGCAGCAGATTGCGTCGCTACCTTGAAACCGTTTCCCACACAAAGCCCCATCGGGCTGTTGAGACTGTTTTTCGACGATGACGGGTTACTTCGAGTCGAAGGAAGAGCAGAGAATGCTGACGACTCTTACGGCTCTCGACATCCTATTCTACTGCCGGAAGACTCTCACCTCGGGAAATTGATAACCCATCATGCTACTGCAAAAGTCTTCCATGCAGGAGTCCGAGATACTCTCACACAAGTCCGGGAACGATTCTGGATTCTGAATGCGAGGCAGTCGGTGAAGACGGCAATACGACGGTGTGTCATCAGTCAATGCCTCCAAGCTGAACCAGTCGAGCAAGTGTCACCTTCGCTGCCCAAAGACCGCTTTAAGCAAGTCTCTCCGTTTCTGGTGACCGGACTAGACTTTGCGGGACACCTGTACATCAATTCGCATTGCCAGAAGCGCTTCTATGTCGCCCTTTTTACGTGCGCAGTAACAAGGGCTGTTCACTTGGAATTAGTGGCAGAGATGACGACGGAAAGTTTCCTGTGTGCCCCGCGGAGGTTCATATCCAGACGTGGTCTCTGTCAAACTGTGTAAAGTGAGAATGCACATTTGGCAAGACCTCCAAGGAACTTCAGCATCTTTGTAGAACGATTAGAAACCCCGACGTGCTTGCCTTCTTCTCATCGTCGGCACTTGAATGGAAATTCATACGCCCGAGCGCTCCCTGGTGGGGTGGGTTTTACGAGAGGCTCGTACGGTCTGTAAAAACCTGTTTAAAGAAAATGCTGGGCCGGCGGCTTGTAAACGAGACAAAGTTGGCCATACTACTAACAGAAGTGGAGGCCGTCGTGAATTCATGGCTTTTAACTTACGTTTTCAGTGACGTTGAGGAACCCTATGCTCTGTCACCAGCAGACTTTCTCGTCAAAAGGTGACTGAAAGCATTACCACATTGCGATCCAACAATCAACACCGACTCGACCACTGATCAACTAAAGCATCTAAAGGAGAAGAGGATTTGCAAGCCTTGCGATCACGTTGGCGCGAAGAGTACCTTAATGAGCTTTGGAATTTCTCATCCAACAAAGCGAAAAGGACAGATTTATTGAAGACTAGCGGTAGTACGCGGCGGTGCCCGGGTGGGCCATTATATTAAGCACAGCAATTGGCATTTGTTAGTCGCCATATTAGGCTACTTCATTGGGAAGTGGTACACACTCGGGAGCGCCTGCCTGCTGTCAGTACATAGGCTCCTACTGCAGCCGTGTCGTGGTAATGTGAAACGACTGGTACTCGTCTTTTACTCCAACTCTCGCTAAACAAATTGCACCAAGATGGCGCGCTTGAGCGAATGAGTCAGTGAGTGAAAAAGATTTTATTGAGCCGGCGCAGTGGGAGTAATTCCCAATTTCAGAAAGCCATGTGATGAGTGGGCAGCCTTCGCTCTGGAGGAAGTATTCTCTGGACATCCAGATCACTGTTAGTCACCAGGTTCTCCCACAGCTCAAGGTTTGGAAAAGTGGATGGAAGAAGGAGGAGCTTGGTTTGCTTGCACTTTTAATATGATATAAGGAAGAGTGCCAGGTGGCAAACACAACTTGAATTCGACAGGAGATTCCGCTGGGAACACATGATGGAGGTCGGCTCGGTGAGGGGTATTCTTCTTCGTAGGAAGTGTTATCCAAGAAGATATGAACGATGCTCATCGGTACAGTTTTATTGTAAGTAACATGGGCTCCCCACGGGAGGCGCGAGGTTGCAGGAAGTCCCAGCAGATGCCGACGGCTAACCTTTGCGCTTTTTACGGGTAAATCTTTTCTTTTACATTTATGATATATGACACCTGCTCCTACGGGAGACGCGTAGTTGCCGAAGGTGTCAACAGATGGCGACCTCTAAGCGGACGCGGGAAAACTCAACTGAATTTTACGTCCAAAAGGATGCAGATTAAAACATCTCGCTGGCATTCTAATCCGCATCTTAGGACAAAATCCTGAAGGTGGTTTTCAGGCAATTAAATGGGCAACATTTTCAAGAAAAAACGAATGGGAGATAGCAACTGGCTGGGTGATTATTTGTGAAAGTGTAAAAACACAGTGTTTTCCCGAAATCCCGCTTGCCTTTATTGGGAGAGTGTCATTGAAAAATGTTGTATAACAGTGTTGAGATACGTGAGTAAGTTGCCTATCTCAACAAAAACCAGTTCGATATCTCCGATGGCGGGCGGTCAAAAAAATTAATATGTGAAAAACAATTTTACTGCTTTTCACTCTCTCCATGGTGGAATTTTTAAAATTTGAAGAAATATTGACCTCCAACACCGTAATCAGAACGTGCCCTTGCAATCTGTAGCCGTTTGAAAGAGCAGTTTGGTTAGACGTGCACATAACCTGTCAGGCCTTTTCGACTCATCAGCCGTGTCATTTGTAAAAAACATTTTGACCCTTTTAGCGGAGTCGCAGAGCGAAATCCTTAAAAGCGGTTCTGTGCATTTGTATGAGTAACATATTGTAGCAAAAAGCATTTGGATTACTGAATCAATGAAAGATTTATTTGAGAATCTTTAGGAACACCGTTTTAGTTCCCGAATGCGGAATCACCTCGCTGGTGTAGGTTAGGGCGAAATCCAAAAACTACTTTTTAGGTATTCTTAAGGGCTACTTATACCAGCAAAAAGCGCTTCGATGTGTGAATGGGTGACCGAGAAAATCACGAATTCGCGAAACCACCATTTCGCCCTTTTCTTCGGTTCGGAGGGCATTTTCTGGAAAACCCGCCTTAGTGAGCACCTACTCAATTACGCAAATAAACTCGTGAAATTTCAAGTCTCTAGGTCTAACAGTTTTGGCTGGGCGTTGATGAGTCAGTCAGCCAGTCAGTCAGTCGGGCACTTCTTTTTATAGGTATAGATGGACCGTATTGTTCTACTAGGTGAACGACAGTGTCCAAGACAACTGTAGACCTTGGCGCGAATCGAAGAGTTGATCGCCGGACGAGACGGCATTGTCAGATCCTGCTATCTACGTTTACTCTGCGGCACTACCGTCAAGCGCCACGTACAGCTACTCCACCCTTTGGAAGCCACCTAGCGACATCTGTCGACGGGGGAGACTGTTGTGACTTCCTCGTCTTCACCCCTTCTAGCAGACGACGCTGATGATCATCATTTTCATCACGCTCTTCACGAGCTGCCGCATGCTCTCTTGGCTGTGTCGGCTCACGCCACTTTTTCTAACATTCCATTAAAGCCTCATCCTCTTCAGACGTGTCGCTCCCCTACCTGAGCATCACGCCGCAGCTGAAGGACCTAGAGATCCAACAATATATATATATATCCCAGGTGGCACAGAAAGTATGCCCCATGACCGGCCCGTCTAAGGCCGCTGTCTGGCACGTCCGGCCAGCATCCAGGCTCTGGCAGCCACCGATCATACGTTTAACAGCCAATATTGGGCAACCAGCGCTTCGGCGTTTCTAAGGTCGCCCGAGTTCAGACACACAATGGCAGGTACCCGGCGGCCAGATATTGAGTTAACTTTCGGCTGCCGATGTTCAGAAAAAGAACGGCCGAAGTACGGCCTTAGGACATTCGTTTTTTCTTTGAGAAGCGGTGTTCAGCCGAAGCACGGCAAGCGACCGGCCACAGAATATTCCTTTTCTTGTGGCAGTTGGTGTTCGAAAGGAGACCAGCCAGAGCGCGGCTGCCGCGCATTCCCTCCTTCAATGGTGAACCGCGCGTCCGGAGGCAGAATTCGTTTTCTTCGGGCAACCGGTATTATGATGGAGACCGGCCAAAGTACGGCCCCAGAATGTACGTCTTTCATTCGGATAGCCGTCCTTGGTCGAATTACGGCAAGCGAACGGCCGCAGAATATTTGGAAACCGGTGTTCACGAGTAGACCAGCCGACGTAAGGTCTCAGGTCATACGTAATTCTTTCGGTTAGCGGTGTACAGCCGTATAACGGCATGCGTCTGGGTGCCGGAGCTCATGGACTATTGGTTGGAAGGAGACTGGGCGGTGTAGGACCGGTTTTTCTCTGGGTGAAGAAAAAGCCGTTAGGGAGCTGAACGACGCAGACACGTTTAATCCACTCGGTTTTTCTGCGTTTTAAATGAACGGATTTAGTTTGTCAAACAGTAATGAGTGGTTTTATTTATTTATTTATTTATTTATTTATTTATTTATTTATTTATTTATTTATTTATTTATTTACTCCAAATACCTACAGCGCCCGTTGGGCATTTTTGTAGGTGGGTTAATTATTAATCACAAAAAGAACAAGTAATCGTAGAAATGCAAGCTATATAATGGGAATACAGGTTTGTCTCTGTAATCAGATCGCGGCAGAACATAGCAACAGAACATAATTCAGAACAAAGCAAGAATATACGGTCAAAAGCAGTAAATCAAATGTTAGCATTCAGGAAACACTTTCAAGAGCAGTCAAAACATTCGGTGAGCGCACAATTTCATTCGGGAGCACGTTCCAATCGTTAATTGTATTGGGAAAGAAGGAATACGTAAATACATTGATGCGGCACTGGAACGGTTTAATTTTTTTCTAAATTGTCTCTTCGTGCGGACACGTATTTCGGCGTTTTTAGGTAAGTGTTTTTGTTCATTCCAGTTGACCCTATCTTAATGTTATGTAGAAGCTTTAATCTACAAATTTTTCTACGCAAGCATACTGTTTGCCACCATTCACTTATGTTTGCATAAGTGAAGGGGCATGGTGAGGACTCGCTGGACATTACCAGGTAACCTTTTAGGCCATCGGAATGCCATTTATTGCCACAACGAGACTGTGCCACACGGACGGGTGAGCTAAGCCTCGCCAGTCATAGCCGCTACCCCGCCTCGCCTGCCGGCTTCATCGACGCTTCAGCTCGAGCTATTCGCCCCCTCAAGAAATGGAGAGCATTGGAGGCATCCACCCGGCAGAGATGTCCGACCCGAGATGGCGGTGGTTCACCGAAAATAACTGGCCTTAAAGGGCGTCAAGCAAGCGGCCACCACACAGGAGCTCAATCGGTTCCATCTCAAGGACTTCCCACAAAAGAAAGGCAAGGGCGCGCAAAAGCGCATTTTCGACTATTTTTCTTACAATAATACTGCGAAAAATAATGTTGCAATATTTTGTTGCCGATAAACGTAGAAGAGGCTAAGGTCGTGCTCACCTTCGGGCTCTGCACTAGGTTATTTCAGATTTTATTACTGCTTATTTAAAAACAAGAGTCATTTTAAATTTCCGATAACAACAGAGCCTTGTCAATGACGAAGCCTTAAAATTCATTTAGTTGCGGTGTTTAAAGGTTAGCTTCTCTGCACTTGGGATATGACTCATTTGGTTAAACATAATCGCCAGCATCATAGCAAACACGGATTTCCTCAGGTTGTTGAGTTCACGCAGATTGTTGAGTTCACGCACGATTTGGCTCCAGCAATAGATAATCTCAAAGTAGTTGACTGTATTTTCTTGAACTGCAGAAAATCATTTGACGATGTTCTATATGAGCTATATCTTGCTGAACGCTGATTGTTGAGTTCACGCACGATTTGGCTCCAGCAATAGATAAGCTCAAAGTAGTTGACTGTATTTTCTCTAACTGCAGAAAATCATTTGACGATGTTCTATATGAGCTTCATGTTAGTACATTGCGGTCTATAAACTGAATGAATCGGTTATTGCATGGATAGCCCAGTATCTCTCGCTGAGGCTGCAGTCGTCGCTCTCAATGGTTGTTCGTCCGGATATGTTCCTGTGACCTCAGGAATTCCCCCAGGCTCAGTGGCGGGCCCTCTTTTGTTTCTGTTGTACATAAATGCTATTACTATTGACCTCAGCTGTTTGTTCAAAATGGTCACGAATGACTGTGTAGTTTACAGAACTGTAGCAGATGAATGCGATTGCGAATACCTGCAGCATGATTCGTATTTAGAACATCCTGATGGGCTTATTCAGAAAAGTCGTTGAACGTTAAAAAGTGTGTTAACGCCACCTTTACCAGAAAACCTTCATTCCAATAGAATACGTATACCGTAAATTACGCTGCTTTAAGAACGGCCGGGAAATATAAATAACTAAAGTGTATTTAACGATAGGTTAGAGGTTAAAAAGGCCCGTTCACAACATAAAGGTTACGGCTGCACGTGTTTTTGTCTTCCTGGGACAAAATTTCAGCGAACCCACATTTTACTTAAAAGAACAACCGTATTTCCCTCATGTGCGCTCAATGTTGGAGTACGCATGTGTTTGTTGTGATCCCTACGCCAAAGAGCTGGTTGATACGCTCGAAAACATACAGAATAGGGCAGTGCGATTCGTATTAGCTAATTCGCAGTTTCAGCTTAACATGAGGGAAAGTAAAAGTAAAGTTAAATGGTAAGACGTAAAAGATCACACACGAAACCACAGGCTGAAATATTCTCGTAATATCTATCATTCTAAAATTGGAATCCAAGGGATAGAAGTATAACCAAGCGCCATTCTAAATATCCCAATGTGGGCCCACAATCTTAAGGCAAAATATTACCTTTCCTTTAAAGGTGACGCATTGCGTGATTCATTTTATCTTAGATAAACGCGAGAGCGTAATTATCTTCCCTGTACGACTTTATCCCCTGTTTATAATGAAGATTTTCACCACGCTTTGTAGAAATATTTTATTTGGACTCAAACTTGATGCTTAGTGTTATGTATCTCCCTTCTGTAATGCATGCAAAGGCTAGGCCGGTATCAAATAAATAAATAAATAAATAAATAAATAAATAAGCATGCGGAGCCGCAAGTTCGCCCTCGACGAATTGAGAGCCTGAAGCATTCAAACTGAACCAATGAAATATTTATTGTTTTATTCGTTGCAGTATGCAAGGTTTGGTGTATGCATACTACCATTGCTATGTTATTGGTTTGAAAGAAATTATGAAACTCTAGTCTTACGCCTTTCCTTGCGTGAACACAGAGGGATACAACTGCTGCCACCAGAAGCAGGGCGTCATTGGCAACGCGTCTAGAATTTTTTTATTGTAGTACGACATTAAAGAAAACTTAAGTTCTTTTGGACTGTTAAGTGGTGTCCACATAACTCATGAAAACAACATAAAAAATAGATTGAAAGTGAAAGTACTTGTTCGATCTTTCCTAGGATCAGCCCTGTGAAAGATCATCAGAAAAGTTGATCGAGTAGAAAATTTCTTTGCAAGAAAAATGGTCAAAAACTACACATAATTTTTGTTTGAAAGAACTTATGTTAAATGCTCCTGAGTGTTTTGTGGAGAACCAAAACGCTTCGTAAAGGCATTCGCGCCGCTTTTATGTACAACTAAAGCGGTCGAGCAACTGTTGTAAAAATAGTTGATTTAGTCAGAGCATGGAAGTGTTCATGGAGATGGTCCTAGAAGAAATTGGCTAAAAGCTACTCTTTTCACCTTTGTCAAATTCAACCCACTAAAGTATGCGCCATTCGCCCTCCCCCCCGCTTCTTCCCTGTTTGTTACATGTAAGCCGCCCCACACAAGTTATCAGGCCTTGAACAATACAACTATTCCAGCTCTCCATTTTCTGCATCTAATGAACATTTTCTGCATGCGACAGTAAAAGAGGCACAGCACTTAAACGAACGATCATTTGTGAGCACTGTTTAATAAATTAATTTTGCTGTCAACTGACGCTGATAATTAAGCAAGGCTGCGCTGACGGTGGGTTTGTGCTGCTGCACAGCGCGACTGAGTCATCTACTTGCGCTGCATGCAGTACACGGCCACCGGCCTCAGTACAGTTAACGTACTGTGGCTGAACTCCAATGCCCGTAGCATGGCCGAACTTCCGGCCAGCTGGAGTCTGATGACCACATCTCGGCTGCCCTAAGGTGGCCGTACATCGGTCGCACACGGTTGGCTTTGGAATAGCCGGAGCCATACGGCTGGAATCTGGCCGTATGAACGTAAGCCGGTCGACTGACCGACGGACACTGGCCGTTGGATAGCCATGGGGGTATGGCCGTATACGGGCAAAAGGCCCACATGTGGACAGAGGCCGAACACGCCTGCCAGAAAAACAGAAAAAGGTCGGATAGAACATCACCGTCCAAATTACACCGGCTTGAGTTACGCCGTACAGTCCTGTGCTGCCTGGAATATATATAGTAAGGAAATGAGGGGCTTGTTGAGAAAATACAGAAAGATAGGTCGGCAGTCTACAACACCAAAGGAGGCATACGGATGTGGTTAGGCTCTTTTTTTTATTTTTACTACGGTTAATGAAGGTAACATTTATTTTTAAATATACGGAAGAAAGAGAGAAAGAAAAATAGGCGCCCAGAGTGGGGACCGAACCCACGCCTTTCGATTAGATCTCGAATGCCTTACCAATTCGGCTATTTGGGCGACTGTGCCTTCCTTCACTTTCTGGGCTATTTATATTTACTAGAAGTGTATCTGACGCTTGAGGGAGGTAGCCAGCGCCACTCTGACTACACGGGGAGAAGGGGACCTTCTCTTCAACCCCCGGGGCGTGACTCCAACGTCTACAGCGTGTCATGAGCGGGTAACTGGCGGGGAGCCCTCGCGAGAAGCGGGAAAGCCTAGCGAGGGTCTCGGTTCTGGCAGCCTTGATGCCTAGGTAGCATAGAGGGCTTCCCGCCAGTTACCCGCTCATGACAGGCTGTAGACGTTAGAGTCACGCCCCGGGGGTTGAAGAGAAGGTCCCCTTCTCCCCGTGTAGTCAGAGTGGCGCTGACTACCTCCCTCAAGCGTCAGATACACTTCTAGTAAATAGAAGTAGCCCAGAAAGTGAAGGGAGGCACAGTCGCCCAGATATCCGAATTGGTAAGCCAATCGAGATCTAATCGAAAGGCGTGGGTTCGGTCCCCACTCTGGGCGCGTGTTTTTCATTCTTTCTTTCTTCCGTATATTTAATAAAAATGTTACCTTCATTAACCGTAGTAAAAATAAAAAAAGAGCCTAACCACATCCTCATGCCTCCTTTGGCGTTGTAGACTGCCGACCTATCTTTCTGTATATATATATATATATATATACAGAAAGATACGTCGGCAGTCTACAACGCCAAAGGAGGCATAGGGGTGTGGTTAGGCTCTTTTTTTACTACGGTTAATCAAGTTCACATTTTTTAAAATATACGGAAGAAAGAAAGAAAGAAAAACACGCGCCCAGAGTGGGGACCGAACCCATGCCTTTTGATTAAATCTCGAATGCCTTACCAATTCGGCTATCTGGGCGACTGTGTTCTCCTTGACTTTCTGGGCTATTTTATATTTACTAGAAGTGTATCTGACGCTTGAGGGTGGTATCCAGCGCCACTCTGACTACACGGGGAGAAGGGGACCTTCTTTTCAACCCCCGGGGCGTGACTCGAACGTCTACAGCCTGTCAAGAGCGGGTAACTGGCGGGAAGCCCTCTTATGCTACCTAGGCATCAAGACTGCCAGAACCGAGACCCTCGCTAGGCTTTCGCTGAATAATATAGTAAGGAAATGAGGGGCTCGTTGAGGAAGTGCAGAAAGATAGGTCGGCAGTCTACAACGCCAAAGGAGGCATAGGGGTGTGGTTAGGCCCTCTTTTTACTACGGTTAATGAAGTTAACATTTTTATTAAATATACGGAAGAAAGAAAGAAAGAAAAACACGGTCCACTATGCCTCCTTTGGCGTTGTAGACTGCCGACCTATCTTTCTGTACTTCCTCAACAAGCCCCTCATTTCCTTACTATATATATATATATATATATATATATATATATATATATATATACATATATATATCTTCTTGCACCTCTCGCACACCCCACAAATACCATAATGTAGTGGGGTTGATTGCCAGGATGTCTCCTGTCTCCAGGGGTTGTGGCAAGGCCTGACTGCATCAAAGCCCAAGCGAGCTCTCGCATCTATAAGCCGGTCTTGCGCACTGCTATGGGGCTGCCTATCCGAGATCCAGGCACATACCCACTTGGGGTGAATTGTCGTGGGACCATGCCCACACACCGGCTGTGCCTTGAGACACGTATGACGGGTACCCCTTTAAGGAAGTGCTTGCTGCCCCTAGTATCTTCTTTACAATATATATATAATATATATATATATATATATATATATATATATATATATATATATATATATATAGCGGAGTGGCGCTGGCTACACCCCCAAGCACAGGAAAAAATTACATTGACATGAATACCCAAGAAAGTGGAGGGGGGAAATAGCCCCGCCGGTAGCGTAGTGGTTATCGCACCAGACCGGTATGCTGGAGGTCGTGGGTTCGGATCCCACCTGGCGTGCATTTTTTCTCCACTTTCTTTCTTTCCAAATTCTTTATCTGTTTCAATGACCTACCATATCCTCCCCTTTGCTTTCCGAGGTTTTCTTGACTGCCAAACTTTATTTCTGTCTTATATATATATATATATATATATATATATATATATATATATATATATATATATATATATATATATATATATATATATATATACATTGTAAAGAAGATGGTCACCGAGTTAATGCAACGGACAATCCGTATGTGGGCATGCACCAGGTCAGGACACTATCATGGTCCAGTTTTGGTCACGCCCTATCGCACCCGCTTGTCTCGTGCTCGCCCTGTTCCGACCGCCAGAAACGACCGCTTGGTTTGACCCAGCTCATCGTCGTACCCCTATCTATCATCCCAATAAATACCATTTCATTTGGTGGAGTGTGCGGGTTCACCCCATCCTGACCCCAGTTTGGCACCTTCGCGGTAAACGCCACTCGATCCGCCAGCCTGGAACTGCGCAACCGGACGCTGCCAGCCCTCTCTGCTCCCGCCATGCCTGATGACAGCACAACCGCACCACC
This sequence comes from Haemaphysalis longicornis, assembly GCF_048455015.1. Lineage (NCBI taxonomy): Eukaryota > Metazoa > Arthropoda > Arachnida > Ixodida > Ixodidae > Haemaphysalis > Haemaphysalis longicornis. The sequence continues at coordinate 273,068,320 of NW_027526295.1, read as the reverse complement.
GCCTTCGCCACCGGCGATCGTCGGTTCCGGGGCGATTCGACAGCGTGATCCTGCAATCTTCAAAGGCACCGGTGACCAGGCTGCCGAAGACTAACTTACCTCTTACGAAAGGGTAAGAGCGTATAATCGGTGGGATGACACGATGAAGAGATATAACGTCGGTTTCTGCTTTCGCGAAGTCGCCGAACGGTGGTTTAATAACAACGAAGCCAAGATGAACACGTGGGGCGCATTCAAGACCGATTTTATGGATGTCTTTGGCCGGCCAGCCCTCCGGAAACTTCTCGCACAGCAGCGTTTAGGTGAACGGGCACAACAGGCTGGCGAAACCTTCACCCGCTACATAGAGGATATTGTCGATTTGTGCAGGCGTGTCAATGCTGCAATGCCCTAAACTGAGAAGATCAGACACATTAGAAAGGGCATCGAAGAAGGCGCTTTCGAGATGTTGGTGAGCAAAAACCCACAAAACATCGGCGAAGTCGCGTGCTTATGTCAAAGCTATGACGAGCTGCGAAAGCAGCGCGCCTACGCTCGCCACCGACTAGCTGCAACCCACGCATACCTTTCAGCGCTGTCCTTCGACGTCCCTTCAGTACAGGAGAAGATAAGGACCTCGTGCGCGAAGAGGTAGCCCGGCAACTTTCTCATCTCTGGTATGCACTACCGACTTCGTGTGCTCAACTGCCTGCCGTGGCTTCACCGCTTCATCAGATTATTCGGGAACAAGTCGCTGAGGCTCTTCATTCGACCTGTCAGCAGACAACTGTGACGGCGCCCCTTTCATATGCCAATGTTGCAAGTGCACCACGCCACCCAGGTTCCTCTGTGCCATACTTTTTATCCACGCCTATTGCTTATGATGGAGTCATAGCCAGACCTCGTTACACCGGCCCCCTTTTGGTGCGCTCTACCCCGACCCCAGCACGCCCTCCCCTTCGAGTCACAACGTCCGCCAACCCTTACCCCTGGCGCGCTGCGGATAATCGCCCAATATGTTTTGCTTGCTGCATCCCGGGTCAGGTTGTTCGTTTCTGCCGTCGTCGTGTTCAGCCACCCGATTACGCCTACCGTCGTCCCGCCTATGACAGCAACCCCTATGTGACTCGCCAACCGTGCGAACCCACGTCTCCCTGGGCGTCTGTCGAACACAGCCGCCACCGGTCGCCTTCGCCCCGTCGCCGTTCCTTGTCGCCGATGCACCGTCGTCCCAGCGCACCACCCGAGGAAAACTGATGAGCGCAGTTCCGGAGGCAAGAACTGCGCCATCGTCGAACTACCGAAGTCCTCCTGTTTCTTCTACGAATGTGATCGAAGTCAATGTTGAAGGAATCGTCACCTCTGCCCTTGTCGATACAGGAGATGCAGTGTACGTCATGCATGCGAAGCTCTGCCGCAAAATTCGAAAAGTAACAACTCCGGTCCCTGGCCTTCGTCTGCGCACTGCCAGCGCTCAACACGTAGCTACTTTGGCTGCGTGCACGGCCAGAGTGGTAATTCAAGACATTCTTTACTTTGTCAAATTTTTAGTGTTGCCATCATGTTCACATGATATCATATTGGGCTGGGACATTTTGTCGCGTCACGAGGCCGTCATCGATTGTGCCCGCGCGGAAGTTCAACTGTTTCCCCTATGTACAGCGCCATTGGCCGATATGCCACCTGTTCTTCCTTGTAAGCTTGTCGCCGCTACATATACAGATATTCCCTCTTTGTCTGCCGTTCTGGCTCCCGTGTCGTGTGCATCTGTCCACGACTCAACGATCTTCTTCAGGCTTTCCGAACTGTTCTCACGACGCAATAACCTTACACTTCCTACTTCTGTTTTTTGCCTCAAGAATGGTTTTCCCACCTTTCCTGTCTACAATACTTTCGTATCGACACTGACGTTCACTGCCGGAGTGCATGCCTTGGATGCGTCGAAGTTATAGACCCCAATTTCATCGCGGACGTGTCTGATGATACCCCTCCGCCTGCTGTCAGCGCTATCACTACAACCTGTGCATCGACATCAAGTGTTTTTCGACCTTCCATCGACCCTGCTCTCTCCTCCTCGCAGCGCGATCGCCTCATCACGCTTTTGAAGCCGTTCCTTGGCTCATTCGACCATGAGCAAACTTCTTTGGGCCGTTCTTCGAATGTTGGTCACCACATTGACACCGGAACTCATGCTCCTTTACGTCAGCGACCTTACCGCATCTCAGCCACTGAGCGCAATGCCATTGCAGCGCAAGTGACGGATATGCTGCAACGAATTGTTAATCAACCATCCAGCAGCCCCTGGGCATCCACTGTTGTCCTGGTCAAGAAGAAAGACGGCTTCATTCGATTCTCCGTCGATTACCGACGCCTCAACAAAATTACCCGCAAACACGTATATCCCTTACTGCGTATAGACGACGCTCTGGACTGCTTGCAAGGCGCCGAGTTTTTCACATCCTTAGACTTGCGATCTGGCTACTGGCAGGTTCCTATGGCAGACGCCGATCGCCCTAAATGGCTTTTATTACACCTGACGGTTTGTACGAGTTTAACGTCATGCCGTTCGGCCTCTGCAACGCTCCAGCTACATTTGAGCTCTTGATAGACAGCATTTTGCGTGGGTTGAAGGGGAAAATATGTTTATGTCACTAGACGATGTTGTCGTGTTCTCTCCCGACTTCGACACGCACCTCCAACGTCTGGAACAAGTTTTGAAATGCCTCACTTCAGCTGGGCTTCAACTTAATCTAAAGAAATGCCATTTCTCTGCCCACAAGCTTACCATCCTTGGCCATGTGGTTTCCAGAGAATACATTCTACCGGATCCTGATAAACTTCGAGCCGTCGCAGAGTTTCCCAAGCCGAGAACTATGAAGGAGCTGCGCAGTTTCATTGGGCTCTGTTCTTATTTGCGCCGTTTCGTTCGTGACTTTGCCGCTATTATTTCCCGCTTGACGCGCCTTCTCGGGAGTGGCACTGACATCACTGCTTGGTCGCCAGCCTGCGACAGTGCATTTGCCCGGCTGCGCAAACTGCTTACAACGCCACCTATACTTCGACACTTCGACCCCTCAGCACCTACCGAACTCCACACCGGCGCCAGCGGCGGTATCGTCCTGGGTGCTGTTCTCGCGCAGCGTAAACCGTAAATCGATGAATACGTTGTTGCATATGCCAGCTGCACTCTTACGAAAGCAGAATCTAATTATTCGGTAACCGAAAAAGAGTGCTTGGCCATCATATTGGCCATCAACAAATTCCACCTGTACCTTTACGGCCGCTGTTTCGATGTGGTTACGGACCATCATGCCCTTTGTTGGTTGGCGTCGTTGAACGACCCTTCTGGCCGGCTCGGCCGCTGGGCTCTTGGACTCCAAGAATTCGACATTAACATCGTCTACCACCCAGGCCGCAAGCATCGCGACGCCGGCGCCCTATCACATTCTCCTCTATCCGTTGATACTGCTTCGCTCGATGAGTCGGATGGCAACCTGAACGCCCCCTCGTTCGAGGACGTGGTCAACGAGCAGCACAAGGACCTCTGGATAGCTTCCATCCTGGCATATCTTTTCAACGAAGCTACTGCTCCCGTGTCCAGGGCACATTGCCGAGAGGCCTCCCACTTTTCAATTCTGGATGGCCTGCTTTACCGGCGCAGTTACGTCCCCAGAGGCCGCAAGTGGCTACTAGTCATACCTCGCCACTTGCGTTCCACTTTTTGCGCTTTCTTCCATAACGACGCCCAGTGCGCTCATGCCGGCGTGCTGAAAACGTACCAGCGCCTCCATCTACGGTACTTTTGGCACGGGATGTACAGCTTCGTCTGCAAGTTCGTCGGCTCATGCCCTGACTGTCAGCGCCGCAAGTCTCCGCCTCATCATCAGGCCGGCCCATTACAGCCCTTGCCTTGCCCAGAGGGCCCCTTCGATCATGTGGGCATTGACTTGTACGGCCCACTGCCTTGTACCGCTGCCGGTAACCGTTGGGTCATTGTCGCCATTGACCATCTCACACGCTACGCCGAGACGGCCGTATTACCGGCTGCCACAGCACGGGACGTGGCTTTTTTTATTTTACATCGCTTCATCCTTCGCCATGGTGCCTTCAGGGCATTACTCAGCGATAGAGGCCGCGTTTTCCTCTCCGAAGTTGTCCAAGCTCTCCTTACTGAACGCCGCATTGTTCATCGGACCTGCACGGCATATCACCCGCAGACCAACGGTCTCACTGAGAGATTTAATAGCACTCTTGGCGATATGCTCGCCATGTACGTTTCTTCAGACCATACTAACTGGGTCTCAGTCCTCCCATTTTTCACGTACGCATACAATACCGCGACGCAGTCTACTACCCGTTTCTCGCCGTTTTTTCTTCTGTACGGCTGTGAACCGACTCGCCCCCTTGACACCATTCTCCCGTACAGAGCTGACGCCGCTGAGTATCCTCTTATGCCTCAAGTATCCTCTTATGCCGAAGAATGCCGTCAACTATCCCGCTCATTTACATCCGACGATCAATTCACGCAAAAGAATCGCCATGACAAGGACCTCCCAGACGTGTCTTTCTCCCCCGGTTCACTGGTGTGGCTGGGGGTACCATCCACACCTTCTGGACAATGCAGTAAGTTTTAAATGCGAATGCATTTCTTAGTCGGGGGTTGTCGTGCGTCCGTTGGCCGGCGTGCCCGGCCGCAGGTGTTATCTCTCCGCGCTCCTCCTCGCCCCTAGCAACAGCTGTGGCGCGCATAGCAACCGGAGCAGGTGGTAGCTCGGGCGGGAGTAGCGGAGGGCAAGGGGAGAGGAGGAGCGCGGGTGGGCGTGTGAGGGCGCTCGCATCGCGGAGCTCGGGCGGAGTAGCGGAGAGTGAGTGGAGAGGAGGAGCGCGCTCGGGCGTGTGAGGGCGCTCGCATCGCGGAGCTCGGCGGGAGAGAGAGAGCTCGCGCGCGGGGCGGACGTGTTGCGTGGGTTTCTCTCTCCTCTCCGCGTACCCTCTCTCCACTCGCAGCGCTCGGAAAATGTATATACATGCAGTGGAGCGCGCGCCTCTCTCCGTGACTGCTTGCCGACTGGCGCCTTGATAGCGATGGACGCCATTATTAATAATTACTCGCAGCGCACTCATCGGTGCACCCAATGCATTCGCATTTCTGCACGATCCCCTTCGGGGAGGTGGGGGGAGTTTTTTTCTCTATCACGACCCATACCGGGTCCTGAAGCGTACCTCGCCCGTTAATTACCTTGTCGAGCCAGTACAGCCTTCACCCGACCAACGGCGACGTGGAAAAGAGGCAGTTCGTGTGCAATGCCTGAAGCTTTACTACGACCCTCTCGTTTTATCGTCCCCATAGGCAGCCAGGATAGCTGCGCTTCAGCGGGGGAGTGAGTGTAAAAAAGATCGCCACCTAATTAATACAACGGACAATCTCCTGTTTGGGGGTATGCGCCATTGCGAGGACAGTGCAACGGCCATTCGTCCGTCTGTGGGCATGCACCAGGGTCAGGACACTATCAGAGTCCAGTTCTGGTCACGCCCTATCGCACCCGCTTGTCTCGTGCTCGCCCTCTTCCCACCGGCTGAAGCGATCTTGGTTTGGCCCAGCTCATCGTCGTACCCTTATCTATCGTCCCAATAAATACCATTTCAATATATATATATATATATATATATATATATAGGGAGTAGTAGAACTTTGAAGATGGTAGAGAACACAAGAGAAGAAAAACTTCGAACAAGGTAAAAGCACGATTGTGGCCTACGTTTCAGCAAAGAGAACTTGCTTTCCTCTTCTCTTATATATAGATATATATATATATAGTCGTGAAGTAGAGTCCTTAGTTGCTGCAGGAATACGCACGAAGTAGAAGTACGCTCTTCGGAGACTTTATTTCCAACGTTTCGACCTGAGACAGGTTTTCCTCTCCCTAGAGGAAGACCTGTCTCAGGTAGAAACGTTGGAAATAAAGTCTCCGAAGAGCGTACTTCTAATTTGTGTGTATATATATATATATATATATATATATATATATATATATATCAAGGTTGCAGTCGTCATTGCCAGTGCTATTCGAATGTTTCCAAAATATTTAATAGTGCCGAATGACGTGTGTTTGTGATGTTTCTTTGATACAGGGATAAATAAGCAAAAATATAAGTCGAGACAAAATCTGCTGTTTTTTTCCGGGAGCGCGAGTAGAACCCACATCTCCACATAACGCGTGCGGTGCACTGACCAATTATGCTACCCCGCAGCGGCTTCTCTCTCGACTTTACAGCGGGGGTTTATATTTAAAAGTGCTCTGAGGACGGTCAACTAGCAGTTCGGATATTCGAATTGCTAACCCCGACCTCCGACCACGTCTTACGTGGCGGCCGCTGGAAAAAAGACGTTCTACGTCTCCCGCGGTGGTCGAGGGGCGGCGTTAGTTGACTGTCCTCAGAGCACTTGTAAATATAAACCCCCGCTGTAAAGTCGAGAGAGAAGCCGCTGCGGGATAGCATAATTGGTCAGTGCACCGCACGCGTTATGCGGAGATGTGGGTTCGACTCCCGCTCCCGGAAAAAACGGCGGATTTTTTCTCGACTTATATTTTCGCCAATTTATCCCTGTATCAAAGAAACAGGAGAAACACACGTAATTCGCCACCATTAAATATTTCGGAAACAGCCGAATAGCACTGGCAATGAGGAGGAGGAGGAGGAAAAAACTTTATCCAAACGCAACATTAAGCGTCGAGAATGTCCCGGGCCAGGTTCACCAACGCCAACTGGTCCGAGAGCTGGTCCGAGGCTAGCCAAGTCCGCCGCGTTAAAGGAGGTGGGTGGTGAAAATGTGGGGATTGAATTGCAATGGGGCAGGCGAAAATGCAGTGTTCTAAATTAGCGTATGGTTCGGGACAATTGGGACATGCTGGTGAGTGTCGGATACGGTAGAGGAAGGAACGAGCAGGTGTAAGGATGGTATTTAACTGTACGCGTCGAAGAATGCGTAGTTGCCTGGTTGTTAGAGATTTGTCTGGAACAGGAAGTGCACGAAGAGTTTCTCTGATGTTCTTGTAGTGAAGCTTTATTTATTGTTTGTAGTGAAGTGTAGTGTCCCACGTCGGTGGATAAGGCCAGGGAATCCCAGGCGCCCAGTGCAGAAGTTCGCGGACGAGGTTATGCACAATCTCATTGCCTGGAATTCCAGCGTGACCAGGAATCCACCTCAGTGTGACAGTGTGGGGACGTAGCTTTGTTAAGGCTTTGCGTAGATCATACTGCAGTTCTTCAGGAATCCTACCCATGTGAATGGCGCGAATAGCTTGCATTTAATCAGGGTATATGGTATATCCTGAGGGGTTAGGGGGCCGTAATGAGAGGTCCTGGATACTGGTGATTATTGGGAGAGTCTCTAGAGTCGCTGTAGGTGGGGGATTAGTGAAAGGACCAAGGGTGTGTGTCACTCCTTCACTGCCACTTGCGATGGAATATGCGGCTGCTCCGACGTGCGTCCGTGATGCATCCGTGTAGACTATCGTAGAATCAATTGGATGGACATGATTGATAACGCGAGCACATCGTCTCCCTGGATTGGTATCAGCTGCAACGCTTTTTGGGATGGGAGCTATCCTGAGGTTATCTGGGAGCGGTGCAGGAGAGGTGATGACAGGCAAGTCAATAGGCTTGAGAGCAACTTGGTGAAGGATCCAGTGTCCTTGTTTTGTGCTAGAAAGACGCGCCATTTGCCGGTCTTTATGTTGTTGTATAAGATCTCCCAGGGGCAAGAACAGCCCCGTAGAGTATAAGCGCTGAGTGGACGTATTAATGGGAACGTCGAGGGTGGTCTTATACAGTGTATGAAGTGCAACCTCAATCTGATATCTTTGGTGACAAGTCAGAGAAATATATTGAATTGTATAAAGAAGTTTACTTAGAGCTAAGGCATGCACTAGCTGCCTAACTTGAACCTTATGTAGCCCCGCGTGCTTGTTGACAATGCGGCGCACTAGATGGGTAAGCTGATGCAAACTTTAACTGTTGTAGCCACATTAGCCTGATTAGATGATTCATGGATATGCAGTCCAAGAATTCGGCAGGATATTACCCGAGGGATGGGGTGACCTACCATTGTGAGTGTGATCAGGTGACTGTGTTGGCGCTGATAGCGAGTTTTCGCAATGAGCAGCAATTCGGACTTTTCAGGTGCGGGAGACAGGCCTACAGTGTCGAGATACCTAGTGACTGTATCGATACCTTGTTGCAAGGTGTACTGCACTGACCCAGGAGACCCAGATGTGCACCAAAGAGTAAGGTCGTCTGCGTAGAATGTATGTTTAAGGTTCGGGATCGATGCTGAAATACGAGACAGGGGCGCCATTCCGAGATTAAAAAGGGTGGGTGAGAGATAGCACCCTGTGGACTACCACGCGTGATGGGAAAAGGATCGGAGACCGAATCAGGGAGACGGAACTCGGCCGTGCGGTCGCGCAGAAATGCAGCAATGTAACCGTACATTTTCGGCCCACAGCCGGTAGAAGCAAGGATATTTAGGAGAGGATCGTGGGCAAGGTTATCGAAGGCTTTGCGCATATCCAGGGTCACTATGGCCTGTATCTGGGAAGGAGGAGGAGGGTCAAAGTCATGAGCTAGGAGGAAAAAGAGGTCTTGGGTAGACACACCCTTGCGGAAACCAATTTGTGGAGTAGGAAAGAAATCTGTGGACTTGAAATAGGCCTCAAGTCGATTCAGAACCATCCTTTCCATGGTCTTTTTCAGGCAAGAAGTTAGAGAGTGGGCGGAGATTTTCAAGGGAAGATTTTGTGCCTGGCTTAGGTAGTAGGGTAATAAGGGATTGCTTCCAAGACGATGGGAGGGTGCCTTCTTCCCAGTGGGAGTTTATAATGCCCAGAAAATGTTCCTTGTCCTTGTCGGATAGGTTTCGTATAAGTGTATACGTAATCTGATCCTCACCTGGGGCCGACTTTTGCTTTAGTTGTTCTAGCGCCCACTCGAGATCCCAAAGGGTGAACGGCTCATCGAGTTCTGCATTGGAGGCGCCCATGTAGTTTGGATAAAGGCTAGGTAGAGGAGGAGGAATATAAAGGTCGCGGAGCTGGGTTGCTAAGGCGTCCGATCCCAGCAATGAATGGTGCTTCTCAAGAGTGGGAACAGGAGCCGGATGAGGCCCGAGGAGCTTTCTAAGTAGGTGCCAGGTTCTTTTCTGATCCAGGCTTCCGTTGATGCTGTTACAAATTTCATTCCATTGATTCCTGGCCAGCGTAGCACAGTGCTCTTTGATATGCTCCGTTAATTCAGTGACGCGCTCGGCTAGCCGACTATTATTTGGTTGGGTGCAAAGGGCACGCAAGAGTCGTTTTCTCCTCTTCCAGATACGGACAAGATAAGGGTCTCGGTTGTCTGATGGGGCTTAAGTGAAACATTCCTGTGTGGCTTGTTTGTGGGCCTGTTTTAGTGGTTATTACCAGTTCTTGAGATTACCATTCGTCTGAGAGGTTTCGCGAATATCACGAAAGATTTTCCAGTTTGTGAGCAAAATTTTACGTTTAGGTGATCGGATACAGGTAGGGATAGTGATTTGAATAATGTAATGATCACTTAGTAGTCTTTCATCTGTAACATTCCAGGTGACATCTCGCGCTCCCCGGCCTGCCGTGAGGTCTGGCATGGTCGACTGTTGATGTTTGTTACCCTCGCGAGTAATGGAATCGGGGTTGTTGTAAACTGTCATTTGAGCTCCGTTTAAAGTGTCGTTGAGTATGCGGCCAGGTCGTAAGGTGCGTGGGTAACCCCAAATAACGTGCGGGGCATTAAAGTCCCTGTAGCGAAAGAAGACCAGCGTCTGCTTCCAATGTGGTGATCGAGTCGATTAGCGAGGCAGTGCGCCCCCCGATCGTCCTCGTCCTCTTCTCCTACTGTCGCCCCCTACCTCCGCATCTTTATTTCTTAACATACTCCCGCCGCCGCCAAATTGGTTAGGAGCTAGCTAGCAGCGGCACGGTCAGTGGTGAAGTCCGGGCCCCACTACGACCTGTTTTTCGACTTACATAGCGGCGCATGATTTCACAGCGGCGATGCTTGTAGGCTGGCTGCGCGATCTAGTGGAGCCTTCGGCTGGGTGTCTCGGTACCGTCGATCTCGGTAAACGGCCTTGTCATTCGATCGAGGGAGTACAAGTCCATGGCCAACGTCACGGGCAACGAGCGCTTGCTGGGTTGTTGGGTCAAAGTGACATATCTAAAAGTGAAGACTACGAATGTTCGTATGGTCACCTGGGATAACAAGCTGTGCTCACGGTTTTCGGCCAGAAGGGAGCCGCCAGCAACCAAGTTCCCAGAGAAAATACAGCGAATGCAGTATCACTGTCGCTGTGCTCATATCCTGTCCGTCCTCCACGAATCGATCGATGCGATGAAGTAACAATGCTGTTTCATCGGCGGACAAGGAGACTTTACTTTGGTCAGGCGCGTAAGCGTAGCAGAAAGGCGCGTCCAGCATGGAATCGTGCTTGCCAAAGAAGGGGTCGCCACCATCGAAGCAACCGCTCTGTGTCGCCGCGTGGATTCGTCGCCAACGGGATAGTATGAGAGCGGCCGCTGCTCGCCTCTGGAGTCGAACCTAGCTCACGGAGCACCGGAGAAGCACCCACTTCGTTATCCTCTGAAGCGGGTCTACATTCCCCACGAATTGCCTTTTCATTGCCGGACCCAACGAAACAGTCGGCGAACCGTAGCAGGGCTGCTGAAATGTCGCAGAAACGAGACCTGCGTCTCCAACGAAACGATCGCACCAAGGTCGCAGGGACGCCTCCAAAGCGGGAGTTGCATCGGTGATTCCAAGGTCATGGCAAGGCCGGTGAGAGGTCTCCGCACCGGAAGTCGAGTCGTCGGTGCGAGGGTTGTGGGAGAGCTGTATTGACGTCTCCGAAGTGAGAATTGCGTCTGTGACACCAGCGTCATTCTAGGGCAACTTCGACATCTCCAAAGCAGAAGTCTCGTTGGCTAGGCAAGATGCACGGAACGGCTGCTGAGCCGTCTCAGAAACGATAGCCGCGTCAGCGACACCGAGGTCCCGGGAGTGTCCTTGAGACTTCCCCGATATTGCAGTCACGGAAGCAGCGGGACTGCGCAGTTGCTTGAGCATCTCTTCCTGGCTGAGCACCTCGGTGTCCTGCTTGGCGTTCTGAAAGGCCGAAGCGCCTCCGTCGCCGTTTGCCTGTTCTACCCGCGCGCCAGTCATTTCCCGTACGGGCGGCACGTCACCCAGGACCACTGTCCGCCAGACCTCCTCGGGAAGCGAGCGAATATTCGAAGTTGCGATGCGGGTGGTAAACAGGGCCGCCTGAGGTTGAAGAACGGGGCTTGCGGAAGAGTCTTGGCTCGCGGGGAAGCGTACGCGCGTTCGCAGGGCGCAGATACGCTCGTCGTAATCGATCGCTTCCAAAACGTCAGCATCAAATTCTTCATCCTTCATGTTCTCCTGAACTTGAGCGTCGAGTTTGTGAAGGCTCACCTGGTCGTGCAAGATGAGGTCGAGGACATTTTGTCTATCAAGGGCCGTTGCTGCCTGGCTCCGCAGCAAGGCGTCGAGGACTGTCATGGTCCCGGAGACGGTCGATCGCAGGACATCTCGGCTAATACGAAGAGCGTCCATGGCACCAGTCGATGAAGCAAGACGCTGGGGTTGCGAATACCAAGGGGACAAGGGCGGGCTTGGGCGCGAGCCGAAAGGGGCGGCGGCCGAGGGCAAGGCTGCCAGGATAAAGCAGTACGAAGGTATCCAAGCCTCGCGTGCCTCGGATCCGCTGCGCCGTCGAACGTAGATTCGCTCGTGCGCCGGTTCCCGGGTTTCACGGCACCAGAGAATGTGTAGCGAAAGAAGACCAGCGTCTGCTTCCAATGTGGTGATCGAGTCGATTAGCGAGGCAGTGCGCCCCCCGATCCTCCTCGTCCTCTTCTCCTACTGTCGCCCCGTACCTGCGCATCTTTATTTCTTAGCAGTCCCCACCTATAATGAAGTCGCAGTCGTGATACAACCTTGAACTAAAGTAAATAAGTGGCTTTGAAAGTGTGTACTCTTTAGGGGGATTATAAAAATTTAGGATAGAGAACGGGCGAGAGTGTTCTGGGTACATAGTAAACGCCGTGAGATACCGCTCAAGACGGGAGGGGACATCGATGACCTCAAATCGAAGATCCCGGCGAATGTATGTGCTAACTAATGGGGCACTATCGCTGTCGTAAGCCGCATGTAGGACACGGTAGCCAGGAATACCTTTAAGAGAACGCGACTGCTGTATAAGAATTACGTGAGGTTCCGAAGGCAAAGTCAAAAGCCAATCGATTAAGAGGGTTCGATTGGTGTTAAGGTTTCTACAGCTCCACTGTACAATGTGGGTGTTATTGTTGTCTGCAATTGTTAAGCTACGTTAGCCCGCTTCTCGGGAGGGTCGGAAGAGGATGCAGCAGCTTCTTCGGTGGATGTAGGTGGACGGGGACGTTTGAGCGAATTGGTGAGGAATTCCATGCGTTCGTCATCCTGTAGAATGTTATTAAGGAGAGTGTGCATGAGCTCGAATGCTTGGCGAATGGTAGAAATTTCTTCGGCGAGATACCAAAGTATCGGGTCATTCCGGTCTTTTATGTGCTGCAAATAATTGTCAGATGTGATGACTGGTGTGGGATTTGGAGATGTGTAAGAGATAGGGATGGACGGAGAAGGGGGAAGGGACGGGCTCGGCCCACTTGCTGGTAGAAGCGTAGCCGGCTTGAGAAGTGAACGTGGTGGAGCTGACTTCTACTGAACTTCCAGGTGCCAGGGATTGGGTCGAGGAGGTCTTGCAGCCTCCTGTTGGCTGGGGGTAGTGGGGGGAAGTCATCACGGTTGGGAGTTTGTTGGAGCTGCACATGCTTCTGGTTGGTGCGACCAGATGACAACTGCCAAGTAGTCGGTGTTTGCTTTGGAGCGAACTGCCGGGACTTAGATAATTTTCTGTGTTCTTCTGGTTTTGATGTTTCCTGCTTGATCCGGAGGCTTTTCCTGCGCTCGTATGCGGCTTTGTGGCTCTTTTGATCTTGCTGCTTTTGTACGGGGCAGGTGTTGTCAAAGGTCGGATGGTTTCATCCGCAGTGGAAGCAATGGGCGGAGCAACGATGCGGTTCATCCTGTGCGTTGAGCTTGGTTGAGCAGGTGGGGCAGCGTTGATATGTCGGAGAGTGAGGGCAGTTCAGCATCCGATGTCCATATTCGCGGCACCTATTGCACTTCAGGGCATTGGGTCTCGCAGGTTTGCATCTATACAAGACGCGGCGGAAGAGAACGTTGTGGGGTACATGGGTGCCCTCGAAGGTTATTAACACCGACTCAGTCGCTCCCATCATGCGGGCAGACAGGATGGTCGCATGCCACGATTCAAGGCTTTCTAAAAGTTGGTCGTCGGAAAGTCCTTTCTCAATCCCGTGGATAACGCCACGACACGAAACCACGGGGGCCGTCACATAGGCTTTCACGATGTGAATGCACGCTTGAATAGACAACGTGGTGATAGCTGCTACCTTTCGGGCAGTGAATTCATTGGAGGTCTTGAGGAGGATAACATTCTGGTGGTACCGAACTTTGAGGGTCAAAGCCTGCTGCTCGTGTGGTGCCAAGTTTGCAGCTGAAGCAATTGCTTGAAGGATTTCGTAGTGTCTCACCTGGGCGATTTTGAGCGTGTTTGGTGTTCTGATGACGACGGTCTTCAGTGTTGCGATTGGTGCTGTGGGAATCTTTGGCTTGGCTTTCCTCGTAATGGTAGTCCAGTCCCTCGCGTCGATGTCTTCTTCGATGGAATGAGCGGGTTCTTCAGCGAGGAGAGCGCGTGCTTCTGATGGAGATGCATCGGCGGCACGTGGCGGCGGCGGTGGTGGCGGCGATCACTCCGTTGACATGGCAGCAGATTGGAACTCCGTTGTTAGGCTTAGCGGGCGTCGGGCATGACTGCTGCGTTCGGGAGGTCGGTTTGCAGTGTAAAAACGGTCAAATACGGCAATTTAGGTACGAAAATGATCCACGAGACTTGCCGAATAGTGTGAACTGGACGGTTCAGGTCACAGCGTCGATGACCTGGTAGGGAGAGCGTACATTCTGCAGCTCGGTGTTGTGCCGTCTTTCCAAGCCGAGGACGATGATGATGATCCGACTGCAACCTTGATATGTGTCCTTACCGAGTCCCTCGTCCCGTATCTTTCTGTTCTGCTACATGCATTACGAAGGCTCTGGCTACAGCAGTTCGGATTTGCCAATTGCTAACCCCGACCTCCGACCACGTCTTACGTGGTGGCCGCTGTAAAAAAGACGTTCTACGTCTCCCGCGGTGGTCGAGGGGCGGCGCTTGTTGACCGTCCTCAGAGCGCTTGTAAATATAAATCCCCGCTTTAAAGTCGAGAGAGAAACCGCTGCGGGAAAGCATACCTGGTCAGTGCACCGCACGCGTTATGCAGAGATGTGGGCTCGACTCCCGCTCCCGAAAAAACGGCGGATTTTTTCTCGACCTATATTTTCGCTTATTTATCCCTGTATCAAAGAAACATGACAAACACACGTCATTCGGCACTATTAAATATTTCGGAAACGGCCGAATAGCACTGGCAATGACGACTGCAACCTTGATATGTGTCCTTATCGAGTCCCGCGTCCCGTATCATTCTGCTCTGCTACATGCATTACGAGTGCTCTGGCTCCAGCAGTTCGGATATGCCAATTGCTGACCCTAACTCCGACCACGTCTTACGTGGCGGCCGCTTGAAAAAAGACGTTCTACGTCTCCCGCGGTGGTCGAGGGGCGGCGCTAGTTGACCGTCCTCAGGGCACTTGTAAATATAAACCCCCGCTGTAAAGTCGAGAGAGAAGCCGCTGCGAGATAGCATCATTGGTCACTGCACCGCACGTGTTATGCGCAGATGTGGGTTCGACTCCCGCTCCCGCAAAAAACGGCGGATTTTTAGATGCGGCGCATCTCTTGCTCTGAGGCATGTCCCTCCTGCGTCGGCGTCTGCGGCGACCGCCTGCCACCTGCGCATGCGCGACTCTCCTCCGCTCTTCTCTCCGACAGCTGTGCGCAACACTCTCACTCCGTCTCATTATCATAAACAGCTGCGTGCGCGCGCTTCGCTCGTTTCGCTCCGCTCCCGTCGCGCAAGTGCGCCCATGCGCGACTCTCCTCCGCTGTCTCCTCTCCTTCAGGTGCTGTGACTTTAAAGCGGGTAGCGCGCTGCGGCGGTTCAGTCAGCGCTCGCTCTCGTTCGACTTCGCGTCACTTTGCTTGACGACTGCGTGCTTGACTCGATTCTTCCGATGAAGACGTGATGGAAGCGACGGTCCCTTCAGCGAGTGGCGTGACACAATCCAATTACTGCGTCACTCCAAACGCTAAAGTAAAATTACGCCCATATTCCCGCGTATGAGAACACCCGCATGTGATGGAATGCATGATACGCGTTCACAGCACGTTTTACCGGATTTAGAGAATCAACCCAATGTAAACACCAATGGAACCCCCCAATGCCTCGCATCACATCAGGGTTCCCTCGCGGGTAGATGGGCGTAATTTTTCTCGACTTATATTTTCGCTTCGGCACTGTTAAATATTTCGGATTTCGGAAACAGCCGAATAGCACTGGCAATGATGACTGCAACATTGATATGTTGATATGAGTGTTTACCGAGTCCCTCGTCCCGTATCTTTCTGTTCTGCTATATATATATATATATATATATATATATATATATATATATATATATACAGGGTGTCCCAGCTATTATGCACTAAGATTTAAAAAAAGAGTAAAAGCGTAATTCGAAAGAAACCAGGTGCATAATGTTTGCAGTACTGTGAAGAAGAGGACAGTATTTTTTCTTTAATGAGACTTAATTAACTAATTGTAATTAATTATCTAACTCGAGAAATACTGTCCTGATCACTAACGTGTCAATGAGGCACTTGTAGGTAACCACGAGGGGCATCTAACTGCGGTATTTTCAGCGATGAACTAATTGCGTACACATTTATTCTGACTGATAAAGGAAACCCGCGAAATAGGAAAAATACCACGTGACGGCGCCTCCGCGCGCACCGTAAAGCAACGCCCTCAAACAGGATGCCTCTGAGTTAGCCAGAATGAAATAGACAAAAGAAAGAAAGAAGAAATCGCGACCGAGTTTGTTCCTTATCTGCTCACGCGTCCCGCGAATTTTGCTGCTGCTGCTCCTTCCATGCATGCTATTATCACGGTGATGCGCTGTCTCTTCGGGCGGGTAACACGCGAAGCAGTTGCTTTCAATCAGCTTTGTTTGGGGACGCTGCTTTACAATGCGCGCGTAACCGTCGTCACGTGGTATTTTTCATATTTCGCGGGTTTCCTTTATCAGTCAGAATAAATGAGTACTTAATTAGTTCGTCGCTGAAAATAGCGCAATTAGATGGCCTTCGTGGTTACCTACAAGTGCCTCATTGACACTTTAGTGATTAGGACAGTATTTCTCGAGTTAGATAATTAACTACAAATAATTAATGAAGTCTTATTAACGAAAAAATTACTCTCCGCTTCTTCACAGTACTGCAAACATTATGCACTAGGCTTTCTTCGAGTTACGCAATTTCTCTTTTTTTAAATCTTGGTGCATGGGACACCCTGTATATATATATATATATATATATATATATATATATATATATATATATATATATGCACAGCACCGCACAGCACAGCATGTAGTTGCAAAGCTACATTTGTTATTTATGCAGACGACACTAGTATATTTTTTTCTGGCGATAATATTGATGAACTTATATGTACATGCAATCTCACGATGGAGGCGCTGCCCAAATGGTCCGATGCGAAGTACATGCGAATAAACGAAACAAAAACAACAGCAGTTATATTTCGCCCTAAAAACAAATCGGTTCCCTCTCATTCTACTATTCAATTAAATTCGAGAAATTTCCACTTTGTGGTTAGCTTTAAATGTCTAGGTGTCGTGTTTTATGCAAACATGTCGTGGGATAATCATGTAGACCATGTTATAAATAAGTTGGCTCGAATAACTGGTGTTATTGGACGTTGAAGGTACATTCTTCCGAAATCTGTGAAATTGCTTCTGTACAGATCTCTTTTATATTTTAATTTAAATTATTGTCAGCTTGTTTCGGGTAGCGCAAAAGTATTCCTCTTTACATAAAACTTTAACAAAATTTCTTTGTCACGTTTATAACAAAGGTTACAGGGAGCCAACCAGGGACCTCCTTCTTAAACGTGGTGTTATTAAACTCTTCAACTTGTACAATTATCGTTTGAGTAGCCGAATCACAATAGAAACCAAAAGAAGCATACACGATATGCTTAATTTGGCCTGGTTGCGACAGAAAGAAATGAATTACCCTTTTAGTTATAAAAAACTTCGGGCGGTCCGTACAGCCCGCTTGAACACTGGGAAAGAGCGCATACAGTATACGCCTCGAGCGCGGCCTGTAGGGGCGCCACTGAAATCCCCCTAGCGGCCCGTTTCGAAAGCAGGCGCGGGAGTCCGCGCCCCGCTCCCCAGTGCCGCCGCTGCTTTTGCGGCACGTTCACGACTGAGATTTACCGTTTGTGAGTGTTTGAAATTCATGTTTGTGTGGAGCAGTCACTCTGCTCGCAAATGGGGTGTGTTTACGAGAGTGTAAATGTTTCCGACGCGATCTTAGTGTGGTATTTTCGGTCTGTATAAGCGCCAGGTGTGTGTCACAGGCCAGCGTCGCGGAATCGGCGTATGATGGAGCCGATTGTAGTTACGCTGACCTGAATTTACTAGCCGTGTCTCCGTAACCACATGTTCCTCAGATGTTCATGCTACGGCTATACACTACGATTTAAATCGGTTTTGTGCGCTTACATAATCAGCGGAGCACTCATACCTGACAGCACACCAGTTACGTTTGCCAATATAATATATATATATACCCCAGATATTGATCACCACCATTTACAAGCCAGTCTGTGTTAATTTCGGAAATATTCAAGAAAAGTACGATGGACAATGCATAATTATACTCTGGGATCAGCACACGACAGAGTCGTCTTGTCGTGAGGTGCGCGCCCGCAGACCTTCATCTGCTTACATATATCCTCTGCGAGCAGCGCGGAGACGGGCTTACAATATAATCCGCGTCCGCGACTGAATGCTTCTTCGAAATATCGTCATATGGCACAGGAAGCCTGCAGAATAAACCAGAAACTGAAATCAGAGGGCCTTATCACATACCACACTCTTCCAACGACACATTTCATCGCTTGTTGAACAGCCTATCCTGTATACTTCCAAAAATGCATCCGCCGTACGATCAGCTCTTCGTTGAAGTAGAAAAACAAAAGGAAAGTGAACGCGAGATTTATGTGTGGGATTACTAAAACGTTCATTGCTTGATTCCGCTCCGCATTTGTACACAGCGTCCCCCTCCCCCCCCCCCCCCGCCACCGATTTCTCGCGAAATAGCAGTGCATTTCGCGTATAGTTGGTCTAGTGAAACTTACCTGGCTTAAGTTTAGACGAACGTCTTTAGCATGCCAGAAGCTGCACTGTTTTTTTTTCTAATTTCCGTTAGAGCTTTGTTTCTAAATTCCGCATTGGCATAGCATTTATTTTTCTGTGGTTTCATTTCCTTGGTTCTTGCTATATGGCGTGTGTGGGCACATATTTAACGACGCACAGGCTTGGAATATACTTTACATTCTCGCATGGTTTATATTCTTATAAAAGGCATAAGTGATTGTCCGGGATTGGGTAATCACTAATCACATCCCCGAAACATATTTTTCTGCGGCGTATATATG
Source organism: Haemaphysalis longicornis (assembly GCF_048455015.1). Classification (NCBI taxonomy): domain Eukaryota; kingdom Metazoa; phylum Arthropoda; class Arachnida; order Ixodida; family Ixodidae; genus Haemaphysalis; species Haemaphysalis longicornis. The sequence goes on along the minus strand of NW_027526295.1, from coordinate 273,049,493 downwards.
CGAAACGATGCCGCATTCGTTGTCCACGCTGCAAAATGACGCCAACCTCTCATTGTGCCAGTATCAGGCCTAAACGAGGCGTCAGTCGAATTCATTTGTGCCTGATGTTTTGGAGGTGACATGGGTGATATGTTGCTGCCGTCGCCGACGCCCGGAAGAGCGGCGACGAAGCGCGCAGAACCAGGTCCCCGGGTAGCTCTTGCAGGCGATCGCGTACTCTACGAAGACGCAGCTGCTTTTTAAGTGACCTAAACGTAATCTTTGCCTATAGTCATCACCATAACAAGTTTTTTTTTAGGGCGCGGAAAGGCGAAAAGAAGCGAAACAGAACCAAAACACTGCACGAGCCCCTATCAGTCACGCAGCGCAAATCCCGTCAACGCCGCGGAGAAGCGGCGGCAGGCGGCGCAGCGATCGCGAAGCTCGAGGCGTATACCCTGCCTTCTCTTTGAAATGTATTTGAGTGCATCGATTTAGATATCTATAAACATTGTAAGCGTCAATTACGTACCATGTGTACCAAAATGTGTTAACCTTTTATGTCTTCAATTTGCTTTCTTGTTTAACTCTTCTTTTTATACCCGTTGAAGATAACGGGTATTATGTTCAACACAAAGGAGTGTCTTATTGATGGCTTTTTATTCTTACTTTTTCTGGTTGGCTTTATAACTGTGTGTTTTCTTTTGGCGCGATACTGCTGTTGAGCAAAAAGGAGCTGCGGCCTCGTAAAGCTGTCTATGACAGCTTTTTCCCGCGGTTGCTTTTGTCTGTATGTGTGTTTATGGAACAGGAATAAAGTTTCATTATTATTATTATTATTATTATTATTTTGAAACTTTGAAACTTCCTAACATTTTGTTACAAAACCTTTGTTTTATGTGTATAATCTATCTCCGTCATGTGCATTGAGTATTTGCTTGTGTATTTTCAATTTTTCACGTGCCTTCAACGTTTTGCTGGCCGGGTGTCATGGCTTCTAACACTAGGCTTCCTTTTTTTTTTTGCTGTTTTGCTTTCTGGGATCTCTGTAACTATTTTTATCTTATTGTTTCTTTCATATATATGGTTTTCTGTGTTGTGTTGTCTTGATTTTAGTTTGTTTTTATGAATGCTTGTATATGGTGTACCAGTACCAAGACCCTAGGGTTGTTCCTGGGCACCAAAAATAAAGATTGATTGATTGATTGATTGATTGATTGATTGATTGATTGATTGATTGATTGATTGATTGATTGATTGATTGATTATTATTATTATTATTATTATTATTATTATTATTATTATTATAATCACACAAAAAACTGCAGTGGAAACATTCTGGACCTGTGCTTTTCAAACTTCGATGGCGTTAATGTGTCGCGCTCTGATTGTGCTTTAGTAATACCCGACAAATATCATCCTCCTCTTTCTATTTCCTGTTGCCTTCCTACAATGCTCCACCGTTCTGTAATTTCAAGCAATGCGCAACCTCGCTACGCTTTCGCCCGGGGAGATTACGTTGGGCTGTATGGCTACTTTTCTGCTGCCCCTTGGTCAACAGTCATTGACCACTCTGATGTCAATGAACATGTTGACCGTTTTACTGAGATTGTGCTTTTGGGTATGAAGAAATACATCCCGCAATATTTACCAAAGAAGTTCAAGTTCCCACACTGGTTTTCTTCTGAATTGCGGGATGCCCTGAAACTCAAAGAACGCGCGCACAGAAAGATGAAGCGCTCTGGTGCGAATCAGTTCGCTCAGGAGTTCCGGCGCCTACGTGCACTATGCAAAATATTGCACAAGCGTGATCATGCTTTGTACCTGGCGTCAGTTGAAGCTAAAGCAACTCATCAGCCGGGAGCCTTCTGGAAGTACATTCATTCTAGATCTAGTACAACGAAAGAATCTATTCGTCTACTGGATTCCAACGGCGATGAGGTTGCAGATGCGGCCGACTGCTTTGCTCGTCAGTTTTCTTCTTTGTTTGGGCTTAGTGGTGGTAGTGATGACGGCAGCGTCTCTTGTCACCAGGACGGTTACTCCGCTTGTTTCCAATTGGATGAGAACATCGTGCGGGCCAGCATCAAGCGGCTAAAGCCCTCGTTTTCTTCTGGGCCAGATGGTATTCCTGCTGCAATTCTAAAAACGTATGCAAATATATTTGTTCCTGGGTTCACCTCAATATTTAATAACTGTCTCCGGTCTGGCACGTACCCTCGATCATGGAAAATCTGTCGTGTATTCCCTGTTTTCAAGTCAGGCCCAAAAACCGACCCCATGAACTATAGGCCAGTGTCGCTTCTTTGTTCTGCCTCTAAAATATTCGAGTTATCTCTTCATAAGGTCTTGTCTTTCTCACTTAAAAACGTCCTCATTCCTAATCAACATGGCTTCATGCGTGGTCGCTCAACTTCCACAAACCTCGCATGCTTCATGGAGCAGGCTGTCCCAGCAGTCATTGGTAGAAGCCAGCTTGATGCGGTCTACTGTGACATGAGCAAGGCCTTTGATGTAGTCAACCACTCGTTATTGCTTGCCAAGCTCATTCTGTTAGATGTTCACGCTTCCTTAGTGGGTCTTATACGTTGCTATCTCCAGGAGCGATATTGCTATGTAAGTGTTAATGGTCAAACATCATTTCGGTACAAAGCAACCAGTGGTGTACCCCAGGGCTCCGTTCTGGGCTCCCTTCTTTTTTCCATTTTCATTAACGATGTTGCTTCTGCCATTAAAAATTCTTCTTTTTTGTTGTATGCTGATGATATGAAAATGTTCAGAGAAGTGCGTAATGTTCAGGACTGTAATTCTGTTCAGGCTGATATCGTGTCATTCCATCGTTGGTGCACCAAAAACGACTTAATTTTGAACCCCTCAAAAACGAAAGTTGTTTCCTATAGTAGGAAAGCTCAACAGCTGCAATACTCCTATAAAATAGCAAGCACTGCACTGGCGAGGGCGACCGAAATTCGGGACTTGGGAGTACTATTTGATTCTTCTCTGACTTTCTCTTCCCACGTTACACAAATTACCGGACGCTCTCTTCGATGTCTGGGTGCTGTCTGCAGGTATTCTAGAGAGTTTAGAAGTCCTCTTCCTTTCTTAAAGTTGTATTCGGCTGTGTGCTTACTGTTCTCGAATACGGTTCTGTTGTTTGGAATGGAACTTGCAAGTCCAATAGTGACCGCATCGAAAGGGTTCAAAATAAGTTCCTTTCTATCTTTAGGCACCGTTTCCGTCATGTACAAGAAGACGCAAACGGCAGCATGTCTTGTCTCAAAAGTATTCCTTCCCTTTGGTGTCGACGAATGAGAGCTGACATTACCTTTCTTTATAAACTTCTTCATGGTGATATTTTGTGTGATGACTTGGTTGCACTTATCAATGTCAACTTGCCGAACAAACTTTTCCGAAGATTTCGAACTTTCAGAACAGATGCTTTAAGTAAACGATGCTCCTCCATCTGCAGAATACAATGTGCATATAATGAATATTCCGATCGTCTTTATATATTCCAGAGCTCTTTGTCTTTGTTCTCTAATGAATTGAAAACTGTTGTAGCTTAAGTGCCTTTATGTCATTTATGTGCCGTATTTCTGTTCCGTATTTATTTTATGCAAATCATCATCTTGCTTGTTTGTTTTTCACTTTTCCTGATTTTGTGTTGCTTGAATTTCTGTCGGTTTAAGTATCAGTGCTTGCAACGCTGAACTTCGTTTTTCCATTTTGAAACTTCCTAACATTTTGTTACAAAACCTTTGTTTTATGTGTATAATCTATCTCCGTCATGTGCATTGAGTATTTGCTTGTGTATTTTCAATTTTTCACGTGCCTTCAACGTTTTGCTGGCCGGCTGTCATGGCTTCTAACACTAGGCTTCCTTTTTTTTTGCTGTTTTGCTTTCTGGGATCACTGTAACTATTTTTATCTTATTGTTTCTTTCATATATATGGTTTTCTGTGTTGTGTTGTCTTGATTTTAGTTTGTTTTTATGAATGCTTGTATATGGTGTACCAGTACCAAGACCCTAGGGTTGTTCCTGGGCACCAAAAATAAAGGTTGATTGATTGATTGATTGATTGATTATTATGTGGCCGCGTGGCTGCATTTTCAAGCCATTCCGTGGGATTCTACATGATGATATGCTCCATCCTTCAGAGTCTGTAATTGACAGTGAAGGTGTGTAATTTGGACATCTTTTACCAAAACGCTCGTGGTCTACGAACTAAGCCAACTGAATTTTTCGCTAATGTTATTTCGTCTTCGTTTCCTGTCATTGTGATTACCGAAACTTGGCTGTGCAATGAGATTCCCTCATCAGACTATTTTCCACCAAGTTACAACACTTTCCGCAGTGATCGTGGCTTCAGTGCAACCAAACAAAAAGGTGGTGGCGTACTTATGGCTGTAGATAATTCTCTGAGATCTGTTCGCCGAAGTGACATTGAAACTGTTCCTGAATCAATATGGGTCGAAATTAGCCTTGATCGCTGCGAAAAATTGTTGATTGGGTCCTTCTATGTGCCGCTAGCATTACCCCAATCTCTTTTAATGACATCATCTCTTCCATTGAAAGTGTCATAGCTTCACATAGGAAGCACAGGATTGTTGTTATTGGTGATTTTAATACCCCTGGTATCGACTGGAGAACACTTAAATATTCTCATTACCATCAATACATAGATAATAAGTGCGGCCTGCTATTAGATTTTCTTGCTTTTAATTCCCTTCAACAACATAATTCTATTGCCAATCCTTGCGGTAACATATTAGATCTGTGTATTTCGAACAATCAGCCTATTGAAGTGTCACTCTCTGACGTTTTTCTTGTTCGTCCCGATAAATTTCACCCACCACTTAAACTAACACTCTCTCTGTCAGGGGAAAAACAGAGCTTTCAAAATAACATCAACAAATCGCCCAGATTTGCTTTCAAAAAAGGTGACTACGTTGGCTTACACCATGACTTATCCTCCATTGACTGGTCTATGGTAACTGAAAAAACCAATGTTGATGACCAAGTAGATCAGCTTACGGAACTTATCTTAAGCAGTATGCACAAATATATTCCACAATATACTCCTAAACTCCATAAATATCCCCCCTGGTTCTCGCCTGAACTTATAAGTGCTCTAAAGCATAAAGATCGCGCACACAGAAAGCTTAAAAGCACTCCATCTCTCGAGCGCAAGGAAGATTTCCGATGCTTTCGAACTCTTTGTAAACGCCTATATAAACGGGATCACAGTTCATATATTGCACACTTAGAAAAAAGCGCCTCTGACAGGCCGGCTGAGTTCTGGAAGTATGTACGCAAACGGTCTAACAAAAGTGAAGAGCCTTTAATACTACTGGACTCCAATGGAACAGAACTACAAGCCGTCGCTGACTGTTTTGCCACGCAGTTCTCTTCCGTTTATAAAGCCTCTGACTCTAGCACTACTATCGAACAACACTTGGAAATCAACACACCCAATGCTCTGTCGCTAGATGAAAATCTCATCAGCAAATGCATTAAGCGCTTGAAACCATCGTTATCATGTGGTCCAGATGGTATCCCCTCAGCCATACTAAAAGCTTATAGCAGTATATTGGTCCCAGTACTGACCAGCATATTTAATAACTGTCTGATTACTTCCACATTTCCTAGCATGTGGAAAATTGCTCGTGTTTTTCCAGTATTTAAGTCTGGCTCTAAAACTGATGTCTCGAATTATCGACCGATTTCTCTTCTCTGTGCCATGTCAAAGATTTTTGAGCCGGCCCTTCACCACATACTGTCTTTTAATGTGAAAAACGCATTGAATAATAATCAACATGGATTTGTCCCTGGCCGCTCAACCGTCACTAATCTTGCCAGTTTCATGACGCAAATATCTACACCTGTATTCCAGAGAGGACAGGTCGACACCATTTACTGTGACCTCAGCAAAGCGTTCGATGTAGTCAGTCACTCAATGCTTATGGTTAAACTTGCTCATTTTGATGTTGACACCGCTGTTGTGAATCTATTGCATAGCTACCTTCGTGACAGATCATGTTATGTTGCCATCAATGGCCAAACGTCCTCCTTTTACAAAGTGACCAGTGGTGTACCTCAGGGTTCGGTATTAGGCCCACTCCTCTTTTTAATGTATGTTAACGACGTTTCTTCTGCCATTCGCAATTCTTCTTTCCTTTTGTATGCAGATGATATAAAGATATTTAGGGAAATTCATTCATTTAACGACTGTCGCTTGTTGCAGTCTGATTTGTGTTCTTTTTCAGAATGGTGTAAAAACAATAACCTTTCTCTCAATATTTCAAAGACAAAAGTCATGAGTTTCACTCGCAAATCATCTAGCGTATCTTTTTTATACTCTGTCAATTCTGTGTCTTTATGTAGGGTTTGTGAGATCAATGATCTCGGCGTTCTCTTTGATAGCACCTTGCATTTTTCAGCTCATACTAAGCGTGTTGCTATGCGGGGTCTTCGTTCTCTCGGCTGTGTTTGTAGAATATCGAGAGAATTCAATTCTCCTATGCCACTCCGCAAATTGTACACCGCAATATGTCTTCCTCAACTTGAGTATGCATCTGTGATCTGGAATGGCATCTCTAATTCCTTAAGTAACGTAGTTGAGCGTGTCCAGAAAAAATTTCTAAGCGTTTACAACCATCGCTTCGCTAAAAATGACTCTGGCTCGTGTTCTACCACCGTTCAACTATTGTCACTGCCTTCACTTCGCTGCCGGCGAAATCGCGCCGATCTCTTCTTTCTTTTCAAGCTCGTTCACGGTACTATATCCTGTCCTATACTGCTCAATAGTATTAATTTTTGGATTCCGCGGAAGCAAACAAGAGAGAGCAGGCCGTTTCTTATTGTTTTTAAAGATTATTTAAAGATTATTTTAAAGATTGTTTTAAAAATTAGTGTTTTTACACCCGCCTCTCTCAGCACTCAACCCTCAACAGGATACAAAGTCTTTACAATTTTTATTTTCTTGACCTTGATGTTTTTGATGGGTCACAGTCATCGTTTTCCTCCAAGGTTTCTACCGTTATAAGATAACAGCACATGTGCAATTTGCTCTATCCTTCTCTTTTAGTTTATCTGGCGCATTGTTGTATGTATCTATGATGTATGTATGCATGTATGTATGTATGTATATTATCTGACTTTTCGTCATTATCATTAGCTATTTCTCATACTGTGTTAATCTACTTTTGTCCTGTCATCCTAATATTTCTGTGCGCATTGTATCTCTGATAGTTTTCTTCTAAACAGTCATCTTGTTCTATTGTGTTATTCTTAGTTTTTTTGTTCCTTTTTTTTTTGTGCGCCAGCATCAAGACCTCTCGGTTGTTCCTGGGCACGTTAAATAAATGATTGATTGATTGATTGATTGATTGATTGATTGATTGATTGATTATATAGCTCTGCACGTACGTGTGTGTAGCGAGAGACAGTGAAAGAGAGAAATTTATTAAACGATTGCAGTCGAAATCGCGGCATTCAAAATTTGGGCGTCTCAAAATTTTGAGTCCACCTGCCTTATGCGACTTTACTGCAACCTGTAAAAGCTTAATTACACAGAACCATGCAAAAAGAAAAAAAACTGAGAACAATCAACCCAAACTATATTCTATTACATGCATGCGTAGTAAGACAAAACCTGTGACGCAAAAGCAGTAAAACAAATGCAAAGAACTGCAACGTCCTACAGAAGTTTGGTCTGCAAACAACTGTACAAAAATAGGTCCTGAAAGGCTGATACTTCACAGACAAGCGCCACAAGTTATGAAAAGGAGTGGCTTTGTGCGCTGTCGTCACGAATCTTTCGTCGTGAATAAATAAAACGCGTACAAAGTAATAGAACGGGCAATTACGTTTGGATCTCTTGCAATATGATCCCAACAGTTCCTTGGGTAAGTATATTTAGAACAAAAGCTTCGTGAATGCACATAATCTGTGCCATTAACTTACACAAACTAAAACCTTCACTTCTGTGTTTCCCATTTTCATATTTAACTCCGACCGTAACGGCTCTTGAAGTCTGTGACCATTACTGGGAATCACCACACTGCTACAGTATCCGTGTATTGAAGAAAATTTCTTTCGCTATACTGGCGAACATACTGAGTCGTGTGGTGGCTAATTTAAGCGTTTTTATTAGTTTATCTCGGGTATATTTCCCGCTTTTATTCCCGAAGTAATGTGGTGAATTCGGACTTCACTTTTTAAAATTTGCTTTGGAATCAACCTTCCTCATTTTAACAGCACGCGTAAATAGACATATTGGAAGCAACATTGAACGCGAAAACTCTGCTTAATTTTTTTAAATGACATGTTTTCTAGCCTGGCACTTCTCCAATTGCAATATGTCGAGCCAAAGAGTTCAACCGTACTTCCTCCCAGGACGTTGGAACAGGCAAGATTTTTTGACACGACGGGATACTGGCAGCTGACTCACCATGATTCTTCCCGGGGACCATTGTGGCTTCCATCTATATCGACGTCAACGAGCGTGGACCCCGAACCTTTGTGTACTTTATCTAATGTAAGGATGATTTCATCGTCGAGATCGATATCTTGGGCTTTACCTGAAGAAACAGAAAGAAAGAAATAACAAGAAACAAATTGACCTAGTTTCTGGGAGCGAATCATTTATTCCAAGAGAAAATTGTTGCCTAGCTCTTAACAGTGTATTCGCATTATCATTTGTAAACGTGGCGCCTACCTCTGTTCCTAACTTGCCTACTCACAACTATGATCCAATGGAGCCTGTACACATTGATTGGGAGGGCATAAGGAAATTAATTCAAAATCTCAAGCCTTCTTCTTCCCCCGGAGAAGATGGAATTAACCCCAAGTTTCTAAAAAACACCGCAATGTTTTCGTCCTTAATACTGTCCAGAATTTTTCACAGTCTTTGGAATCGAGTTCCCTGCCAAACGACTGGAAATTGGGGAAGGTGATTCCGCTTCACAAGTCAGGTAACACCAACAATTCCCACAATTATAGGCCCATCTCACTAACTAGTGGGCCATGTAAGCTATTAGAACACGTCATTTACTGCAACCTAGTCAACTTTCTTGAGAGTAATTCTTTTTTTACCAACTTTCAGCATGATTTTAGAAAAAGTTACTCCTGTGAAACCCAGCTTTTATGCTTTACTAATGATTTGTAATATGCTATTGATCGTGGTGCTTTTATTGGTTGTGTATTTATTGATTTTTCTAAAGCATTTGACACAGTTTGTCATGAATTACTACTTTTAAAGTTGAGCAAACTAAGTCTTGACCCACACATCTTAAAATGGATCGAGTGCTTCTTACATAACCGCGAGAAATTTGTGACTGCTAATGAATGTAACTCTCCTCCTACTGCCGTAACCTCAGGTGTGCCCCAAGGCTCTGTTTTGGGTCCCTTACTTTTTTTAATATATATTAATGACTTGCCTCGGAACGTTTCCTCTTCCATTAGGTTATTTGCCGACGATTGTTTTATTTACCGTGAAATTTTGTGCTCTAACGACACTGACACCCTGCAATCTGACCTGGATAATATTTCTTCGTGGTGCAATACTTGGCTAATGAACCTTAACACAAATAAATGCAAATCAATGACGATAACTCGTAATCCGTCAAAAGCTGCGTCCCCCTCGTACCTACTTAACAACACCCCCCTAAGCAACGTTTCTTCTTACAAGTACCTCGGTGTTAACATCTCTAACAACCTGTCATGGCAGGCTCACGTTGATTACATAACATGCAACGCTAACCGAACTCTTGGCTATTTACGTCGAAATTTTTCTCTTGCTCCAATTAACCTAAAGCTTCTCCTGTATAAAACATTAGTGCGGCCAAAACTAGAATATGCGTCGTCTATCTGGGATCCTCATATTCACATGCTCATAGACAACATTGAATCCATTCAGAATCGCTCAGCACGTTTCATATTGTCTAATTACTCTCGAACTGCAAGTGTCACACTAATGAAGGCTCATCTCAATTTGTCTAACCTCTCAATACGACGCAAAAAATTCACGTCTCTGTCTTTTTCATAAGGTCTATCACACTAACAGAACCCTCTCTGATTCACTGTTTTTTCCACCAGCCTACATATCAGCACGCAATGACCATCGATACAAGGTTGGCGTTCCCTTCTGCCATACGAACCAGCACTTCAACTCTTTCATCCCTAAAACATGTACAGACTGGAACCACCTTCCCGCATCGATCGTTTCAATCACAGACGTCAACGCGTTCAAATCAATCATTTCTGAGAGTGCATTGTAATTTGTTCTAATCTTGCTGTTTTGTTTTACTTTGTGTTTGATATTTGGTGTCCCACTCCTCTCTGTAATGCCCAGGGCCATGAGAGTAAATAAATGAAATGAAATAAAATAAAATGAAATAGAGGTGGCAGCTTTAAACGGTATTAACCTGAATGAAATTTTATGTCTTAAACTATTCTTTATCATTTTGACTGCCAACACAACAGCTTTTGAATTTCAATTCAACCCGATTCAATGCTTTCTTTTTTTTGAAATCTATGAATATTTATGTTTGAACTATTATACAAACACGTACTATAGAAATTTAAACGTTTGGTTAGAACCAGCTTCTAAGCCTGCCGTAACGCCTACCAAAGATTTGAATTATGAATTCCATCATTGTCCCACAATCATGTACATGCTAACTCCAGGGCGGGTGGTGATTTTTTTTGCATAGAAGGTACGTACCGGTACTCTCAGCAGATCGTGTTGGGTTTCACTGCGTCACCGAAAACTTCCTCGCCAAATGCGAGCTTTAATTTATTTTCCTCAATTCCCATTTATGCTGGCCAGAGAGTGTATACTCTTCCAAACGGCATGCGGTTCTTCCAAACGGCAGCACATGCATTCAAGAATGCAGTATTTAAGACGAAAAAATACGCTATTCCATTCCATTTCGAAAGCCAGTGTCACCGATTAAATACAGTTCGATCCGATCCGAATGATCAAATATTCCAACAACTTACCTTTGTCACATCTAGATATACGACGTTGCGAGCGCAGACAAGAATTTGTAACCGCAAAATATGGGAATCAGTAGAAGCTCATTACATTACCCAGTCCCTGAGGCATGCCTCTGAGGGACAGGGAGGGCGTTGTATGGCACCACCATCACTTCCGTGAACAGTGCGCCCGTGGCGAACCGCGTCTTGTTGTGGCGAACCACGGCATCGTTGTGCATGACTTTCAGTCATTCTGCTCACAAAGCGTAGATAATCACAGGGACTTTTTCAGATCTGTAAATCTTCAACGTACAGGCCACCTTTACGAGGCCTGTCATGTGTACGGTTTTCACCCATAATCAGCAATTTCAAATAGCAGACGACGGTGGAACTAGAGCTGGAAGTGCACGTCCGTCCCTTCATGCAATTTTTTTGTATTATTGTTGCCTTCATGCAGTTCGGCGTATCGAGGGATATATTGCAGCTAAATGCTCCTGCAAAGCCGGCATGGGCAGCGGATGCAAGTATGCTGCGGCGCTAACCTTTGGAAGTTCATGACGAAACGGCGCCGCTCATGAGCGAAAGACGAAGTTGGGATGGGAGTACCTTCTAAGGTTTACCCTCAAACAAATAGGCTGAAGGGCGGCGCTACGCAACTTCATTTCTTATGCTAGACACGTGTTAATATTACAGAGATACGTTTACAACACCAATCGGGAATTGTTTCCAGAAAAAATGCCGCATGGCAGCAGAATGATAGTGCTTGTTGTGGAGAAGCATTGTTTGATGCCTATAATAAGACTTGGAATAGTTGCTGGCTTGCTGCTTTATCTCTTCTTCTTCAAAAAAAAAACCAGCTGCTGCGTTGCTGAAGGACGAGAGACAAGAGGGTGCGAAAAAGCTCCCCTAAGTTTCACAACTGAATGCTGCGGTCGCGTTTTACCACTAGCTTCCACCTACGTTTGAGAAATCATGCACTACTCCGTCCAACGACGACGATGGTTTAAGAAAAAGTTTCCTCGTGATGGCTTGCTTGGTTGCCGTTTGGGTTTGGACATTGACTCGTCGACAGTTCGGAGTTTGACCAGTTTAGCTTTGAATTTTTCTTACTCGCGGTCTGTTTTTTTTTTATTGCAGTGTATTTTACTTTGACCCTTCCCCATTTTATTTCGCACGAAGAACGCTTTGCGTTCAAACATCGCGTCGTTAGACGGAGGGCTCGATGATTTTTGTCTTCAATTGTTCTCGTCCACGCACCCCTCTCCAAATGAAATACTGCAGTCATATGGTCGAAAATGCGTCTGCTGCGCTGGAGGACTCTGTCTGACGCACCTCTATTTGAGGCAACTATAATCGCGAGTTTTTGGTTTCTTTAAAAGGAACTAGACATTCGCGCTGAAGTACTCGGTATAGAATGCATACGCATTAAAAATACATGCAAACGATAGTATTCTGCCACATCTTGTAATGCCTTGACTGTCTACGGGTGCCAGCCTTTATTCCACATAGACGGGAAAGTGGGACGAGAGTGTGGAGATTTTGTAGCTTGGGCTGTTGGGTGTTTGAATTACTTTGGCTCTCTATAAAATTACTGCTACAAATGCGGGAGTTCTGCTTCAGCTCTCAGGCTACGATGCTGTCCCACATGGAAACAGGAGGCACAAAGCTCACGCACTCTAAGAAAAAAAAAACAGAAAAAGGGAGCAACTTTCCCTGTTCGTCCATTGAGCCGCGCAGTTTCTCCCTCCGAACAACCGGTTAGTCCCTAGCCGCAGCCGCACGGATATCGGGGAAGGAGCAACGGTGCTCCTCCACGAACCGCTCGATCCCTCTCACCTTCCACGGCGAGAAAGATGGCTGCTCAACGGTCCCGAACAAGCGTCAGCCAGCGGCATCAAACACTCGCCACCGTGTTTTGATTTACGCAAACTAAGTGCCACATCTATGAAATAGGAGAATTTTGTGCCCAAATATTTCACCAAAGACTGCTGCACGCGCCCCTAAAAGCGGCGCTCATCGCATATCGCCCGTTATACTAAGCCTCTTCCGGCCGGCGGAGATGCCTTGGCTCCTCTCAGCGATTCAAAGCAACCTCCACCGGCACTGCGTGATGTACGACTGTACCTCGGGGAGAAACGGCGGCCGGATTGGGGGAGCGGCGGGCGCGCACTTTCATACGGCCCGCACTTCGGGTATAGTTCCCACCTTTCACCACCTCTAGTTCGTCGCGCTACGGCCCAACCCTCACCAGTTGACCTACAGCACGGGCTGGGTAAAGGAGCGGCGCGCGCGCATTTGCCGCTGCCCTAGCTCTGCCGCGGCTACAGGTGATACCTGTCAGTGTTAATTTACATGGGCCTCCCTAAAATAGGCGATTCCCTTCCCTCCTTCTGAATTTTCGGTCCAATAGGGTCAAACAGCGTAACATTATCATCCGGAAGCGCCAAATCAAAAACACTTGAGAGTAACAGCTTAACGCGGGGTACAATGAAGAAAAATATCCGAGGCCATCATATCTTATCAACGACTGTACTATTTGAAAACGGTGAAACAGCTAGGCAATAAACGCGGCATTTTCCGTGGCTAACCTATCAATTCTTATTTTCCTTTCGGATGACGTCTTGGTTTGCACACGCACTGGGCACGACCATGGCGCATATGATCCCCCTTCGATGGAAATGGGGTTATCGCTAAGCTAAAAGTGTTTCCGTTGCTCACGCTCAGGTCGGGCTGAGCGGACCGCCAGCGTAATGTCAAAAACATACAGCTAAAACTCTTAATCGCGCAACTGAAGCGCACAGCAAGTACACTTTCCTGGTGAGATATAGCAGCGAAGGTTGGTACCGGTGATATTCAGCGGCAGATCCAAAACACGTGCGGCAAGCGTCATCGCTCACTCGGACAGGGGCGAAGCGCTGACTCAGAAAAAGGAGAGTTGGGAGGGTAGAGGGTCGGTTCGAAGCGGCCTCACTCTGTCAAGAATTTGCTGTATCGTTTTCTTCTTGGGTGCGCAGTGTGAAAGTGCTCGCTCTCCGCTCCTCCAGTCCGGCCGTGGAGAAACACGTCAGTCACACGAGGCAACCACCGCGCATCGCGCGTGCCGATCCTCGCCCACTTTTTAGTAATCAGTTCCAGTTTTTCGTGCTGTTTGGGTAAAGCTTGTAACTCTCATGTAAATAGGAAGATATGCGCAATCATTAATATCTTAATGTTGGCCGGTATTGCATTTTGGATATAGTAATGTACTATCGGCGTCAAAAGAAACGCGAACACGAAAATGTGACCCTGAACGCACAAATAGCGCAATTTGTTTCCATGCAAGCCAAAATGACGCGTGGCTTAGTTACAAAACAAAACAAAGTTGGGAAAAGTGGATTTCCAAACATACTAGCACCAAGCCATTATATGAACTCTACGAACAAAAGTTTTCGATTTTGCGCGTTCTGGTTCATATTTTCATGTTCGCGTTTAATTTGACGCCGGCAGTACAATTTCATAAACATGCAATGAGTGGCACGCCTCCCTCCCCCCGGCGTGCGCATCTGAAAAACGACGGCTATATATACATGAAGTGCAGTAAAAGTGGATGTTTAATTGTAATGCCGCATTTTTCTGCGTTTGTGCCCCTTCTGCTGAGCTGTGTTACTGACGTTGTGGTTATGGCGTTTCATTCCAGAGTGTGGTGCGTGTGAATGTATACCTCTGTGAATGACATATACCTCCAAAAATCCGGGTCATGATTTCACTGCATGCCACCATCGTAGTGCTGAATCGTAGTGCTGAAAAATGCCCCTTAATGTATTCAAACGCGCTCATAGCAGCATGTTCGAACCCCTTAGGTGGTAGTAAAGGTTCTAGTAGGTTCGTTGTTCTTCTTGATGTTGTTGAAGATGATGGTGGATGATCTGCGTTGGTGCCTGATGGTGGCGGCACTTGACGACACGACGACGATGGTTGATGGAGGGTTTTTCAAAACTGTATATTTACACAGAAGATATATACAGAATACTGACAAACTGAAGATAGAGTTAACAAAGTAAGAAATAAAATGGGGTTCTAGGTCAGCTAAAACTCTGTGCACGCGGCACCCCCGTCAGCGACGGACCCTGACCTTAAAACTACCCAAGTGGTGCGGTCCTCCCTAGCCTGACTTGGCTAGCCCGGCAATACGCCGGCCGTGCATAGCACATTAAACCCTGAGGATTCGACCCCGAGACCTCGTGTCTCGTGGTTTTGATGGGTTACTTAGGCCCCACCCCCGATACACAGGCCAATCGGTATCTCCTGGCGACCTGATTGGATGTATCACCAAATACGGGCCTAAACCGCGGTAGGCAACGCCCCCCGCAACCCTCAAACGCTGGTCACTCTCTCCCACCAGAAAAAACAAGGAAGAGATCACAAAAACGAACCAAGCAAATACAACAAACTCAAACATCCGAGGAAACACGTGCAAGCGCCCGGGGCAAGCTTCTACGCACGCCGCCTCCCCTGCCCGTTCCCACGCCCGCACTTTACGCGTATAACGCCTTGTCCAAAGCTGGACCGAGAACACAAACGCGGGGTGACCCGTATCCGTTTCTCTTAACGAACGCAGCGCGCCTCTCGAGGCTCCCCGCCATTGACGGGCGATCCTCGGCAGAAACCATATGGGGCGCGCGGACCCCGCGGCGTCGCATTCCCAACGAAACATCTTCGCACCTCCTTAGTGTGCGCGCGGGCCAACAAAGACCCAACCACGGCCCCAATCGGCCGCCGACAAAGCACGGTTGACAGCCCCTTGCTCCCCGTTATCAGAAGCGCGTCGGGCCACTTTGTTTTGCAACCATCCCTCTGGCTAAACGCGCGCGCAGGCGGCCCCCGAAGCGACCGCCACCGCGTCCACGCAAAAGCTCATCGAGCATCCGACCCGCGGTTTCCCACGCTCGTACTGTGCTTTGCGACTCGTCGCTCAAAACAACGCCACAGCACAGCTGAGGCTCAAGACAATTCGTCTCCACGCAGGCGGCATGATCCAAAGGCCGCCTGCTGTTGACAGGCTGGCTGCCAGAAAGCCCTTCAGGCGCCCTTCAGGGAATCGCCGCTTCCCACGCTTTCGACTTTGCAGCGTCGCGGCGCCTGCAACCCTTACAGTGGTGCTTAAAATATACGCGCCGCCTGCTGGCGTTGAGATATACATAATAGGAAGCGAAAGCGAGCCCCGCACAGAGCGCGCTTGTTTACCGGCTGCCATTTTGGTTGAAGAGAGCAACGTTGCTCCCTCCACAAAAACGCAATGTTGCTCCTTTTGGGGGTGACCATATGATGCATCGCAGTTAGTCCTTTAAAAGGAAAAACTATACCACACCCTTTTTTTCCTATTGGCGGTGAGATCTTTGAGTGGCGCCCCCTGGCTCTGACGTCGGCTTAGGGATTCGCGCCGCTGTCGTCTGCTACACTCCGCTTGTGAGGGGCAACAGTGCCTGGGCTAATCGCCCGCTTCGTTGCTGTAGTGCGTTAAAAAGCGTATTTCTAGCGACTCAGTTATTTTGCCAGCTTCTGACGCATCTGAATAATTTGAAGCTGTATCCCCCACAAGTTTGCAACACACGAAGAGATAGAGAACAACTTTCTTCAGAGTATCGGTCAGAAGATCGTGTGTAACTCGTCCTTTCTTGCTTATTCGCGAGGATCAGCGATCAGAGCTTCTCGATAAGTATTCAAAATGCGTAGGCTTCCCTGCAGTATTTTTGAGATGCTCCTATGAAGACTCAACAGTCTAATACTACGTACCAAGCAGCGGCTCTTCACGCTCATCGCACAGCAGGAAATAAAGCGGCTCTCTTCTATTTCTTTCGTTGTTGTCTTGTATGGGATTAATGTTTCTTGCTTTTTTTTCTGCCCAACGCATTATTTTTCTGCGCCGTCACCAACTTCTTATTAGGAGGTTGCGGGATGTTTGGGAGCCTCACAAAGGTCGTGTGGATATTTCCTTCATTTTGTATGGCATACATTCCCTTCTTCACAAATTGGCTTTCATTACGGCTGCGTGCAAGAAGGTGCATATCCGCAGCGTGCTTTGTTTATTCACATGCAAATGAAATGAGAAGGTTTGTGCTACGCCACCGCGATCGCGCCCTAAACAACATGGTCCACAGTACTCGAAGGCGGCTTTTGTGCTCCGAATTTCTATCGTAATTATATCGTTATCATAACGAACTTACTCTCAACTCGAACAATGATGACATGATTACGGTGTTGAAGGCATGATATACTCGCTAACTAACGTAATAAATAGTATTCCTGCATATATTACAAGACTCGAAACCGAAGAAGAATTCCAAGTAGCTCTTTATTGCTTTTCAACCCTTCCTGGCTCGAAGAACAAATCCTATTCTACTCGGGATGGCGTTCTATGATTTGAAGAAAATTACTTTTACTCTCTTGTCCTGGACTGAGGACCCAGCCCACTTACCAGATCGATTTAATTGTTAAACAAAGTTTTCCCCTCCTCCCCTTACTCCTCCTCCTCTTGAGTGCAGTTTTCCTATAACGCATATCCGAATATCGGGAAGATATGGCTGGGCAAAATGTTCCGTAATATCCCTCCAGGTCTTAACAAACATATATGTGTTACTATAAATTTAACGAAGACGTGACTCGTTTTGCTCAATAAACCTCCATACTGGTTAGATGCCTGGTAGAGAATCAGCACGCGCGTATATAAACACTGGGTTATTTGGAACTCAACCTACAGTTTTTGCAGTTTATAGTGCATGTCGGCAAACTTTCATGCCTTGACAACGTAAAGTGATGTGACAAAACGCGTTCGAGGGTTCGGCAAGGTTGCAAAAACTGTTTTACCTTACATATGATTACCGGGAATCGAGATGCCTTCTGCCAAAGCCGACAGCCCGGAAGGCCTAGAATTTGTTTTGGTCTTCCATTTTCGCTGTTGTCCGTTATTAGCAGCTGACTGTTCCTTTTGTTCGAATGCTTACATGATAAGCTTACGCCTAGCTCCGACTCTTTGCGCTCCGCACAGGACCGGCTTCGCAAGGAATGGGGTGGCGCCGGCAATGTTTCTCCCGTAGCGGTATCCAAAACTATACTTTAATTGACACCATGAACTAGTGCATGCGATTTTAAGCCTATTATGATAAAAAGTTACCCACACGCCAATTCTGCTGCGGACAAGCATCAGACGTTGACCGAGCGCGAAGAAACAGCAGGGAGAGCGATCCTGAGTGAAGCAGAAGACAAATGCGAGAATCCCTAAGCTGACGTCACGGAGGCGCGCTTTGCAGCGCCGCCTGTGTTCGCGCTCACCGCCAATAGTGCGGTTACAGAAAGAAAGTTATTCTGCCGCGACGTTTCCACGGGCCTACGGCAATCGAGATCGCACGTAAGTACATTTTCCTTCAAAGCACACGTATCGAGGTAATCCACCGTTAAAGGTGGTGTGGAAACCAAGGTCATTGGAACCAGTCAAATTAATTTACACTTGTAGAAATCAATACTATTACTAATAGTTTTATTCGTACTCACATATTGTGGAGCCAGGCGTACAGCGCTGCAAAAAGCGCGCATGCCAATGAGCCCCACACCTTGCCTAACAAGCATCCCACGAATTTTCGTAGCCGTTAGAGCATCTTAGAGCAGAACACATCTGCCTAGACTTCGATTCACCGCACATATCCGCTCACAACACCACCTAAGCATTAAAAGCACCGAAGCAAACAAGACAAAAACAACAGACGGCTGTGTAGTACAATGCACCGGCGAATTCCAGTAACTAGGGGAGCTCCGAGTGCGGGCGCCACCAACAAGGTCTGCGTATGCGTATATATCTCGCAGAAAAAAAAGGCCCCGGCGTACATCGTGTGCGCCGTTACCATCCCACTCTAGGTCGGGGCGTCAATATCAACAGATATGAATAATAGCAGTGACATTGTGGGGTGATGCTCTACTTGCCCTACAGAACTCCACATCAGGACTGGATTATGGAGCCGTGGTTGCTCCGTGTTCACAGCGCAGTTGCCGGCGAACACGGCGAACAACACACGTGCACATGTTGCCCACAGAGTAGTCGTTTAGTATAAAAGCCAAATAATGCTTTAAAAGAAATTGCGAATGCTCACGCACACGCCGGTTGAAGTACAGCAGCAGCGTAGCAGTGCGCGCTAATGTTGGTGCGCGCTAATGTTGGTGCGCGCGTTGTTAGCTGGGAGACGAGTGGGATCGATCGGCAAGCGACCGAAAGAGATAGCGCTCGCCGACAGGTGAGCAATCAGTATATGATGACAAAACATGGCAGCTGGCAATCAGCTGGCCTGTGCTGACGACTTCACTCGTGTCTTGCGACAGGTAGGCTATAGGACGCTGCGCGGAAAAGAAGGTAATGCCACACACATGGTTGCCGGCACGTGCGCCACGCCTGTGCATACAACCTATACACAATTTTGCTTTCTAGACATGGGCGGGACCATTTTACTTTTTCTGACAAGACGGTAGCGGAGCCTATGAACCTAAAGCCGCAATCGCCATGCTGGACTATTAAGTGCTCCGTTTTTCCCGTGCGTGTGTTCGCTATCCGTGCGTTACTCAACGAACCCTGCTGGTTTGCGTTACGTTAGTGGTTTGAGTGCTTGTGTGAGTTTCCTGTTTTGTTTTATCACCTGTGGAAGAACTCAACAGTTGATATGAGGCCCTAATTCGCTGCTAGCGTGGACGATGTAGCGAGCTGCCGTAGCCCCATGGTGGTGGTGCCGGTGGTACTGTGTAATTCATCGAGGGGAACACTACCGCTATGGTGGCGACTGGCATAAAATCGATATCGGGAAGTAAATACTTGTTTTCAATGTCACCTTGCATGTGATGCTTGCCGATTAGACTTGTCAATCGGAGCGGAGACGACGAAATGCAGAGCGAGCGCTGCATGTATGTCTCACTGGCCCGCACTCGCGATGGGCTCCCGACGAAGCGATTACCATGCTGTAGACATTGAAATACAGTATGATCTTACCGAACAAGAGTTATGACGTTTGCTGATGAGTGTGAATTAGTTGCGAAGAAACTCGACACAACCGCACAACCAATCAAACTACTATTCCAAAGTTATGATCATGCTTGTGTACTGTCATTCGGGACCGATGTTTGTTGACCCTGTGCTTGTACTATGAATGCTTTACGCACTCAGCAGCGGCAGTTTTCGTAATTGTAGTAATTTAGATTCTTTGAGAAGCATAAGGATGAGAAATTATTCTTCTTTTCCATGTTTCGGTCAAGTTGAGCTATTTTCCACGTTTCGTTCAAGTTGAGCTATTTTCCTAATAAATCGTCCGCACACCTCGAGCTGCGCTTCCACATCTTGCTGCCTGCTTATCCTGCTATCGGCCATCAGAGGAAAATAGGGAAAGTGATGCTTTCATATCGTTTCGCAGTGTGAGGCCTTCGCCTAAAAAACGTTGGCAAGGTGTCGTAGGAGAACGTTGGATGACATGGGGATTGTTTATAATGCCAATTGATTGTATTGACCAAAGTACGTCATTTTAAATTGATTCATTTTTAATCACTATAATGTCATATTGTCAAGGATCAATTTATTATTACTAAATTTTAAGGGGGCCCCCTTTTGTCGCCCTAATTGACACAACCTTGTGTGTGAAAGTGGATTTCGCTTCGTTTGCTGCCGTCCAAGTGCACCAGCCCGACATGACACTATGTCATCGGTACAAAGTTTGCGCTGTTTATCCACGACGTACATGGATGTCTGAGCTCGGTGTCTCGACTGCGCAGTATTTTCCCCACTCCACGTCATGCGCATATGCTGCCGACGTTCTTTTCTTGTTGTTCGCACGACCGCACAGGGCTGGCAAAACGAAGTCAGAGCCTTGAAAGGCATTGCAGAATGGCCCATAACAGCAGGAAGTTCCTCAAAAACTAAGCGCATGGTAACAAACACTCTTGCACTATGCAGCGGAGCACACCGCGCCGAGCGTTTAACAGCCCAGTGCCCGCTGGCAACACTGGTCCGCCAGAAGCGGCAGGCGCGCGGGCCGCCGAGAGAACTGGTTTGAAAGTACTTTCCTCCTTTCCCAGATGCTTGTGGAAATTGGTGTATAGGAAGTATTGACTGAGCTCGATCTCCCAGATGGCGCCAGCATCTTCACAGACCCCGTCCTCGTATTGCTGGACCAGCTTTGCTAGCAGGGGGCCCCCTGATCGTGATCTTTTTGTTTTGTAACACGTCTCCGTCCACTCAAAGCAACAGTGATGCGGTTATTTGTTTTCACTGGAGTTCTTGGTCATTTCTAACCCAATCATGGCAATGGCGGCGCACTTCTACAACATCAATTTTTGCAGCTCCGGATCGTTTTCTTTAGCAAGCTTTTGGAAGCAAAATCGTGTTCTGCACTGTCTATGAACTGCTCAAAAAACGTACAGGTGACTCAAATGCTTGTAAGCTTCTTTTATTTGGGATATTAGGAGTAAATCCAAGCTAGTACAAGAAGATACAGTCGATAACAGCGCGAAGACGAGTGGAGGGGCTCCACCGAATCCACGGAAGAGTTGGATGCGTCAGTAAGTTCTTGCAAAGTTGGCTGTAAGGAAAAAACACTTTCTTTCGGGGAGCATGGTTCCCCTTTTTGCCGGAGCAATGGGCAAATAATGCTACTCTCTCTTCTTTAATGAGTAGCAAAGAGGCTTCTCGCTGAAAGGTTGGGAATGACAAACCGGCGCACAGATCAAAGCTGTCGCTTTAAGAAAAACATTGTCTATTCATTAATAATGGCGCGCGCCCTGTTCTAAAAATGGTGCCCGCACTTCTCAACGCCACAACATGAGATTCGTGAAAGTTACTGCTTCTGATCCCCTGTCCTGTAACATCTGACCAGTGCTCGTGACCATAGAGTCACAGTGGATAGACACTACACGCAGGTACCGTACTGCCTGCGTATAGTAGGTACACTGCGAGTACACTGCGTTTGTGAAATATCGGATGCTGGAATGCTAACAGACACTTAAAAGAGGTATGGACAGAATAATGCTGTGTGTAAATGTACACACGTAGTTATTTGAATAAGCAGTCTCAACATGCATCATACGTCAATGAACGCCACCCAGTCCGTCGGCCGCACCCACTGGTGTGCGTCTGATTCCCAGTTCAAAGCACCCCGGGCTACGTTAAGCTAACATATCAATAACAATAATTGAAATCTCTAAGGTTGAGAGAGAGTGAGACAAAACTTTATTAAACCGAGCTTGTCTTTAGCGTGAGAAGTTGGTGGTCGTTGTTATCAGCCCAACGACGACCGAGGCGGCCCTTGCGATCAGGGAGGTCTGCACCTCAAGGTTGAAGACCACATAATCATTGAAATACCAAAACTAAAAACACGGGATAGGAATTGCACTCACTTCATTGATGTCACGGAGCTACGACGTTCGACGTTAACTACATGATCCTGCCAGCCATACGTAGCCGTGTTAGCCAGGAAGGCTGTCGTTTGACGGACCCTTAGTCTCGGACCGATCCTCGGTACGACACTACCTTTAGACACAGTGACACAAACAGCGGCAGCCACGTGTATTTACTAACCTTTCTGACGAGGACGATAACGCCTCTGTGCACCCAACAGCTGATTAGGCAATGGGTTTCCATGAATTGCACGTCCTCAGTGCTTCCCTGGTCTCCAGGATTCTAGCCCCAACAACGCCGTCATTCATGTCAGTAAAGTCACGGTGGGGAATAAGGCCGACATCGCGTAAAGCCTTATAATTGGTGAAAGTCTAGGGGGTCAAAAACACCACTGCTGCAGGTAGTTATTCCAATAGCGCACTTACCTCAGCTCGTGTGCACACGTGCTTTGACGCATAATAAATGATGGGCTCACCGTAGCGATAAAATGTCTTCCCGGAACATATTGAATGAAGAGATAAATAACGAGATTCGCACGGAAGCTAAAAACGACACGGGCGCCTCACTGCACTAGTCCAAACAAATGGCGGCGGCTGCTGACGACAGTAACACCCCTGCCGGATGACGTCACGTGATAGCTCCTGTGCGCACATTTCTGGACTATTTCGAATTGTTGCAAGCTCCAACAAATGACCCGTATATCGAACAGAACGTTCACTGCACACAAATACTATAAAAAAATACGACGGAATGCACATTAATCAGTTCAGGCTGGTATAATCTCTTGAAGGGGGCTTTTCTGCAAAACATGTGGCGCGGATTCATGCCAAAAGAAGAGAACATTTTTTCACTCCTGGAAAGTGTCGGGGATGCGATGCAAGAAGCGAGTCACATAGCCGCTCGCCAGTTCGCTGAGATGATCACGAGCCCAAGTGCTCGCTCGCTACGGAGAAAGAGAGAACAGGAACTTTATTTTCCGCAGGACCAAAGCCCAGGCCGTAATTTGAATGTTCAATTAACCGGGTCTACGTAGTACTGCAGAATTTCCGCGCGGATACGATGCACATGTTCATATATAGAGGTTCCTGGGCAGCCTGAATGTTCACTGGCGGCAGGGGATATAGCCAGAGCTGTTAGGAAGTGACGGAGGCGAGGGATGGCGCGAGAGATGGCGGGATTGAGTCTCAATAAGAATGAGAATTCGAATGGTACGAAGAACAGGTGGGACAGGAAGGATAGTCAGGGCGCCGATAGGTGTGGTGAAGAATGTGAAGGGAGTGGAGTGAACAAGTTTGAGACTACTGAATGAGGCACGCAGCCTCACAAGTTAGACGAAAACTGAGGGTGGGTACAGGGTGTGCGATAGGCTCTGGGCCTGTAAATGGTAGCCTCGGGAAGCGCGGTGCTGAGTGCGAACCGCCGGCGGGTGGTACAGGGTTGGCCAGGACATTGGCGGGCCGAGAAGGGTACTCAAGAGAAACTTGATGAAGATAATGGGCCCATTGTCTGGGGATCCGGGTATGGAGCTGACGGCCTACTGTACCAGTTCAGTCAGCTGTCGCTGGCTTTGATCGGTTGAGTCAATTAGCCATTCCTCGCACTTGGCGAAGGTGGCTTGAGAGATGGGCGGGAGAGCTGGATTCTAGGTGCAAGTGCATATATATCCCTGTATTTCTCGCAGTGTGGGCTGTGTGGGGTACCCTTCATTTTTCCGAATTTTTGTTTCCAGTCTGAAAAGTGTGATTTTGGTCTGCAGCGGGTGTGGATGTGTGAGCCATACGTTCGAAATCAGGGATTGGGTCTCTTTAGTTTTTCTTGGTTAGTACTGGGGTTGCTCGTTATAAAGCTCCCAGACGTGATTGTAAAGAGGCTATCATAATTTTCTGCTGCACAAGGATTGGCATAACTGAGAGCACTCGTGGCATTGTGTGTTAGCCTGGGGAGATTGCGTATGGGAGGGGGTTTGAGGTGGAGCAGTGAGAGATACGTGCTGAGCCCAGCTTACTCGTTTTGAGTCTTCTTTGTGTGCAGCCGGCCCCGCTGGTTCTCCACCAGACCCCTTGCTCTTCGATCTGCTCCGCCGTCTCGAACTTAGAGCAGCAGACTTCTCGCTTCTCCGGCCAAGTGGAGGTTTCTGGTTTCGAGCTATGTCCCGGCTGGCCGCATCGACCGCCCAGAACCATCGTTGCAGGAGGATGGAGGGTTCGGCATAGCGTTTCGTGCAGCCAGGCGAGCCCGAGAGATGGGGGCCCCCACAAAGGATGAGCGAGCAGGGATAGTCTGGGGCAGGGTCCCGGAGGCCACACTGGTGGTACACTTGGAGGTTGGGCTGAGGGTAGGCCGTACACCAATGTCCTACGTCGTGGCACGTGGCGCAGACTGGAACTGTCTTCTTGTGCAAGGAGAAAGAGTATTCGACCCGATAGATGCGTACAAAGTACTATTCTACTCCACGAAAAACTCAGACCTTCCGCCCTTGAACCCGTCCCCTTCCCTTGAGCAGAGGGATTACTGCTGTTCAGCTGTCGACCTGAGGACAAGCTCCTGCTTGTGACCAGGGCTACAGCAGGCCGGACAGCACATGGGCTCCTTGACTGAGGAACCACTGTCAAATGTTTGCGTAATAAAGTTTTATCTCTCTCTCTCTCTCTCTCTCTCTCTCTGAATTTTTGTATCATGTGTGGGGAGCGCCTCGGTACCCCTTGCCCAGCACGCCTGCCGGGCAGTGACCACCAGCGGTACTTGGGGACCTCGTCGCCCAGAAGATGGCGCGAGGAGTCGCTGGTATTTCAGGCGGTGGTGCGGTGCAGAGGCAGGCGCGAGGGACTCGGACTTTGTACTCCTGAGGGACTGGTGGTGTGTGGCCGGGAGTAATGGCTGAGTTTAAACTTGCTGTGAGTAAAAAGTTGTTACGTGCAGCCACAGTATGCCACATTCCTCGGCATGCCATAGAGGGTGCCTCCACAACTGCTACCCTAACGTGGGTCTAACAACAGGCCTACCCGTGGGCACTTGCTCTCTGCGGCTGCTGTGGAGGAGCTCACTGCTGTTTCTGCTGGCATACCTTTGCTCCGGAAAGTAAGCGCCTTTTTGGCAGTAGGCTACCCGGGGCATTCAGACGTATGATGCATGCTTTGTAAATTAGTTTTGAAGTCACTTTTTTAGTTTGCTTAGTTTTGTGATGGCTGCAGAGGCCGGAAGTTTTTTCTTGCGTTTTTTCCTGTTGTTTGCGTAGCGGCTTAACTGGTCACATTGATGGTTTATGTAGCGTTTGAATAGATATTAGATTGGAGAGAAAAGATGGAAGGGATTTTTATTTATATATTTAAAACATACTGCAAGCCCATTGAAGGGCCCAAGCAGGAGGGGCATCACAAGGAAAAAAAACATTTAGGCGCAATACACATGGTACACTGATCAAAATAGTTTGAACAAACACAGGAATGCACCAAGGTTACAAAAATACCAATACACGTGGCACACTGTTGGAAATAGATTGCACACATACACAAGAATGCATCAAAATTGCAAAACAATGCCATTCAGAATTCCAGTTGTTCAAGGGAGTGAATATTGGTCGCAGCCGATTCAGTTAGTTTATTCCAATCTCTAATTGTACGCGGGAAAAAGGAAAACTTAAAAATGTTAGTTCGAATGCTGTACGGAGTCAAAGATTCGAGGTGCATATGCCGTGTTTGTCGGGAAGTTAGTGGCTGAACGAATTCCTCTGGTTTAAGTGAAAGTTTGTTATTTTTAAGCAAGAATAGAAATTTTAACCTTTGAATTTTACGGCGTGCTTGAAGTGTTGGTATGCCATGCTCTTCCATTAATCTTGTCGGCGAGTCACTGGGACGATATTTCGAAAAAATGAATCGGGCGGATTTACGCTGTATCATTTCAAGAGCATTAATATTACTTTTAGTGTGAGGATCCCAGGCAGTGCAGGCGTATTCCAGTCGCGGTCTAATTATGGATGTATAGGCGAGTAGCTTAACGTTTGCTGGGGCCTTTTTAAGCTTGTGTCTAAGGAAGCAAAGTTTTCGGAAACAAGCTGCACATGTGTTTGATACGTGTTTGTTCCAGCTCAAGCTATTTGTTATAGTGACGCCAAGAAATTTGAATTCTGATACTTGTTCTAACGGTTGTGACGGAAGATAGTAAGGGAAGGACAGTTTATTCTTTTTGTTAGTTATGTTCATAAAAACGGATTTTTTGGCATTGAGCTTCATTCCCCATTTATCGCACCACGCCTGAACACAATGAAGATTTCTGTTCAGCATTAGTTGATCTTCAGGACATGCTATTTTGATGTATAGGATACAGTCATCAGCAAATAATTTAATTTTCACGGGATCACTAATAAGCGTTACAAGATCGTTAATATAAATTAGAAATAATAACGGGCCTAATACGCTTCCTTGTGGAACACCCGTTTGAAAAGTAAACATTGGCGCATAATATTTTACTGTTAAACGTTTTCCGTTTCCTAATTAATTTATTATGCGGCACCTCGTAAAAAGCTTTGGCAAAGTCTGTTATTATGGTGTTGGTCCGTAGTTGTGAGCTACGAGTGGTAGTGTATTCATGCGGTATTTCCAGAAGTTGGGCAACAGTGAACAGGTTCTTTCGGAATCCGTGTTTGTTTGGGTGCGATGGGTTAACCTGTTCTAAATAGTTGATTATTTCGTTGCTAATTCTATTTTCCAATAATGCCGGCAAATTTCTAGGAGATAGGCCTAAAACCTTCGATGGACAGCTGGTTCCCTTTGTGGAATTGAAATTGGAATTGTGTGGAGGTGGTATCACTTTCGCAGACAACCAGTCTGTAGGTAGGGAAGCTCCGTGTCCGGGCTGTTTTCCGGAGTCTATTTCGAAAACATATCTTATAAATGTTAGGTGCTTGACATGAGACCCAAAGAAAAATTTTGTAGAAGACAGAAATTGGTTCATCAAAAATTAATAACCATTCCATTGCGCAGCCTGAATGTGAATTTGCCGCTACGGTCTCATCAAGACCAGCAGTCTCGTTTACGAATCGCCTCAACTATTCTTCTTCGTTACCCTTCGAAATAAATTGAGAAACTATGGAATCTTTGTTAGAAACATTGGTTCTAACAGTACTTTCGATTCCCGGCCGCGGCGGCCGCTTTTCTGATGGAGGCGAAAAGCAAAAACGCCCGTGTGTACGAGATTTCGGCGCACGATAAAGATCCCCAGGTGGTCAAAATTAATCCGGAGCCCTCCACTACGGCGCGCCTCATCGCCTGCGTTGCGTCGGCGCGTTAAACCCTGTAATCAATCAATCAGTTCTAACAGTACTCTGCTCGAAGCAGTACTAAGCAGTGGTTCTAACAGTACTCGAAGCTCGAAGCAGTGGTTCTAACAGTACTCGAAGCAGTACTCTGCTTCGATTTACGCCGAGGCATGCTTATGAATATTTTTATTTTCAAAATTGTTTCGTACCTGCTCCAGTATTTATTGCGAGTACTAAATTGTGTTTCGAAAACATAAATGATTGAACAATATTTAGATCACCAAAGCCGCTTCTCTAAATTGCCAGGGTCTGCTTGCGAAACACGCACGAAAACACGCGTACAGCTCCCGCCAGAAGTAAGTGGAACATGGTCTCGCAAATCTACTGGAAGCTGTCTGGCTGCATTGGTGGGCTTTTAAAGGAGTCCTCCCTAATAAAAAACGTAATGTAAACCGGTGCTGGTTGTCATGAGGGTAGTTAGACAAATATTTTGTGATATTCCCAGATCCTTGTTCCAATTGCTTAGGACGGCACCTGTACGTCTTTTACGTGTACCCAAGAGGCAGCTATGACTAGCTATAATAAAAAAGCGACATATAAACACTCCATCTCGGTCTATAATTACTTTATAAAGTTTCTCTGTGTGTTCAGTTCCAGCCAATTGTGTTAAAGGTGCAAGAAAGGCGTTTTCACCTAATTTCTTTCATGCTGAGTTTCAAAAATCACTGTTTATGTTGTTAAAAAAAGGGGCCGGGACTCACCTGAATCGAACAGCCCCTGCGAAAAGACATGATTATAAGCAGCGATTTTATGGCTCATTTTCTATCTACAAACTCCGAAGCGTGAGTTAGCAAATGGCAAGCGCTAGCAACCGTTTATTAACAAATAAATTCAACGGAGCGCACACAACACTAGAAATTTCAGTCCACATGTTTTCCCACATCGTACCTGAATTACCAACCACTGTGTCCAGGAGTGCTGATTGTTTCAAGTAGGGAAGCCAGGCACAATTTTATGCACAAACGTCGCCTTCGCGCTGTAACAACGCAGTCCCAAACGTGGAGCTCACGTAGCGTAGTGTTGTTCCGCAAAATATATTTTTAGAGCCCATTCTAGAATATATCATACTATTTTACTGAATTATGAGACAGACCCTGCAACTGATTTAATTTTCCCGTTTAACCATCCTGATTTTCTATTTAGTTGAGCATCACGGAGTGAGGCAAATCTAGAACCAGAGGCGCATTTGTGAGACTAGGGCGTGACTGAATAAACCAGTTATAAAGGATTGGTGTGAACATCAAGGTGCCATTTCATGTAGAATGACGGTATGATATATTTTGTCGACGGGAACACCAAGAAATGTCCCCCAATATTCCTACGTAATTGCACATTTCAAAATACGTACACAGAAAGTCACATGTGGGTGGAAAATTATAGAACGGCTGCATCAGGGTGACTAACAATATTGAAGTTTGCGGATGTACGATCACGTAGTACTTTCAGGAGTAGACAAAGAGGCAACCAATTTAAATTACTGTTCCTGACTTCTGAAATGAGTTAATTACGATTGACGAAGTTTGTAATGTGGGACTGAAGTCTACCGGAGGCTCGTGTGTTAAAATCCATTTGGCTACAACAAGCAACAAGGATGGGTATATCGCGCATACAAATTCAACCCTCCAAAACCGCAGCAATTTTTTTTGTAATATATAATAAGTTATCGTTCTGGGCGCTATTACATATTAATGGTTTGAGGCTGGCGTATGCATCATAATAGAATAAAGCATGACAGACCAGAAACGTTAGAGGTCCGAAGCCAGATATCCTGTCGTGATGCCTGTTTTCATGCGTAGGTAAAAACAAAAACGCCTTTAATAGGAATATTTCGGCCATGGTTTGAAGATGCACAGGTGGTCTAAACTATCGCTTTAGTCCTCTGCCGCAGACATGCTCATAGCCTAGGCGTAACTTGAGACCCGTGAAGTCGAGAGTCGCAAAAAAGGAATATAAACACTTCTGCTCACCAGGATGCAAAGCACCAGTATGGACATCATATTTTTTCAACCAAATCGTATCATTGACGGCGAAAATAAACAGTATCCCCAAAAACTTGCGGCTGTTCAGAGGCGTGTTGACTCATCGTAAAAAATATTCGAACTGTCACCGATGCCCGAATAGAAGAATAGAATTTTCCTCCTTGACATTTAAAGAAGCACACACACACGCCCACAACGTTTACTTGTCGCAATGTAAAACTGTTCTTGGCAGACGCAACAATTCTTAGAAATACCTGGACATGAAATATTCTCCTGCCTCGCAGACCCTAATCGCATTCACTATTATATTTTCACGCGTGCTACACAGCAAAAGTTACTTGGGTAATCTCGAAAATTTGTTTTCGCTTGTTGTCAGAAGAGGTGAAATATGAAATCAGCGGTAACATGCTTGTATATTCATAGAGACCGGATGAGTGTGCTAAGGCAAAAGAAGTGCCGCATAAAGTGGACCCCGCCAATGAAAAAACCACGTTATTTAAGCACGAAACAATAGATCCGGACCAGATGTGTTTGTTTTGATGAAAAAGGAAAATGTCTATAACTATTGTTATGCTCCCAGTAACAATATACCTACATATATGTTGAGACACTTTGACAAGTATCGGTCGTTCGCCATATGTTGTTCTTCTAGAAATCAAAAAGGACGAAAGAGCTTCCTGGGACAAATGTTTCGTTTTAGTGGTGTGGTTTGCTGAAATAGGGGTGTTATTTCCCTTTTTTTATATTTTCTCGCAACAAGGAATGGGTTTATTACTCTTTAAAGTAAAAAAAATTATTGCTCTTTCGAAATTGAGCAATCGCGGTAATGTACTCATGTTGACAAACGAATACACAGGGCAAGCACCTTGTATGCTTTTTAAATGTACAGGTACCGTCAGAAGTAACTGGAGCACGGGAGCGGTGTTCGAACCGCATAGGAGCACCGTGTAGGTGCACCCGTCGTAAACTAAAGGAGCACAACACGCATGTGTGCCTGCCGACGCCGATAGCCCCTTTAAAACTTCTCAACCCGCTTCTTTTAACGCGCTTTCGAGCATTGTTCGTGGCATACTGGTCTCGGCGATGGCGCTGATAGCAGATCCACCTGAAAATATCATAACAAATGTCACTTCTTATCCCTGCGTTTGCGACGCTTCTCCAGCAGCTCGAGTGCGCTGAAAGTGTGTGAGCAACGTTGCCAGATACCGCCTCTGCGATTAGCGCCATCGCTGAGACCAGGGGCCCCTGTTCTCGACTGCACAAATTGCCGGCAATGTTTTGCGTCAGCACGACGTAAGCAATCAGTGACGTGCGGCACCTATAGCTATGACGACATGCAGTACAATTTGACGATTCACTCATAAAGATCGCAACCAAGGTATCAAATATTGTGCAAGAAAGATATAAAAACACTTGGCATGTACTATAAAAATTAAGGTGGTAGCTGAGGCTGAAAAGAAAAGCACATTTCTGGAGGTCAAAATTGGCGTCAACACCACAAGGCGATCGAGTAACGTTGATCGAAAAGCGATCGAAAGGTAGATGTCGAGCTAAGGAACATCACACAATTTTTTTACCGTATCTATTTATTTCTTTCAATCGCTTTTAGTAACATAGCTGCGCTCTCTGCTTCAATGCAATCTTTGTTACGCCATCGTCTGCTGCTATGTTACAAGTTTATGGAGTGATCACAGAAAAAGACGGCCGCGACCACCGCTTCTATTACACATAAGAGTAGCGAAGCGCTACGCCTGATAACCGCGGAGCGCACCGATGTCGCCAATTCACTCATTCGTCAATCTCGACTTCAATCAGCGCTGTAATGAACCAAAGAGTCACTTTTCTTTGTTATTTTACTCTTGAGTTCGATCATGTGACCCAACAACTTACTAGGACGAGTGTGGACAAATGCCATGCATTGGGTTCTCTTTGTCATGGAGAGGCTTGTACTGCCCTCTTTTGTTGCGGTTACGCCAAACAGCCAAACAAATATTTCTTATTTTATGGCCTAACATAAAAAGCAAAATACTGCACGTTATTTGTATGCTCCATGATCGCTGACTTGGAAGCAGTTGAAACTCTAATTTATTTCGCTAGGAAACATGCTTTAAACATTGTGCATGCGAAACTGCGCCTGCTGCAAATTGGCGGACATTTCGCGGCGCCGAACGCCGGGGCAATTTTTTCCCCTATTTTGCTTGTATTTTGCGACAAAAACAGCCGCCATTTTCAAGCTGTTACGTAGCATTACGTCACTTTTACGCAGCCTCAATTAATTTGCCAATGCATGACGTAATCGTTCCCGCCAACTGTTTAAATTACGCCATGCCTTCTCCGCCAAAACCAGAGAGGGCGTGTATTAAAGGCATTATTGTTGTTGAATAGCAAAGACAGGCCTACGTTGTTATGTCTAGTGCTTTTAGTCTGGTTTTTCATTGACGGCCAAGAATTATTCGCTTTCAGTAAAGAGAAATAAGACAAACTTTAGAACTGGTGCTCGTAAACGTCATAAAACGCCAAAATGACGACAACACACACAACCGCTTTGTCAACCGGAAGCACGTGACCAAAGTTGAAAGCCAATCAGACAAGACTTCTGATAAATTGCCGGCAATTTGTGTAGTCGAGAATAGGGCCCCAGTCTGCTGCGAATAATGGCTTGAAGGCGCGTTAAAAGAAGTGGCTTTAGAAGTATAGATGGGCTATCATCGTCGGCAGGTGCGCATGCGGGTCCTGCTCCTTTCGTTTACCTCCGCTGTAGCTACACGGCGCTCCTATGCGGTTCGGCCACAGCTCCCGTGCTTCAATTACTTTTGACGGCACCGGTACGGTTTTTAGGCAGAACAGACTTCGTGATATCAACCTCAATATTGCAAGCTATGACGCAGAAACATGGAATTGCGCACCCTTGGTAGAACCTAATGGGAAAGCAAGTCTTATTCTATAACTCTATGTTTCTTTTGTTGCTCAGCACTGAATTGTGGAGTAAAAAAAATTGCTGGGCATTACGATACTCCCTAATGCGATATTTGGGAGTAGCTGGTCATTGTTCAGCACAAATTCTGGATTCTGGCGTCGTCGGCGTCGAGCCTCTGTTCGGGCAGCTCGTTTAGCAGCATCGGCAGAGGACGCAGTTCCACCTCTTGCATCGCTCATTGCTCAGTAAGAACTGGCTAAGAGCGCATGTGCGCGCTTCACGACAGCCGCTGCAGATGTGCACGACCAGCTGCGTCCCTCGCAGCTAAGAATTCTCTCCTTATGGCTGCAGTGCGGTGAGGCAGTTCTCACTCGTATGGTCTCTCCACGGTGAGGCTCTGTGGTGGCGGCACGAAGTGCTACTCAGGAAGGGACCGCGACCTCCGTTTTAAGTGAACGCACGTCATAGTCACGCGCACGCACCTCTCACGTTTTTGCCAAGCGTCGAGCCGTCGAGCGCCTCGTGCCGGCAAAGCATACTGCATCTCCCCTCCCCCACCGCACACTTGGGAGAGCGCTGGCTCGCGCCGCCACTGTGAACCGCCCTCCCCTCCCAATTTCGCAACACTCCGCTTGTTTGCTTTCTTTCACTCGTCTGTCTTCCCATTGTTCACTCGGTCCCATGAATACGCTAACCTCTCATGAATACGCCACTTAACCCTCGGCCCTGAGTCTCCAGTGGCTGCGACGCAACTGACCACGGCGGCGGTCAGACCTGTGACGCAGCATAGGGTGTT
Organism: Haemaphysalis longicornis; assembly: GCF_048455015.1. Taxonomy (NCBI): domain Eukaryota; kingdom Metazoa; phylum Arthropoda; class Arachnida; order Ixodida; family Ixodidae; genus Haemaphysalis; species Haemaphysalis longicornis. The sequence continues at coordinate 273,016,129 of NW_027526295.1, read as the reverse complement.
AAGTATCCCTGGATCCGGACAGGCCGCCATTGGAATCGAAACCTGGCAACATTTAACATTTAGAACTTTATCTAGCAAGGCGAGTCTGGAGGTGGTGTTCGAGGAATTGGAGGGAATTAAATGGAATGTAATAGAATAGCGCTTAGTGAGGTTCGGAGGATAGGCGAAGCCCTTACAGTGCTGAAAAGCGACCGTCCCAATTATGTCCATTTACGCTATTATAACGATTACAGGTGGAACTTTCATGAAATCTGCATGTTTCTGTAAAGGCCATGCGGTATACGTTTTGACATTTCCCGTATTTTTTATATTTTTGTTATTTTTTAGTTTTTTTTTTTAATTTCGTTGGACCGATTATCTCCATTTACGTTATTCTAACGATTACATTTGGAACTTTCGCAAAATCTGCATTTTTGTGGAAAGGCAGGGCGTTACATGCTCCTGGCTGTGGCGGTACTCGGCAAAGAATGTTACGCATTAAAATTGCCCCTCGCTTTCACATCTCACTAAGTACACCGCGTTAGTACACTCTAGAACCCGCGGCAACCGGCTTCGCGAACTCGGCGTCTGTAGCGCGAACTCGGCGTCTGTTCTCCCCACTTCAGGCTCGAGCTGGCGAGGAGAAAAGCACGCGATAGATCACGCCACGAACGCTGGGTAGAGTGTTCTCGAAGGTCGAGCTGGCCGACACCGGGCGTTCCCCACGACGCGAATGCTCACGTGCGTTCGGAATTTTAGATGCGGCTGCGTCTCATTCACTCGCCTTGTCCCTCCAACGGCGTTGTTGTTGTCCGTCCACACCCCTCCCCCATTCTCCTCGCCGCACGAGCTGCGCTCTCCGCCGCTCACCCCCTCTGCTCTCCGATAGCGAGCACTCTCTCGTGACTCGCGAGATGCATTGGATTAGATTCGATTGGATTGGATTGGCTTGGCTTGGCTTGGTTTGGCTTGGCTTGGCTTAGATTGGATTGTATTGGATTGGATTGGATTTGGATTGGATTGGATTAAAGTGGATTGTGTTGGATTGTGTTGCGCCACAGCCGCGCCACGTTGCGTCATAGCCGCGGCAGGGGGTTCACGGCACGTTTCACGCGATGGGAGAATCAACCTAACGGAAACAACAACGGAACCCCCTATGCGTCGCGTCTACACAGGGGTTCCCGCGAGGGGAGGTGGGAGAAATTTTTCGTAGTATTTTTTCTGGTAATGCCCGATGGCGGAAATTAAATCTTTTACAGCTCGGCTGGGAAAAGTAAAATAAGGCTTTCCCACTAAGAGATGATGCTAACGTGTAAAGTAATCATTTCCGCCAAAGGTTTAAAATGCATCACCTTGTTACAGACAATCACAAAGAGGGCATGATCTTTTATGCGTTATGCACGTTGTTATTTTGTGGAAGACCAATCGAAAGGTACATCGTCCTCTTTAGAACGTTTCCCTTGTTGTCTAAGCATGCCATGAATACAATATAAGGAGAAACGAAGAAATTGGTACACCTTAGACCAGGTACGAATAAACATCCTGAAACGAAAAAAATTCGGAATGCATACTCAGTTTTTCGCCAACCGGCAGGACATTAGACGCCACACAAGTGAGCGCTCAAGAGAAAACACTTGCTGCCAACGGGTGGAACTCTACAATATTCGCAATTTTGAGGATAGGGCCCCCGATAGTAATCTCTGAGGAGTAAGGCCCGCAAGGCAGGTTTTAAGAAAGCCATGTACCTTCATCGGCGAGGCCGTGTGCAGTTGCAGATTGCTACCATCTCGTGGATGGCTTCTCGTGCTTGTCGTTTCTTGAGTTCAAGTCTGTGCGCGGGTTTTGAATAAACGAAATTTACCCAACTAGAGTTAGAGAAGACGAGCGTGGCAGGGGGTGGCAGAAAGTTAGATGGACAGATGAGATCAAAAAGTTTGCGGGGATAAATTGGTCGCAGTAAGCACAGGACCGGGATAATTAGAGATTAATGGGAGAGGCCTTTGCCCTGCGGTGGGCGTAGGTATAGGCTGGTGATGATGATGATGACCCAACTAAACCAGCGAGAAACACTCGTAATGGCTCTGCACCAGGGTGTTGCAGATACACAAACGGTATGGTGGGTACTGTTGCGACACTCTAAGTGATCGTTGCTCAATACTTTTTCGTAGCGTTAGTTCTTCTTCGCGGTGTAATTATTCGTCGGTGTTTATCGTATTGCGCGCACAGGAGCGACAAAATCGTGGTTAGTGCCTGAAGCTTAGATAAATTTAGGTCAACATAGATCGTGCCTACCTGTGAGTCGACTGCGCAAAATCATCATGCGAAATGTCCACAACGAAGCCAATTTCAAACAAGTATCGCGAAAAAGGGGGAATTCAAACTATTTAATGGCATGCGGAAAACAAAAAAAAAATGCACTCGTTAAAGTCTTAAAGTGTTAAGGAAGAGGAGTTTTTTTTTATGGTAATGCGAAGAAACACGCAAAGAAAATAAAGCTGCGTTAATTTGTAGACAGCCGTAAAAAATAACAGCCTAATCTCGTTTGGAACACGTTACCATCACTAGGCGGCTCATTAGTTAAAGCTCTGTAGCGACTAAAAGAACGCATTTGGACATTTTAAACAAATTTTGTACAAGCGGTAAAATGCAAGGCTTTTTCCTGAGTGCTTCCAATTAAAACCTTGCCGACTAGGTCCGCATGGCGTGTACCGTACTTACCCGATTCTAACGCGCACCTTTTTTTCGCAAAAAAAGGCCGAAAAATCGCATGCGCGTTAGAATCGAATACGAAGCCGAAACTGCCGAAACAGCTGAAATTCCGTTCCACCCATCGCCATCGCCATCTCAAGATGGCGCCAAAGCTTTTAGCAACAATTTTTCGGATCTAGGCACCTAGGCTTTTCTTTCGGCGTTCACACAAACCGTCAAATTATTCCACTTGCGTGCTTTATAACAGCAATGGCAGCAGCGGCAACGAAGGTGCGCCGCTTCCGCGGCTTACGAGCGGCTCCCACGCGTTCACAGCGAGCGGTTGGCTGAAGCGTATGCCTCTGGAAAAGCTCGCGGGATGGGCGTGCGAGGCGTGGGCCACGATCCCATCGAACATGGTTGAACGATCGTTCAGAAGTGTGGCATCGCGAACGCGCTTGACGGCACCGATGCCGAGATATTGCGGTCAGCGGAAGGCGACAAGGAGCTCTCGGAGAGCGACGAGGAGTGAGATGAGTGAGATTATTCGGGAAATAAATTGCCCGTTTCTCTCGCATTCGTTTTTCTTGCTCACAAAGTTTCTTGCGTGTTACAGTCGGAAGTGCAAGTTTTTTCGGTTTTTTGCCTGGAAAATCGGGTGCGCGTTAGAATCGGGGGCGCGTTAGAATCGGGTAATTACGTTAATAGCATTTTTACGGTTACGGCAGTCGAAGCGAAAGAACTTTGTTTCATAGAGCTTATTGCGACCTGCTTTAGTTAAGGGCAGACACAATATGTTGATAATGGCCTCTAGAAAGGGCCCTGCGTTACTATTACTGTTCACTTGACTAGCGCCACTAACAGATTGCGGAATAATTGAGGAGTAAGGGGGTTCGTTTTTTATTCCCGAAGCTGAATTGACTATGCAAGGTTTAATCCGTACTGCTACCAGCGCTGAATTTTCCAGCCACGACGAGCTGCAAAGGTCCCGCCTATGTAATTAAATTAAAAGGCCATCACCTGAGCCCTTCAAGTAGCACCGTTAAAATCACTGACATCTTTCAAAGCTTAACTGCGTGCACCATTGTGTACAGGGAAAGAAATCCGCGTTCGGAAGAGTTTTGGTTGATTGTCCCTCAGGGGATGCACAGTTTAGATTATTCTTATTCTCATTTAGTTTAAAACGAGATGGTAGTCTAGTTGCGATTACACTTTATTAGAGCGAACTAGTGCTCCGCTATTAACTATATGGAAGCACATACATCGGAAAAGCAGCCATAGCAACGTGCACAGTGGACCTTCACGATAGGAATACGGCGACATTTGGCCTGGATGCATTGATCTTCTACCGCAGTCCTATCCAGAAACATGAAACCCGACTGAGAGCATTCAGGATCAAGCCAGAACAGCCTAGGCGTAGGCCGAACCCGTTACCCTCTTTCTTTATCAACCGAAATAACGGTGGGCGAGAAGCAGCAAACGGACGTTTCTATTCTAGCGGATGATATATCCCTGCAGCACTAGGTGCTGGCAACATGAAAGGAAAAAAGCGTATCAAGAAATCCCTCAAGCTTAACATTTTTAAACCTAGTTATCACTAGCGAAACCAGATATTATGCACAACGCGTTTCGCGAAAGTTTGTCTTTCCTTGAAATTTCGCATCCTCTCGTATAACTACATCTACTGGATGAATGGAAGCTTGCGTTGAGCAGCACACACAGACAGGCCCGCCGGAACGCCATCGTTCGTGAGATTGAGGGACCAAGCGCCAGCAAAGCAGCCGCTAAACATCCGCTAGTCACGTGGTTCGCTTGAATTGTAGCTAATTCACAGACAGCCCAGTCAACGCTGAGCGATCAACTGTAGGCGAAGCAGCCTTTTCCCCTTAGCCTAGCCACGTGGTACCGCAATGTCGAGGCTCCCAGCGAGCGAAGCGCTAAGGAAAAAAGGCGCAGCTTGCGCGCTAGCGGCTGAAGGTGTTGCAACGGCATGAATGACCTTGAAAGATGTAGCGTAGCAGAGGTTTTGCTTTAGAACTCCTTTTATTTGAAGGATACATGCTATTAACGCTCTGCAACCGGGACTAGAAGGTTTTTGCTACGATGTAGCGTAGTGGAGGTTCGCTGAAAAAGGACGTTGAAATGTAGTATAGATTTTGCTCGCTTTGGGAAAGTGATAGCCTTTTTCCATTACAAATACGTGGCCTATACTGAGAGCCGTACTACTACAAGCACTGGTTAATTTCTTGGAGCCCTGCTTCGATGCACCGACCCTTTTATAAGACACTCTAGGCAACATCTGAATTCCACATGAAAGAAAACGACCTTTTCGAACTCATACTTCAGCCATTCGTAACGTAGCAGGTTAAATGACTTTTTTCTGTGCTTACTGAATATCTATGGTGGCAAATTGTGATTCCAAAATTCCTTGGGGCGTAATCTGCTGAATTCCGTACTTCGATGGTGAAAGAGTGGCTATAATTATTAGTCACTTCATTACTGCCACCTAATGTTTGCGTGTCTGGATTCATTTTCGTTTCCTTGTCTTTTGGCATTAATCTCTTCGACAGTACTCTTTTCTGCTACACCTTGTTTGCGTTTCTTTTTCGGCGGTCATTTCTTTGTCTTACGCTGCGAATTACCTCAGCAAGCAGGCTTGCGCACACAACAGCTTTCCAAGAAACAGAGTTATTTGTGGTTGGTGTGGAAGTATTTTGCTGACGTGTCATCAAGTTCAGGGATCACACGGCACGCGTTATTCTAAACTTTTTAAGTTTCGAATTCAAAGTTTAGTGACTTTGTGAGACGGGAAGACTAGCTTCTCCGAGCTCCTGATTTGTGGACAGTCTCCCATCCTGGAATGTGCCTCGAAGAAAGGACAACTTTCGCTCGCAACGTGCGTAAATATCGCAAGAAGCAGCGCAACGTGCGTAAATATCGCAAGAAGCAGCGCAGCCAGCTGCTACTACGGACACCCTGGGGCAAACCTTATCGAATCACAAATGTGTTTTTATTTCACTTCCTCTTTACGGCAAGGACCATTTTCTTCATCGTACAACAACGACGGCTTTTCGTTGAACGGGGCACTTAAGTCTTTCACCATATTATGCTTTAAAGAAGCTGTATTCGAGCGACAAATAAAGGGACCAGAAAGCAGCATGCAAAGTTAAACAGACTGGGCTCCTCACTAGAATTCTTTTCGACGGAAAATGATGCATGCGTCACTGATTAATTCTTGTTTTAAGGGGCATATATAAATGTAACCGCTTAAGGGGGACTCACGTGTTCATATTCCTATGGGACTACCTACTTCATGACACCCACTGACTTAAAACCATCGCGCACCCATACGAAAAGGTTTACAAACACATATCAAGGTTCACGACGCCCTAGTTTGCTTATTTGAGAAATATATCAGTCATCTACTGCAAGAAAAAAAATAAACTACTGCTTTTTAGGCAGCTAGCGCCATCTAGCGAAAACTGGATAAGGTAAAATGCGATTATTGTTAATGTTTATCTCAGTAAAGAAGTGACATACAGTTAAACCTGGATGTAACGAAGTTGACAGAAGTTCGAATTTTTTTGTTACATACAGGTTTGGAGTAAAGTCGCGCTGGAATGAAGCAAAACATGTTAAACATCATTGGAAATGAACTGACCTTTCAAGGGATTATTTCAGAGTGAAAAACTTCTTGAGTAGCATCTGCTGCCTCCCACCAGCATGGGCAGTACACGTAACTGCAGTATCACGTTTTCCTTTTTACACTTTTGGTGCCTGAATGCGTTTCAAGAACCATACGAGCGGTGAAACGGCGCCCTTTTGCTAACTTCATGCTCCTTACCCAACTTATAATTGTTGAAGTGCTAGCTGGGATACTCTACCCGGCGGCGACACTCCATCTACTTTCTCGCCGGCGGAGGAGGAGGAGGAGGAGAAACACTTTATTTGCAAACTGGGTCTAGGGGAGATGGGTGGCGGAGGATGCGATGTTCTCCGCGACCTGGGCGGCCCGGTTGGTTAGTGCCAACTGCACTTCCGGGTCGGAGCTCTCCAGGGCCTGCTCCCAGTGTAAGGGGGAAGGAAAAGGGGGAAATGGGTCGTGGGGACACTCGCAAAGGGAATGATAGCGGGTATCCGGCTGGAGACATTGAGGGCAAAGAGGCGAAGGGTAGAGATTGGGGTTGATGCGGTGTAGGAGAGTTCGGCAGGGGGTTGTATGGGTTTGTAGTAGCCGCCAGTGGCGAGCGGCTTCGTGGGTGAGGGAAGGGTGTGGGGGAGGATATATCCTGCGGAGGAGGCGGAAGTGCTGGATAATGTCCCGGTACGAGACTAGAGCGTCCCGGAAGCTGGGGGTGCCGTGGGTAGAGCCAAAAGAAGGGCCTGCTCGGGTGACAAGAGCTCGAGCTGTACGGTGGGCCGCTTCATTGGCTTCTGTTCCCGTGTGGGCCGGGGTCGGAAACGCCATTTAAAATTGGGAGCTTGTCTTGAAACTACACAACTTTCCGTTTTCTGTCAGCAGAACTCGTCAGCGACGAACCGATACCACACATATCAGTGGGGACGTAGGACCACACGCCGAGAGGACGGCATAGCATCTCAAAGTTAAGTCTCGAACCGAAACCGCACGCACACGTGCCAACGCATGGTAGTTTGCGGTATTGGCGAAAAAAACGAAAACGGCTTTGCTCAGCTAACCTTGGATATGCAAAGCAAAAGCTTGGCTTAGTCTGGTTGAGTCTTGGTTTCGCTCGGTTAAGCTTTGACGTAGTTGTATTGCCCTCCACGGCTGAAAGCCGTTCGTTCCCCTGCAACGCTCACAGAAGGAGGCCCGGCCTCGCTTCCATTCTCGGCGAACGCAGCGCTTCTCTTTCACGGCGAACGCGGCGGATGATGAGTCACATCGCCCGAGGCGCCCAAGTGGCTCGGTCGGGTTTGGTCGGCTGTCGATCAGCTGAACGGCCGCTCCGTCGCCGCCGCAACGGGAGCTGCCGCGATGTGATCAGAACGACTTAAAATAGGGCCTTGTGCGCAGCGCCGACAGCGAGCCCGGCCAATCAAGCGATGCGCTTCGAGAAGTGTGGCGCCGGGGCTGTGTTTCCGGTCAAAAGGTTAACTAGCGTACCCTCCGCGAAACCATTGGACGATAGTAAAGCTCTGCTTTAACAGAAAGCGTAAGGTGTAGTTACTCTTGCTGATCAGAAGTGGATGCTATGCTAGCCACGGGATGGCGCGAGTGGCTCTGTTCATCATCATGACAAATTTCGTTTTTAAACAATGCTAGACGTTTTCGTCGCTGCTGTAGTGCTAATGCCCTACAGTAGTGCTAGTACACAATCGCTAAATTAGTTATTTCTCCGGCCGGTTTTTCAAGAAAAGTGTAAAAAACAATAAATGATCAGCTTGCCGACTACGTCATATCAAGGTTACTTTCCGCAAGTTTGACTACAAAGAATGGGGCTAGCAATGGGAATTAGGAAAACTTCGTTAGATCCAAGAATTCGTATTATAGAGGTTCGTTAAATCCAGGTTTAACTGTATTTCTGAAAGAAGCAAGAAGCAAAGAAGCAAAGAAGCAAGAAACAAAGAAGCAAAAGAAGCAAGCAAAGAAACAAAAGAAGGAATGTGATCAGGCGAATCCCCCTTAATGAGCCACAGCATGCGAATGCGAAAGCTCCGTGACGTACTGGGGGATAAGCCGAAAACGGGCATTCTGACTCGACACAATCACAAAGAACCCAGAAGTGTAAAATCACTGATTCAGCGTAGTTTAAAACCTCCGAGGGACAAGTGCGTGACCATGAATCTTCGCTCTTGCTGCGCGTCAGGAGGCTCAAGAGATGTGTACGATTTGAGCTCCCCTGAACCCTTAGTGCTCTTTACTAAACGGCGGGCGGTAGTCCTTCGTAATTATTTTGATTTCAATACGCGCCGCCCTGTTTCGAGAACAAATCAGAGATGGCGAAACGTCCTCACTGCTTGTAGCATTATCCACCAACTGATCTTGCGTCCCCTCGGTCATTCATTAAGCGCCTTATCTACACAAAAGAACGTTAATTTTATTTTAAACGTTTGTGAGTTCGATCAGTAAGCCCACCATTTGAGTTCTCGCTTATGTCAGACCTAGCCAATCGATTGTTAGACTTATGGCGTCACCAGAACAGGTCGGCAATTTAGCTTGTTACTCACCACCTTTTCGTCTGCATTTTTCAATATATAGGTTATTTGATCGAAGCTGGCATTAAAATATGCATGAGTGTATAGGTACGAGGCCATCTATTGAATGAAGCGAAGGTGTATGCCACCGTCATCGTCCCTTTCTAACTCCAATCAACGGCGAAATACACCACTACTATTTATCGGCTGCAAGTCCATAAGCGGTTACAACCCTTAAGTGTTGAAATTTAAGAGTTACTAGCCGAAGCTGCCCCAAACTCTTGACGCAAGCGTGTTTTTTTCTTTCCGCCTAAATCCATCGACCTAGCGCCGGGGTTGTTAATTCAATCCGTTAGCTGGTTGCCAATGGGGTCTGACCAAACTAGATGTTCAAATTTCAATTTCCGCATATGTTGCTGTTCATGTACTCTCTTTATGCACGCACAGATTATACTGGCTAGGCCAGCTGAGGATTTGATAAATTTTGTACTGTGGACTTAGCATTGTGACATATCAGCCCGCGTCACCAAACCACGGCAGGGAATGCTGTATACCTGGATTATCACTTCGCAACACAGTTTTCGTCCGAACATATATATGTAATACACAGACTAGTGAAATAATGCTACACGGAGAGGAGAAATAATTAACACAAGAGTAGTAACTGGTGCCTGTCCTGGTGACTGTACTTGAGTTAAATGTTTTTTTCTTTCTCCCCGTACCCTCATTTCACTCAGTTGTGTATTAAGTCATCATAAACGAACAGGCCCAGGCTTTGACCCGCCGTGGTGGCTCACCGGCTAAGGCGTTGTGCGACTGCGTCCAAGGACGCGGGTTCGATTCCCGGTCGCGGGGGCCGCTTTTCTGACGGAGGCAACCACCGAAAACGCCCATGTGTTCGATATTTCGGCACACGTTAAAGATTCCCAGGTTGCAAAAATTAATCCGGAGCCCTCCCCTACAGCGCGCCACATAACCCGGGTAGTTTCTGCGCGTTAAACCCCATAAGCATACTTTCACATAACACACATACAAATGAGTTTCCCTGTGCATTCTTTTGGTATGCATTACGTTCTAGCGCGAGGTGTTGGAAAACGAGTGTCCCGGTGTTTTAGTACCATGGCTACAGGAGACGACAAAAGGAGACGCAGACAGCCCGAGCCCCTGAGGCGCTTCGCCCCTTTAAAAAATGGACTTGGACTGGCCATGTAATGAGTTGAAAGTACAACCGTCGGACCACCAGGCTAACGGAGTGAATACCGAGAGACGTGCAAGAACAAGGGGAAGGCAAATAACTCGATGGAGGGGGGAAGAAGCAATTTGGGAGGCGGAGAACGAACTGGAGCAGCGTAAAAAAAAGGAGTGGTTAGAGGTCAGTGGGAGAGGCCTTCTTCCTACAGTAGACCTAAGTGATAGATATTTCTGGGAATAACACCGAAAATTATTTCAGCACGCTACGACTTAAGATCCCTTCTACGCCTCAACTTCATCAGCACTGCATATCCCTTTTCCCTACTGGAAAATTTCCCACGAGAGCAACCCGTGGCGTTCCCTGCGTTCATGTGCGGCGAAAGAGAGTTCTGATTTGCAGTGTGCATGCATGGCCTTAACTATAAAGGGAATTTTTAAACACCACGGAATATGTTGGCAGCGGCGCCCTACGCAGCAGAAGTGCACGGTAGTACGATTAGGAATGAGCTCAACCTCGCATAATAACAAAGTAACAATATAACAACGCTTCAAACGACCCGAAGACGTGGCGTTGTTAATACCAACCCGTGCCTGTTGTGCTTTCCCAGACGAACAAATACTGACCGCCTGCCGAATTTATGCCCTTTGGTTGTTTCGCCTGGTGATATGTATATGGTATTGTTGAATGCATGTTAAAACGCTATTCCGCCTACGGAAGTTTCCCCATTCCAGCTTAACCCACGCATTGCGCAAGAAAAGCTCGCATGTGGGTGCGCCGCTGACGTCACCGTTTTTATTTCGGCGCTGTTATAAATGACTGTCAGTCGTAGTGACTTCGAGCTTCCTGTATCGCTTATTTCCTGTGTTTTTGTTCATAAAGTTCGCTGAAGCAAAGGCTCGAGATGGCATGCACCCAGCTTGCTTTAATCTCGGAACACGTTTACAAATGCAGCATGCGTACCTCATTTTGAACGCATTTGCAGTAAAAATTGCCACGTCTTAGCCACGTCATGACGTCACTGCGTTTTCCTTTGCATCACCTTTTATAGGCACTCGGGCTGAAAGAAAAAGGTCTAATAAATACTGAAGTGGTTAGCCCCACTAACGGCAGGGTTTGCTGATCCCACGTTTTTCCCATTGCTGTTTCTCTCCGCACTGCAGATTTCGGGAAACGCGAAGGCGAATAACGTGGGCGGGTTCAGTCACATGGGAGGCTTACCTGCGACCACAGGCCTCTGCTGCGCCTCGAAGAAAAGAAAGGAAACATGAGTAGGTGGGGAACAGGCGTAGTCAGCAGGAACGAATAAGGTTTGGAGGCGTACGCCCGCAGGCGACTGCTGCTGCTTCTTCTGTTCGCCAGGTCTACGGCTTCGGCGTCCCAGTGCTGCGCTCAACAACAAAAGACCGCTAACCAGTGCTTCCCTGTACAAGACTCCGATAGTTTACTGCAGATTCTGCAGATACCGCAGCATTGCTGATCCGTGGTATAGCCGGGAACGAAGCAGCGGACCGAATGGCTGCTGCTGCTACACTCTCGAATACAGTAGACATAACCACATTACCCTACACCGACGTGAAACCACACATCAGACAACAACTTCGCAAAACATGGCAAACGCACTGGAGTGAACAAACAGACAACAAGTTACACGTAATAAAACCACACTTGGGACCATACACCACCGACACACGTAATAGATACACTGAAGTCGCCTTGGCTAGATTACGGATAGGGCACACTCATGCAACGCACTCGCACCTTCTCACGGGGTCTCCAAGACCTCTGTGCAGCAGGTGCGGAGAGGCCCTATCCGTGATCCACATCCTCATACAATGTAAGGCACTCGACATTACACGACGAAAACACTTCCCACAACTACACACACGACATATTCCACCACACCCGTCATACTTCTTAGGAGACGAAGCCATGTTTTCTGTTCAACGCACCTTTCAGTTCCTATCAGAAGTTCACTTTTTACAACTCATCTCATACCACCCATAGTTTTACCCCTGGTCCTATACACCAGCCACCTTATTTATTTTTTAACCACTCTTGTTCTTCACCCTGGCCCTTTGTACCAGCCGTGCTCATAGCTTTTAACTGATTTTATTTCTTGTTCTCACCTCATCAAATCACTTTGTGTTTGGCGCTCTTTGCCCATGTCGGCCTTGCGCCAATAAAATCAAACCATCATCATCAGCATTGCTGATCCATTGGACTCGCAAGGCATAGCGAAAATACCGGATGCGTCTGCACAACTCTGTGAGTAAATAAAAATAATGTACATCAAGCAGGCAAACGATGACAAATCTTTGAAAAGCACCGGGAAAGAGCGAAATCATTCGAGCGATTTTAAATGATCTGTTGGCCACCCATTACTAATTTACATGCATATTGGGTTTCCTAAATAAAGGACAGAATGCGCTTATTGAACATGTTCTAAATCGTTCGGGATGATGAAAAAGTTGAAACAGACCACTTTTTCTTCTACAACGAAGCTTTTCTAACATAACACCATGCTGCGAGCATTGAAATTTTCCGGTTCCGAATTCCACAGGCGACCTGTCCGGACCCAAGTATTGTTGGCGCCCTCTGCTGTATCGCTGATCTGGTCGCGGCTGTGGTCAGGTGCTCTACAGCGGCTACGGCTAGGCCTAATGGTTATTATGTATATCTTGCGTGAATTTCATGTCCCTTGCTTTCGCCTTGTTGTGATGAGGATCGATTTGTATTTACATCCGCTCAATATTATAGGGAGGAGCAGCGGCTAAAATAGCAATTCAAGTGGCAAGAAAAAAACGATGGCAAATGCAATTTGAATTGTAGTTTAATAGTACCTCGTTTGCGAGTATTGGCTTAGCCTATGCAGAAATACGTGTGATACCAAATGTAGGCAAGAAACGGTTCATGACTCTTATTTTTGTCAATCTGGTTTTTTGTTTAATTACCTTAATTAATCGTAAAGTTTGTTTTATATAAGTGAAAAAAAAAAACATTACACAACCCGTTCAGGCGGAATTTTGGCAGCTTTTTTTCTTTTTGTTTTCTCTCATGCTTTCCTTTGCTTAAGAGAAATAATTACCTATCTAGATATCTATTTCTCTGTGGTTGTGCCGAACCAGGTGATACTGCTGGATGACTGAGATGCGGTGGCTTCCTTTTACTTGCACTAAAACAGCGACTCATAATTATCTATAATACCGGCAGTATAATCGTCTAAACAGCAAAACGTTACATAATTTGTTTCTTGATAGTGCAGTTAAAACACGAATTACCGCAGTTTTTTCTAACCATATTCCCCAGGTAGTAAACCACGTATGTTGACAACAGACGGGAATTATGAAACGTTTACGACTGCATTGTGAAGTAACTATGACTAGTACATAAAATTCAGCGCAAGGGCATAGTCATTATGGCGATAAGTTGCACTCGATTCTTTTCAGAAATGCGCATTACAGTGCGAGCTTCACCACTTTCGCAAGAAACGGTGCTTGGAACGAAAGGGTGTTTTATATGGCAACGATACGAAATAATTGTGACCAACGTAACGCTTTCAGTTGGCTGTAAAAATATAGCCGTACGCAGACAGCAATATGCGGATCATCTCATTCGCGGGTCACACAGCACGCGCACTTGTAATTTTTACGTTAATAATGCATTGATTGAAGATTTTGAGCCGTATATCAAGCGTGTGCATCCATAAATCAATGTTTATTGAGAAAAGCGCGCGCTTAATTAAGAATCAACTTTAATTTTGCTGAGGCCAGGTTCCGTCGAAGTTGGATGTGGCAGCACAAGGTATAGGCGGACAAGGGGGGACGCTGCCAACAAGATTAATTCAAAACCAGCCCCAGCGTACGTAGTATATTTATACAATCTGAAGCGTTTTACACCCCACTAGCTTCCACAGAGCCTTCAGCGAATCGGTGTCCCCGAAGCATAGTATCTAACTGGAAGCCTGTCCGCTACGTTTGCCTCTACGCACGTGTGTATAGGTGTATGCGCGCGCAGGTATGTATGTATGCTTGTATGTGTGTACGCATGCATGCGTGTGTGCATGCATGAATGCATGCATGTATGTATGTATGTATGTATGTATGTATGTATGTATGTATGTATGTATGTATGTATGTATGTATGTATGTATGAAACACAGAAATAAGAGTTGGCAGTCAAGAAAACCTCGGAAAGCAAAGGGGAGGATGTGGTAGGTCATTGAAACAGATAAAGAATTTGGAAAGAAAGAAAGAAAGTGGAGAAAAAATGCCCACGAGGTGGGATCCGAACCCACGACCTCCAGAATACCGGTCTGGTGCGATAACCACTACGCTACCGGCGGGGTGATTTTCCCCTCCACTTTCTGGGGTCTTTATGTTCAGGTATTTTTATTTCCTGTGCTTGGGGGTGGTAGCCAGCGCCACTCGGACTACTCGGGGTGAAGGGGACCTTCTTTTTAATCCCCGGTCCGTGACTCGAGTGTCTACGACATGTCGAGAGTGGTCGACAAGCGTTGAACCCTCTTAAGCTTCCTATGGCCCAAGACTGCCAGAACAGAGGCCCTCGGTATGCATGTAGCGAATGAGAATAGGAAATGAGGGGCTGGTTGAAAATAACACCGAAATAAGAGTTGGCAGTCAAGAAAACATCGCAAAGCAAAGGGGAGGATGTGGCAGGTCATTGAAACAGATAAAGAATTTGGAAAGAAAGAAAGTTGCGAAAAAATGCGTGCCAGGTGGGATCCGAACCCACGACCTCCAAATACCTAAACATAAATACCCCAGAAAGTAGAGGGGAAAATCGCCCCGCCGGTACCGTAGTGGTTATCGCACCAGACCGGTATTCTGGAGGTCGTGGGTTCGGATCCCACCTGGCGGGCATTTTTTCTCCACTTTCTTTCTTTCCAAATTCTTTATCTGTTTCAATGACCTACCACATCCTCCCCTTTGCTTTCCGAGGTTTTCTTGACTGCAAACTCTCTTTTCTGTGTTATTTTCAACGAGCCCCTCATGCCATATTTTGTATGTATGTATATTTGTATGTATGTATGTATGTATGTATGTATGTATGTATGTATGTATGTATGTATGTATGTATGTATGTAGGTGTGTATGCATGTGTGCATGTATGTATGTATGTATGTATGTATGTATGTAGGCATGCATGTATGTAGAAAAAATGAGCATGCTAATATACCGACACCAGCACATGTGCACCCATGTCACCATCTTTATCACATGACATAATGGTTTAAAAATTCATACTCATTTCCATTCAAAGATACGGATGGTTCACTCACACACTGTTCACCATGCTTTCGAATGAAGGCCTCAATTAATTCCCTTGGCACACGTATGTATGTATGTATGTATGTATGTATGTATGTATGTATGTATGTATGTATGTATGTATGTATGTATGTATGTATGTATGTATGTATGTATGTATGTATGTATGTATGCATGAATGTATATGTGTATGTATGCTTGTATGTATGCATGCGTGTATGTAGGCATGTATGAATGCATGAATGCGTGTATGTACGTATGTATGTATGTATGTATGTATGTCGTAGACTTTCGACATGTCGTAGACACTCGAGTCACGGCCCTGGGGTTAAAAATAAGGTCCCCTGCACCCCGAGTAGTCCGAGTGGCGCTGGCTAACACCTTTATGTGCAGGAAACAAAAACTACCTTCACATAAATACCTGAGAATGTGGTGGGGAAACAGCCCTGCCGGCAGCGTAGTGGTCCTCGCACCAGAAGCGTATTCTGGAGGTCGTGGGTTCGGATCACACTCGGCGGGCATTTTTTCACCACTTTCTTTCTGTCTCAAAAAATCCTTCATCTGTTTCTATGACCTACCGCATTCTCCATTTTGCTTTCCGAGGTTTTCTTGACTGCCAACCTTCATTTCTGTATGTATGTATGTATGTATGTATGTATGTATGTATGTATGTATGTATGTATGTATGTATGAATGTATGTATGTATGTATGTATGTATGTATGTATGTATGTATGTATGTATGTATGTATGTATGTATGTATGTATGTATGTATGCATGCATGTATGTATGCATGTATGCATGTATGTCTGCATGCATGTGTCTATGTACGCATGTATGTATGTATGTATGTATGTATGTATGGATATATGCATGCATGCATGCATGCATGTATGTATGTATGTATGTATGTATGTATGTATGTATGTATGTATGCATGTATGTCTGCATGTACGCATGTATGTATGTATGTATGTATGTATGTATGAATGTATGTATGTATGTATGTATGCATGCATGCATGTATGTATGCATGTATGTATGTATGCATGCATGCATTTATGTATGCATGTATGTGCGCTACTGAGCACGAGGTCACGGGTTCGATTCCCGGCCGCGGCGGCCGCTTTTCTGATGGAGGCGAAAAGCAAAAACACCCCTGTGTACGAGATTTCGGCGCACAATAAAGATCCCCAGGTGGTCAAAATTAATCCGGAGCCCTCCACTACGGCGCGCCTCATCGCCTGCGTTGCGTCGGCGCGTTAAACCCCCACAATCAATCAATGTATGCATGTATGCATGCATTTATGTATGTATGTATGTATGTATGTATGTACAAGAGAAGAAAAACTTCGAACAAGGTAAAAGCACGATTGTGGCCTACGTTTCAGCAAAGAGAACTTGCTTTCCTCAGGGCTTGCTCAGAGAACTTGCTTCCCTGAGGAAAGCAAGTTCTCTTTGCTGAAACGTAGGCCACAATCGTGCTTTTACCTTGTTCGAAGTTTTTCTTCTCTTGTGTTCTCTACCATCTTCAAAGTTCTACTACTCCCTGTATGTATGTATGTATGTATGTATGTATGTATGTATGTATGTATGTATGTATGTATGTATGTATGTATGTATGTATGTATGTATGTATGTATGTATGTATGTATGTATGTAAGGAGCACTGGGAGCTACTTCTGTAGAACATTCTGTGTTTTGGCCCAAGCAAGCCTTCAGTAAAAGCTCATTCCTTTAACCCCTTATTCGCTTACTCGTATCGCGTGCGGTAACTAAGTGAAGCCTGCCCATAATTTTTATCCCCCGTCCATCCACCCATACGTCTGTCTGTTTGTCTAATCTAATTTAATCAGATCTAATCCAATATAATCATTTCAAAATGAGGCACCATTCTGTTTGCTAAAGCTTTACTCCAACAGCTAGTCGCAATTTTTTATCTGCGTGGCAATACTGTCATAATGGCGAATAGTACTGTCGGACGCGCGCTCCTTCGCTTATTTTTGTCGGCAGACTTGTGCAGCCACTTATATACGTTGACCTGCACAGTATTAGAAGCAACAAGCAAGGAAAAGTTAACTAAAAATAATATGAATGTCGAACACGTAACCATAAGCAAGCGAGCCAAATTTCAAAGCTTGCATCGCCATATGTTGCAAGCCCAACATAGTTCTGAAAATAGTTCACGTCGTTAAGACTCGTCATTGCCTTATGCAAGTAAATCGAAATTTTAAGTTGTTCACTCTGACTGAAATACCACGCGTTTAGATTACAATTTTTTCTAATTTTAAACGTGATATCGCTTTTTATTTGTACTTTTTTCAGGCGTACTTTCTTCCCAGACCTGAGAGATATCGATCTGACACATTCTCCATAACAACCCAGTACTTCGTCGGTGTTCTTTCCTTGTTTCATTTTTTCCGCCACGCGTCAGGAAGGGCGTATATCCTTCAAACAGGCGCAGACCCTCACTTTTGACGCATGTCGGGGACGCCATAGAGGGGGAAGGAGTGGAAGCTTCGGCTCAAAATTGCGTTTGCAGCAGGCTTCCTTGAGGAAGAGTGACGTCGTCGGTGCCTGTCGCATGTCAGAAACCTGATGCGTGATGATATGCAGCCAAATTGATTGCTTCGCTAAAGCTAGTACCATTTGAAGCATGCAGCAATGTAAAATGAGGAGGGACTAGCCTCCATGCCTTGTTTTGTACGACGTTATTTTTTAGTAGAAGGTTCCTAGTCTCTGCATCGACTCTAATCAGTAAACCGCATCACCAGCCGTCACCTCCTCTATCGACACAAGATTGCCTTGCGTAACTAAGGAGAAAGAAGAGAGAAGAGAAGAGACGACAGCGAGCGTGGGGTGGTTAGTATGAAGATTGGTTGCCTTCATATGGCGGGGCTATGCGCCCAAGCTACACCTGTACAATTTTTATCCCCTCTATTTTTACCCCATGGTGGTCTAATGGGCGCCGAAATCTTTCCACACTTTATTTCTTTCTACACAAGCCAACCCCCCCACACACACACACGCGCGCGCACACATAAAACTGCCGCCGCGGCCGGTATTGAACGCGCATTGATGGATTCTCAGCAGCACCCGCCGCGGCGGCCGCTTTTCTGATGGAGGCCAAAAGCGAAATCTCCCGTGTGTTGGAGATGTCGGTGTGTAAACAGCGCCATGCCGTGACTTGATGAACTATCAACTAGTGCTTTGTTTGCCGCCATGTTTCCTGTACGCGCTTTACGCGCTCACTTGCTGTACGCACACTGTACTGGCTCGCAACTTACCTCGCTTGTGCCTTTCCTTTTTAATTTTCTCGGAATAAACCGGTGATTTGCTTTGATGCGGGTCGGCTTCCCTTCGTGTGGCGGGTATGGGCAGCCCTTCACGCTTTAAGGAAGTTCCTTCAGTACTAACACTTGTCCTCAAGTATGCCTGAGACCTCTTTGCGCAGAATGATGTCGACACGTGTAAGCTAGACCAGTAGTTACAGCATTTTGAACACATTTCCCTACATATGCGTAGTGTTTAGGCATTCTTTCACTTCCATGTGGCTGCTAAATCAAGGGACAGACATTCAGGCACACCGACAGACCAATATTTTGGCGTTAAAGGAGCCATGAAGAGAAAACACAAGTTTGGTTCATTCAAACGATTGCCTCGTTAGAATCATACTGACACCCCTTTTAACGTAAACTTCACTCAAATAAGCTACATAATTAGGAAAAAAGGGGATGGCCATGCGACCCACTATGTCAGTTCCCGCAACAGAACCTACGTTGCCATAGCAGACATCTCTGCGATTGGTGGAGGGCGGCAAAAGCAAACGCAAATTAGGCAGAGCTTATAAGCTTGCCGAACAATATATTTGCGCTTACATTTAGGGCACATTCTTTTTAAAAGAATGGTGGGACAAACAGTGGAAGTTACGAAAACATACGTCAACATAGAAGTACCGATGCGTACTGCTGTTGGCACTGCGCGCTCAATGCTTGGTTTAGCTGCACAGGACTGCAGGGCCTTTGGGTTGTTTCAGACGACACTGGCCGATTGACGCAAGCGATGATTTCTTACGTGACCGTATTTGTCCAGCGAGCACCATGATTCACGAAACGATTGACTCCATGAACAAAACAAGACAGGTACAAATACGTTCACAAACAAGCCAAACGCTGAAAACGGCTTGATGATGATGGTTAGTGGCTTCCCCTTTGTAACGGCGTGGCGTTGCACAGCGGCCTTAGTCGCAACGCCACTGTACAATCACCTCGCCAAAAAATACAAACAAAATAAATAAAAATAATGTAAAAATAAAAAGTAAATACTTTTACGAAATTTTTGTGCTAGTCTGACTTCTTTGTTAACATGTCTTCCCAGATTGTTCTCTGCTCTTTTCCCACCAACATTCTAACCTTCTTTTACTAACCTCTACCGCTGTCCAGTTCACTTTCCCGCTAACCTTAAAGCCAAGGGCTTCCGGAAGCTGGATGGCTCCATCACTGAGGACTGGACGGATACTTTTGCACTCCCTTACAATATGTCAAAATGCACGATTTAGCGGGAAAATCAGAATGTTAACTTCAATTAATTAATTTCTCAGTGAATAAAGCATCGTTTGCATTCTGACAAGCGCTGGGGGCACTATAAAACACAAAATCTTTCAAATAACACAAACTCTGGTTCGTCTTCATGGCTCCTTTAAGGTAGCCCAAGGAAGACTATCGCTTTACATATTAGACAAAATGATACACAATTCGCGAGGTTGATGAGGCCCGTCAAAACATAAGCATGTTCACGTTCGCCTTGAGCCAACTACTTAAGGGTGCCCCAGACCTACCCGTAAAGGAAGTAAAAAAAAAAGCCTGAACGGGAGGTTGTTGCGAAAGTTTTCCATTTTATAATTGTACTGCTGAGTACGCTACGCTCATCTCACGGCATTCCATCATTCGTTCCACCGCCTTCAACTAACAACTTTCCATTAATATTTCTTTTTACAACTAGTTTTGCTGGTATTGTACTACCGTATGAAACAAACTTTAATATCGTAAATATTCTTCGAGCTCATACGGCTTCATTACCAAAGAAGAAACGTTTTTAAGCATGCTGCCTAAGAAAATTATCACGGGGAATGATAGCATAAATAAAGTAAGTGATTGGGAAATGATCGTAAACTTCAAAGAGAATTAACCGGCAGTATGGCTAAGAAAAAAAAAATGAGCACGTTTCAATGGCGCCCAAAATTGTCCCCGTATACGAGGCTCTGGGAATTTTTTGTTTCATGTGCTGCTACGACAGCTTGTGCTTCGCATTTATTGAAAGAAATAGAAGAAAACCCGGGCAAGAAAGCTGAAATCAAAAGCCCCGAACAGATATTCTATTTCATAATATTGCCGGTAACTATTTCTTCCAAATATGCCTGCGTCAGCGCCCCAACGAGAGTAATAAATGAATGCATCCTCTAATTACTTCTAACTAAAAGCACCAGATAAATTTTTGCTCGAGCTTTCTTGAAGTCCCTGACTGAACTTTAACAAAAGCCTAAATATGTGATGTCCTCGCTTGTTTCAAAACTGAACACTACCAGCAATAAAAGTTCAGGGAAAGCCGACAAATCTGCAGGGTACCGGGGAAACCACAAGAATTTGTGAGTACTGCTATGTTATTTTTTTCTTAGGTTGGTGCCTTCTTATATTCTGCAAAACCTTAAAGGTCAGGTGCAGTTCTTCGTTGATTTGGCTGAGCGTGTGGTATTCCTCGTTTCCTCCTGCTTGCATTCAGCTGTACGCAGTTTCCTTGAATACCGCTGTCTTTGTAATAGCCCGTTATTAAAAGAGGCCCTTTAGCTTAATTTTGAGAGAATACGGAACATAGCCTCGCGTATTTTCTTTCTTTCTTTCTTCGTGCCTTTCTTTCAGGCTATGTTTCAAGTTTGCTTTGTTTATTTTGTTTTCTGTTTTTCTTTTCCTTCTTTTGTTCTGTAGTTTTTTCTTTCTGTCTTTTTTCTTCCTTCCTTCCTTCTTTCCTTCCTCCCTTCCTTTTTTTTCTTTCTTTCTTTGATTCTTCCTTTCTTTCTTTCTTTCTTTCTTTCTTTCTTCCCTTCTTTATTTCCTTCTTTCTTTATTTCTTTCTGTCTTTCGCTCTCTCTTTTTTTTTCTTTTTTTCTCTTTCTTTTCTTCTTTCTTCCTATTTTCCGTTTTTGCCCTGCACGTTTCTCGATCAATTTTTAGAAGAAATCTATGCTGCAAGTTTATGATCTTTCTAAATTCCTCCGAAAGGTCGTTAAGTGATTGAATGCGCGATAATATGCTGGTCATCTAAATATAACCTATGTTTCATTATATTGCGTGTAGGAAAGTACATATCCTTCTATTCGGCTTCGTTCGCCCTCCAAACGCTTTCTCGTTTGCGGAAGTTTCTATTCAGTGCGCGGTACCGTCGATTAGCTCGAAACGTACTAAAAACAGTACCAACCCGGAGCAGTGCATACAAGTAACTTGCGAGGACAGCCTCCAACCCCGCTTTGAAAAAATGGATTTAGAATCCGCGAACCTGCCTGCTGTTTCTCTCTCGTTGCTGGGTATTCAGCATAGGTTGGTACTAAACCCTTTTTTTTCGCGCACAGCTGTGCTATCTTTAGTCCGGGAAGCTTTGTTCCGCGCTGGCTGACCTGACCCTCTCCACCACGCTGAGCTACACAAAGAGGTCAGTGCTGGCCAGCTGGTCCACGCACTGCTCGTACGTTAGGTGAGGATTGGGAGCAAGGGATAGGGATTTTGTCACTCCCATACCATGTGGTACAGGGTGCGAGTTTGGGGACAGAAATTACAGGTAGCGCAGTGGAGCGTGGGGTGTATTATGGCATGAAGGAGAGTGGGGTGAGGATAAGAATTGTTTTGAAGTCGGCGAGTGGTAGTCTCCTCGGCTATGGATAAATGAGAATGTGGTGGCCTGAACTGTTGTCGTTCGTGGCAGCCAACCATCAACGCCTGAAGCTCGTCTAAATGAAGTTTATTCGCTACTCACTCACTCACTCACTCACTCACTCACTCACTCACTCACTCACTCACTCACTCACTCACTCACTCACTCACTCACTCACTCACTCACTCGCTCACTCACTCACTCACTCCCTCCCTCACCCACTCAACTCACTCACTCACTTATTCACTCACTCACTCACTCACAGCCGTGGGATAAAAATTACACCATCTTCCCGTGGGGAACCATGATGAGGATGCGAAGCATCATAGGGGTTTCGTGTAGGTTCCATTGCGTTGCCTATGTTGTTTCATTTATCAGAGCATGAATGGGAACGTAGTGTGAACCCCTATGTGGAGACAGAGAAATGTAGAGAAATGTAGAGACAGTGAAGAGACCGACACCGGCGTTACCTGATCGAACACCTCTTGGTTCTCGTCTTTCTTTATTGCGTGCTCACGCTCCTACCCCGCTGCCCGCCCTCTTCGTCCTCTTCTCTGGTTGAGCTGCAAGGCACGTGGCGCTTCCCGCCACAGCTTTCCCACGGGAAATTCAACATCCTCCTCTAAAGTTTTCAGTACGTCGTTTCAGTTTACGTTCAGCTTCGCGTGCCTTCGTTGTACCAGTAGCTTCTTGACGTAGTGTGAATGAGTCAAGGACATAAGGCGCGTTCGTAGCACTTCCTCCTGTCTCAGGTTTGTAGCGCAGTGGGAAGAGCGCCACGTACCTCCCGTTGCGGACAGAGAGTCGTGGGATCGAAACCGGGCACCGCTAACTATTTCTTTTGTTTATAGTGTAAGGGGAGAGGTGCGGATGGACGGACGACGGACGACGGAGCCGACAGCAAGAGATGCTTCGCATCTAAAAGTGCAAGAACGAGTGGTTTTAAGCTCCTACCAGATTTTTCCGCGCATCGGAGACTGCTGAGCTGTTCGTAGTCATTATCACAAATGCTTGTAGCCGGTGAAAATATAGGACACCTGCGCTGCAGACCAGGTAAGCTGTTCTGGCACGTAACTAGGCTCCAGCGAAGATATACACATGTAGACTTCGTATTCAAAGAAGACCATATTTTCTAGCTACAGTCGCACTACTAGTATATCTGCAATGAAAACTAATCTATCCCTGCCTACTCCCTTATTTCGAAGGAAAGTATCCCGCTTATCACCTTTTCATAAAGTGTATCACCACCCCATCTTGCGAGACGAACTTTTTTCACAGCCCCAGTATTTTTCCCACCGCATAGACAACCGTCACAAGGTTGGAATTATCACCTATCGTACTGAAACAGCTGCGCATTCGTTCTTGCCTCGTTCTTCTCGTGAATTGAACCACCTACCCACTGAAATTGTTATCAATGACAACCATGTTTTTATGAAAGGGCATCAAACATTGTATACGCAGAATCTATTAATATATTTTTGTTTGTACGCTAAATGTCTTGCTTGTAATCGTACTAACGCTGTATTGTGTCCCTCCCCACCATGTACCATTTGTTATTCGATGTAATCCACTCCCCTCTGTAATTCCATTTGGCTCTGAGACTATTATAAATAAATAAATAAATAAATAAATAAATAAATAAATAAATAAATAAATAAATCCTGGCAGATTTTTTAGCGTTGGTTTCCAGGCGTCACATTCTGGCGTAGATTTTAAACCATTCTTTTCCTTGTAGTGCAAATTGTACTGACGATTACTACACTCCATAAGGCAAAATTTGTGTGCAGCGTGAACTGCAGTCTTCTCGGTCACGGCGCATATCTGCTGCGCCTCAGGAAGTGATCGGATGATCAGCGAACATACCGCGGCACGTGCACGTCCTTACTTGCGTCGCCGCGCGCGCAAAAATGCGCGCCGCAAAACACCCTTTCGCGGCAAGATTCTTCTGCCGCGCACGGATAGCTCTTGGACCCATTCTTGCGGCAGGGCGCTTTGCGCCAAACTCAACGAGCCAATCAGCGCCCGGGTCACGTGAGCGAGGTCATGTGAGCGAGGTCAGTGCTCTCCTCGGGGAGCTGGGCCGGTGCGGACAGCCGGTGAGCGCGCAGAAACGTTCTTCCCTGCTACACCGTCAGAGAGGGCGAGGAAGGGTTTGAGCCGCCGCCGCGCCGCCTTTGCGCGCGCGCGCTTAGTGTGGCTTCAAAAAGCAGCGGCGTTTCTGCGCGCGCGACGCTGCGCGCGCGCTGCGGCGCAAGTGAGGACGTAAGCCGGTAAAACGCTTGTCTATAACAGCGATTTCAACTTCAACCAGCTACATCCGAAAACTTCCGAAACATACTCGTTCCAAACATGTCGGAGGGAAGAGCGAAGGGCTAATACTTTAGAATTCCGCAGTACTTTTATTCAAATCCCGCTCCGGCGGGGCAGGATAGGGCTGAGAGTACGAACGCTGTGTTATAGACAAGCCTTTTACCGGCTGTACGTGTTCTCTTGCAGCGCGCCGCCGCCGCCGATGAGCGTGTTGTTCCACATCATGTTTGAACCTCCGGCCCCAATATTGGTGTTTCGGATAAGTGGTGTACAGAGCGGCGTCTGGGGAACAAAGTTTCTTACAATATACACTAGAGAGGAATCTGGCGCTAGCGTCTATGCGGCTCGCATCACGGCCGTCTGTGTCGTCATGGGCCGCCATTATACCGTGCCTTAGCCTTAGTTTCATCATTGGCTTGGATGGAACCGTTTTAGTGGCCGTAAATTTAAATACAATGCCACAAAAACGCGACGAATAGTGTGTAATTATATAACTATAAAAGAAAGAAAACACTCTGTAGTAGCGCTAAGGAAATAACGCGTGTTCTTTTTTCCTAAATGTCTGCCAGAACGGTAACGCCTAATCTTCTGCAGGCTGATTGATTGATTGATTGTAACGTTTAACGCGCCAACGCAGCGCAGGCGATGAGGCGCGCCGTAGTGGAGGGCTCCGGGTTAATTTTGACCACCTGGGCAATGTTTAACGTGCGCTGAAATCTCGTACACACGGGCGTTTTTTGCTTTTCGCCTCCATCAGAAAAGCGGCCGCCGCGGCCAGGAATCGAACCCGCATCCTCGTGCTCAGCAGCGCAACGCCTTAGCCACTGAGCCACCGCGGCATGCGATCTTCTGCAGACTAAGGTGGTAGTTAACAACGATGTAAAATTTTGGAGAAAATCATTAAACACTCTTATTTTGCAAACATTGCAAATAATAAATTTCTTCAGAAGCTCAGAACGGTTTTGTGCGCACCTTAGAAAACATCGCCTTCGCTTTGTTTTATTTCGTGTTTTCGTAACAGACCATCTGTTAGAACTTTCGCGGCGGCAAATTACCCGCTGAGTCAAGGTGTCCGGGCGCTGTTAACATACGCCCTGCTACTGCAACAAAGAACCTAGAAGCGCAATCTCCTCACCGGAATCTAACGTGTTTATCAATGTGGGTCTGTACTTGTATAAATACGCACTGATGGTCGCTCGCCACCACTATAGTCTTGCCACTTGCCTACAATGAGGCACAGTTATGTTAGCATTAACTAATGGAGCGAATTTCGAGTGTCCAAGCGAAGTGAGAGAAGTGAACCGAGTTTCGGCCATTTCGGCCGGAGCGGCTACCTCGTAGACATAGAAATGCATAGTGAAGTAAGCAAAACCCACGAAGACGCTTAAGAATCCGATAGACATGCCAATCCAGCAGCTCTGGTATTTCCATAAGGCCATATCCGCACTACAGCGACAATGAATCCCAGGCTCAATTTCATCTCTAGTATGTCTACTAAGAATCTTTATGCTGGGTAAAGTGCTCGTTCGGGCGCTCCTTGTAGATCGCTCCTCGTGGATACCCGTTATACCTCGGTGGAACGGGAAGGGTTTCAGTTCATGAGCCCGTTTAATAAAGGTAGATCGTGTTGCGCCTTGGCGTCGACGCATGGCGAAACTGTGAGGGGGAGGCACTGAGAGAGATGACGCCATCGCCGAGCATGCCGCCCTCCTCCTTTTACACTTTCGCCAGAAGCTTCTCTTCGTTTTCTTTCTGCCTTCACTGCTTCGTCCGCTCAAGCAGTTACGCGGACGCCGACGGACGCCTACGCCGCCGCGAAACCTAGGTGTCGGGCACCAAAGGGCTGCGCCCAGAAAAGCACAAAGGCTGACTGATGTATTAATGATAGATTTCGTTCGGAAAAAGGCAAGAACCCCTGGTGGCAAAAGAAAATGCTGCGGTGACATGAGAAATCGCATACAAACTATTCAAACAATCATATTTGCATGCTGCGTAGTGTGCTTTATTTAATTAAAAAAGGCTCTGGGGTACTGTGTCTGTTGTGCAGTTTATGCACATTCACAAAAAGGGTTTTTATATCACAAGGTTCCTTTTTGCTTGAAACTGGTGCTATGTGGTACGTTTAGAACTTCCTGTTATGACGTAGCACAATCTCTCGTCATTAAAAAAAAGGTTCTGTTTCTAGAACGTCGTAGGCCTTCGTACGCGATCGTAGGCCCTTGCGAGGCCGATCTCTGGGTTGACTCCCCGCAATATGACCCTGGCAGCTGCGACCTGGGTCAGCTCAGTGAAGCTTGTAGCATCATCCGGCGAAGTGCACAGAAGCTTTTGTGGACCTCAGCCGAGAAATGGACCGAATGCAGGGTCTTACACGGTTGGGCCGTTGGAGGTATTCCGCAAAGAATGCTACAAATTAAAACTGCCGCCGCGGCCGTAATCGAATGCGCGTCTTCGTGAACAGCAGGACAAGGTCTTAGTTACTTAGCTACTGCGGCGGGTACAAGAAAATTTAGGATCTTCATGCTGTCTAAAAATTAGTAATCCTCCTCATCATCGTTGTTGCTGTCCTCTAAATTAAAGCGACATATGGCAAGAAGCTGAGTCATCGTTGTCGCATAATTGATGCGCTACAGTTACAAAAGGTACTGCCAACGACTTGACAGTCCTAGTTGCAAATGCTCAACAAACTAATTCTTTGAGCATAGCTTCAAAACATTTTTACATGCATCACACAGACTTCTTACGAGCAGACATAACTTAAGATTTTTTTTTTCAGGAGATGACTTTAAGAGCGATTGACTGACTGTGGGGTCGAACGCGTCGAATTTAGACCTGGGCTATGAGGCGCGCCGTTGTGAAGACATGAGTTTAAAGTAAAGAATGCCACTCCAATCATTACTCTGCAATTTCCAACGAAAAACAGTGTTTAGTATTATGCTACTTTGTATTGGTTTATTGGATCCGTAGCCGTGAATTTTGTTCTGGCCCCTTACTAAAGTGACAAATACACAAACATCAGCCTTCACTGTTGCCAACTGTCCACACAAAGCGCTTCCATCAGTAAAAACTATACCTAACCGTAAAAGCACCCGTAGGTTCGATATGACCCATCGTAATAATGAATATATTCACGTTGCACTTAAGCCGAATACTCAGGTGTGCCCCAGGCAGACCAACGGAGAAGATAGAAAGAAAGAAATCCAGAAATGGAAGCTTCTTGCGACCGCCTTCCTCTTTAAATTTTTGCTCTTCAATACGGTAACGTCATCATATGCATTGCCAGAATGGTGCTCCTACCCTCCGTAAACCACACTAAATTACATTTTTCTTTCTCTTAAACTCTCGATTTCTTATTTGTACATACTTTAAACGGCCCCATCTGCTAGTTGAGTAAAAACACGCGTATCTCTCGAGCGCATACAGCTATATTTGACAAAAAGAGTACCTTGCACAAAAACCCGCACCAGGAAGCGAGGCATAAATAAAATATGCCATTGGGACGGGATTGCGAAATTTTGAGAAACCTTTCTCAGCAGCATGGTTCCCAAACAACGAGTATGCTTCAATTGAACCTAAAAATATGCCCTTTATACGGGGCCCGTCTAACGTTTTTCTCTGCTATTAATACCCCTTGCTATACACCTACGTTTATCCACAGATGAATAAATATAACGAACACGTGCGTAGAAAATTTAAAATGAGAAGCCTGAACCTATATGTTCTTTAATGATATGGCTGCGACAGAGGGTTTCGAAATATGCATGCGGTAGTGCAGTAAGGCCCGGAATAAATAAAGGCATCACCTACTTCTACCCAAAGTACGAAGATGAGTTTGCCGGTCTTCCTTAAGTGGCTGACTGAAGCTTAACAAAAGCGTGAATATGTGATGCTTGATTATACTTCAAAGGGGAACATTACAAGTAATGAACGATACTGTTAAGGTAGTCAAACCAGTAGGATAATGGAGAAACGATGCGAATTAGTAAAGGTATTGCTTTATTTTTCTTCACGCAGTTAATTTCTTACCTACTGTAAAGCATTAGAGCTGAGGTGCGCACTTTCTCGTTGGTTTGGCTGAGCGTGATGTGTTGCTCGTTCCCTCTTCTTTGCAATACACACTTTACTTTAATGGTCCTTGGCTGGTAGTAGCACTTTTCTAAAAGCGGCCTTCGGGTATGATTTTGTGTGGTTGTGTCATGTGATTTTGTTTCTTTTTGTTGGTTATTTGCTTTTTTTGTTCATCTTTCTTCGTCCTATTTCTGTTCTTTCCTGATTTTTTTTCTTTTTTTTCCTTGTTCACCATTTCTTTCTTGTTTTTTCAATTTCTTTTGTTTTCTTGTACGTTTCTCACATTATGTTTCTCAATAGAAATTTACGCAGTCAGTATTTGCTGTTTCTGAAGGTGTCAGCCCTTTCTAAATTGTTTTCATGTCCATATGCCCGCGATCAAAATGTATTTTACGGTTATTTCTGTTACACGTCGCAAGGTCCATATCTTTCTAATAGGCTCTGCTAACCGTCGCTAACTCTTTTTCGTTAACAAATTCTCCGATGCAGTGCACGGTACCCGGACTGACGGTTCGCTAGGTGACTAGGACGAGCACCGCTTCAAAACCGAAGCAATGAATGCGAATGCATTCAATGGTAGACTCCAACATTCGTGCTGAGCAAGCGTATTTTGAACGCAGGGACCCGCCCGCATTATCTCCCTCGTCACTAGCTTCAGTACACATTGCAAAAAGCATTCTTTGCCACAGCCATGGGATATAAATGTGCGCAAGAGCGGATGGCTTCAATCTCCGGTGAGCCTTTGCCTGCCCATCGGCGACTTCTTAAGTCTTCGTAGTCATCTCTAGAACGTGTTTGGGTCCGGTAAAAACAAAGGACGGGTGCGCTGCTGGCGAGGCCATTTACTCTTCGGTAGAACTTTATCGCCGTTCCCAGAGAAGAAAACCCGAAAAATTTTATTTGCGAGCCATTTGAACTTGATTTGGCAGCGGCGGCATCGAGGAGCAACAACCTGATCTTGGCATTTAAAATTTTCCAGCTTCTGCGAACTTGTGACCAGCTGCGGACGAGGCCGGTACCGGATGCGCTGAAGCCTCCTGCTGCCTGCCTGCCTGCCGCTGAGACAAAGAACCAGTCCCTGCTTTTCGTGTTTTTTTGGACTGATGTTGCTCCTAATTTCGTCGCCGAGAAGCTGACCAGACCAACGGCATCGCTACTGCATCAACGATAGCAGCGACACCGTGTGCTACTGTGGACCAACGAGGGGCGGATCCTGGCATTTGGCAGCGGCGGCATCGAGGAGCAACAACCTGATCTTGGCATTTAAAATTTTCCAGCTTCTGCGAACTTGTGACCAGCTGCGGACGAGGCCGGTACCGGATGCGCTGAAGCCTCCTGCTGCCTGCCTGCCTGCCGCTGAGACAAAGAACCAGTCCCTGCTTTTCGTGTTTTTTTGGACTGATGTTGCTCCTAATTTCGTCGCCGAGAAGCTGACCAGACCAACGGCATCGCTACTGCATCAACGATAGCAGCGACACCGTGTGCTACTGTGGACCAACGAGGGGCGGATCCTGGCATTTGGCAGCGGCGGCATCGAGGAGCAACAACCTGATCTTGGCATTTAAAATTTTCCAGGTTGGTTCATTTTACTGGCGTTTCTTTTTGTTATCCCGCTGTTCTCTGCCGCTGCTGCCAAACTTGTACCTACCAAACTTTGTGCTGCTTTTCGTTTGAGTATGTCACGCTGCTGTGTGTGTCGGTCGCCATTTGATTCTGGCGGGCCGGTCTTGACTTGTGTGGAATGTCAGTTTGAATTCCATATAGGATCATGTTCTGGCGTTACTGAAAAAACGTATAACTCAAAACGTAAGAGTTTCCAGAAAGCATGGAAGTGCGACAAGTGCAAGGGAGTGACCGCGGGATCGGAAGACGACACTGACAAACTAACAGCTCACACTGAGCTGATGGTTCGACTGCTAGCGATGGAAAAAAAGCTGGACGCGCTTCTTGTTTTACCTGACAAGGTTGATGCACTTGAATCGTCTGTGCAGCATATGTCAAATAAATTTGACGAGTTTCAGACGCGTCTGGCTGATCAAGAAAAAACCACAAAGGATTTGTCGAAGCGGCTCGACCAGCTTGAAAGAGCAGGCGCAACTGCCGATATAGCTCAGCTTAAACGGGACGTACATGAACTTGAGTGGCGTAGCCGCCGTTCCAGTCTTGAAATACACGGTCTTGCAGAAACCCCAGAAGAGGATCTATTGGTTAAGTTAAATGAACTGGCAACACAGCTGCTCGTCCCGCTGATAACACGAAGCGAGATAGCTGCCTTACATAGGCTCCCGTCAAAGCCAGACAAGATACCCGGTGTCATTGTTCGTTTCGTAAGCCAGAATCTACGCGATTCTTGGTTGGCAGCTAGGCAAGAACTGAAGAAACAAAAATGCGATGTGTATATCTGTGAGAATATGACTCGGTTCTCCCGTAAACTGCTGGCAGCAACAAAAGAATGGGCCAAAACGTCAGGCTACGAGTATACCTGGCATTCAAATGGTAAAGTGCTGGTGCGAAGGAAGAGTGGTGACCGGGCGGTGGTTATCCGTTGTGAAGATGACCTTGACGGCCTTCCTCAATAACTGTGTCACTTTCTGCTGACTGAATAGCTTTTCTTCCTTTCATGTCTTCTGAGCTTGACTTTTTACGCGATATCTCTGATCTCAACTTTCATTCAAAACTGTCGGTATTTCACTTCAACGCTCGCAGCTTGCAAAACAAAGTTGACGATGTTTCAGTGTTTTTATCTGGTTTAAACCACACTTTTGACCTTCTTTGCTTCACGGAAACGTGGTTTTCCCATAATACATACGTACCGATTACTGGCTACGAATGTGTATCGTTAGGACGCACACGAAAGACAGGAGGAGGTGTCGCTATATACATACGCTCTGGGTTAAATTATACGGTTCTGTCTGACTTTAACCTTATTCATGAAAGTTACGAATGCGTCAGTATCAAATGTTGTAATATCCTGTTTGCAGTTATTTACCGCCCCCCTTCTGGGTCTGTAAGCGATTTTTTCTACTTCATTGAAACGATGTTAGAAGAATGTGTCTCTCGAAAGTTGCAAAACGTGTTAGTGGGAGACTTCAACATGCATGCCTCAATTGAAAATTCAACATATTTTACTTTCCAAGAATTATTCCAGTCATATGGCTGCTGCAACACTATTACTACTCCAACTAGGATAACAGAAAATGTTGAATCTATTCTTGACCTATGCATTACAAGTTTCCCCAGCAGTGAATTGCGATCAGGGACTTTGTCGTGCGATCTCAGCGATCACTTGCCCATATACTGTGTTCTGCATACTAAGTATCCCTCCACTTTAAGAAACGGTACTTTAACCAGGGAATTCTCTGAAAAAAATATGGAACATTTCAAGGTTAGCCTCCTGTACCAAGACTGGAGCTCGGTAATGGGTGCAACAAGTGCTGACAGTGCCTACAACAACTTTCTAACGATCTTTCTCAGAATATACAATTTCTGCTTTCCTTTAACAACTCCCCGAAGGCATAAAAGAACGCGGAAGCAATGGATCACACGTGAACTATTCGAACGAATTAAATATCGTAACAAATTGTTCCATGCATTCCTACGCACCAGAAACAAGAGTGATTTGAAATTGTTTAAAACCGTCAGAAATAAACTGAACGCTGACCTTAAAAGAGCCAAACGTGAATATTACATACACAAGTTCTCGGGAATATTGGGAAATTCTCGATTAATTTGGCAAAGCATTAAAGAACTAATATCGTGTCAGCCACCTAAACAAGTCATAGTTGAAAAGCAGGGGTTCTCCGATGTAGAATTGGCTAATATTTTCAATGACCATTTTGTCGACATAGGTGCTCCTTCCTGCGACGTGACAGAAAAACCTTGTGAGCAATTCATCTGTGTAAACAACCCTAATTCCTTGTATTTGTTCCCCACGGATGAGAATGAGATTTTGTGCATAATTTCTGACCTGAAAGACGGTTGCGCTGCTGGCCCAGATGAGGTAAAAGTAAAGCCACTAAAACTTGTTAGTAACATCGTAAGAGTGCCGTTAGCGCACATTTGTAACTTGATTCTCACGACGGGTGTCTTTCCTGACAAAATGAAACTTGGTCGCGTTGTAGCAATACACAAAGGTGGATCAGTAGAGGAATTGAATAACTACAGACCTATATCAGTCCTGTCAGTTTTTTCGAAAATAGCGGAACACATTATAAACAAAAGGTTGGTAGGATTCCTAACAGCAAATTGCATTTTAGCCAGGGAACAATTTGGGTTCCGTAGAAATAAATCTACAGAAAGCGCTCTCCTTGAAATTAAGGAGCAGATACTTGAAAACATCGAAGCCAAATGTTTCACGCTTGGTTTGTTCCTTGATTTAAGGAAAGCTTTTGATTGTGTTCAACACGACATTCTTGTACGAAAATTGCCTTTCTATGGAATCCGAGGAGTGACCTTGTCACTGATAAAAAATTACCTGTCCTCTAGAGCCCAGTACACCGTTATTAATGGCGTAAATTCTGAAATTAAGTGTTTAAAGTATGGCGTACCCCAGGGATCAGTTTTAGGGCCTACACTATTCCTTTTATATATAAATGATATGGTAAACATAAAAGGTCACGCTAAGTTAATATTGTATGCGGATGATACGAATGTATTTTTTTCCGGAACCAACGTACAAGATCTAGTTGCACAGGCAAACAGTTGGATGTCAGATCTCAGTTTTTGGCTTGCATCTAACAAACTGGAATTAAATGTAAAGAAAACCACATATGTATTGTTCAGAGCTAAAGGGATACCCGCACCTTTAAATATAAACATACAATTTCGCGGTTCCCCAATTCAGGGATCAACATCAACCAGGTTTTTGGGAGTCCTGTTCCAAGAAAACCTCTCGTGGACACCACACGTAGAATCGCTTAGATCAGATCTCTGTCGTGCAATTGGTATTTTAAACAAGTTAAGACATTACCTACCGGCAGTTGTTAAACGCGATATATATTATGCGCTCGTCCACTCACGTATTAGTTACTGCTGTTTAGTTTGGGCGACCACAACTCAGACTAACCTAAGAAACCTTTTAATCCTACAAAAGAGAGGAATGCGGGCTATTGCCAACCTGCACAGAACCGAAAGCGTAGCGCCGTACTTTGAAACTTATAAAGTATTCGATATCCGAACTTTATACAAATTCAAACTAAGCCTAGAAATTTTCCGCCAGCATAGGACCGATAAAGCATTGTTTGAAACTAACTACTGCCCGAAAAACACCTGTTATGAACTACGAAGAAATCTAATTGAAAAACAGCGCTCCCGAACAAATTATGGTACACAGAGATTAACATCTCAAATACCTGACCTGCTAAATGAAAACCCAATTTTAATGCATCATTTAAATAGTTCCATACGAGTGATAACTTTCAAAATACTTGTAAAAAAAATACTCTTTGAAAAAATGGCATCTGAAAGTTAATTTAGAGTTGAAATGTGTGACAACCTATTCGCAGTGTTGTATTTTATATACCTCACACGACTGCTTTGTTAAATTGTTTACATCAGTTCATGTACAACAAAATTTAGTATCCTAATTTCATTGTTTATGCAATGCCATAAGCAAAAAAACTCCTGATTAAACTGATGTGATAGTTATTTCGGTTCTGCAGTTTTGTACATCTTTTTTGTTGTTGTTTTGTGTGGAAATTGTGAACAAGTGCCACTAGAGTCAAGGTCTTTTTGCGTAGCATATATCTGTTATCATTATACGTTTTTTTGTGATTTGTCATTGTTTTTATATAACCAACAATTGCGTTGATATAGTTTGCCTATGTTGTCATTTGGTTTGTTGCGTGCTCATAATTTCATTGACTGGCGGTTGAATGTGCGTTGCTAGTGCTGCTGTCATTGCGCTACAACAGGGACGGGGCCTCGTCAGGCGGCCCAATCGGGCTCGATCAATCGGGCTCGATCAAATGGGCTCAAACGCCTTTTGCCCCGTTCGCCTTGGCAGAAGATTGGAAAATATTCTGTTTTTTTGCACGGTGTACTTGTACTCTGCCTAAATAAACAAACAAACAATATGTTCGGGACCCCTGGTCAGTGAAGTTCTGTGTGGGAATTTTCCCTTTTCCGGGAAAATTTCTTCTGTCATTTTGGTCAAAAGTGAGAAAGGGAATCTTTAATACATGCAGGGAATTTCAGACGTCGTAGAGCAAAAACAAGAGCAATGCCAGGGTACCAGACCTCGCATCATTTATTAGTTTGTTTTCTGTTAAAAACTTACCTTACAGTTCATCGGAGTTATGTTCAGATATCCGCAGTCATGTTCCCGCAAGCAACAAGCATCTAAGACCGCTTCCAATCCAGTTCATAAAAAAAAGGAGGGAGCATAGCGGAACGAATACTCCATGAAAACGAGCAGTAAAGCTAGAAGCGGCGGCGGCTGAACGGCTGAAGCCTCTTCGCATGTATTCCTGCGCAATAACCAAAAAAGCATTTCAGGTGCGCCTTAGTCCACCTGCTGTCAAAAGATGGTGCCAGCAGTACTGGCGCTAAGCTAAAATTACCTACATTACCCAGCAATGCCTTGCTTTTTTTTCATATGGGCAGTAGGTTAACAGGTTTAATCAGAACAGTGGTTGGAAGCCAATATACTACCGGTTACTCCACTTCACTGGATGGAGGGCCATGAAGAGTTGAAGAATCACAGGTCCGACAAAAATGTTCATGAAGTCCAGTTGGTGTCCATTAATTGTCTTCCTTGGTTCCTATTCAAGGGTTTGAGGTGAAACGCTTACACTGTCGATTAATATCTTGAGCCGAGACTTCTCCATATGAAGAATACATTCAAGCACGAACCACCCTATTTTGAGGGCCAGCACCTGGACATGGATTTAGTAGAGTTGCTAGACACACCATACGAGATTAGCTGCAAGTAGTTTGTGGTACAGTCCACGTCTATGCTGGGAGGGCAATGGGCAGTCCAATAAACGATGAGAAACATCTCCTGTGCTCCGCATGCACAGGATGCTGAGTTCGCGCAATTAATTGTGAGAAGAAAAAAGTTTTCATAGGCTGCGCTGAGTCGGATACCATATAACAGAATTTTCATATTTCCCAGCAGCTCCACGTTCAGTCGGAACTGTAAAGCTCAGTCTATTGTATACAGCAAGGGGCTCCTCTTGGCCTCATGATACAAAGCCTCTGCCGAACCTTGACCATTCAGCGGCCGTATGATGCTACTAATATAACCGGGAAGACGGAAGGGCCCCTTGGTCGTGTGCCTGTTTTTCGAGTCTGTCTGCTTTCCCATATCCTAGATAGCCGCTATGGCTGGGTATTCATTGAAAGTCAAGGACATGCCGGTGATCATGTGCCGTTCGAAAATATTCGGCAATCGTGAGAGTAAATATACGGTACCCATTCCTGGACTAAACGTTTGACAAGAGCTCGAGTGGTGGCTCTGAGTCTCAGCAGACAACCCATCTTGCAACTTGCGACCTTGTGGGAATGAGCTTCGCCCCTCTACAATAACACAGAGCTTCGCACTTGTCGAGGAGATTTAAACCAGAGCTTTAGCATGCAAAGTAGGCATGCTGTTGGGTACAAAAGGTGAAATGCGTAGTCAAATGCTGCTCCGCGGCAGATGTAGTAAAATTTAGGACGCGCTGAAACTAATTCTCTGAATGGCGTCTGCGCCCGGAAGGGGACGAAAAGTAGGCATAGGTGGCATTGAATAACGCCCAAAATCGAACAGTAATCCACGTAAGGTTCTATTGCCTGCAGAAACAGAATGCAGGAAATTTCCCAGGGAATTCTTGAAAAACCTGCGGGAAGAAAATGCTCAAAACAGGAAATTTATGAATCCCTAAATGAAACTTCTGCCCCCCGTACGGAACATCCCTGACCTGGTAGGCCTTCAGGCGTCGACTTCGTGGTTTCAATTGTTGGGTGTCGATTTCAGAACTATTTCCAGTTTCTGTGGGTTCATATAGCATTGCAAAACACACTCCTGTTATAAAAAAGTTAACTTCATTGTTTATTTTAGAAAAACGCAAGCAACCCTGGTGATAATTCAACAGGTGGTGTTGATAAAAAAGGCAGCTTACACTAACGAGTAAGACTTGAAGGTGGCGAAGCTGTCGCAACCTTCACGACCATCCCGAAGGTTTAAGTGCACGGTGTCAGCCGATGTGCTTCTTTTTCGCTGCCGCAACGACCTTTACTCCATCATTGTTGCTACAGTAAAAGTATGTTAATTCGACACTGGTGAAATAGCGAAAAATTGTCGAATTATCCAGAGGTGGAACTGCGGTAGCTCAGCCAAACGGGTGTGTTTACATCGGCTCTGTCTTTAATGAGCTCTCTCGCAGCGCTAATTAGTCAAAACCGAAGTTTCCTCTTCCCCAATGTGCTCCTAAAGTGGAACGGCATTGGCAGACACCGAAATCATTGAAGGCAAATGAATTGTTGTGGAATTATCGAAATTTTTGTCTCAATGCCGTGCGACCGACTGCTAAGCCTAGGCGTGCTGAGCCGAATCTAGGTGTAGTTGCCACACCTGATGCGCGCCCGCCGACCCCGGCGGCTGTAGCTCAGCTCGGAGGTGGAGTCGTCCGCTCCGGCAACAAGCTCGGATGCCAAGATGCGTGTGCAGGTGGTGGGCGAAGAAATTTCGCCCGAAGAGTTTCACAAGGACGCCGGCTGGAAACTTGCGGGAGACCGCCTGTTGAGACATCTCCTGCGAGGAGCAAACAAGAAGCTCAACAATGACAACGCCGTCAATCACAAGGCAACGTTGAACGCCAAGAAAGTGAAGGCCACAACCATCAAGGCCGCAAGAATGTCGGCAATGCCGCGCGTGGAAACCAAAATTGTTGTCAGGACGAGGGGCGGCCTAAGCGTCGCCAAGACTGGGCTGATCGACATTACCACAGCAATACACGCAGCGGCCGGAATCAGCCGAAGCCGAAGCGGCCGAAGCCGTTCACTCCGACACGTTGGGCCTGAACGTGCAGCAAAAATCGTCGTGATCAGTACTCCCAAGGAAGAACACGCCAGTCGCTACGAGAAAATCAGCGAAATTAACATTCAAGGCAAGCTGCACGACGTCAGTGCATACCGCACGGCTCCGCACGACACCGTCAAAGCAGTCGTCCGGGGAGTACCCGTGAGCGAAACACCGAGGGACATCAACGCCAGCATCGTCAATGAACGCAACTCGCTAGCCTTGGAGCAACAAGAAGCGGAACCACGACGACAATCATCGTGGCCTTCAGCAGCACGAAGTTGCCCACTTACGTGAGATACGGCTCCGCTGTCATGAAATGCCACTTATATCAAAAACAAGTGGACGTCTGCCACCAGTGCGGGCGAATCGGACACCAAAAAGGCGTTTGTCGGTCGCCGACCGACCGCAACTGCAAAGGGTGCGCACAGCAAAATCCCCGAGAGGACCATCCGTGTTCGCCGAAGTGCAAGATTTACGGCGGTAAGCACTTAACGGTGGACAGAGAATGCAAAGCCACGTAGAATATCCCATATGTCGTTAGCAAAAGACAGTGGGAACGGCGAAAGTTCGACAGCCCGATATCGCGCGACCACGACTGTCCACCGCTCGAGCCGACAGCTGCGCGCAAGTCGCGAACTCCTTCCAGGAATCGGTCACAGTCGAGAAGAGGCAGTAAACAGAGACGACACAGCCGGGACGCCAGCGTACATAGCGCCAAAAGGTCCCCGTCGAGAGACCGAGTGAGCTGAGCAGACGCCGTCCGATGTCCAAATGCAATGAAAAACCGGGACGCACGCGTCGACCCCCAGAAGCAACAAACGAAGCATCAATGCGGAGTTGAAGGCCACGCTCCTGAAGTTAATCCGGAAGATGGCGAACATCCCCTAGGAGATTAACAACACAGGAGCAACCAATCGAGCTAGCGCCAACCACACCGACTGCGCCGAGCAAGGCAACAACGAGAGAGCTCGACTCCGCCAAGGTGGTAAGTTGAGCTTCTGCCTGAAGAGATGGCATAGGCGTTATTTGAGGGAAGCAGGTGATTGTCCACATTGCAGCTCTATCAATTGCTTCAAGCCGGTCATGTGCTAGAATTGAGCCTGATAGACATGTCGAGTCCGCAACAAGAGGCCGGCCATTTTGAAGCAGGAGCCTCCAGACTTTTGTAGAATGCTTCGAATAAGATGTAGCATTTGTCCTGCTTGTTCCCGGGCAGATCGAAGCCACAAGGCAGCTGGCCTTGACGATGAAATCTCCTATGCCATCACGTGAAAAGAGGTGGCAGTGTGCACAGTCTGGCCGGAGAGTTGTAGGGCGATCGC
This sequence comes from Haemaphysalis longicornis, assembly GCF_048455015.1. Taxonomy (NCBI): domain Eukaryota; kingdom Metazoa; phylum Arthropoda; class Arachnida; order Ixodida; family Ixodidae; genus Haemaphysalis; species Haemaphysalis longicornis. The sequence goes on along the minus strand of NW_027526295.1, from coordinate 272,977,201 downwards.
CGACATCTCCATTCTACGACAGCCCCAATCATTCGCCATGGGCAGAATCGCTGCCTCTTCAACTGAAAGCGCAAGACCAGCGTATTCACACCATTTCTGTGTGTCAGTTAAAGCTTGTTTCAGGCTCTCCGAGATCGTTCTGGATGCACACTCCATACTGTAATATCGTCCTCTTACACCAGAAGGTATAGGTCTCGTAAGGAGCCAAGATGCTAGGCAAGCGGCAGCATAACTAGATTAAAGAGAAATGGTTCAATCACCGACCCCTAAGACACTCCATGGGAGGGCGTAAAATGGCCATAACTATCCCCACCAATTAGTATTGAAAATGATCTTTTAGTCACGGAGGTCCTAATGAAAGAGCGGACCTTTTCCGGGACAAGTAGGCTTTGGAAAACTTCCAGGATAAGTTTGTGGCTGACGTTGTCATATACCTTGTGAATGTCCATGGCAAAGAACGTCTGCACTTTGTGACATCGCCCGCCAAGTAGAACCATTTACAATACGTGTTCAAGTCTATCCTCTGTGGCAAGACGAGGTCTGAATCCAATCTGTTCCGGGTGGTACCATCACAAAATGGCAATTCACCACTGAAGTGTCGTAGCCAGCATTCAATCCAACAGTTTCCACAATGCGCACGTTATTGCGATTGGGCGCAAGTTGGGGAGATGGTCGGGTGGTTTTTCTAGCTTCGGTATGGGGACGATATCTGCCCGGAGGCGTGATTGGGGTATTTGGCCCGAGATCCACACCTCATTGATGGTGTCGAGAATGTGGCTCAGGCGTATCGTCAAGGTTCTTATAAAGCTCGTACGTAACGCCATCTGGTCCGGCGGATGACCGGAGGTTCGCCTGGTCTATGGCAGCCAGGAAGTCTGACATAGTGCAAGCCGACTGTATTCCACAGACTGCGTCATCAGAAGGAGAGGTAACGACGTGGCGCGGCAGACGAGATGGGCATGGGGGCTAGCAGAAAAGTTGTCAAATGCAGGGTTCAAGACGAGAAACACATCCAAGGAAAATTGGTCGGGGTGTTTGCCTGATGCTAAGCACGTACTGGCTACTGCACCCGGAGTGCGGCCGCCTGATCCCGTTGCCCGAAAAGTGCGCCAAATAGAGGATGTGGTGGACGAAGGGCCGAGCGACTCACCAGCTAAGCCATCGTTGCCGCGAAAGACGTTTCTCGTGTCGTGTGGCCACAGCCGTCAAGCGTTGCAAACGCATTCGAACCGACACACACGAGGGATCTCGCGAGGCAGCCATTTCCGCCTGTTTGCGCTGGGCCCACAGCGCTGCAACATTTGGAAGTCAGGCTTCCGCTGGGACTCCTCGACTCACTTCCTCGTAGGGGCACTGCTCAGACTTTCTAATATCACAGTTTTTGGGTCTGCGCTGAGCGCCGTCATGGTTGGTTTGATGTTTCACCTTAACACATTCCAGTTTACTAAAGTGTAGCTCCGCCGAAGTCGACGCGTCGAGTTCGGGACAATGCCAAGCCTGATAGGATGATGATCACTGCTCCAGCAGTCCGCCTCTCGCTGCCAAGATACCACATCCCTCCCAAGCAATCAGGTTAAGTTGCGTGAATAGGGCGGCATCTGGGGATGAGTGCATCAACGCGTAGAACATGATCTATCATATAGTAGTGCGAAGTGCGCATCGTTGAAGTGTTTAAGTAACATACATCCACTTTCACTTGGGGTAGGGTATCACCAATCCCAAGGGTGTGCATTAAAGTCGTCAGCTACATGTATGAGACAGCCAGCGTTCGAACGGTGCAGTGATGTTGGCCAGCCCAATCGTAGCAGGGGTACACGTCCGCTGTGTGGCCGCACATAACTCGATACAAGGATTATTTCAGAGCTGAGCAGTAGCACTTTTACTGAAACCACTTTTTGCCGAGATGTGCACCATGCTTTTAATGAAATCGGGTTTAGTGGAGGAGCCATGTGCACATAAACTGCGGCTTTTCCTGGTGAAGACGTGGTGGAACCACAACGATGATCAGATATAGAAGGCGTAGCATAGGCTCTAAAATTGGGAATGCGAGGTAAACCGTTCCTCTCTTGGAGCAAGAACGCCCACCCTCCAAGTTTGCGCAGGCAAAGACACACACAAATCTCACGAACCTTCGTTGCGAGCCCCCGGCAGTTCCACAGTACTATATTTCTGAGTTTAGCATAGTAAAAAGAAGTCTAGTGAAGTCGGGCTGCTGACGCACCCACCAAGTTCTGTAGCTGTTGCACCACCAACTGTAGGACCTCTTTGTGGGCGAGGATGGAAAGGACAAACTTTTGCTTGCGCAGCCTCGGTGGTGAGTGACGGGACTGACTCGAATGGCTTGGTTGTTCTGGTGGCGGACTTGCGACCGACGAATTAGCCGAGCACGGCGTTGGATGAGCTTCGTGACTTCAGCTTGCAGCACAGCCAACCGTTGGTCCGCCTCCACTATCTCGTCCGTAACCGGAGATACCTTTCCAGTTTGCCTGTGCTTATTCTGCCGGCGGAAGGAGCGACAGAACACATCACGGTATGAGGACTGTGACTACTCCGCAGGCTCTGCAGCGACTTCCTCCATAGCGTCTTCGTCATCCCCCACTAAATACTGGAAGCGGTTGGACCCATGGATTTCCTTGGGTTCAGACCGGCGTCGCCACGCGCGTAGTTTAGAGAAAGCAGCTTTGAATTTCGTCGGACATTTCTTGTCCGTTATGTCATGGTCATTGCTACGACACACACCGCAGCAAAACGTGACCTATGGCGGTGCGGACGACGGGGAAGCTGCTGATTCCGGTTTGCAGGAAGCCGGTTGTTGCAGGGGAGGAACACGAAGTGCTAATGTGCCCTTGCTGAAAGCATCCGTAACAGTGCACCACTCCGGCCTTGAATAGGCGGGGCGGAAGTACACAGCCGTTGTAAAAAAGTCGTTCCGGTGGATCTAACGGACTGCGAAGAGTAACAAGGCACGTGCGGTCAGAGCCCATGTGGCGGGTAAGAAGTACCTAGTGAGTGGCACACCGGAGGCTGGCACGTAAGAATTCGGGATCCTCTCCGGGACTACCCCAGAAACGACATATCGCCCGATGTCACTACCCGATAGCAGGTACACTTGTAAAGGAAGCTGCTTTTCAACCGCGAGAAAAATACGCTGTGGGGAGCATACCCCCTAGACAGCCCCTAAAGACGGAACCCACACAGATGTAGTGTTGGTGTGACTGCGGAAGACGTAGCCAGATAATTCAGACGTTTCTAGGTGGCTGTTTGGAGTCTGTTGTAGTAACTTCGTTGGACGAGACAGGATGTTGAAGTGCTCTCGAGATTTCGTGGTGACCTTGCACGTAGAGGAGCTGGCCGTCGCTGTGAAACCCTGCGGAGCGGCAGTCGCTGCTCGGGGTGGAGCTGCTGCCGGTGGTGCACTGCGCTCATCCGAGCGCTGAAGTGGTGGATTTGTGTGCGATGAACGTACCCGCTCAGCCGCAGGTGAAGTTCGGTCTTCAGTTGTGACTTCGTGTGCCACCTGGTCTGACGGACTCTTTGATTAACTGGTGCATCAGCCGGAGGTAGCGGGAGCGGTGGCGTTACCTCCATTAGTGGATAATCCTCTAGAGTCGGGTGCGTTGTCGCATCTGAAGCAGCGAGGGTTGCAGCCATTCGCGCTGAGATGTGCGACAGCTGAGCGGCGCCGTAGCCGCCAATCGAAGTGAGATTGGGATGCTAGGCCTAGAGGCCAGTGAGTGGGATCCGAAGCATAGGACAGCCCCGAGAGTCATCCTGTTTGTGGGCGACCGTCAGTGGAGGGGTCAGAGACGTTACAGAGAATTAACCAGCTGATAATTACAAATTCACGTGAAAATGACCAGCATGGCAGAATTCGCTCCTTCTTCAAAATTTGTATTTGCTGAACGCGGCAGTGTAATGGGCTTATTTATAGGTTTTCCGTTCCCACTTAATTGGTGCGAAGCTCCCTTGTTCCTCAGGCTTACGTGAGAACAACCTCTTCACCGTCATCTGGTAACCTTCCATTCCCGGCCACGGCGGCTGCTTTTCAGACGGAAGCGAAAAGCAAACCACCGTCTGTACGAGAATATGGCGCACGTTAAAGATCTTAAGAAAGTCAAAATTAATCCGGAGCCCTCAACTACGGCGCGCCTCACCACCTTCGTTGCGCTACAACCTACAGCCATCTGGGAACGACGACGGCGGTAGCGGTGAACGCAGGGTAGAAAAAACAAACAAGGCGGGTCACTTGGCTCGCCGACAAGATTACAGCGGGGAAGAGCAAAAGAACCCGTTATTTTTCCCAGTGCTTGCTTGCGCAAGGGGCTCATTTCACAGCGTTATGCGCTAGCACCGATGAGTCATTGTTTTTCGCGTGCCGTTGCATATTAACCGTTGATAGTAGTCTCGCGATCTCAATTGACATTCAGTGCGTAACAGCATGGAAAATGAATTTAGCAGCTCCATCCTGAAGCGTTCCCTTGACGACGAAGTAACGGTATCCCGCTTCGCATCTTAAGACTTAAACGTGGATTTCTTCTGCAACTTTTTTTGTAGGTCGTAGGTATTATTTTAGAGACTAGAAATTCGACTGGAAGCTAGAACTTGGTGTAATAGTGCAGAATTTTCAAAGTGTTTGTAGCGCAGGTGTCGTACTGATCGGGCTATTGCTATTCGACGCATCAAGGCGGACATTCTTACCTCGTACAAGATATCCACACATCGGTTCCACAAAAGCGATGATTATATCAAGAAGCACTAAAAATATTGCGCCTTTCGTGGCCTCAAACTTGTTTCACTGGAGTTACCAGTGTGTCAGTTTTGCAATCTAAATTACATATGATTGTGTAGGAAAAAGCTCGTCTGTCTAAATGGCTCCCCCAAAACTTTAACGTCTTCCCTCTTTATAGCTACATTTCTGCATTCTAGAAAACGCTCCTTCAACAACAATCATCGCTAGCCCAGGGATTATCTACGTTGCGTGGTGGAGTAGAGTATTATATTTTTGCTAAATTTAGGCGAGGAGACTGAGATTAAGCTGTTCCCTAAAAGTTCTGCCTGGAGTGGGGATAGTTCAGTAGGTGAGAATTTCCCTCCCATAAACGTTTTTTGAGGGGTGGGGTGTCGTCTTAGAGTGGTAGATTCACCCGGAAACGTAAAAAGCCGATGCTCTTAGGGAGAACACATCTGGTGCGTCTCTTTTGGTAGATAACACGTCCCTACCACTTATACTTGATCCCTCAACACAGTATATACTCAACGAGGCGAGGATCTCATTATTTCGCATGTGGAATGTTTCGTCTCGTACCGTGGACGTGTCGTGATGGAACTTTCTCCCTCTTACGTATTTTTAGCGGCTCGTAGCAAAACTACCTATCAGTCCCTTTATCAACCTTAAACCCGTTCTACATGGTACGTTTATCTCGTGTGAATTTGGTGGACGCAACATTCGCACTTGCGAAGTTTGCAATGCCACGAAATGTCGTCTACATGGCCTGCACGCGTCGCAATTTTCGCATTTCAGAGGCACATTGTTTGCAGACTGAATGAAGTTTGTCACGATCGAAGCTTGTAGTGATTTAAAGTAAAATATTTTATTTTACTTCCTGGACAATTTCTTCCAAGCTGCTTTGCAGTAAATATGCGTTTATTTGGGTTTTCGTATAAAAATTTCCCCTTATTTATCAATATATGCACACATAGCAGAGAAGACGAACACAGCAAGCAACCTTGGGTTGACTTGTTGAGCCTGCCTAGCACACCTCGGTATACGTTGGGTGGCTCTTCTTAGCTTCTCCTGTTTTTGGGTTCTTTTGTATTCTATAGACAACGCCTGTTTTCCACTTTACCGATTAAGCATTCGTTGAAAGCGGTGCGCGACATCGTGTTGGGAAGGTACGTGCGTTTGTCTTGGTGCGCCCGCACTTTTGCCGCGCTTATACAAGCAACGCCATCTGGTTTCCAAGCGTGCAGACTGTGATATGTGATACTCCGTGACGTTGACCTATCTGGGTTCCTATTGGCCGCGCGTCCAGCTCCTCTACACCACACGAGTGGCGTTTGAGGGGGATGCTCGACCATTCCAACATTTCGAGCATTGCCTCAGCAACGAAGGAACGTCGTTTTGCCGCTTGAGCGACGCCGCATCCGCGAATTTGCAGGGAAATGTGCGCCATGTGGAACGGGGCTTAGGTTGGCAGCCCGGGGAAGAGGAGGGGGGAAGGGGGGGGGGGGGGGGGGGGACTCTGTGCTCGTTACCTCGAATACCTCAAACGGCTGTCGGGTATGGGAGATTGGAAATATCACTTTGCACTCCTGCAGAGACAAATTCTGCAGCAACGTATTTGTCGTACGTGTACTTCCGAGCGGGAGCATCGGAAAGAATACGCAACATTTCACATCGGTCACTGGGTCGCGAGGAAGCAGTGTGGCTAAGAAGACTCCAGACCCCATCGCTCACATCACCGGCAACGTTACATTGGATGTTCACGGACGAATACCCCGAGGCCATGTGCAGTTTGTGCAAGAAGGGTTTAGCCAACCGGTGGCACGTTATGTGGGACTGTGCCGCCGAACCGGACAGTCCCAGTTTTGAAATGTATCCAGTGAAACTTCAAGGAGCTATCGAGTCAGCCAGCAAGATAGATCAAGAATGGGCCATCCAGCAGATCTTCACCGCGCTTGAAAGGCACGGGCTCCGAAAAGGAGCTAGTGCTAAGGAGATGCAACGTTAGGCCGCGTTGAGGCGGAGCCGTATATCGGCCGCCGCCTACTGCAGGATCTTTGTCATTAAAGTCTTTTCCAATCCAATTCAATCCCAAAGAAAATTGGCTTTGCTTGTCGTGTTGGTGCGCCGGTATTACCCAACACGGTAATTGTGGCTTCTCATCACTGTCTCAAGAGGGTCATGGTTATTGACGTGTATACATAATGACAAAAATGATTTTTGATGGGTTCACCCACGTGTACAGGAAGGTAAGAGTGGGAAGGGTGATATTTTCTGTATGGAACAAAAAGGAGACGAAGGGGAAAGGGCTAAAGTAACATTGGGACAGGAGTGATAATTGACCCCACATGCTCTGCTGCCCTGTGCAACCCATTAACGTCTACGTCTCTTGTCTGGACGAGTTTGCGCGACTCCTGAGTTTGCGCGACTTCTGAAAGAGTTTGCGCGACTCCTGAACCACCTCTTCGCCAGCCATTTTCCTTTCACCCTTAATATAACACTCAAATAGTACCCCCCCCCCCCTTCATGTTATATCGCGTAAATGACGAACCGGGCGTCACTCCGTAGTGAAAGCGGTAAAAATTGAGAGGTCCATGGTTGTATTCTGGTTGAAGCAATCGTGTTCGAATGCATGTACACGGCGCCCACCTATCTCGAGATAAACTTGAAAAAAAATGACGAAATGTTTTAGACGACCGAAACAAACTGTCTGTTCCTGCTAGACGTCTTGAGAAAGCGACAAAAAGACAGTATTGAGGAAGCAGTATCACGTCCTCCCGAAATAAAATCCTGGCTATAGACGCTCCTGTATAGATACAATAATTAAATGGTTTTTATCATATTTGCCTGAAGCGACCACCTACTTTTTATTTATTTATTTATTTATTTTACCCTCAGGGCATACAAGCATTGTAGAGGGGAGGGGCTTACATAGAAGCAAAAAAAGACGTCAAAAGCACGCGACAAATGTTTAAGGATTGTACACACAAAAATATAAAACAATGTTTAAGAAACTGGTAAAGCAAATGCTATAACCGCAGCCATAAACGAAATCACACTCGGGACAAAAATAAAAGCAAATGGTAAGCGCACATCATTCGCCGTAAAAGAACACAGTAACGGCGGATCAACACAAGCACACAATACGCTAAGAAGAGGAAAAAAAAGAAACAAAAAAGCACTCCTTACTAGAAAGTATTGGGAAAAAAAAATCGCAGCAAATTAGAAGTTGACAATGCTTCCCGGAAATGGTTAGGGTTAGTAATGCAAGCTAATGATCAGGCAGGTGGTTCCACTCACGGCACGTTTTCGGCAAAAACGAATGAGAGTAGGGGACAGTGTTTTGGTGCGGGATATGAACTTTGTGACGATGGTCTAGACGTTCAGATATGAAACGTGCGGGTTGTATCCAGCGTGATTTGAGTACATGGTTATTATGATATACTTTCTGGAATAGGCACAGACGGGACAGTTTTCTGCGTGTAGCGAGAGGAGTTAAGTTCAGACTGGATTTCATTGTAGTTACACTGGCCGTACGATGATAGTTAGAAAGTATGAATCTTACAGAACGGTTTTGTACAGCTTCAGCTACTTCTTTAAAACAGTGCAAAATGGCTTGGAATACATCGTGTGTCAGCTCTGAAGTAAATAAAATACAAAGGCAAAAAACACCTAATAAAAGTTATTGTGTGCGACCTGGCATCCTAAAGCCCTAGTGGAGAGCTTTCATTTCAGCTTATCAATTTCTCTTTACCTACAAGAGCGCTTGTTCATCCAGTTTCTTCTTAGTCCATTTTCAGGTGCGCGCTACAGAATTTTTCATGAAATTAAAGTTATAACCGAGCGTTGTCCTATGTCGACTGTACACCGTTTTTCGCAATACTATTTCTCTTTTCTCCCTAATGAAAAAGGCTTTGTCTGGGCAGCAGTTTTTAATTTGATCCCAGACGGTCTTCTTTCCTTTTTTATTTTTTCTTGTCTAAGTAGCTGCTGCAGTTGTATTATAATTCATATTTCTATTGTTTCTCTTTCAACCACTCAACAAAAAAAGGGTGAATCCGATAAAATAAAAAAACACACGAAATCGAAAACCCATTGTGGCCTACAGTGCAATGTTACTGGTGAATTAATTGTTCTCCCCTGTGTCCGTATAGAAGACGAGAAAACAATTCCAGCGAACCTAGAAAAACCATTTCGATTTTCAGGAGTGGTGCGGGGAGTTCTTTCCTTGTCGGCAAAAAACAAAGCATTGGAAAGACGCAAAGCCTGGGAAAAATGGTACCAGCTTGGGGACACGAGGATGTTTTAATGCGGAGGCGGGAGCGAAGGCCACCGAAGATTTAGGTACCTATGTCGTGGAAGTAAGCTTCCTCCGCGCGGCCGCACCCAATACATGGAACTTCGCTGCGGCGCTGCGTTAACCGGGATAAAGCTTCCCGGAAAGATCCTGGGTTACCACGCAAATAGCGAGGGTAAACATTAGTTCCAAGGGCTAACACTGGCGACTTAATTAATTGCCGCGATCGAAGCCTCCACGGAATATCCAATCCGCTAAACTGCTCCAAGGACACGAACCACAGGGCAGACAATGTCTCTTTTTTGTTTTGTTTTGTTGGACTCCATCCATTTCCCTCGTGCCAACAAAGTGGCCGGGGAAACGCTCCTTCAGTTATTGCACGTGGCATTCGCGAAGTCTCATTTTCCTCCTCATCCTGTCGCAACAGTTAAATATGACAATGGATCATTCGGTACCATTGGAAAAGCGAGGAGCTGCTTCCAATCAATTGCGTTGTTTAAAGCGCGTAGAGAACCACTGAGCGGTGAGTACACTGATTGGTTAACAGCTCGTCTTCTACAGCTGTGCATTTGTATACGACGGTCGTTAGAGGGTCCAGACGAATTAATCTTCTCTCGAAGCTACTAATTCAGTTTTAAGTGCAGACCACTTTAGGGGCTCGCCTTGTCGCCGAACGATGGAATAAGTTTGCACAAAAGACGAGGACGAACAGAAGAGAGGACAAGACGAGCGCAATGTCCAACCGTATTTCGCATGAAATAACAATACACATATATACCTTCCACCGGTGTTACCCTCTTCCCTATCAGAAACCGAACCTCCCAATTCGGCGTAGCAAGAATCACATGTCGAATACAACAACAAAAAACAATTCGAGAAAAAGGGGCAACCAAACAGTATGCACCAGATAATTGATACCATCCAGACTGTGTACATGTCTTCCACAATCAAAACGTGTCGCACTTTAAATCAAAGATGAAGGAATAAAATCAGAGCCAAAAGGGCATAAAACCACTAAGAATAAAATGATAACATGATGACGCGGGTAGAGGAATCGAAGTCATGAAAAACACAACTCGCATTTTCAAGACTTATGAGAAGCTAAAACAAATCACACACCAATACTAGACAAACTTTCTAACATCAACACGTGTAAAACCTAAAACCAAGGAATAAAGAACATAAGCATAAAATCAGAGCCGAAAGACATAAAACGCTAAAAATAGAATATTGACAGGGGTAGGATGGGAGAATGGAAGTGGTGACCAACACAGAGGGTGCGTTGCCAGCATTAAGAGAAGCCTAAAAATGCCAAAGATGTCGAAGTTCTTTTAAACATGACCTTCTGAGAAGGTCATGTGTGTGTGTGTGTGTGTTTGTGTGTGTTTGTGTGTGTCTGTGTGTGTCTGTGTGTGTGTTCTGTGTGCGCGCGCGCGTCTGTGTGTGTCTGTCTGTGTATCTGTGCGCGCGTGCGTGCGTGCGATCATGCGTGCGTGCGTGCGTGCGCGGATGCGTGCGTGTGCTTGTGTGCGTGCGTGTGTGCCTGTGTGTGTGTGTGTGCGTGTGTTTGTGTCTGTGTGTGTGCGTGTGTTTGTGTGTGCGTGCGCATGCGTGCGTGCACGTGCGTGCGCGGGTGCGTGTGCGCATGCGTGTGTGCGTGCGTGTGTGCGTGCGTGTGTGGGCACGTGTGGGTGTGCGCGTGCGCATGCGCGCGTGTGCATGTGTGTGTGTGTGTGTGTGTGTGTGTGTGTGTGTGTGCGGGCGTGGGTGCGTGCGTGCGCGCGCGAGTGTGCATGTGCGGGTGCACCTGTGCGTGCGTGCGTGTGCGTGCGCGCGCGTGCGTGCGTGGGTGTGTGCGTGTGTCGGTGTGTGTGCGTGTGTGTGTGCGTGTGCCTGTGCGCGTGCGTGCGTGTGTGTGTCTGTGTGTGTGTGCGTTCATGCAGGCGCGTGTGCGTGTGCGCGTGCGTGCGTGTGTGTGTGTGTGTGTGTGTGTTTGCGCGTGCGCGCGCGCGCGTGCGTGCGGGTTGATGTGCGTGTGCGTGTGTGTGTGCGTGCGTGTGCGCGTGTGTGCGTGCGTGTGCGCGTGTGTGCGTGCGTGTGCGCGTGTGTGTGCGTGTGTGTGTGATTAGAAGGAGATTTCCAAAACTTTCGGCGATGTCTTTGTTACCATGTTATCTTGTGAGTGAAAACTTCCAGTGTGTAAATTATGGCTTAAGTATAGTATTTCCATTAGCTTTCATCAGAGGTTTAAGTGTTAGTACTGCGGAGAAGCTTCAAGCATTGCGAAGAAGCTCCAGCCGTCCCCGGAGCTGACGACGAATTGCTCATCCGCAGGGTGCTTTGCGTTGTGGTTCTATCAGTACGGGATTCAATTTTGTCGTATTTGTTTGTGCTAACGCGTTCCAGTGGCACGATGAACGAAAAACCGATAAATTGGGCCTAAAGCCAAGCGCTGATGCGAGTTTTGGGGCTGTTAGGAATCGTCCGTGTGTGCATTCGTGTGTGTTTATGTGCCTGTTCATGCGTGCGTGCGTGCCTGCGTGCATCTGACTCATCGTATCTCCGGCTCCGAGAGAATGGTTTTGTTTATGTGTTTGAACTTTGGTATACTGCAGAACATGCGGAGCGCTTGTTGACTGTTGGGAGTTCTGGTTATAAATAGGCGCTTTCGGTGAGCGCCATGCAGTTACCTGGAAGCTGTTGCAGGACGTTTCTCTGCTAGTTCACGTTCAACTATTAGAAGCACAGCAGTGTGCCTCTAGCGTCGTTGTTCTGTACTCGCCATTCACTAAGCAATTTAGGTTTGGCTCTGGGCCCTTGGTCGTTAGGAACGGAGGCAACTGCTCCGAAGGCCGCTCGTCCGCACCGCTACCACGACTTTACGAATGTCGGCTCTTGGACGCCTTCGCCAATGTAGCAGAGGGCTGCCTGTGTTTGCCACGTTCGCATTATCCAGTTTACCGCGTGAATTCGCTGGGGTTACTGACGTGACGTTACGTCTGTAAACCCTGAGTGGCCAGGAAAACAGGGATCGTGCGGTACGCGTACAGACGTACTCTGTAGGGGGGGGGGGAGGGGGTTCGTACTTCTGTCGGTCTGTGTAAATGTCAGAGTATCGGCGACAATGGACAATGTGGTGTGATTTGAGCTTTTGTAGCCAGCTTCGCTATTTCCGCTACAAATCATTAGTATAAAATGGCAGGGGGAGCCATTTTTATGTCCATGCCCTCCTGTACTGGCATATGTAAGGGAGAGCTGCAAAGGCCGAGGCCCCTGCGCAAAGTTTGGGTTCGAGAGGGGGTGTGCTTACGAAGGCGCCTATAGAATTTGTGGCATTTAGGATTCAGAATATTGGCGACTGGTAATTATTACGTACGTGATATTGGGGTAGTACATTGCGGTGAGCTAATCTTACCAAAGGACCCTGCTTTTGTTCCTTTATACGCTGCTATCCATATTTCCTATTTCCAACGTATGTGTATGCAGCTAGCTAGCAAGTGAGAAAAGTGCAAGTTGGCATGACGACAGAACCGGGGCACTTTATTCGGCAACGTATTCCTTAAACTCAGCAAGGAATGTTTAAGGCTAAATGTAAATTAACGCCCAGTTCGCTGCCGGTTTGTCTTCACTTTCTACAATATATTTTACCGGGCCAATACTGCCATTTTCTACGCATATATACGATCTGTTCTCGGTAATTCGAAATCGCCTAATTAGAATATTTGGTTAATTGTAAGTGATGTGCCGGACCTTCCAATTTGACATGCAGTTCAGTGGGAGAAATTTATCTATACCTTTGAAGCTGAAACGCTTTGTTTCAGTTAATTGGAAGTCATTTCTAATAAAAATCATTGAGCAGACCTAGCAGGGGCCACGGCACTGCTGCCGCGTCAGTGCACTCACGAGCAATGTATGTCCAGGTGCTCTTGCTTTCCCTACTTGGTGGACCTTCCTCTGCTACGTCAGTGCCTGGGGTGCTACCTCTCCTCACGGAACGCAGCTCCATCCCCGTCAAGTTCTTAGGTTTCTACAGCTGGTCTTCCCCATATTCAAATGCGGCGGACGATTTTTCGTCAAAACCGGACCCTTCCAAAATCGGCATCTGACAACCTGGTGTGACATCCGCGGTAGCTACCCAGCCAACGGTTGAAAAGCACGCCCACTTCATAGACGCTTCCGGCCAAGGCACTGCTGCCACGCCAGTGCGCTCACAAGCGACGTATTTCCAGGTTAGTTATTACAAGTGTTATTTTTACAGTAGTAATGATGTTGGCCTTGTGGCAGTGATGTTGGCCTTGTGGCAGTGTTGTGGACCACTGGTTGTTCTGGTTGACACGCGCTCGTTATGTCGGGTTGTACTTTTGGGATGTCCTGCTACCTAGCGGTGACATCAAAGAGAACACGAGACCTTTGACCAAGGCCTGAGAAAAGAAGTTTAACTGCATGCCTTGTGTAGGTAACAACGACTGTAGGAAAACAATACAGCCCTCCTTAGATACGTTAACAATATCTTGCAGAATGATATAATGATATCAGTATGAAGAATGACGCAAAATTATTAAGCAAAGGTGTTCTGGCGCTAGAGTCTAGAACTGGATCATATTCGTCCCCTAGCAAACTCAAAACTATGACCAAAACATTTTTTGAGGCAGCGTAAAATTGACGACTTGAAAAACATTCACGAAGCTCTAATGCGTTATTCTGTGGCATCGACGACACTGACAAAGCTGAAACTTGGGATGTGTCTGAAAAACTCGTGGAAGAGTTTTGTGCCTATATACTGGATGTCACCGTAACATCGGTCGCCAGAGCACACAGGTTGTGAAAGTTTCTCCCGCAAAAAGCGTCTGATTATATTGAAACTTTTCAACGAGAAAGATGTGGAAACCGTTTGGAGCCTTGGTATTAAATTAAAGGACACAGCGTTTGAAATGTCGTGTGTCTATTCTGTAACAGTTTTGGACGTACGTCGCGAGTTTCTTCAATTTACAAATAGGGCAAGTTGGGCTTCACACGAGAAATTTTTTTCTAAATCCGTCCTGTGCGGGATGAAAGAAGTTATTGGAGTCCAAGTAGAGCAAGATTTCTGTGTAAATTACGTGTTCCATCAGCTTGCAAGGCACGCTTGTTAAGGAAATGGGGCGATAATTGAGCGGACATGATTTGTCACCTGATTTGAAGACTGGAAGGACCTTTCCTATTTTCCACTTTATGGGTAGTTTGCCTGTTGATAATGACTGACAGAACAACAGTCACAAATAAATGGCAGATATCTCTTTGGTATTTTTCAGAAATTTTGAGTTCACATCGTCTGATCCTTCTGAAGAAGACAGTTTTAGTTTGCCGATTAATTAATTTATTCCGGCAGTGTCGAAATCAACACTGGGCATTAGAGAGGCAATACTAGATAGGAAAATCGGTAGGGGACTGTGAGATTCGTTAGAAAATACGGAAGCGAAGGCTGCGTTGAATAATTCAGCGCATTCGTAATCGCTAACTTTTTCGCCCGAAAGATTATTAAAAATAATACGGTCCATTTTTTAGGCTTAATTACCTCCCGAAACTTTATGGGGTTATTCACTAAAATGTTCGGGAGATCAGAATGGAAAAAGGTTCTTTTTGCAGTTCTTATGGCGTTACAATAAATTGTTTCGCCTTCTTTGTACCTACCCCATGCTCTAGCGTTAGCCGCAAGTTTTGCTGCACGAAAAATACGTTTCTTTTTGTTCTCAAGCCGTTTTAGAAGTTTGGAGAACCATGGTTTTTGGTGGTTAGTACTAAGGGAAGGTAGCACTGGGAATAAATTTGTTTGTTAGCTCTTATTTTTTGTTCAAAAAATAACCAGTTATTGCTAAATGATCCGTCACTCAGGGTTAATTCAAAATGAGGTAGGAATGCTTGGAGTTCACGTACTATTGCATTGTAATTGCCCTTGTCGTAGAGACGTATAGTTTACTGCATGATTTGCGTAGTTCCGGAACAAATTCAAAGACTGCATATATAACTTTGTGGTCGCTAATCTCAGGAAGGTGTGTTATATACGATAGCCTTTCAGGCTTAGTTAGTATCAGGTCCAGAAAGAAGTTTCACCAGAAATGCGTGTAGGTTCTGGTACTAACTGTGTAAAGTTAAAATTTAGGCAAACGGTAATGAATTATGTTGTTCTGGAATGGCCTGTTATTAAATAAGTGTCGTCATTCTAATCGATATTGCAAAAATTGAAATCTCCAAAAAGTAGGATATGCGCGGTAGAATATTTAGTAGCTATCTGGTTGATTATATCATTTAGCTATTTTGCAAAATCCGGGTTATTGTCAAGTGGCCGATAGCAGACACCCTGCAGAACTGTTTCCGGCACAGCGGGGCAGATTAAACAGAGAGTTTCGAGCTTCGAGTGAACGTTTATCATCGAACAGGATAACTGCTCATAGACAGCAATGAGTACGTGTCCGCCACGTGTTTGTTTCTATATATCCTTTTGGAAAACAACAAAATCTGGCAATTCGGCTAGTACTTAATTATCTGTGACGTCATCCGTCAACCACGTTTCTGTTAGAACTAATATGTTACTGTCCGATGTCGATACAAGATTTGATAGTGCCTCGCGTTTCGGGAGCAAGCTTCGTATATTAGTGAAGATTACGGAGAACGAAAGACTAGCTTAGAGCATTGTAACATTGACATGTTTAGTTTTTGTTAGACCGTGGCGCGATTGCTATGAAGTTTCTGTTACAGATGGGGTTGTTTCGCTGAAAAGGTATCTTTTTTTCAAGGAAACAAGGTCTTGTAACGCAGAGAGAAGGGTTCTGATTTGGTGCGGACAAATGCGACAAGGTTTTTCCGGGCTTTGCGAACGGATTTGGAAAAGTCCTTCCCGATACTGTAGTCAGTGCCTTTCAGTTTACGTCCGTTTAAGAAAATTTCCTCTTTGGTTTTTAAGAAGGGGAACTTGGCTATTATCGGCCGCTGATGATCATTCCGATGACGACCAAGGCGGTGAGCTCGTTCGATTAGTTCGGGGTCAAGAGTCAAGTTTGTGGGGACCAGGGTTCTTACGGCGGCCTAGCTCGTTCCTCGAGATTCGGCCGCAAGACTAGCTCCGCTGAACACCGCCACGGATCGCCAACTTGGCGCATCGGCAGCGAACAGCAAGGAACACAGGACACAGAATTCGCCCACTCCAACGTTTATTGCAATGCAATAAAGGGGACGTCGGGCGCGTCGTTCTACACCGCCAAGACCACCTTAGCCAGGACGGGAGAGACAGGCGCGAGGGCGGACAAAGGCAGGCCAAAAAATCAAACATCCCCCTCGCGAGGGGCACGATCAAATGCAGAGCATTTCCGCGGGGGGCGCGCCTGCAAGTCGTATGGATTACGTATTGGTTGTTGTTGTTGTAATTGTTGTCTTCCAGCGTAGACATTGTCGATGAAGTCGATGGTGAAACGTGAAACGTGCCGTGAACCCCCTGCCGCGGCTACGACGCAACGTGGAGCGGCTATTGCGCAACGTGGCGTGGCTATGACGCAACACAATCCAACACAATCCACTTTAATCCAATCCAAATCCAAACCAAACCAATCCAATCCAATCCAAGCCAAGCCGAGCCAAGCCAAGCCAAGCCAATCCAAGCCAATTCAATCGAATACAATCCAATGCCCCTCGCTAGAAGTGTTATAGCGCCGAAATCGCGCAACCACACGAACGCGTGATGTTGACGTCACGATCACGCCACAGATGTTAGCGAATGGAGCGCGCGCGAACGACATATGTGGTTTAAGCGAGAACCGGCCGCGGCGAGAGAGCGCGATGCGAGCGCCCCCACCTGTTCTTGCGCGCGAACCGACTGTTGCTCAGCGCGAACCCAACGCGGCGAGAAAGGGTGTTGCGCACGTCCCCACCTGTTGTGCGCCCGAACCGAACGCGGCGAGAGAGGGTGTTGCGAGCGGAGAGAAGGCGAGGAGGACGCGGGGGAGAGGACGCACATGCGGCGGACGGTTGAATGAGTCAAGGATATAACCTTCCATTCTGTGTCGGCTTTGTGGCGCAGTGGGTAGAGCACCATGTACCTTCCGTTCCAGCCGCAGAGTCATGGGATCGAAACCTGGCGCCGGTAAGTATTATTATTTTATATAGTGTATGGGGAGCAATGCGGACTACGACTACGGACGTCAACGCGGCTGACATCGTGAGTTACTGAAATGCTCTCCATTTAAAACAGTAAAGGAGCAGGGCCACCGTGTTCGGCTCGTATTCACCAAACTTAAGATCAACGACGAAGCCTACGCTTGGGATGCCGGTAAAGGGAAGGCTGTACGTTTAAAACAAAAGGAAAACGTGAAGTTAACCCCAAGCACCTCCGCCCACGAGTGAATGACTTGACAATTTCCATTATAACTGGTGGCAA